>NW_028152262.1:1212500-1833563 GCF_964638095.1 Poromitra crassiceps
TAATAAAAAAATATTCGTTTTTAAAAAATAATAATAATCGAATTTCGTTCATAATTATTAAATTCGAATAATATTCGAATATCAAAATTCGTTTCAACAGCCCTAGTTGATACGTATACGTTGAAATACGTATACTGTATTGCTGTCTACTTAAAGTATTTATTTTCAGAAGAGCAGTGTGCTCGGAACGTCACTGGCTTTGCAGTGCAAATAAAGCGTTGTTTCATATCCGTTTTTCATAAGGTGAAATGAGTAGGAAAGGCTCTGTGTGGGAGGTTGGCTCGTGCTAATGTGCTAACGTGCTAACTGTTTGAATGTGTTGCACGTTGTGTTTCAGGAGCACACTAAGGTGGGCTCTGCAGACTCGTGCTAACATGCTAACGTGCTAACTGTTTGAATGTGTTGCACGTTGTGTTTCAGGAGCACACTAAGGTGGGCTCTGCAGACTCGTGCTAACATGCTAACGTGCTAACTGTTTGAATGTGTTGCACGTTGTGTTTCAGGAGCACACTAAGGTGGGCTCTGCAGACTCGTGCTAACATGCTAACGTGCTAACTGTTTGAATGTGTTGCACGGTGTGTTTCAGGAGCACACTAAGGTGGGCTCTGCAGACTCTCAGGACATCCAGCTGTGTGTGATGGGGATACAGGCGGAGCACTGTGTCATCGACATCACGCTGGACGCTGCCGTCATCATCACGCCGCACTGCAACTCTCGGTAAGGAACGCCGTGACGTGCACACTCCTACAGTAACACTGTGACGTGCACACTCCTACAGTAACACTGTGACGTGCACACTCCTACAGTAACACTGTGACGTGCACACTCCTACAGTAACACTGTGACGTGCAACACTCCTACAGTAACACTGTGACGTGCACACTCCTACAGTAACACTGTGACGTGCACACTCCTACAGTAACACTGTGACGTGCACACTCCTACAGTAACACTGTGACGTGCACACTCCTACAGTAACACTGTGACGTGCACACTCCTACAGTAACACTGTGACGTGCACACTGTGACGTGCACACTCCTACAGTAACGCTGTGACGTGCAACACTCCTACAGTAACACTGTGACGTGCACACTGTGACGTGCACACTCCTACAGTAACACTGTGACGTGCACACTCCTACAGTAACACTGTGACGTGCACACTCCTACAGTAACACTGTGACGTGCACACTCCTACAGTAACACTGTGACGTGCACACTCCTACAGTAACACTGTGACGTGCACACTCCTACAGTAACACTGTGACGTGCACACTGTGACGTGCACACTCCTACAGTAACACTGTGATGTGCACACTCCTACAGTAACACTGTGATGTCCACACTCCTACAGTAACACTGTGACGTGCACACTCCTACAGTAACACTGATGTGCACACTCCTACAGTAACACTGTGACGTGCACACTCCTACAGTGTTACTGTGACGTGCACACTCCTACAGTAACACTGTGACGTGCACACTCCTACAGTAACACTGTGACGTGCACACTCCTACAGTAACACTGTGACGTGCACACTCCTACAGTAACGCTGTGACGTGCACACTCCTACAGTAACACTGTGACGTGCACACTCCTACAGTAACACTGTGATGTGCACACTCCTACAGTAACGCTGTGACGTGCACACTCCTACAGTAACGCTGTGACGTGCACACTCCTACAGTAACGCTGTGACGTGCACACTCCTACAGTAACGCTGTGACGTGCACACTCCTACAGTAACGCTGTGACGTGCACACTCCTACAGTAACACTGTGACGTGCACACTCCTACAGTAACGCTGTGACGTGCACACTCCTACAGTAACGCTGTGACGTGCACACTCCTACAGTAACACTGTGACGTGCACACTCCTACAGTAACGCTGTGACGTGCACACTCCTACAGTAACACTGTGACGTGCACACTCCTACAGTAACGCTGTGACGTGCACACTCCTACAGTAACACTGTGACGTGCACACTCCTACAGTAACACTGTGACGTGCACACTCCTACAGTAACGCTGTGACGTGCACACTCCTACAGTAACGCTGTGACGTGCACACTCCTACAGTAACGCTGTGACGTGCACACTCCTACAGTAACACTGTGACATGCACACTCCTACAGTAACGCTGTGACGTGCACACTGTGACGTGCACACTGTGACGTGCACACTCCTACAGTAACGCTGTGACGTGCACACTGTGACGTGCACACTGTGACGTGCACACTCCTACACTAAGGGGTTTGTGTATTAATGGTTCTTACTGGCCTTACAGGACGTGTGTTAATGGTTCTTACTGGTCTTACAGGACATGTGTTAATGGTTCTTACTGGTCTTACAGGACGTGTGTTAATGGTTCTTACTGGCCTTACAGGACGTGTGTTAATGGTTCTTACTGGTCTTACAGGACGTGTGTTAATGGTTCTTACTGGTCTTACAGGACGTGTGTTAATGGTTCTTACTGGTCTTACAGGACGTGTGTTAATGGTTCTTACTGGTCTTACAGGACGTGTGTTAATGGTTCTTACTGGTCTTACAGGACGTGTGTTAATGGTTCTTACTGGCCTTACAGGACGTGTGTTAATGGTTCTTACTGGTCTTACAGGACGTGTGTTAATGGTTCTTACTGGTCTTACAGGACGTGTGTTAATGATTCTTACTGGTCTTACAGGATGTGTGTTAATGGTTCTTACTGGCCTTACAGGACGTGTGTTAATGGTTCTTACTGGTCTTACAGGACGTGTGTTAATGGTTCTTACTGGTCTTACAGGACGTGTGTTAAGGGTTCTTACTGGTCTTACAGGACGTGTGTTAATGGTTCTTACTGGTCTTACAGGACGTGTGTTAATGGTTCTTACTGGTCTTACAGGATGTGTGTTAATGGTTCTTACTGGTCTTACATGATGTGTGTTAATGGTTCTTACTGGTCTTACAGGACGTGTGTTAATGGTTCTTACTGGTCTTACAGGACGTGTGTTAAGGGTTCTTACTGGTCTTACAGGACGTGTGTTAATGGTTCTTACTGGTCTTACAGGACGTGTGTTAATGGTTCTTACTGGTCTTACAGGACGTGTGTTAATGGTTCTTACTGGTCTTACAGGACGTGTGTTAATGGTTCTTACTGGTCTTACAGGACGTGTGTTAATGGTTCTTACTGGTCTTACAGGACGTGTGTTAATGGTTCTTACTGGTCTTACAGGACGTGTGTTAATGGTTCTTACTGGTCTTACAGGACGTGTGTTAATGGTTCTTACTGGTCTTACAGGACGTGTGTTAATGGTTCTTACTGGCCTTACAGGACGTGTGTTAATGGTTCTTACTGGTCTTACAGGACGTGTGTTAATGGTTCTTACTGGCCTTACAGGACGTGTGTTAATGGTTCTTACTGGTCTTACAGGACGTGTGTTAATGGTTCTTACTGGCCTTACAGGACGTGTGTTAATGGTTCTTACTGGTCTTACAGGACGTGTGTTAAGGGTTCTTACTGGTCTTACAGGACGTGTGTTAATGGTTCTTACTGGTCTTACAGGACGTGTGTTAATGGTTCTTACTGGTCTTACAGGACGTGTGTTAATGGTTCTCCGGTAACCAGCGCATTGCAGCTTCACCATGGCGACCGAATCCTCTGGGGAAACAACCACTTCTTCAGGTAACTGCTCGTTGTATTCCTCCAGGATGTATTTCTGTTTGGTTTTCACACCTCAAATACTCTCATGCTTCAGCATGTTGTGATTTTGCATACCCTCCAAAATGCTCATATTTTTGCATTTATATATTTAAAATTATTTAATACACCTTGTTTCTCTATTATTAGTCATATTCTATTTGTATTTATCTGCATCATCATCCTATTTGCTGCTGCATCATTGGCCCAGTTTCCCCCCGAAGGGAAACGTTAAAGTTTCACCTAACACTCACTGACCTCAATGCTGATCCCAAATCAGCCAATTAAAGTTTCACCTAACACTCACTGACCTCACTGCTGATCCCAAATCAGCCATTTAAATAGCAGCCTCCTCCCTCCAGGATCAACCTGCCCAAGCGGCGGTGTCGGGCGGGTGAGGATGACGATGGTGAGGGTGGAGTGATGAAGAGCAGCGGCAGCACTGAGCAGCTGTATGCAGACGGCGACTCGGCCAGCGAAGTGTCCAGCGAGGTCAGCTTCTCCTACGAGTTCGCCCAGACAGAGGTCATGATGAAGGCCTTGGGCAACAACAATGGTAAGGATGACTTAGGTGTAGGGATGTTCGATATTGGCTTTTTTACCGATATCCGATAATGTCCAACTCTTAATTTCCGATACCGATATCAACCGATATCTACCGATATAAGCGGGCTTTTTTTTTAACCAAAATTTCAGGTAACAAGTTACATAATGTAGCTTAATGTAGCTGAAGAGTTTAATATATAATATGCATGTTGTGTTAAAGTTAAGTGTTAGAGAAGCGAGCTTGTGACCAGAAGGTCGTCGGTTCAATCCCCGGGACCGGCAGGATAAATCTGGGTGGGGAAAGTGAAAAGGCAGCGCTTGCCCCTCCCTCATTACCACCACTGAGGTGCCCTTGAGCAAGGCCCTTAACCCCAACCGCTCCAGTGGAGCTGCTCAGTGGCCAGCAGATCAGACTGTGGTTGTACTGGTCAGCTTCCAGGTATGAATGTTTGCGTGAATGTGAACAGGGCGCTCCTGAAAAAGAGAGCATTGCTCCCAGTGAGACTCCCCCTGTATTAAAAAAAAAAGAAAAAAAATTCGGCATGAAAACCGATACCGATATTTTCCGATATTAATTTTTTATGCTAATATCGGCCGATAATATCGGTAGGCCGATAATATCGGACATCCCTACTTAGGTGAATTAAATCCTAAGGAACATAACTGTTTTGGAAACATAGAGATAATCCCCCCCACTTTGTTTGACAGCTTCCCATATAGTGCATGACTTTTGTATTGCATGAGTTGAGATGTTATTTTCTTGAACCTCTCTGCTTGTCAGATTCCTCCACAGACATCTGTCAGTCTTGTCGCTCTCTGAGTGCTCTCTGCCTCCTGTCCCTCAGACCCCATGCAGGCCGTCCTGCAGTCCCTGGAGAGGCAGCATGAGGAGGAGAAGCGCTCGGCTCTGGAGCGTCAGAGGCAGATGTACGAGCAGGAGCTCCAGCAGCTCCGGCGGAAGCTGAACCCCGAGCGCCAGGCGGCCCAGAGCGGAGCACCTGCGCCCGGGCAGCCGGCGCCAGGACAGCAGCCTCAGTACCGCAGCCTGGAGAGACTCAGCCAGTCCACCAGCGCTCAGAGCAGACTGAGGCAGTGGAGCGAGGACAGGTGTGTGTGTGTGTGTGTGTGTGTGTGTGTGCGCGTGTGTGTGTGCGTTTTATTTTGGGTGCACATTGTGGCCTATAAAACAGTTTATTTGTCCTGAATTTGTAATTTAGTTCATTTAAATTCTGGCAAATAAAAAGCTTATAAAAGATTAGATGAAACTTTAAAGATCCCTTTGCGGAATTTGGGCCTTGGCAGCAGCAAACATCTAGGTTACAGCAACACAACATTATATTGGGGTCATTGAAGGTATGAAATAATTAAAGTAGTAAATTTACTAGGAGAAAAAAATCTCTGAGATTATAAAGTCATAAAGATTCAAGATTCGATGCTTTATTGCCATGTCAACACAGTTGATAGGAATTGATTTGATTTGGTTGGGCATTTGTCTATTTCAAACAAAGTGAAACTGTTATTTAGACAAAGGCATTTGTGTAATACTAGAACTCTCACCTGCTCTGTTGGCATGCACAACGCACGATTGCTCAACTTCGCATCACTGATGACATCACTCACTGATGACATCACAATTGCTCGAGTGACCATCACTGATCACATCATGGAGTGCTCGAGTGACATCACTCAATTTCACAACTTTGCGTCACCGATGACATCAGTGAGTGATCAGTAGTGGGAGAAAAGTAGTCCACACATTGACTGAGTTCGCACATTGACCCCTCTCCCCTCCTCTCTCTCTCTCTCTCTCTCCCTCTCCCCTCCTCTCTCTCTGTCTCTCTCTCTCTCTCTCTCTCCCCTCTCTCTCTCTCTCTCTCTCTCCCCTCTCTCTCTCTCTCTCTCTCTCCCCTCCTCTCCCTCCCTCTCCCCTCCTCTCTCTCTCTCTCTCTCCCCTCCTCTCTCTCTCCCCTCCTCTCTCTCTCTCTCTCTCTCTCTCTCCCTCTCTCTCTCTCTCCCCTCCTCTCTCTCTCCCTCTCCCCTCCTCTCTCTCTCTCCCTCTCTCTCTCTCTATCTCTCTCTCCTCTCTCTCTCCCTCTCCCCTCCTCTCTCTCTCTCTCTCTCTCTCCCTCCTCTCTCTCTCTCTCTCTCTCTCTCTCTCTCTCTCTCTCCTCCTGCTGCAGGGAGGCAGTGTTGGTGAGGAGTCTGCGCAGGCTGAGTGAGCAGGTAGTGAGGGCCAACCTCCTGGTCCAGGAGGCCAGTTTCATCTCCGACGAGCTGGAGCGACACACAGAGTACAGAGTCACCCTGCAGATCCCAGCAGACAACCTCAACGCTAACCGCAAGGTCTCTCACACACACACACACACACACACACACACACATACACACACACACACACACACACACACACACACACACACACACACACACACACAGAAACCACAAGGTCTCTCACACACACACACACACACACACACACACACACACACACACATACACACACACACACACACACACACACACACACAGAAACCGCAAGGTCTCTCACACACACACACACACACACACACACACACACACACACACACACATACACACACACACACACACACACACACACACACACACAGAAACCACAAGGTCTCTCACACACACACACACACACACACACACACAGAAACCGCAAGCTCTCTCACACACGCACACACACACACACACACACACACACACACACACACACACACACACATGTGGATTGACGACGCATTTGCGTTTACACTCGTGTTCAGTGTGGTCACACTGCGTCCCTGACCCCCTCCGGAGGTGGTTTGGCCGATCACATCACAATCTGTCCTCAATGTGTCCTGGGTGCATTTCCAGCTGTAGTTGCATGTGCTCAAGCACTCTCCCATTACAATCCCATCACTCAAAACACATTTGAATGCCAGGTGTAAAGCGGGTCCATGGCAAGCCTGCCACTAACCATGAAACTCCTGTCTGTAACGTGTGTGACCTGGCATAGCCATGACAACCCCATGAGTACAGTGCAGTTCGATGTCTTGAACATTTTCAGAATTAGGGGCGGGGGGGGGGGGGGATCTCTCTGTCAGCTAATGACCTTTGACCTTTCTTCTGCTCTCCTCCCTTCCTCGTCCAGGTGATGCGTTCGTACTTCCGTCGAGCCGACCCGTTCTTCGATGAGCAGGAGAACCACAGCCTGATCGGCGTCGCCAACGTCTTCCTCTCCTGTCTCTTCTATGACGTCAAGCTGCAGTACGCTATTCCCATCATCAACCAGAAGGGGGAGGTAGGGAGACTTTACACCTACCATACAACACGCACTGTTGTGTTTACCACGTACACTCAACATTGAAATCAGTAACACCTTCCTAACACTCAGTTTCTCCCCATTTTAATCAATCACAATCCATAACGCAATAAAATTGTTGAGGTTTAAAACAGGTAAATTGATAAGGGATCAGAGATTTCAGTTGCTCGTCTGGATGTTTTGTGATAAGGATTGTCCTCTAGCAGTTGATCAAATTCACCAGCCACTTCCAGTAACATTTTACATTTACATTCTAGTAGTGTGGCTTTTCCATTGAGGTCAACAGTAGAATAAACCTCAATTCCTAGATCATCATCATTTCAAGCAACCAATAGTAAAACAGGTCAAAGGTCATACCACTCAGACAATTATCCTTGTGTCCCTATAATGATCACGGTTGATTCGGGAGTGTTAATGAAAGAATTTAAATTTTCACCAGACAACAGGGTGTTTAGAATAGGACTCAAAATGGCGGTTGCTCACCTGGAGGCTACACAAACTTGTAGCCACAGAAACTGACGTTTCCCTTTGCTGATTGGGATGAAGAAGGCTGTTTGTTTTGTCTCCCCTCTCCTCCCTGTGATCAGGTGGCAGGGCGTCTCCATGTGGAGGTGGTGAGGGTCGGGGGCGGCCTGGAGGACGGCATGGCCGGAGGAGAGGAAACCGACAACAACCAATATACTGAGGTGGAGGACCGCAAACTGGTCTGCATGGTATGTGGGACAAACACACTGATTTTCTCTGTGGATGCACACACGACATGCACACGGCAGCACATTGGATCATTGACAGCAGCAAATGGCAATAGGATACAGCAAAGGAAATAGGAATAGAGGCCGACCAAATGAAGATATTAAACATAACACGACCCACAATTACAACACTATTAGAGCTATGAGGATGGGGGGAAATGAAAATGTATGAATGACAGCATGTACTGTACAGATCCTTTCCAAAAAATTAGAATATCAAAACAAGTTAGTTTTTTTCCATAATTCCTTTCAAAAAGTGAAACTTTCATAGATTATAGATTCATTACACACAAAATGAAATATTTCTAGCCTTTATTTATTTCATTTTTCATAATTTTGGCCTACAGCTCCAGAAAACCCCCAAAAGAGTATTTCAAGAAATTAGAGTAGTGTGAAGAAAATCAGCAGTTACTTCTCAGTTATGACTGACTCCAGCCTCAGTCCACTCCCTCTGAATCGCCGCCAAATTTTTGAATCGTCTTTGCTTGACAATCCACTGAAGCTGCACGGTCATCCATGGTATTTCCATGATATTCTATTTTTTTGGAAAGGATCTGTATGTAGGCTGAGCAGACTAACAGTAGCAGAACAGACTGAAAGAGATGCGTGGACAATATAAAACATATGAGAACATATGAATGAAGATGAAGAGGGTCTACAAAGGTCTACATAGAGTAATGTTGTGTGATTTTGCAGACGTGCGTTGAAGCAGCTCATGCCCTCATTCCCTTGAGCCATGTACATAATGTCATATTGGTGACCTGTAGTGTTTTGACGTGTGTCCTGTGCAGATTAAGATCCTGCAGGCCACGGGTCTTCCTCAGTACCTGTCCAACTTCGTCTTCTGTCAGTACTCATTCTGGGACCAGCCCGAGCCCGTCATCGTGGCTCCTGAGGTGGACCCATCGTCCTCCTCGCCCAACACAAAGGACCCACACTGCATGGTGGTGTTCGACAGCTGCAAGGTGAACGCCACATTCTGTACAGTCCCACAATAGCATCTAGTTACAACTAGCATCTAGTTACAATAGCATCTCGTTAAAATAGCATCTCGTTACAACTAGCATCTAGTTACAACTAGCATCTAGTTACAACTAGCATCTAGTTACAACTAGCATCTCGTTACAACTAGCATCTAGTTACAACTAGCATCTCGTTACAACTAGCATCTAGTTACAATAGCATCTAGTTACAACTAGCATCTAGTTACAACTAGCATCTAGTTACAATAGCATCTCGTTACAATAGCATCTAGTTACAACTAGCATCTAGTTACAATAGCATCTCGTTACAATAGCATCTAGTTACAATAGCATCTCGTTAAAATAGCATCTCGTTACAACTAGCATCTAGTTACAACTAGCATCTAGTTACAATAGCATCTCGTTACAACTAGCATCTAGTTACAATAGCATCTAGTTACAATAGCATCTCGTTACAATAGCATCTAGTTACAACTAGCATCTAGTTACAATAGCATCTAGTTACAACTAGCATCTAGTTACAATAGCATCTAGTTACAACTAGCATCTAGTTACAATAGCATCTCGTTACAACTAGCATCTAGTTACAACTAGCATCTAGTTACAATAGCATCTCGTTACAATAGCATCTAGTTACAACTAGCATCTAGTTACAATAGCATCTAGTTACAATAGCATCTCGTTACAATAGCATCTAGTTACAACTAGCATCTAGTTACAACTAGCATCTAGTTACAATAGCATCTCGTTACAACTAGCATCTAGTTACAACTAGCATCTAGTTACAATAGCATCTCGTTACAATAGCATCTAGTTACAACTAGCATCTCGTTACAATAGCATCTAGTTACAATAGCATCTCGTTACAATAGCATCTAGTTACAATAGCATCTAGTTACAATAGCATCTCGTTACAACTAGCATCTAGTTACAATAGCATCTCGTTACAATAGCATCTAGTTACAATAGCATCTTGTTACAACTAGCATCTCGTTACAATAGCATCTCGTTACAATAGCATCTCGTTACAATATCATCTAGTTACAACTAGCATCTAGTTACAACTAGCATCTCGTTACAATAGCATCTAGTTACAATAGCATCTAGTTACAACTAGCATCTAGTTACAACTAGCATCTAGTTACAATAGCATCTCGTTACAATAGCATCTAGTTACAATAGCATCTAGTTACAACTAGCATCTAGTTACAACTAGCATCTAGTTACAATAGCATCTAATTACAATAGCATCTAGTTACAATAGCATCTCGTTACAATAGCATCTAGTTACAATAGCATCTAGTTACAATAGCATCTAGTTACAACTAGCATCTAGTTACAACTAGCATCTAGTTACAATAGCATCTCGTTACAATAGCATCTCGTTACAATAGCATCTAGTTACAACTAGCATCTAGTTACAACTAGCATCTAGTTACAATAGCATCTAGTTACAATAGCATCTCGTTACAATAGCATCTAGTTACAATAGCATCTAGTTACAACTAGCATCTAGTTACAACTAGCATCTAGTTACAATAGCATCTCGTTACAATAGCATCTCGTTACAACTAGCATCTAGTTACAACTAGCATCTAGTTACAATAGCATCTAGTTACAATAGCATCTAGTTACAACCAGTGTTGGGGGTAACTCATTACAAAAGTAACATATTACATGTAATATATTACTTTTAGCAGTAACTCAGTAATATAACTTATTACTTATAGGATTTCAGTAATACTATACCAGTTACTTTGTCAAGTCACTCAAGTTACAAATTGAGTTACATTTTATTAAATCAAAGCACATATTTAAAAAAAGATACAATCATTTCCTAATCAAACTGTGTGTTTTTATGCAAATAACCACTATAGCTGACAATAACAAAGGAAAAGAATAACATTTAGAATTTTGGATTGTTTACACTGACTTCAAGGCGGTTGAAATTATTTTTTGGGATGGTTCCGGGGCAGCGATGTCATTCTGTTGCTGCTGTTGTTTTGGTAAAAGTAATGCAAAAGTAGTGTAATACGTAATGAGTTACTCTACACAGAAAGTAATATTGTAAAGTAACTTATTACTTTCAAATGAAAATAACTAGTAATATGTAGTATATTACATTTTGAAAGTAACTTGCCCGACACTGGTTACAACTAGCATCTAGTTACAATAGCATCTAGGCCTAGTTAATGCTGAGAATAATTCCTGAGATTTATTTATAGGGAAGGTTGCTCTGGTGTTTGTGCACTGCACTTCCCAGAGATAAGCCGTCAATCAAACAATGTGTCAGCTACTGTGATGTCTGACTCTTTGGATTTTCTGTCTGCATTCTCTGTTCAGACATGGTGGCTACCTACCACTGCTCATTACTATCCAGACCCCCCCCAGGAAAGTCCTACCTGACACCAGGTGTTTACAACAGTGAATGGAAAAGCTTTCATTAATAGGTGGAATCACTGCTGTTATATTGATTGATGTTAGAGAGTAGCAAAATTGACATTTATTTAATTTGAAAATGTCACACAGTTCCTAAAGATACAGTTCAAGTATACATACTACTGCATGCGCTGGGACGCGTCATCAGTGATGTTAACTGGGGTCGTGGGTAGAGCTGTGCATCTTCACTGATCTCACGATTCGATACGATTCGATTATACAAGTCTACGATTCGATTCGATTCGATTATACGATGCACGATTTTCTAAAATTTCTATATTACCACACATGGCCTTTTCATTAATTAACACAAACAGTCGGATCAATATGAGCTGTTTATTGTTGTTCTTATTGTTCATACAAATAGTAGCTCTACATAAACTTCAAACATGACTCTTGGAGTCTGAACTCAGACACAGCAGACAAAAGATCTGCAACATAGAACGTCACCAACTCGGTCTGTGTGGGAACGCTGAGGGGGGCGGGGTCACGGTGCCCCCCTCAGCGGTCCCACACAGACCGTGACCCCGCCCCCCTCAGCGGTCCCACACAGACTGTGACCCCGCCCCCCTCAGCGGTCCCACACAGACTGTGACCCCGCCCCCCTCAGCGGTCCCACACAGACCGTGACCCCGCCCCCCTCAGCGGTCCCACACAGACTGTGACCCCGCCCCCCTCAGTGGTCCCACACAGACCGTGACCCCGCCCCCCTCAGCGGTCCCACACAGACCGTGACCCCGCCCCCCTCAGCGGTCCCACACAGACCGTGACCCCGCCCCCCTCAGCGGTCCCACACAGACCGTGACCCCGCCCCCCTCAGCGGTCCCACACAGACCGTGACCCCGCCCCCCTCAGCGGTCCCACACAGACCGTGACCCCGCCCCCCTCAGCGGTCCCACACAGACCGTGACCCCGCCCCCCTCAGCGGTCCCACACAGACCGACCCATTCTATCCTAGAGATGCTTACAAAAAAAGTATAGCCCTATCCTAGTTAGAGCTTTATGTGCAAATTATTCAATTCAAAAAAACAAAAACATTGCAGTGTGCTTTAAAAAATTAAATAAATCACAAAGTCCAGGACACTTCCTGAATGTGTTGGACAAATGGACAAAAGAGTTAACTTGGCACAACAGACAATTTTCAAATGAAAAATCGTAGAACCTCGGTTTACACCTCTAACCCTCTTACACTACTTGTCTGAGTCCTCCTCTGAGTCCTCCTCTTTCTTCTCCTCGGCAATGTATAGGTTCTTGTGTAAGAACACTAGTTGATCCAGGTGCTGTGGTGCGAGAGAGCTTCTCTTAGCAGTGACTATGTTGCCAGCAGTGGAGAAAACCCTCTCAGCAGGCACGCTTGTGCCTGGGATGCACAGATAGTGCTTTGCCAGCCTGGAGAGGAGTGGGAATGCGACCTCGTTGTCACGCCACCATTTCAAGGGCTTGCTAGAGAGAGAGAGAGATGGGGCTCTGCAGTACCTCTCCATTTCTTCCTCAGCCCTGGCATGCGCAGTGGGTGGTGCTGTACCTTGCTCAATGTCCCTGAAAGATTGTCCCAGCAAACTCAAAAGGAGTGTAGAGGCCTTTCTCTTGGGAGCAGGGTGAGAGGTAGTTGGCATTTCGTTGTCTGGCTCTGAGTCCTCCACCACAGGCACGTCGGTCAGCACATCATCTGAAGATGCACATGAAGATAAAACAAAACAAGGTTTTTATTAGGGATTTTAAAAGCAATATAACTTTACATTATATGATCCCAGAGGATAACACTTGCACTGTGTGTGTGTGTGTGTGTGTGTGTGTGTGTGTGTGTGTGTGCATATATATATATATATATATATATATATATATATATATATATATATATATACATATATATATTTATTTATTTTTAAAGGGTTAGCTTAACATATCTGTGGATGGGTGGGTATGAATGGCTTTGTCATGCATGTTTCATAACACATAGATGTTAGTTAATCTAAAGCATTTCCAATAACAACACAGAAATACAATACAGTATATATTATAGACAAAGCAGAAACAAACCTCTTTCAGATTCTGATTCTCCAGGTGCATCTGCCGCTTCTGTCCTGGCTGTCCTCTCATTCTGTGTTTGAATAAAAAAAGAATAGCAAACCAACAGTTAGCACTTTCTCAACCAATGGAGCAGATTGCAATCTCACAACTACTAGGATAACTGTTTTTTCAGTCTTTTAAAAGTTACTCATTGTTTTAATTTATATAAATGAGGTTTTACATGAAACAGTTAAATTTACCTCCAAGGCTGCAGCTTCATCGGCCACTGTGCTGTAGACCACCAGTTTCTCCTCCTCTGTGAGAAAATGCAGTCCCTTAAAACGAGGATCCATGGCTGAGGCTGTATGCAGCATCTTCTTTTCTGCATCACTGTTGTACCGTTTCTGCAGATCTGTCCTGATGGCCCGCTTGACCTCTTGATTCATATGTGTGTTTCCAGTGGTGTCTGACATCTCCTGGATTAGCTGAGCCTTTAGTGGAGCAATGAGGCAGACAGTAGGGTTTTCTTCTACTGACATCAGTAGTGTGACATCATACATGGGCTTCAAGGTCTTCACGATGTCCTCTGCATTCGTCACATCTGTTTCAGTCAGAGTGGATAGGTCAGACTCTGATCTTCTGATCGCAGGGGAGAGCAAAGTGGCGGTGATGGCTGGCTGTTGTTCCAAGAACCTCTTGAGTCATTTCATAGGCACTGTTCCACCTTGTGGGAACATCAATCTTCAGTTTCTGAGGCTTGATGTGGAGAAGTTTTTGCATCTCTTTTAGCTGGTGGCTGGCAGTAGCGCTGCGATGGAAGTAAGTGGATATGCGTCGGATTCTGGCCATGAGCTTGGCGACTGGAGCCACATTAAGCGCCCGCTGAGATGCCAGGTTGAGAGTATGTGCAAAGCACCTCACGTGGGGGAATTTCCCAACTTGGGCAGCCACGATCATATTTGATGCGTTATCTGTCACTAGCACAACAGCCTTCTCTTTTAGCTGCCACTCATCCACTACACCAGACAGAACCTCAGCCAGATGAAAACCAGTGTGGCTCTCAAAAACCGCTCTTGTTTGCAGCACATGTGACATCATTTCCCACTGGTCATTAATGTAATGTGCCGTTACCGTTAGATAGGACTCGGTCGCCATGGAAGTCCAGGAATCGCATGTGATTGCTACACGGCATGTGGCTTCCCCCATTGACTCTATCACCTCGGCTTTTGTGTCTCTGTACAACGCCGGAACAACCGTGTCTGCAATCGTTTGGCGGGATGGGATTTTGTACCGTGGTTCCAGGGCCTTTACCAGCTGGCGAAACCCGGCGTTCTGGACGACGCTATAAGGCCTTAAGTCTTTAGCTACGAAAGCTCCAATACACCGCGTTATCCTCTGGGCTCTCTCAGACGAAGACGGCATCTGTCTCACTGACTCGTCGATCCGTGGTTGTGCTGGGTCAGTAGAGGTTCTCTTGCTGTTAGCCATCGCTAACGTTAGCTCCGAGTGCCATCGGCTAATGTGGTTCCTTAAGTTGGCTGTGTTGCCGAAATATTTAATTTTGGCCTCACACGTTTTGCAAATTGCGTGCCTCTTATCCAGTTGTCGCGTGCCGGAGACTTCCTGAAATCCAAAATGCTCCCAAATGTCGGCTTTTAACACGTTCACTGCCAATGACGTGTTTTTACGTCAAACTAAATCCAACCGTTCACTGCCAATGACGTGTTTTTACGTAAAAAAAATCGATTTTGTTTTTTTGACGGTGGGACGTTGATCTAACCCTTTTACGTCTCCTATACCAGAATTGGAGGTATTGAATGTGTATAATCTATTTTACCGACCCACTGAGTGGCGACATGTCTCTCCACAGTAGGAGAGGCGAGCCAAAACTGGAGGGGAAAAGCGCGAGGAAGCCGTTCTCATACAGTAAAATGGATGGCGAAAACGCTTTCACTTTCGCGCTGATGCACAGCGGTGGCAACGGTGGGGGGTTCCAAGAATAGATTGGATGCACACTTTGAAACACGCACCATAAATAAGCCCAGAATCGAAAGAGCTTCATCAGAGCTCTCAACCCGACCGCCAAGAAACCAGCGAAACCCATCCAGCGAGCCCCATGCAGACTGCCAGGCAGTGTTAACTCAATAATGAGACGTTTATTTAATATCAGTTTGTTTACTTTTCCGCTCTCAACAGCATGACAACTTGCCGCTCCCGGCTCACAACATAGCACGTCATCACAGCGCGCAGCCAGCACAGCATCATGGGTACCGTAAAGCATAGTATAGAGGTGCCAACAAGTCATGTTAACAAACTCCCCTCTTTCTAAAAAAAAATAAAAGTGACAGAAACCATGTTTCTTTTTTAACCCTTGTCAGAAAACAAATTCCTTTTTTTTCAGTCTTGAACAGCCATTCGATTTTAGTAAACCCTGTAATTAGATTTAAGTAAACACTCTGTAACCTTATCATTACATCAGGCTAGAACAGCCATTAACATTTTCTCCCTTTTTTACAGTCACCCAACCTTCCACTGTCCATCCTTCAGTGCTTTGAGAAGCACAAGGGAAGAAGCTCCCTTTTTAGTCAGACAGTCTGCCAGCTGTTCCTTTGTGTCTGACCACAGGATACGTTGGATCCTTTTGTTTTGGACTAGTTCTTTGATGCCACTTATTTCTAGTCTCAATCGTTTTTCTGTCACAGATTTTGTGGACTTGATAGCATCCACAAGGGAGTAGTTGTCTGTGACACATATCACAGGCAAGATGTCCTGTGTGACCTTTCCTGTGGTCAGTTCAGAGTAGAGGGAGGATAGAAATATGGCATTGTCAATACCATCAGCAAGAGCAAGTGCAAATTCCATCCCCACATAGCGAAGGCTGTTATGCTCCTCACGCCCCACTTGAAAAGCCTTTTTGAGGTGGGGAATGACTGTAGTGGCAAATGTGTCAGTGCCACCCCAGATGAAGTCATCCACATGACAAGCCAGGATTCCAGTGACACTGCAGGATTCATCAAGCCAGAAGAAAACAGCAGGATCCACTTGTGACATTGTGGCTCCCGTTCTCAGCAGTGTTGCTTTGACTTTATTCTACCAGTAGAGCGATGCATCAGCTAGTCCATAGACACATTTCCTGAGCTTCCACAATGTTCCTTCACTTTTGGCTTCAGGAGGAGGCCGAATGTAAATGTCCCTAGACAGCTCCGCCCCCTGAAGAAAAGCCGACTTGATGTCCATGGAGTGTAGTGTCCACTGTCTCTGACATATAACTGACATCAGTATCCTGAGTGAATCTGATGAGCATGTGGGAGAGTCTTTAGGAAGATCTTTTGTGTCAAATTCTTCAAAGCCCCTAGCTACTAGACGTGCTTTGGGCACTATACCATCAGGGGTTTCCTTCAGTGTACACACCCATCTGGTGGATACCTTCTTTTGGCCAATATCTTTTACCTCATCAAACACCCCATTTTTCTCCCAGTTACTAATTTCGTCAAGTTTTGCATTGTTAAATGAAACATCCTCTGTGACTAACACATCATTTTCATGTATAACAGAGCATAGTACATCATTGTCAAGTTTTGCATTTTCAACTGAAACATTTTCATGCACAGCAGACTCAGAGCATAGTACATCATTGTTCAGTGGCACAATCTGAAGATTGTTTACCCGAGTAAGATCAGCTGACCTCTCTGTACCTGCAATATCAGGGGGTTCTGAGTACTGTAGGTTGTACCAGTTCTTGTGTCTGCCTGTTGCCTTTCCTGCTCGTCCCATCACTTTTGCTGTGTGAGGAATACCAGTGTCGTTGTCCACATAGCTAATTTGTTGTCCTGTTTTTAGCATTATAGAGCCTCCTACTCTTATGCCTATTGGCTGTGGCTGATCATCCTGATGATCGCCACCATCAGCGTTAGCTACAGCATTGTTGAGGAGCCCTGCAACATAACCAGCATCATTATCATCCTCTATGTCACTATCAGTAGCGGCTAAGTTACCTCCATCACTGTCATTTTGCGGTGGGGGCTCTGGGCCCTCAGCACTAGCCCCGCCCCCTTCACTGTGATCACAATTAGCTCTCCTCAGCCTAGAGTGGTGAACCCTGACATATGTCCCACCATGACGTACAAATATTACTACCCCGTCTTGTCCTATCACGACTCCAGGACCTTTCCATTCAACACAGTCTGTTCTCTTGTAAAAGACTTTGTCTCCGGTTTCATACTTCTCATCTGTTGGACGGAGCTGCTTTCTTAGAGCTCTCCTTATTCTCTCTGAGCACTCTGACTCTGTGAATGCTTTCCTTGCTGTGTGCAACGCTGTTATATGTTGTCCTACCCATGCACTCATCGTGGTTCCTTCTAAAGCCGGTGGCTTATCGACTAGTACAGAGGGAAGATTTGGATTCTGTCCAAATACCAGTTGGTATGGGCTGAAGCCGTGCACATTCTGCATTGTATTTTTCGCCATGAGTGCCCAATCCAGGGCCGTTCTCCAGTCGCATCCGTTGTCGAGTTTAACTTTCAACAATATCTCCGTGAGTGTTTGGTTATGGCGCTCCAACAAGCCATTGCTCCATGGACTGTAGCCAGCAGTGGTTTTTATTTCAATGTTGAAATTCTCTGCCATGTCTCTTATTTCCTCATTATTAAACTCCCCTCCATTATCACTGAAAAGTCGCTCCGGTGGGCCGTGGACACTGATCCAGGAATGCATGATGTGTTTCACAATCACGCTTGGTTTCTTGGAGGTGACAATGCTGCCAGCACTGAAGCGAGTGAAGTGATCGATAATGTGAAGGTACCACACATTATGCTCCAGCTCATGCAAATCCACTGCTACAGTCTCGTTGTAACGGGAAGCCATGGGCAAACCAACAGCAGGCTTAGGTTTAGGTTTGCTGTGTTTGAGACATATCTCACATTTGTTTACTATCTCTTCTAGAATAGCAATGCTCTTATCATCAACATTTCCAGCATTAATCAGCAGTTTCTTAAGTTTATCAACTGACGCATGGCCAAATTGCTTGTGCAGCTTAAGTAAAGCTTTATGCTTTTGTTCCTCAGTCATGTTGTCTGTAATTGCTAGCACTATGTTCTCATATGTATCACTTGGGGAATCTTTATCTGATATGTTTAAACAATAATGGCCTGAGGATGTAACCTCCAGAGCTAACTGTTGTTTAAACATTGTTGCTGTATCATTCTTTAAGTCCAAGACAGTTCCCGCTCTTTTTAGCGAGGCTTTGCTTAGCAGTAAGGGGATGTCAGATGGGACTACTTCTGTTTCTATGCAGCATTTTGTTTTTCCTATCTTGGCTGGGATTTTGACCATTTTTGTGGAATGCACAACATGTCCATCCCCGAACTTAAAAGGCCTGCTGCTGCCTGTGTTTATCACTTTTTGTACGTCTCTCTCATTTAGTCCCTTTACATAGTTATTCAGCCACTTTTCACCACAGACTGTCCTCGTGCATGCTGTATCGATTACAGCCGATCCTAGAGCTTCAACCATGAATATTTCAGAATCTGATTCCTTGGAAAACAGTGTTAAGTTACACTCATCAGGTTCTTCACTGCATTGATTTTCACTTGTCATTTTTACATGCTCTTTCTTGTGTGGGCAGTCTTTCACCCAGTGGTATGTGCTCTGACAAATTCCACATTTTGTTCGTCGTCCATACTTATCAAGCGGGTTAGTGCCTGCGAGTGGTCCTCCTCTAGCTTGGCTACTTTGGGCTCGTGACTGCTCTCTTCCTCTTCTGTGATCCGTGTAGTACACAGCATCTTGGCTCACGTTGATTGCTCCAGTCTTCTGCTCACTCTTCTCACCAAATACTCGTTTGAGCGCTGACTTCATATCAGCAAAAGTGTGCGTACCACACGCAGTTAATGCTAGTTGCTTGTCTTTGACATCAAGGCCGGCTGTATCGAGGAGTTTAAACGCTAAAACAGCGTCGGGCAGAACCATATTAAACTTACGGATCTTGTTGTATTTCTGTTCAAAGTCCGCTATGTATTCGGCCATAGCGACGCCGTCTTTCCTTGACACTCGATCAAACACAGAGTACGCTTCATAAGCCCGATCTTTCTCTTCTCTCATGAAAACTTTGTCAAGTTCCCGAATCAAAGTGTTCATACCATCATCCTTGTTTAGATCGTCCGCTTGTATTTCTAGAGCAATGTCCCTTGGTCGGCCATCCAACGACAACGCTACAGCCAGTGCTTGTTTTTTCTTGTCGAGGTCCGTCACCCGTCTCCACATTTCCACTTCATTTTTCCAGTTTTCGTACGACTTTCCCTCGTCGAATGTCGGAGGCAGTCTGTAGTTATTAGAGGCAGCCATCCTCTGCTACCATGTTAACTCAATAATGAGACGTTTATTTAATATCAGTTCGTTTACTTTTCCGCTCTCAACAGCATGACAACTTGCCGCTCCCGGCTCACAACATAACACGTCATCACAGCGCGCAGCCAGCACAGCATCATGGGTACCGTAAAGCATAGTATAGAGGTGCCAACAAGTCATGTTAACAGTGCCAGGCTGTTTCGGCCCTCATCAACATAAAATAAAAAATCATCTGGCCACTAGGGGGTTGCACGTACAATCGCGCATGAGCCGGCCGGTGTGCTGTGTCCACTGGAGCAGCACAGAGAGGGGGGAAGACCCTGTGACAGACAGGGGGGGGGAGACCCTGTGACAGACAGGGGGAAGACCCTGTGACAGAGGGGGGGGGGGAGGGGGGGGAGTCCCTGTGACAGAGAGGGGGGGAAGACCCTGTGACAGAGAGGGGGGGGGGGACCCTGTGACAGACAGGGGGGAAGACCCTGTGACAGAGGGGGGGGGGGAGTCCCTGTGACAGAGAGGGGGGGAAGACCCTGTGACAGAGAGGGGGGGGGAGACCCTGTGACAGAGAGGGGGGGGGAGACCCTGTGACAGAGAGGGGGGGGGAGACCCTGTGACAGAGAGGGGGGGAGACCCTGTGACAGAGAGGGGGGAGACCCTGTGACAGAGAGGGGGGGAGACCCTGTGACAGAGAGGAGGGGAGACCCTGTGACAGAGAGGGGGAGGGGGGGGAGACCCTGTGACAGAGACGGGGGGAGACCCTGTGACAGAGAGGGGGGGAGACCCTGTGACAGAGAGGGGGGGAGACCCTGTGACAGAGACGGGGGGAGACCCTGTGACAGAGAGGGGGGGAGACCCTGTGACAGAGAGGGGGGGAAGACCCTGTGACAGAGAGGGGGGGAGACCCTGTGACAGAGAGGGGGGAAGACCCTGTGACAGAGAGGGGGGGAGACCCTGTGACAGAGAGGGGGGAAGACCCTGTGACAGAGAGGGGGGGAGACCCTGTGATGGTTGAATGTGTCGACGGCGAGAGGCTGCTGACCATGTTATTGTCACCGTGCCTCTAGGTAGACATTGTGTCTGCTCATTGTGTTTTATACCATTGGAATATATAAAGTTTATGAGGTCTCTTTTCAAAGTTCAAGAGTATATCAGTTCAGTTGTTTACTTTCACAGACTAGTCGACTTTCAAAACCACTAGTCAACACTGCATCATAGTCAACTAATCGTTCATCTGTGGTTTTAGGAATAAACAATATAAATAAATAAATAGAACATAGATTTAATTGAACAATACTTTTCTTACGTTATGCCATGTTAAAGAAACCACCAAATTGAAGGTATTTAGAGAGGGAAAGACTGCCCTCGATGTTGTTACTGCAGTCAAACAGTTGGTATCTTTAGACAAGTCGCGGGGGTTTAGCGGCTCATTTGTAAGCAGCCTCTCAGAGCCAATCAGGACTGTGCTATTTCACATACCCTTCTATAGAGCCAATCAGGACTCTGCTATTTCACATACCCTTCTATAGAGCCAATCAGGACTCTGCTATTTCACATACCCTTCTATAGAGCCAATCAGGACTCTGCTATTTCACATACCCTTCTATAGAGCCAATCAGGACTCTGCTATTTCACATACCCTTCTATAGAGCCAATCAGGACTCTGCTATTTCACATACCCTTCTATAGAGCCAATCAGGACTGCTATTTCACATACCTTTCTATAGGTTTGTCCCGCCTACATTAGTTAACCCTTTGGCTGTTTTTGAGACCATGATGAGAATTGATCGTTTTCATTGGGTGGGGGAAAAAGAGATATCTGGCGTGACTAGTCAACTACCTTTTGGGAGTAGTCCACTACTAAAATGCAGTAGTCGTCGTGAATGCCCTGCCTAGGCCGTGGACCCCCATCTGATGAGAGTTTGTCTAACTCAAACACAAATCTGAGAATAGTTTTATCACATGCAATTTTGTCCAGATTTTTCCACAACTGTATTTTAGGCAGAAAGATAACAGTGAAACTATGATCAAAATATTCATCCTTATACATTCTTATATGGTGAAGTTTAACATGTAAACTTGACTAAAGGACCCCTGGTCGTCCCTCGACCCCACCTTGAGAACCACTGCTATACAGTGTGTACTCGGTGTGAGCAGAAACTAGTTCTGTTCTCTAATGTTCTGTTCTATTCTGTTCTCTAATGTTCTGTTCTATCTGTTCTGTTCTGTTCTCTAATGTTCTGTTCTCTTCTGTTTGCTCAGGATACCTAAAGAAGCACCATTCCACCCTGTTCCGTCCGCCTCTCCCGCTACACAAGCTGCACTCCATCCAGAGAATTGGTTTTGGAACGAATAACAAAATCTTTGTGGAGTTTGACTCCCCGTGGTGGGATGCTGACTGTGAAGTCATTTACCTGGTGTGGGAGGACGAGGTGTGTAGTGTGGCCGGACGGTAAGATGCATCTCTAGTATGCATGTTCAAATCTGATTTCTCCCCTGGCTAAAATACAGACTGCCGCACAGTGCACACACACACACACACACACACACACACACATGCACACACACACACACACACGCACATTTGAACTATCTGTTTCATCTCTTATCTCTGTCCAGGAGAATATGGTGGACCAGGTGTCAGATATACAGAGATCCTGGATAAAGAAGATGTTTGGCTTCACTGTTCTCAAACCCTCTGAAAGGTCAGGAACCACAAGAGACTCTGATGCCTCCCTCGCTTGTTTCTGTTCTATTTCCAGAAAAATATCAAACAAAATGAATGCATAGATAAGAGTTACGGAGTCAAACCTCTGCTGTGCGGGGGCACCCACGAGCTACAAGTTGTCCTGCCAGTGAAGCGGCTGGCGACTGCACATGTATCGGAGGAAGCATGTGCTAGTCTACAACTCTCCCCAGATTGGCAGACCGGTTGGAGCAATGATCGAGACAGCTTGGCAGGGGGAATTGGCCTAGTACAATGTGGGGGGGGATTACGTTGTGCAACTCCTCATCTTATTATTGATGTCTGCACTCAGGTACGGCCACGTTCTCTGTGGCTGGATCGCTGGTCACGAGTCAGAGTATATGGAGACGCTGCCTGAACAGGAAGTCACACTCGCAGTCACGCAGCTCATCCGAAGATTCACAGGTGAGTCGAAAACCCTTCTGTGTAAAAAAAACAACAACAAAAACGTGTCCTGGTCGCTGCACTAGCGCCTCCTCTGGTCGGTCGGGGCGTCTGTTCGGTGCGGAAGGGAACTGGTGGCAATAGCGTGATCCTCCCACGCGCTACGTCCTGCTGGTGAAGCTGCCCGCCATCAGGTGAAAAGAAGCGGGTGGCAACTGCATGTATCGGAGGAATTATGTGTGTATGTCTACGGCCTAGCCTGGGTAAACCCAGCCCCCACGTGACCTGCTCTCAGACCTGCTCTCAGTCCCTAGTGACTGAGAACCAGAGGTCTGAGAGCAGGTCACGTGGGGGCTGGGTTTACCCAGGCTATCTACGGCCCTCATCAGATCGGCAGAGGCGGTAGTGCCCGGGGCAGCAGGGGGAAGGGGGGGGGACGATACTCAGTGACAGCACATTGCTTGACAGAATCTATCCACCTTATTTTTGAATGCCCCATTGTAAAAGATAATTGTGGGAACAAGGTCCGGTTTAACGTGACTTATTGTTGCAGCTTGCCATTTCCTTTGTTATACTCGGCCGCAGACCCAAATTATAAACCGGAAACTGGAGTCCGTTATAAATATAGTCACGTTATAAACAACTAACCAACGCTGGGGGTCCGTATGGAAACAGTGTTACTCGAAATGGTTAAAAGTTAAATCAATTTGGTCATTCAGTGGTGTTTTACTGCCATGTAAAGGAACTATTACGCATTAGCCACAGTAGCCGACTACCCACAATGCATTACGTTATCCCAGCACCCGAACGACACGGCTGTAGAGCAGAATGGCTCTGCTGTAAAATCCTCACAGACATTCTTTTTGTCAAGTTAAAACCATAGACTGTAAAACAGTCTATTACACCGGAAGCGGAAGAAGCACCCATCAGGCATCATGGCAGCTAGAAGTAAGGTGGATAGGATCCTTCCATGTTCTAGTGATGTTTCTGAGCCTTGATCTTTGAAGCATTGTCACCTGTCAGACACCTGTTGTTGTAAAGTAACTGTGTGTGTTTAGGAAACCCCACCATCACACCGAGGAGAATCCTGCGCTCCCAGTGGTTTCACGACCCCTGGACCTGTGGATCCTACAGCTACCCAGGAAGAGGCTGTTCAGCGCAGGACCTGGACAACTTGAGGGAACCTCTGCCTGCAAAGGGTGCACCTTCTCAGGTACACACACTCACGCACTAGGGCTTTCACATTGCACTAGGCCTACTCCACCTGTTTGAACAAGTCACTTGCACTAGGCCTACTCCACCTGTTTGAACAAGTCACTTGCACTAGGCGTACTCCACCTGTTTGAACAAGTCACTTGCACTAGGCCTACTCCACCTGTTTGAACAAGTCACTTGCACTAGGCCTACTCCACCTGTTTTAACAAGTCACTTTCACTAGGCCTACTCCACCTGTTTTAACAAGTCACTTGCACTAGGCCTACTCCACCTGTTTGAACAAGTCACTTGCACTAGGCCTACTCCACCTGTTTGAACAAGTCACTTGCACTAGGCCTACTCCACCTGTTTTAACAAGTCACTTGCACTAGGCCTACTCCACCTGTTTGAACAAGTCACTTGCACTAGGCCTACTCCACCTGTTTGAACAAGTCACTTGCACTAGGCCTACTCCACCTGTTTTAACAAGTCACTTTCACTAGGCCTACTCCACCTGTTTTAACAAGTCACTTGCACTAGGCCTACTCCACCTGTTTGAACAAGTCACTTGCACTAGGCCTACTCCACCTGTTTGAACAAGTCACTTGCACTAGGCCTACTCCACCTGTTTGAACAAGTCACTTTCACTAGGCCTACTCCACCTGTTTTAACAAGTCACTTGCACTAGGCCTACTCCACCTGTTTGAACAAGTCACTTGCACTAGGCCTACTCCACCTGTTTGAACAAGTCACTTGCACTAGGCCTACTCCACCTGTTTGAACAAGTCACTTGCACTAGGCCTACTCCACCTGTTTGAACAAGTCACTTTCACTAGGCCTACTCCACCTGTTATTTTTAGGCAATATCTGCAAACAGTCGTCATAAGCAACCTGAAGCTTGTGGATGCATGCTTTTTTTAAATTCACCCACAAGGGGGCAGTATGTATATATATATATATGCAGTGAGCTCTGAAGAGATTAATCTTATCAAGGTCTGAACATAAATAGAATTTCCTTAAGGTGTTAGCTTGTGCATATAACATATGGCGCTGTCTGTACTTGTCATCATCATCAGATATTTGATCTGTAATAAAGTGACCCAGATATTTTGTTTAGTCACAAACAGATAGAACAAAGTGAGGCCCCTGTCCCCTTTTGACTGACTGCTTGCTGTATCCCAGCAGGCTTTGCAGGTGTTGTTTCTTTTGACTGACTGCTTGCTGTATCCCAGCAGGCCTTGCAGGTGTTGTTTCTTTTGACTGACTGCTTGCTGACTGCTTGCTGTATCCCAGCAGGCCTTGCAGGTGTTGTTTGCCGGAGAGGCGACTCACTCCTGCTACTTCTCCACCGTCCACGGAGCCCTGCTGTCCGGCTGGAGGGAGGCTGACCGTCTGCTGGCTCACTACGCCTCCATCAGTCCCTCCGGACCATGCAAATCCAAGCTTTAAAAACAGCAATGCATCTTGTACTAAAGAGATTTTTTATTTTTTGCCAAATTGTGCCAAATTGATTCTCACCGAATCTATGAAGGTTTTCAATGATGAAAGATGTCGAAATAATTTCTGTCAAATTGATTTTTAAAATGCACTCGTATTACATTTAAAGCACTTTATTTCTTACCTGTTATAAGATACAGCACATGAATATCAAGATTAAATGTAATACATTCTTAATACTTTACACTTGACAAATACTTGTTTTTTCTCATTGTAATACCAAATTCTATGCTCTGTGTGTGTGTGTGTGTGTGTGTGTGTGGCCGAACCTGAAATTGTTGATATAAAGTTAATCTAAACTATATCCATGGGCCATGTTGTCTGTTTAGTCTTGAATGAATACATGAATTATGCATATATATACATATATCAGCAATAATAAAAGGAGAAATCCATCGTAGAAGAGGAAGAGTTTGAGCAGTTTGAGTTCAGGTCCGTTCTCTCAGGGTTGATGAAAGGCATTCTGGGAAATGTAGGAAATTGCTAACTGAAGTAGAAGTAGACAAGGCAAGACAAGAAAAAATGGGTTCACGAAAAAATTTATTATACAACTTACAACTATATACACAACTATACAACACAAAATAACTCCTGGAATGTATTGAATGTCACAGATTGATGATATGTACAACTGTTGTCAGAGTTTCTCATGGTAACTCAGATCCCACTGAGTCCATTTGGGTCCCATCAGGTTTTCTTCAGTAACATCAACATCGAATTATTTGCACAGTTAAGATCTTTTTATACAAGAGATTGTGTTCCTGATCTGCTTCTACATTAATAACAAACATATAAAAAATAAGAAAAGGGCCAAGGCACCTCTTCTGATCTGAATTTGTTGAAAACTCCAACATGTAGGCAATATGCTTTTATCAGTGTCATCACTTCGCAGTCATATTTATTAGTTTCCTGTTAGCAAGGATGTGGAGACATCTTGCTGTTAACAATCAGAAAACGAACAAACAAATATTTTATTCTATACTATTAGAAAGGGAAACCACCTCAAACTATTGAATTAAAAGAGAGCGAGGTACCAGTGATTATTTTTGAATTGACTCCATTTTTATTTTTGTATCCATATTGCTTTCTTTTGTGGCTTATTTTTCTTTCTTATTCTTTATTAGTATTTTATTATTATTCTCTTTGTCATTGTAAATTATACTTATTATGGTTATCTCCTATCTCCAACACTCTTGGTTTCTGATTGAAGAAGATTACTCAATTTCCTTGGAACATACATTATATAGTATATACGGTAAGTGATGACCATGATGGAGATATTGCCTACACATTCACATGGACAAATTCAATATGAATGAGCAATAAAGGCTTTTTAACTTCTTATTCTTTCATTCTTTCTTTTAATTATTATTACAGACTAGTTGATCTGGTTGTTTCCATACTTTTTGTATGTTTTTTTTTATATTCCCTTTAAAGAACATTCTCTTTTTAATATGAATTCCCACTGAAGTGCTTTTTTCGGAGTTCTACGTTTTGCACAAAAGCAAAAGTTTGTCATCCTCTTATAGCTAAGAGATCAACTAGAATGCTTGCACAAAGAAAGATATAGCCCCGTCATGTTTCCAGTCTCACACATTGTGTTCACTGCCTCTTTCCTGTGTGAAGTGGGGTTCCAAAAACCACAACAAACCCCTAGCTCAGCTCTAGTGTGGGTGACACCAACCAACATAACTGCATAATTACAGCCCACATAACAGACATTGGTTTGTCATGGGATGTTTAGTCTGTCAGCTGAAAGGAAGTTAGACATTAATGGGAAGATCAACTTGGTTTACCTGATGTCTTTATATCAGCTTGTGATGATAATTTGAGCATAAATGCTCCAAAAGGCCTCTCTGATTGGTGTATTATGAAACTGCATCTGAAAAACCGAGGTCTTATGTCATTGCCTATAATGTTTTTACGGACGAGTTGAGAATAAGACTGTTTAGCTGAATGTCAGAATAACCTCAATGGTGATAAGGATGAAGATCATCCACTCTAACCTCAAGCTGTGCTTCTCACTCAGGTGGCTCCTCATGAGGTCTGTCAACTGTGTGCAATGTTCCAGCTTCTCGTTCATAACATTGACTCTGCGGTTGATGCTGAGGAACTGGCAGGTCTTGTCATAAAGCTTTTCCAGGTTTTCTCGGTCCCAGTAGAAATCAGGTGTGATGATGAGCAGGTCCGACCTCAGGTTTATACAGTGTCTCAGTGCAAAGAGCACTTCTTCCCTGAAGAAGAACATGAGGGCATCGTCGTCTGGTTTCGCTGCCATCTCTGTCAATATCACCAGCGCATTTGAGGCACCTCTAGGTAAATCCACTTCATGGAAACCATGGTTGATCAAGTCATGGCAAAGCGTTGGCAAATGATACTGATCTGCTGTTGCAAAGGCAATACACTGCATCATATCCTTGTCCTCATCCTGGGAAGGCTGGTTGGTTTTGGATGGTTGTTTCGTTCTCGGCCCTTTGGGAACCCTCTTTCCAGGAATTGTCACTGGTTTCAAACTGGATTTTAAAACTGAACCCTCTTTCCAGGAATTGTCACTGGTTTCAAACTGGATTTTAAAACTGAACCCTCTTTCCAGGAATTGTCACTGGTTTCAAACTGGATTTTAAAACTGAACCCTCTTTCCAGGAATTGTCACTGGTTTCAAACTGGATTTTAAAACTGAATCCTCTTTCCAGGAATTGTCACTGGTTTCAAACTGGATTTTAAAACTGAATCCTCTTTCCAGGAATTGTCACTGGTTTCAAACTGGATTTTAAAACTGAATCCTCTTTCCAGGAATTGTCACTGGTTTCAAACTGGATTTTAAAACGGAATCCTCTTTCCAGGAATTGTCACTGGTTTCAAACTGGATTTTAAAACTGAATCCTCTTTCCAGGAATTGTCACTGGTTTCAAACTGGATTTTAAAACTGAACCCTCTTTCCAGGAATTGTCACTGGTTTCAAACTGGATTTTAAAACTGATTTGACGAGGTTTGTTGAATACGGGCGCTCTTGTCTACTCCTACAGCTAGTCTGCACCCAAGGGTCAGCCAAGGAGCTTCTGAAACGTCTTAACCCATAGTAACAGCTCCTTGGACACATCCTTGAGGCAGGCCAGGTGGAAAGAGTCCTAGGTTGGGATTCATACGCGTGTCCCTGAGTAGGATGGGAGAGGCTGGCCGAGGCAAACAGGCAGACCTGCCTCCTGTCCACTGGCCGCTGAACTCCCAGTCTGAACCACAAGGTCCGGAGAAGCATCTTCATTGTCCTCGTGTTGTCCTCGTGTTGCAGCGGCAATAAGTATGGTCACTTGCAACCCTGTTGTCCATCATGTCAACTGAACTGGCATTTCTTGCTCGCTTGGGCATTAAGCCCAAGACAGCAATAAATGCCAATTGAGTGACTTCTTGCTTGGGAGCTGGAGAGTCACTTTCTTCCACGCGTTTCCTTTTTTCAATCCTGATTCTGATGCGTGCACTTTTTCTCACAGCTGGAGCAGGGGCAATGGTCCGTGTGGCAATGGTCCGGGCAATGGTCCGCAATGGTCCACAGGTCACAACTTCCTCAGCCTCCGCTTCTGGAATAAAGATATAAGAATAAAGATTATTTCTCTTTCAAACAGTGTCGTAGATCTAATATGAGCAAAACTTATTAAAAAAAATTCACAGCTATGTTCATTTCCAAAGGTTTGTGGAAATGGACAATTTCCATAACTCTTCCAGGCTTGGAAAACACAGGAAGCTGGAATCCTCTTCAGTGTATTTTCCCGACCCCGCCGATTTCCCCCCCATTTTCTCCCAAACTGTACTTGGCCAATTTCCCCCTGCTGCTGCCCCCTCTGCCGATCTGGGGAGAGCCGTAGAGTAGCACCGTGCTTCCTGCGACACATGCACAGTTGCCAGCCGCTTCTTTTCAACCCGACCTTTCACTCAGACAGTAGATCAGCCCCCACGGTTCGGAACGTGGTTCGGAACGTCCCTTTTTGTTGTATTTAACGTTTAACGCTAGTGTATGAGAACCCCTGCAGCGCAGCCAGACACAGACATCGCACGCAGAGCAGCACACAACACCCAGACAGACCCAGACAGCAGGACAGGATTGACAAACGCAAGCCAGAATATCCGATGCCCACCAGCAGCAAATCAAGACCAGCAAGAAGCTGCAACCAGCAGCACACGCAGGGGCCAGCGCTGCTGGTTGCAGCTAAAATATTATTCTGCCAAACAAAATTCCCTGGCCTTCACTGTTTTATTGAAGGAAATTATTTTTGAGGTGTGACTACATTAGAAAAGATTAGCTTCAGAGTCAGTGATGTGCTTGAAATGTTTAATTTCACAAAAGGCTCATTATCTCAGCTTCTAGAAAAAAATTGCTGTTTTGGGGTAAATCAAGCTATCTTCTCCGGCTCATAACTAAAGAACGGAAAATGGGATCAATAAACTTTTTTTTGCAGATGATAGAATAGAGTCTCATCGTTCTTTGTGCGTGTTCAGTGTTTACATAGTAATATATCACACAATATTCTGTGGGCCTCGAGAAATCACTGAAAACGCTCTGAAACTCTGGCACTGGGAGCGTCCGTTCTCCAAAAGTGGCTGGCACTCAATGAGTTAAGGGAAAAAAAATATTTTTTGAGCTGTGCAGGGCAACAAATGGTTATAAAAAGTATAACGTGATCCGAACCGTGGGTTTTCTGATCCGTGCCAGCCCTATTGCTGTGAAATATATATATATATATATATATATATATATATATAGTTTTTACATATATAGTTTTATAGTTTTTACATACACATTAACCCTGAGGAGTAGCCGGATTGGGCTGATTTTCAGAAATATTGTGATATTTGGGAAATATCACAATTTTGAACATTTAATTTCAGAGGCTGCAGCAGGCTCAGTTTTAAACCCAGAGTGAAGTTTCTGGTATCATATGAAACTAGAAGACCTAAGGAATCGAATTTGCCAACCATGTCATGCTAGTTTGTCAGGAAGGTGGCTAAATAACACTCCAAATTTAGGCAAAATTTTGGCGAGGGAAAAAAAACATTTTCAAATGGGTCCTCTTTTTCGCAGGTGTGTGTGGCAGGAGGGGGCTTTAACTAGCCAAAATGCTTTTCTGCTGCCGTTTGTCTCCTGTATGCAAAACCATCGCCTGGCACGTTTTAATCCTATTTGTTTATGTGATTGACTAATTGTCATGACTTGTTAGCCAGCCAGCTAGCTGCAGGCTAATGTTACAGGCGGTCCCTGTCTTTTTCCACCTTGAATATAATTTTTTCATATTCGATACTTTTTATTTATATTCAAATATATATTTGAATATCCGTCCTTGTTGGTAATACTGATGGTAAACTCGTCTCAACTCAGGAATCAAAATTGTACCAACCCTGTCATGTTAGTTTGTCAGGAAGGCAGCTAAATAACACTCCAAAGTTCAGCTACATTTTGGCGAGGGAAAAAGAAAACATTTTCAAAGGGGTCCTCTTTTTCACAGCCTAATGTTGGCAGGTGTGTGTGTCCGTTTGGAAGCAGCTAGTAGCCTTATATTGTCATTTAGCCTTTCTGCTGCTATTGCATGGTTCAATCAGCTAATTGTATTTTATTGGGGGGCGGACATTTGTGAGAGAAAATTTGTCTTCCAACAACCTACCTTTTGCCATGTCAGCTTGGGGGACATTCTCCATATCAACTGATGGTCCATCTTCCAACGGGGGCTGAGCTGGGCTCTCAGACAACGCTGCACCGTTGGGAGAAGACGTCTTCACTTTTGGGCACATCTTCCCAAGTGATTGTTCGAATTCCTATGGAGATCACAATCCATTAAAATAAATAAATAAATAAATAAATACAAGATGCATTACAATTACAATGTGAGATGTAAAACGCAACAACGCTCCTTCATAATCTTACCTCTATCAGGCTTCGTCGTGCAGTGGCCCATTTGCGTAATGGAGAGTCAGGAGGCAGACGTTTGTCAAAAACCTCTGGGCTCATGCCTCCAAATGAAACCCGCTTCTTCTTCAGTTCGCTGAGGTGACTTCCAAATGAAACCCGCTTTTTGCCAGTTGGGGTTTTCCTGTCAGCCAACGGGGGCTGAGCTGGGCTCTCACACAACGCTGCACCCAGAGAAGGGGTCTTCACTTTTGGGGACATCTTCCCAGGTGAAGACATCTTTGTTGTGGAGCTGCTGGAGGCTGGAGCTGCAGGCTCTTCAAACCTGAAATCACAATGAACAACAAAATGTTAATGGTTCTCAGTCACATTTAGTGTTCAAATGTGTTCTGTATCTGGATATACGCTATAATGATTGATATAGCATATTATCCAATCACTTGCTTTGCATTTACACCTGTATTTACATGTGTTAATGTCTGGAATCCACGTACACACACATACACACACGCACACACACGCACGCACGCAAGCATACACACGCACACACACACACACACACACACACACACACACGCATGCACGCAGACACACACACATACACACACGTACACACACACACGCGCACACACACGCACACACACACAGGCACACACATGCGCGCACACGCACGTTTGACACAACACACACATATACAAGTGTATATAAACACATATAGGCTAGGCCTATTCTATGTATTACACTGTATTTCTTTGCTATTCTTCTACATACAATTGTATTGGCTGTTTCTCCTACTAGACAGGACAGGACTAGACTAGACACTTTGAAAGTGAAACACAACTGCTGCTACAACTCCATTAAACTTTCAAACTTGTGTGTGTAACGCTACATACATGGCACAACAATCAAACATTCTCCAACATGTCTGACAACATTCATGTTGGCAGTTGCTGGAGAATGTTTGATTGGTGCGCCATGGGCTCAACATGGACAAACGATTCAACATGTTGAATCTGACCCAACATCTCCAAACAAGGACACACAGCCCCATGTCACACCAAACAAACATCTTGATAATTAACGTTCTGTAACGAACATTATAACTGTAGCCGAGTGTTCGGGTCTGGCTATTAGCCTACTTGACACTTTGTTAACAAAACAGAGAGAGAGGCTGTAACGTTAACAAACGCTGGTCTTTGCACACAGTCCGATTGTTTTCATATGCGTGTTTTTTAATCCGTCATCTGAAAACACAGAAGGGTCCCAGCTCGCAAAAATCTGTTGACTGATGCAAAAAACGCAGAAAATCGAACCTCGTCCGAAAATGACGGACGTAATTGTCGGACTCGGTGTGTCAATGATGACACAAATGAGGTCATATTCTTTTTTTTTTCGTGCGTCAATTTCGGAAGAAAATACGGACTTGGTGCCTCAGAGAGACGACGCGACAATGTCGTCGAACAGATGCTTCACAGTTCCCCCAACACAACACACAACTCTCTGACACATACAGTTAGGCTAACTGAGCTAACCGCTAACCATTACTGGAATTACGCAGATTAAAGGCCCATATTCTGCACGATGAACGTTATAAGGAAACTGAGCTAACCACTCAACCATTACTTAAATTACACACATAAAGACCCTTGCTAACTAGCTAGCAAACATTTGTGATTTTACCTGTCGATGTAAACAGTCTGCTCGTCAACAGAATCCACCATGATCATCGCAATCTGCTGCTCTGCTATTTCGTTCTTCACGACACGGAGATGCTCTTCTGTCGGACGTCTACTGCGGTGAAGGACCAAACAGCAACTGCCAGTGCTTAACTCTGAGTGACGTGACGTGAGTTCAGGAGTTCAAATCGACCTCCAATCAGGTAACGCCCCTACACGCATTCATCACGTGACACACACGTATGCGCATGCGCACACGTCCCGCACACATACCTTCGCAGTAGGCGATCTTTTTTTTTGGATGATGGCGAAGGCATAACCCGCCCCTCTCTGCCTCTGATTGGCCTAGCGTCAAACTTCCATCCAAACCATTCGCTTGGCTATCCTGCATGACTTCTCTTTCTACAGTCTGTGGTCAGACCGTCAAACTCAGTGGGTCAGACAGACATACAGCAGTTACGCTTGCTAGGCTGCATGAAAGATGCCAGTGTGTTTATGTTTTTAATATACTGTGGCGACTCTGGGTTTAGGTAGGAACTGATGTGGAGGGTGGTTCCTGGGGGGAAGGGGATGAGTGCGGAAACTTCCTCTTCCTGTCGGGTCTGCGCATGCCTGCGTGGGTCTGGATAAGCTAGGAAGCCGGTAGCTAACTAGAGCGTGACAACCGCCGAGAGTTGTAGTGTTAACTGTGAATAAAAAGCCTGTACCGAAGCTGTTGCCTCCTCTCTTCCTCACGTAACGGTCCCGGGAGCGGATCGCTTCAATACGGTAGTCATATATCTATGGTTTATAACGCTACTCTTGGCAGTGCACGTATGTAGCAGATATAGACAGACAATTGATCAAGGGTGATATAAAACAGGGTTATTTACAGGGAACTAGCAACGCAAGCGTAACTGCTGTCTGTCTGAAGCCCCTGGCATATAACGCTAGCTGCTGACAGGTCTGGTAACGTTTCCACTCATAGTCAAAGCACAGAGCACCGAGTCTGTTTGGTGAGTTGGCGTCCTCGTGTTCTTGGCGTGAACCTGCGGCCCGTGACAACATGTAAGTAGTTTGAACTGTGTATGTGATGTGAATGCTGTTTTTAGTTGCGTTGGGAGGTGCAATGTAAAAATGTGTCTTGTCCAGTGTTGGGCAAGTTACGTTATAGTGGCGCATTGGCTGCCAGTGCGAGGAGTAGGACAGCCAGCGCTGTGTGTGTGTGTTATTATGTGCCTTAAATGTATCTTTATTGTGTCATGCTGGGGGCTGTTGCAATCATACAATGTATTTTAATATATTTCTCTGTGTTGCTGGTAGGCTGCTGTCTCTGCTGTCAACCAGACCGAGCAGCAGGTAGGCTTCTGTCCAGACCGAGCAGCAGGTAGTTTCTGCTGTCAACCAGACCGAGCAGCAGGTAGGCTTCTGTCCAGACCGAGCAGCAAGTAGGCTTCTGTCCAGACCGAGCAGCAGGTAGTTCTGCTGTCAACCAGACCGAGCAGCAGGTAGGCTTCTGTCACCCAGCTTGATTATTTTAATTATCCATTAATCTGTCGATTATTTTCTTGCATAATTGATGAGTCGTTTAAACTACAAAATGTCACAAAATGGTGAAAAATGTCAGTCACTTTTTCCCCAAAGCCCAAGATGACATCATCAAATGTCTTTCTTTTGTCCTGACCAACAGTCCACAACCCAAAGATAATCAGTTTACTGTCATAGAAGACAAAAAAAACAACAGAAAACATTCACATTTAAGAAGCTGGAACGAGATAATTTTTGTACTTTGTTTTTGAATTAGTCATAACGATTAATCAATTATAAAAATAGTTTGGCAATTATTAACTACTCAATGAATTGACTAAAATGAAAGGGAGCTGTCACACATAAGGTCCCTCCCTCCACCCTCTCCTTTTCTTCTAATTATTCTATATGATGGAAGGCAGATTTAGGGGATCCACCACCTGCACCTTTAAATATGAATCATGTAGATATACTATTTTAATATTGATGTTGCATTTATGATCCGCTGTATTTGTTGTGTAATCTGTAATCATGTCTACTTGTCACCTCCTCCCTCTTCCTCCAGCCTGGGCTGGATTAGTCTTCATTGTTGGGAGGCTATTTAAAAAGACAAAATGTCCTTGTTCTTTATGACTGGGATGAAGATGCACCCTGCGTTGAAACGTCAGTCAATAAAAACGTGTCTACACTTGATCCGTGTGCTCCAGTATCTTTGGATGTTATCTGAAGCCTCTCCTCTAAGATTGCCCTCTCCTGAGAGCCTGCTGGGCTGCTTGGGTGGAAGTGCGCCTAACCTCATCCTGCAAGTGTGAATTCTGTTTATGTTTGAGTCACAATTTTACAAAATACTATAATTTGTATGCATCTCCATCTGGGCCCTTACATTACATTACATTACATCATTTGGCAGACGTTTTTATCCAAAGCGACTTACAATAACACATTTTTGTCAGCAATAGAGCAATCAACTATGCAACACAGTCTATGACAACTACATGGTAGCATGGAGGGGGGTGTTTCCAGGACGCTGGATTACACCGTTAAGCCTTCTTGAGGTGTCGTGGGCCTAACTTAACGAAACGTCGGTGAAGGAAGGTGCCCACTTGAAAACCCCAATGACATGCTTCATACTGCTGTTGGCTAGGGTAGGTAACTGGTGATTTGTGTCTTGTTTATTAGTTTGTTAGCCTGTTAGCTTGTTTTATTCTGGATTGGGCTTCTAAATGTGTTTTTCCTCGGATTTTGGCACAAGGGATAGTAACATCTTGTCCTGTGTATTAATTAATACAACTTCTGAAGGAACAGTGGTACAAGTTTAGTTCAGGTTATTTTTTTATTTATTTTTTTAAGAGAGAAAGAAGTTAGTTCAAGAAGGGCCCAGATGGAGCCTGAAAAGGTGTGTCTTTAGTCTTTTCCGAAAGATCAAGTTCTTGATCTAACTTCTTTCTCTTAAAAAAAAAAAAAAAAAATCCCAAACTAACCTTAACTTGTATCACTCTTCCTTCAGAAGTTGTAGTTGTCATAGACTGTGTTACATAGTTGATTGCTCTATTGCTGACAAAATGTGTTATTGTAAGTTGCTTTGGATAAAAGCGTCTGCCAAATGATGTAATGTAATGTAATGTAATGTAATGTATGGAGATCTTGTAAAATTGTGATGGAGAATTTAAAAGCAGTCTCATCTGTGATTACAGCAGAATAAAATGAAGCTAATATCACAATTCATTTTGCCGGCCCATGATACGTTAAGCTGGCGAGGCAGCTGGATTCACACAAGATCATGAGATCATGTCCCATCCTACCATACAGTCATGTGAAGCAGTTCACTATGTTGCTGTGACCACTTCTTATTGTCCATTTCCATCTCCCCCCGGCCCCTCTTCTCTCAATAGGTTGTGCATCACTTTTTTCTGTCCCCTTCCTGTCTGTCCATCTGTCGTCGCTCCTTGTCAAGCTGCCATGTGTTGGTTCAGCTCAGAGGGCTCCCTCCTGGACTTGGACTTTGTCCCGTGGAGGCGGGTGGTACCAAAGGACCCGGGCTACGAGCGGGACAGGGAGTCGGGCACCTACACCCCTCACCCGGAGAAGGACGGGCAGGTGGGTCACCCTCCTTGCGGTCTTAGTGACCAGTCCTGGCAAGGAGCTGGCCAAGGAGCACAGCGTGAGCGTGGACAACCTGGCAAGCAGGAGAAGCACCAGCTGAGAGTGGGGAGCATAGGCGAAAGCTACAGGTTAGCTTTTCTCTCTCTGCTCTCTTCTCCCTCTCCTCTCCTCTCTTCTCTCTCCTCTCCTCTCCTCATCCCTCTCTTCTCTTGCGATGTTTTATTTTTTAATATACTCTTAACACTTTCAGTGCCACGGCCCTTGGGCAAAAGGTTGCTTGCTGTGCCACATAGGCCGCAATGCATTTTAAAACAGTCATATCATTTCTTTAATAATTACTATGTAAACACTGAACACGCACAAATAACGATGAGACTCTCTTCTATCACCTGCAAAAAAAAGTTTATTGATCCCATTTTCCGTTCTTTAGTTATGAGCCGGAGAAGATAGCTTGATTGAACGAAAAAAAGAGCTTTTTTTCTACGAGCTGAGATAATGAGCCTTTTGTGAAATTAAACATTTCAAGCACATCACTGACTCTGAAGCTAATTTTCTGATGTAGTCACACCTCAAAAATAATTTCCTTCAATAAAACAGTGAAGGCAAGGGAATTTTGTTTGGAAGAATAATATTTTTAGCTGAAACCAGCAGCGCTGGCGCCTGCATGCGCTGCTGGTTGCAGCTTCTTGCTGATCTTTTGCTGCTGGTGGGCATCGGATATTCTGGCTTGCGTTTGCCAACCCTGTCCTGCTGTCTGGGTCTGTGTTGTGTACTTGGCTCTGCGTGCCCACCTCCCCCCCTCCTCCTCCCCCCCCCCCCCCGTTGTGGGAGGAGTATCTCTCTGCTCTGCTGTTTTCTCGTTTTCTCTGCCTGTGCTCAGCACTGAAAAAGTCCGCTAGATGCTGCTTTTTTACAGCCGCGTGTACCAGCTCCCATGCTTCGAGTTGAGAATAATAACAAATCCACGGCTGATCATGTGTTGCAGCGGACACGGAGGCTGTTGCAGCGGACATCGAGGTGCTCAATTGTGATAGCAGATTGGCTGCTGCAGGGGCACAGCTAAACGTTGCTTCAATGAAGCCGCTGCATACGGACGGATGCGATGCGATTTCCTTCCCCCCAATGACTTCTTCTGTGTGTTTCACTCCACGTTCTCTCATCTGGAGAGCGCTGTCGCCACCTAAGGGTTCTGTAAAATAGGTTAGACACATTCAATACCTCTGAATATTGTAAGAGGCGATGTAAGAGGCATAGATCGACACCCCCCCGTCAAAAAAAAAAAATCGAGTTATGACGCCATTTGGCGTCGCTGGCACTGTACGGTAAATTTCTAATGACGCCATATGGCGTCGCTGGCACTGAATGTGTTAAGATTGATTTAAGTTGGTTACCGTAAATTCCGGACTATAAGACGCACCGGTCTATAAGCCGCACCTTCAAAGGTGACTATTTTTTTCTTCTATAAGCCGCACCGGTCTATAAGCCGCGGGTGTTTTGATGTTTAATTACCATATGTAAGGCTTCGTGCACAGAGGGGATTGTCGGGAAAGAGATCAGGTCACTAATCCCCAGACAAAATCACACATTGTGGTATTTTTTGTTTTTTTTACAGTGCACACAGTGTCCGCGGTGTGGTGAAAAGAGGGCAAGAGAGGAAATTAAAACAGAAGTGGATTTATAGTTAGAAAGAGTGCTAAAGAAGAGAGAATTCCGTTTTTTATTTTTTTATTTTAGTTACTCACAGTACTATTGACCAGTCCAACTCAAAAGATATTCGGCAGTTTCACTTTGAGCTCTTGTTCCGCCGCTGTCCATCAATGGTTATGACGAGTCTCGCTGGGTACAGTACGCCAAAGCGATATCCATTGACTCGATGATGCTGTTGTATGTTGCGCGTTTCTGTTGCACCAACGCGGAGAGGTCCTGCCGGACGAAAAAGCGCGTACCCTCCCAGGTGAGGGGCTTCTTCCCCGCAGCCTGGAGGATGAGTTGACGGTCGGGCCAGCGGAGTAGGCAGATGAAGATGGCCCTCGGTGGCAGGCCGGGGTCTGGACGTGGCCGAGGCGCCCGGTGTGCCCTGTCCACCTCTGGTGGTTTCTCTCTCTCGCTCTGCTCTGCTCTGCTCTGCTCTGCGCCGCGGCCGGGCTGTCTGCAGCCTGGGGTCCGCTCTGCTGTGCGGGAGAAAGGAGGAGGAGGAGAAACCGCCACCTCCACAGCCAGCCACCTCACACACCCCAACTGTTTAATAGTGCCCGGCTCGCATGCCTCTCGGTCGGCTGGCCGGACAATATGCACCCCGCTGCAGCAGCAGCTTCGGGAGGTTTTCTCACTGTGTTCGGGACTTCGGCTCTAACTCGGCCAGATGGCTGGACACGAGTGAAACTCTTCACGGTTGCATTATTTTCTTTAGTGAGTGAGTGGATGGACTTCTGCACGTTTTCAAACTTGTTTTCAAGCTGCTCAAAACCTCTGAGCGATGTCGGACTTAATCGATAGTGTTTCACGGAGTAAAAGTTTAGCCCAAGCGGTGTATCTCCAGCCTCCAGCAGGTGAGTCATTTCCTCATTCATGGCGTGATTGCTTCGTCTTTTTCTTTCTGCTTACCTGTGTTGTGTTATGTTATGTTATGTTATGTTGTTAAAAGAGGGCAAGAGAGGAAATTAAAACAGAAGTGGATTTATAGTTAGAAAGAGTGCTAAAAAAGAGAGATTTTTTTTTTTTTTTTGGAAAAAATCCATAGATAAGACGCACCGTTATATAAGCCGCAGGGGGCAAAAAAGGCCAAAAAACGGGAAAAAAGCCGCGGCTTATAGTCCGGAATTTACGGTAATTCTGTTTATTGATTGTGGAGCTAGACACATTCTCTTCAAAGTCCTCTGAGACATGTGCTTGTGAATTAGAGCTATACAAATAAAACTGGACTTGACTGCAGGGCCTACAATGACGGCCAGCTGTCCCCGGCCGCCAAGGGCAGCGTGGAGAGCGTGGAGAGGGACGACCAGCCTCCTCTCTCCCCCTCGCCCCCTACAGGTGCCTTCTCCTTCAAGCCCCGCCCCCAACACCCCTCGCCCCCTACAGGTGCCTTCTCCTTCAAGCCCCGCCCCCAACACCCCTCGTCCCCTACAGGTGCCTTCTCCTTCAAGCCCCGCCCCCAACACCGACAACATGCCAAGGTTAAGCTGGCAGCAGCCAAACGGCACCTCAGCAGTGTGTTTGGGCAGCAGGTGAAATGTTTAGTTCAGTGTTCAATATTCACCTTAGAGCAGCACTTCAAACCTTTTCACACCAAGGATCCCTAATCTGTCATAAATTAGACCATGGAGCCAGTGGTGTAGTGGAGGGTAGACGCAGGTAGACCCACTTACTTTTCAGTCGGCATTGAGTCTGCCCACTTCTAAATCCACTCTGACGCGTATCCATCCATTCAAGTAGTGTGCTGCAGTTTTTTTTTCTCTTTTCTTCCTAAAGGCACGGCCCGCCCTACTCTGCCTCGATTGGCTAGTAGTACTGGGTGCCTGCTTTGGTTTGTTGGGTAAGCCCAATCGGAGGCAGAGTAGGGCGGGTCCTTTCCTTTGCCTTCCTACTAGGATAAAAATGTCGGCTCTCTCTCCTGCGACCTGCCTGCCCCACCTGAGATGAGAAGATGAAGCGAAGCGAGCTACTAACCCTACACTGCCCAAAAGAAAGACTGATGCACATGATGTACAGTAAGTAGAATGTGTGGAATTGTATTTTTATTTATATTTTTTATTTAGGGCTGGGCGATATGGACAAAATCAAATATCACAATATTTTTGACCAAATACATCAATATTGATATTGTGACAATATTGTAGGGATGACTAATTGCTGCTTTCATAAAATATTGAGACAATGGGATTTTTGATAAATAATCATTAGTAATGTGGATATAATGACTAAGTGGGTAAAGGCAAATAATAGATACAGCCATGCTGTCGCTTTGTGAGATGGCCTCTAGTTGGTTTGGACCTTCAAGCCAATCACGGTGCTTTAAACATGTGACGGCAAACGCCAGTCAAACGGGACACCAAGTGACTTTAAACAAACACACATTCAAATGAGAAGTGTGCAGACAGTTTACTGAGCCGTGGAGCTGAGAGGTTATGTTGTGAAAACGTTGATCAAGAAGAAACTACATTTCCTATTTCCTATTTTCATCCCATTGTGAGTACAATGTGTGCAAGTGAATTCAGCTTCTATGAAATAGCTCTGTTATGAGCGAAGCTAGTCCCCTGTTTTTCTGACGTCGACTTTTTCAGACCATGGGGAACCATGTTAAAGTGATGAACATCATAGCGCTTCCCATACATACACAGTGCAGCCCCCTCCCTCCGCTGCGAGTGGAGACTGTAGGTATCGAAATGCAAATACACCCTTTTCACGGGGGCCATTTTGTGTCGAAAAGGCAGGGTAAACAGAGGTGCAAGGAAAACACTAATGAGCGTTTCCAATGTCCATGATTGGAAGTTAAAACTGAATAATGACATCACAACAGTCTAATCCTAATGTTAATTTAAAATGTGATAGTCCTCTAAATCTGGCTTCAAACGGCCACAATTTTTTAAAAACATTTAAAAAAATGGGCCTGAGAATGTGGGCTTCTACAAAATATGTCCCCTCCACCTTTGAAATCAAAGCTATGTCCATGGATAATATGAGGGCATTTTGGTAAACAAACCGTGTCACTGGGTGGCAACGGCAATGGAACCCTATGGAGCCTGAGTTTGAGCGTCTTGACTCTAGCCGGCTGACCGTGTTTACAATTTAAAAACTGCGACAGTTTAACACGACATGCATATATTATACATCAAACTCTTGAGCTAATTCTGCTCTCACTCAGAATGTCAAAATATAACTGATGTGATGTATACTTTTTGAGATATTAACGTTTGTTTATACTAGTTAACTGCCGCGGGGTTACGCATTTTTGGGTGGCAGTGACGTCACGCTGATTCATCCTATTAGGTCAATCATCTAAATGCTATAAAACCTTTCAAACATATTCATTGCAGGATGATGTTTTCATAGAGGCCATTTACAATCTGATCACCAAAAACGCATGTTAATGCCAGGTGTAAATGGCCTCTTAGTTGTTTGATTTTAAGATGAAAATTGAAGCAACACATTTTATACAGTAGTAACCGTTTTATTTTTTACCCCTAAAATAGTCTTGCTTCCCAGACACTCTCTAATACATCATAGCCTAATGTACAACACTGAGCTTGAAAGAATAGATTGCATGGAAAGGGGAGGAGGGGGGGCGGGGGGCACAATCACATAAAAACAGTAACATTTGTAACCTAACCACTAACCCTCCGCCCAACCCTGCTAGGTGGCATGTTGGCTACGCACCACCATCCACAAGCTGGAGTCTTGGGAGAACTTCAGTGCTGAACTGATAGGAAGCATGTTCTTCTCAGAAGTTTTCAAGGTACTACTTGTCTCAAACTACTCAGTGAGGGACATTATACAACTCTTTTGTGTCCTCACATGTTGTTTTCATGACTAAGATTTTTGTTTGATAAAGTCTGTGGAACAAATATGAAAGCGCATGGTGCTGACCAACACATTTTGAATGTGAATAACTTAGCAGTGGTTCTCAACCTAGGGTCCGGGGACCACCAGTAGTCCTTGAGGGGGTTCCAGGGGGTCCCCAGCAAATTGAGTTAACACAACTAGACAATGTAGCAGATAACTGTTTTGATCCTAGTTCCACTGCTTTCTCTACACTACAGATTGTCATGGAATTCTGGACAAAATCATATCTAACAATAGAAATATTCCCAGATTTGCGTCAGCGAGATCAAATATCAACAAATGGGGGGGTGTCTGTGGACTTAATTTGTATTAAATTAGGGGTCCTTGATATGGAAAAGGTTTAGAATCACTGGCTTAGAGGCTGTGGTGTGTTTGAAGGAAACAAGTCTGCCTTCACCTTCTTAAAGACTAGAATATTCATATATAATATAATATAAATATAATATTTCCCACAGCCTGAGCCAAAAAGTGCTGAGGGAACTAAGCTCATATCGCCCTCAGAGACAAAGGGACACAGTAAAAATCTGAACACCAGCTATTAGCTGACCTATTTCTGCCGCTCCAGTCTGAGCACATTTCTGTCTGCTGTTGGTATGCCTGGAACTATGGATTGTGTTTTTACACAAAACTATGATTCCATTTAAAACATATTATGTCTAATTCTCACATTATAACTTTGGAATGGGATTTTGTGTCCTGGCAAATTTTGTAGTCTTACACATACATGTACATAAACAGGGATTTGCATGTGATGTGGATGTAGAAGCTGTGGACCACAAGACGGACTGCATCTGTGCTCTTCAATAGCAAGTCCATGCAATTACAAGTGTATAGGTTCCAAATCAAGGCAGGAAAGGGACCAGCACAGGACAAACACAGAGGCTCATGCATAAGGACCCGAACCAGTAGGTTCAGAGACAGCCTGTATCCCCAAGCCATCAGGATGCTCAACTCAGCCTCATAGTGTCGGGCCACCCCCCCCCCCCCCCCCTCCCGGCAGCCCCCAGCCTCTCTCTCGTAACGGACAAGCCCGTCTTTTATTGTCACACGAACACCACAATACATGCATGCGGCCACAAAACACTCATGCTGACGGTGGCCGGTGAAAAGTGTCCTCTGCATTTAACCCATCCAGGCATGTCCTTTCCTCCGAGGGGCAGGCCAGGAGCAGTGGTCGCTTTCTCGTACAGCGCCCGGGGACCGACTTCGGATGTTGTCGTCACTGGTCGGATGACGATGACGATCTGATCTTCTGCATGTTTTTAGTGGGGGGGTTATATACGGAGGAACCCCCTGGGGGTACGGGGAGAACATGCAAACTCCACACAGAGAGAAAGGCCCTTACGACGAGATAACCCACAGTAGGCACTGAAGATATGGGGGGAACACAACCACAGCGCTCACAGTGTCCCAGGCGAGAATCGAACTCAGGACCTTCTAACTGTGAGGCGACAGCGCTACCGACTGCGCCACCATACCCCCTTTGGGCTGTTAAACCAGTGGTTCTCAAATGGGGGTCCGCGGAACTTTGCCAGGGGGTCCGCGAAAAGTTTTCAGGTAATATATATATATATAAAGAAAAAACATTGCATGGATGCATAACTGGGACGTATCCTCAGTGATGTACCCTGGGGTCATAGGATGTTTCGGGTCTCGCAACATCATACACCCTCGCCCAGGTGACCCAGCCGGGGCTGGCCAAGCCCCAACTTACGTCCCAGTAGCTACCCACGGTCAGCCCTCCAGGAAGGGTCTGGTCACACGGTCAGGGCCACTCAATCCGCTGCTCCGGAACTACTCTGCCGGGACCGGGGGGGGGGGGGGCTCTGGTACGTAGAGGGACCGGGCTCTGTTGGTTGCCACCAGGCCGGGCTCCTCCTTCGTCTCACCAGGTCTAGGACCTGTGCGCTGCACCAGACTCCCCCGTTCCAAACATCTCATTCCGAGGTGATGGTATCTTGGTGGATACCATGCAGTACCAGTACTTGGTGGCACTATATATATATATATATATATATATATATATATATATATATTTTATAAAAAAAAATGCTACATGTTACTTACGGTATTCCTTCTCAAACTGCTTCCTACATGGTGCTAGTCTATCAAAAATATTGCATAGTGGTTTTCTGGACTGTTGACAAATTGTGATATTGTAAGTCGCTTTGGACAAAACAAAAGCGTCTGCTAAATGACGTAATGTAAATGTAATGTAATAACAAATATATATATATATATATATTTTTTTGCAAAATCTTCATAGTTCAACGAAAATAGTTTATGCTTTAAATCTAAAATGGTTCATGGATTACATTCTAATAACAAACCTATCAAATTAAAAGTCAAGCACGTTACCGTGGAAACAATTAAGCTTAGCCCAAAATCACAAATCAGAATGAGGGGGTCCCCGGTATATTTTCTATCTTGTAAGGGGTCCTTGGCTGAAAAACATTTGAGAACCTCTGTGTTAAACTGTTGACTGCCCCCGCCCCCCCCCCCCCCCCCCCCCATTGTGCTGTTGAACTGTTGACTGCCCCCACCCCCCTCAGCCGTGTGTGTGTGTGTGTGTGTGTGTGTGTGTGTGTGTGTGTGAAGCTGCTGTCCTCCCCCCATTCTGTATTCACTATTGCACTATACCTCACTTAATGTTTTGTGTAAACTCTCTGTCGTGGTGAATTGCTGTGCAATTGGGCTTCTTGTTTTTTACTTACTTCTAAGTATGTTTTTATCTTTATACCGCTTTAATCTTTTAATACGTTTTTACAGTGAAGTTGATATGAGCGCTGAGTATAAGATTTTCATTGCAGGTGACGGATGTTTGCATTGTTGCCGGTATATGACAATAAACTTGAACTGAACTGAACTCATAATTAAAAACATATTTCAAATTGGTGCTGTGACAAAAACACAATATGCAACAAAAATGCAATACAAAGATAGATTTTGCTTTTAAAATATCAGTTTGTTCTTAACACATTGACTGCCAGCCGTTTTTTTTTTTGCTGTAGGTAGCTTTTGCCAAGCCGTTTTTTTGAGGATTCTGGCTCATTTTACAAGAGCCGAGGATTCTTTTCTGCTTGGAGTTTGTCAACACAAAGTTCACAAAAGTACTAATAGAATGTGTGCTTTCTCTGTCTAAAAGAGTTAGTTTGTAGAGTTAGTAGTTATGTAGATATTAGCCGTTGAGTACAGCATGGTTTTAGCGTCTGAGAGTGAAAGCTGAGATAATCGCAGTTTTGTGAAATTCAATCAAACAGGCAGAACAGTCACTTTAACCATTTATTTTTGGCATCAGTGAGAGATCAGACATCCAAACAATATAGTTCCGAACGCCCTCTCCTTCAACTCCTCCCTCCGTAGGCGTGTCTAGTGGCTTTCAGCCTGCGTTTGTCACAAGCGAGTGTTCTGCTGCTGCTGCTGCAGCGAGTTTGAGCAGCCTCCCTCCCTGGCAGCGAGTTTGAGCAGCCTCCCTCCCTGGCAGCGAGTGTGGATAGGTCTCACTCGTCTCTTGGGTTTGAGAGCCCCGATGAAGCCCCGTGCGACTCTAGGCCTTATGCTGCCCACCCAAACCATTTCTGGAACCCCCCACCGCAGCAGCGCGAAAGCGTCCCCGCCTACAGTATGAGAATGAGGCTCGTTCGTTTCTGACTGTAAAATCGCCAAGCCATTTCCTTGAGAATGGAGGAAGCAGCCGCGGGAGGCGGCTGCTTTTGGTTGACTTCTCTCTGTCGGGAGAGGACCGTCGCCACCTAGCTGGTCGGTAAAATAGATTATACACATTCAATACTTCCAATATCTCCATAGGAGACGCGGGGGGCATTGATCCACGTAGCACCGTCAAAAAAAAAAAATCATTTTTTTTTTGACGTATTAATACGTCAGTGGCAGTCAACGTGTTAAACAATTATTTTTCCCAAAGTGTGTTCTGCTTCCAGGTCATGCACAGGGAAACACACAAACAAAATAATGGTGGTGAAGATGTATCACAACGAGGTTGACCAAGACAGCATCGCACAGGAGACCAGGCTGCTGCAGAAGCTCTCGCACCCAAACATGGTCAGGTGAGTTTCTGTGACCTTCAACACTGACCACCCTGTCCACTAAACACATTCATGATCTGTGACCTTCAACACTGACCACCCTGTCCACTAAACACATTCATGATCTGTGACCTTCAACACTGACCACCCTGTCCACTAAACACATTCATGATCTGTGACCTTCAACACTGACCACCCTGTCCACTAAACACATTCATGATCTGTGACCTTCAACACTGACCACCCTGTCCACTAAACACATTCATGATCTGTGACCTTCAACACTGACCACCCTGTCCACTAAACACATTCATGATCTGTGACCTTCAACACTGACCACCCTGTCCACTAAACACATTCATGATCTGTGACCTTCAACACTGACCACCCTGTCCACTAAACACATTCATGATCTGTGACCTTCAACACTGACCACCCTGTCCACTAAACACATTCATGATCTGTGACCTTCAACACTGACCACCCTGTCCACTAAACACATTCATGATCTGTGACCTTCAACACTGACCACCCTGTCCACTAAACACATTCATGATCTGTGACCTTCAACACTGACCACCCTGTCCACTAAACACATTCATGATCTGTGACCTTCAACACTGACCACCCTGTCCACTAAACACGTTCATGATCTGTGACCTTCAACACTGACCACCCTGTCCACTAAACACGTTCATGAGTACATGTGTTCCTCTGACCACCCTGTCCACTAAACACATTCATGAGTACATGTGTTCCTCTGACCACCCTGTCCACTAAACACGTTCATGAGTACATGTGTTCCTCTGACCACCCTGTCCACTAAACACATTCATGAGTACACGTGTTCCATTGTACATCTGGTAAACGTGTTGCCAAAAACACCAAATGTGTGCTTCTCACTGTACTTGTTGATTATCATAATGTACATTTGTCAACAGCATCACCGGTCTTGTGAAATAGTGCAACATTCTATTCATTTTGATTGAAAAACAAAATCCATTAATTTTGATAAACGCACGCGCGCACACACACACACACACACACACACACACACACACACACACACACACACACACACAGGAGCACATGTCGAGCCCTCTGAGGATCTTCTGGTTTCTTTACTCCTCTATGACAGTAAACTCATTATCTTTGGGTTGTGGGCAATGGACAACATGGACAACATCAATGTAAAAAGTAGAAATGCAGTAGAGTGGTTTGTCATTTCTTGTGCTGTTTTCCTCATAGGCTTCCCCTTCCTGCAGCAGGAAGAGACATAGTGAGGGGAGATTTGACCAACCAGAATCCAAACGTCTGAAAAGACAGGTAGAGAACACACACGCACACACACTCACACACACACACACGCACACACACACGCACACACACACATACACACACACACACACACACGCACACGCACACTCACACTCACACACACTCACACACACACACACTCACACACACACACACACACACACACACACAGAAGATAATACACACACATGCACATGCCTATGCATGTGCAAGGTACATATACATCCACGTATACCGTATACACACACAGCGTTCTGACGAGGGCTATGAGCTGCAGCCAGGGTTTGGAAGGTTTTGAGTAGCGCGTGTGTGTGGTTTCTCTCTGCCCAGGGAAGTCACAGTCCTGCCAACCTGCCCTGTCATCTCATGTGATTTACCCATCAAAGACACACACACACACACACACACACACACACACACACACACACACACACACACACGTTCAGCACCATAGAGATTGATAAACACTGTGAGAGTAGAGTAAATCTTTATTTATCCCCCCTGGGGCAATTCATATGCAGCATAACAGAAAATGTAATTTAAAAACATACAGACATGAAACAGTCAAAAGTAGGGATGTCTTAAAACAGTACAATTAAAAGGACAGGAAACCATGTAAGTTAAAACAGAAAAAGGGGCATGAAGTAGGCTACTATTCAATTCAACAGTTCAGACAGCGAATAGCCTCAGGAACAAAAGAATGGCTGTATCTGTATCTGTTCTTGCAACAGCGGGGCATCCTATACCTGCGCCCAGAAGGAAGGAGGGAAAACTCAGGGTAAAGAGGGTGCTGAGGGTCACGCAGGACACCTTGAGCCTTCTTAAGAACCCTCTTCTTATATAGAAGACAGAGGTCATTCAAGTTACAGCCAGTGATTTTGGAGCTCGTCCTGACAATGTTCTTTAGCATGTTCTTGTTTGTCAAGTTTAGGTTCCCAGCATCTAGAGAAGAGCTTATTTACTGGTCTCTCTTTACTTTGCTCTTCCCCTCTTGTTAGGTTGCAACTAGCTATGAGGTGCATGTTTACGCCTTGAAGAACTCTGACCAGCAGGCCAGTCCAAGGAGAGGTCACCACACTGGACAGTGAGTCTCTCATTTAAGCATTTCAACAAAAACATTATGTTACCAGTTTGACAAATAAAATGGATGTTTTGATACATGGAAACAGTGAGATGAAATTTTTTACATTATTCTTTTCTTGTGCACAGTTGCTGTCAATAGATTTTTGATGTTCAAAAAGCCTCTTTTGTCAACACTCTTTCTATGTCTCTCTCTCTCTCACTCACTCTCATTCACCACCCAACCCTTCTCTCTCCTTTCTCTTTCTGCAGATATCAGTCCCCCTCGCCGTGTGCGCATCTCCGACGTGAAGGACTCCTCCATCACTCTTTTTTTTTTTTTTTTTTTTTTTTTCCCCCCCCCCCCCGATTTTTTTATCCCATTTTATCCCCCATTAGTGCTCATTTGATTTCTCAATCCTGGTTGCTGCTCCACCCTCTGCCGATCTGGGGAGAGCCGAGACTGGCTCCATGCTTCCTCCGAGACATGGGCAGTCAGCCAGCCACTTCTTTTCACCTGACAGAGGAAGCTTCACCGGTAGGACATAGCACGTGGGAGGATCACGCTATTCCAACCAGTTCCCCTCCCTCTGAACAGGCGCCCTTAATGACCAGAGGAGCAACCACATTAGCAACCAGGATATTGCATGTTTTTGTGAAGGGGGTTCCTATATGAAGGAAACCCCCGGGAGGCACGGGGAGAACATGCAAACTCCACACAGAAAGGCCCTTTTGCCGACCCCACCCGGGCGGTGGGCACTCGAGGACATGCGGACGGGCACGCATTCCTTCAGCGTTCACCTCGTCCCAGGTGGGAATCGAACCCATGACCTTCGAGCTGTGAGGCGATAGTGCTTACCACTGCACCACCGTACCTCCCCCACTCCTCCATCACTCTGACCTGGCGCTCCAAGACGGAGACCATCTCTGGCTTCCTGATTGAGGTCACACCCACTTCCGCGACGGGCCACACCCCCATTCACAGGACCATCACCCCTGACCTGCGCTCTTACACTATTACAGGTGCGCAAATATAGGAAGATAGATCGATATATAAACATGTGCACACATAAGAATACTTCCCTAACATTACTCAATTGTCAACCTAGATCTGTGGTCGTGCATTATTAGGGATATGAAAGTGGACGCACACGCACGCACACACGCACACACACACGCACACTGACCCCGTTAACCTATGTGTGTCCACTCTTCAGGTCTGCAGCCAGGAACCACTTACAAGATCAACATCTACACTCTGAATGGGAATGGACGCAGCTCCCCGTTCACACTCACTGCCACCACAGGTAATATCCATTAACCATTCAACTCTGGCATGCTCAAAAATGGATGCAAACGCCACAGCATCAAAATATGCACTCTATCAATTTGGGGCAAAATTAGAAAGTAGATAAATTCCAGTAATTCTTTGGGTGAACTCATCATTAAATGCGTACAGTATGTAACTTATACAAAACCAATGATTGGGTAAATGGCAGTACCTAAATGTGCTAACTTGTAGGTACTATTTAGTATTAGGAAGAAGATGTCTACATCCCTGTGTGATCACACGTGCGTGTGTAATAGCTGCCATTTGCCCAAATATTGGTTTTGATACGTATTTAAAGGGATATGCCAACATTTTGGGAGATTGGCCTATTTGCCATATTCCCGATAGTAAAACTAGAATGTGGATAGATGCCTTTCTCTTCCCTGTGCGAGCAGTAGAAAGTGGGTTTCACCCCTCCTGCTAGTGAGCTTAGCAGCTGAATGGTAGTAAACGGTACATGAGCCTGCCACCATTCAGTCACCAAAAATACACATTCCAACAGCGCCAGAAACACTCACATGTACATGTTGTGCCTCGTGTATTCACCACGCAATGAAATAATCATCCAAAGTTACGGGAAACGGTCATTTTCAAAGGAAATAAATACCAGGAAGTACTGATGACTGCACACAGCGCATGTGCCTCAGGCAAACGCGGAAGTAACTTTGGTTCCACCGCGTTAGTTCTGGCAATGGATTTACTTGGAAAATGGCCGTTTCCCGTAACTTTGGATTATTATTTCATTGCGTGGTGAGTGCACGAGTACTCTCCCAAAATGTTGGCATATCCCTTTAATGATGTCTAACGGTCATTTCCCGAGCAATTCGTTTATTTGCTTTATAGTTTTTGCCCAAATTGATGGAGTGTGTATAGAGGATACATTTGCTATGTATGTATGTTTCTTATGAAAAATAACTGGCTGCTTGTTGTTTCCTCCAGCCAAACCGGTGGTCATCCCTCCCACCAACATCCGTTTCACCTCCCTGACCCCCAGCAGCATCTCCTTCACCTGGGAGCCATCTCACAGTCCACGCGTCACTGGCTATTACGTCACCTATGAGGAGGCAGGGGGTTACCCTCTAGAACTCACCCCCCGACCACACGCCGGACAGAGCTACGCTTTTATCAACGGTGAGTGTGGAGCATGAGATTTACATCAGCTCTGTACATACATACATACATGCATGCATGCCTACATACACTGTCAATATTCGGAATGGATGAGTTTGTACTGAAAAGACGTCTTTGTAGTTTGTTTTATTTAATCTTTTCATTTTGTGTTTGTTGTGTTTGGTCATAGGTCTGAAACCAGGAACAGAATACGTCATTAAGATTGTGTTTGTTGTGTTTGGTCATAGGTCTGAAACCAGGAACAGAATACGTCATTAAGATTGTGTTTGTTGTGTTTGGTCATAGGTCTGAAACCAGGAACAGAATACGTCATTAAGATTGTGTTTGTTGTGTTTGGTCATAGGTCTGAAACCAGGAACAGAATATGTCATTAAGATTGTTGCCCTGCAGAACGCGTTGAGAAGCACACCTCTAGTGGGCAAGGCCAGAACCCGTAAGTGCACCCACCTTCCACCTGATACAAGAGTTCTAGATATCATCGTTAATGGACTGTAGAAACCTCTCCAAATGTGCCCCTTTTATATTTTTACTGAAAGCTTACATTGCCACTATATGATAAACAAAAAGTTATACACTTTCTAAAAAATGTCATTCTGCAGAGACAAGGTCACTAATGATGAGCACATTTTCATTACACATTTACATTGCAAATATTTTTTTTTAATACAGTACGAGGAATCATGCAGCGTGATGTCACGACACCGCAAATCCACCGGAAGCGCCGCAGTTAACTAGCATGAGTCTCAAAAACTATACATCACATCGCTTATATTTTGACATTCTGAGTGAGAGCAGAAGTAGCTCAAGAGTCTGATGTATACATCAAATCAAAATTAAAATCATAGTCAAATTCCTTGTACTTGGCCAATAAAGCTGATTCTGAAATCTCTGTCAGAGAGACCTTGTCAGGAATTGCAATTTGGAGCTTAATTGTAATCTTCTCTTATTGTGTCTGAATGTGCTGGATTGTCAGTGTATGTTGTTGAATTATCTGACTGTAATAATGCATTACTCCTGCAGGCGGCGTGTGTGAGCTTTCCCCCCCTGTTTAGATGGTTCTCATGAACATCAAAGGCCTTAGCCCACAGCAATACATATTTCTGTTAACAAAGCCCTCATTCAGAGTAACTATAACTACATTTACATGCAGACTCATTTATTAATATCACTATTTAGTCTTACCTTGGGCATCCAATGCAACAATACTGTATAACAATATACTGTATATGACTTCCTTTCAGCTGGAATGGTAGATAAAGATAATAGATAAAGAAAAAGGGAAAAAAGGGAAATTACAAATCTCCTGCCGTTTTAGAGCTATGCTGCACCCTGCTGGCTTCCTTCTGTAACTGCTGTGCCTAAAGAAAGAATGGTTGCTTATATTTTTTCCTTACCAAAGGTTGACGTTAGTATTTGTTGTAAGGAAAGATGATCTCAAGTCAGCAGTCATGGGCAACTTTACAATGCTTTCTTGCTTGGTTTCTAAAGCAAAGGGTTCAGGAGTCAAAATGGACCGCAGTGTGTCTGCGGTGTGTGCAGTGTGTGGCTGAAGAAGGCCAGGTCGCCATTGTAAATAAGAATTTGTTCTTAATGACTTACCTGGTTAAATAAAGGTTAAAGATAAGACTTCATTGATTTACAACACAGCACTAAAACTCGCCAAGCTGTGCATTATTTCCCTGTGTACTGCAGTGTCAGAGATGGACAGGTTTCATGAGTTTCCTGTGATCATATTCACCTTATGTAGCCCCGCCCACTTGACCCAGTTGTGTTATGACTTCCTGTTCAAAACACCGTCTGTTTTACCTGCTCACTATAGTACTGTACTGTCACACAGGAAGTGTCAACACAATAGGAAGTAACTGGCTGACCCCTGTGTTGGAACATAAGGTGAATAGGAGCACTGTACAAACATGCTACGAGTGCTAGCGGATCTGTACCTTTTGCTTTGCCCTGCCTGCTTCTTACAGCCAGCACACTTCTGTCTCTCGTCCAATCAGAGTCACTTCCAGATCACCAGCTGTTGGTCCCCGAGCTTCCTGTCCCTCACCGACCCAGCACCGACATCCTGGATGTGCCAGAGCCCTTCGATGACAAGAGGTGAGACCAGGCACAATCATCCTGACTGCTGCTATTATTCATTAGGCAGAACAATGCATGTCCAGAAGCAGCTATTCTTGCTAAGCATTTGAATAGTCCTCACGTTTTATTCTGCTTCTTGAGTTTTGCAATCATCTGTGTTGTTCTCCCTCCCTTTCTCCATTCCTCCCTCCCCTCTACCTCTCCCTCCCCTCTCGCTCCCACCCTTCCTTGCATGTCTTCCTATATCCAGTTTCAACTCCAACCATGTCCATTTGGCTGGCACCGGTGGCCAGAACCAACCGGGCCAGCAGGGCCAGCACATCTACACCGAGTACCAGAACCTGGGCCCTAATAACGGAATCAATAGCGGGCCCAAAGAGGGCCAGAGACCCACTGCAAGAGACCCCCTGATCTACATCCCTCTTACAGGCCAAGATGGAAATCGAGTACCTTTGGTCAGGGTGAGTGAGAGTTCTGTCATGTACTTTATGCTATTGTTTAATACTGTATTCAATTATTATATTGAACAAACTACAATGTTATAATTGTCCTGTCCTTATACTCAGGGCTGTAGTGGAGCGTACACACCGTTTACGTACCTTTTTAAATACAGCATAGCGGTTACTCGCCATTTTATGATGGAAAATGCACATATTTTAAACGTAGATGTCCTTGGTCCTAGCAGGATTTTTCTTTAGGCTAGAGTGAAGCTATTCTTAGCATATTAAACTAGAACACCTAGCGCATTTATTGGTAGCAACCATGTCATGTTAGCTTCAAGCTTGTCAGGAAGGAGGCTAAATAACGCTCCAAAGTCGGGCTAAATTTTGGCGAGGGAAAAACTGGCATGGCCATTTTCAAAGGGGTCCCTTGACCTCTCACCTCAAGATATTTGAATGAGAATGGTTATTGGTACCATTCCTGGAGAACGTGGTTCCTCTCTGTTAGAGGTTGTGATGATAATAATAAAATTATATTTACATTATTTATAGGGATATGATTCGGTTTCAGTTTTCTCATCTCATCTACTGTATCTAGTCTCGTGGGTGACTGAAGTTTATAGTTTTATCCACCTTTTTTATAAGGGCATGACATAGCCTTTTCCCCCACTACAGCCCTGCTCACTGTGTGTTTGGTCCTGCAGGTGAGCGAGGGTCTTCTGCTGGGTCTGCCCTTTGGTTTCCCCGACAATGAGACAGAGCTGCCACAAGAAGCGCAGACAATCACAACCATCTCCTGGCAACCAATCCCTCACAGCTCCGAATATGTGGTGTCTTGTAACCCAATCACACACCTGGAGGAGAGGGACTTCCAGGTACACACGCATACACGCACGCACGCGCGCATGCACACACACACACACACACACACACACACACACACACGTAATCGCACGTGGACACACACATTCTAATCACTTTCTCTACCCTTTCCATATAGATGCGTCTTCCTGGCACGTCCACCAGTGCCACATTGATTGGACTGACATCTGGAGCGTCCTATAATGTGATAGTAGAGGCCATGAGGGGCGGGGCTAAAGAGAAGGTTCTGGAGGAAGTTATCACCGCTGGCAATGCTGGTAAAGAAGTCCACACTGACAAAGACCAAGCGCACGCTGAGATGATTTCTCTTCTATTTCACCGTGTTAGACATGGAAGCAAAGCACGCTGAACAGTGCTTCATTCTCATTTTGATTAGATTAGTTCTATCTGTGGCTGTAATGTCCTCCATTTTGTTTATTATACAGGCCAATTCGTAAAGCTTGAGTTTGATATGCATTTATCTATAGTAAATGCTTTAGCTACAGCAAAGTTAGTTGCTTGTCTAATGTTACTATAAATAATAATAATAATAATACATGGCATTTACAGTATATTGCCCTAATTATAATGCTGATTGCGTAGTGTTACATTTATAGCCATTGCATTGATAGTTGTATAGAGCTGAACAGTCACGTGACATTCTTTGCCCCGGAAGTGAATTCCTCCATTCATTTTCTCCATTAGACATTCAGAAAAATCCTTATAGAACGAGTTTGGGGGGGGGGGGGGAGAGACGACAATTTTATTTTTTCCGCCTTTGCCATTTTTGGTTTTTGCTCCAACTGAAATGTTTTATGGTCACTCAAGATACAGTAAGTCACGGGTTGGCTTGGTTCCAGCCTTAAAACTCATCATATAAGGATTTTCTTTTTCAAATATCTATGGAGAAAATGAATGGGGGAACTTACTTCCGGGGCTGGAAACGTCACGGACAGTCACGTGACTGTTGAGCTCTATTGAATTTACTGTGATTATTTGGGGCAAATAAAACTAATTCCCGACTATGTTCTCTCTCCCTCGGTGGCAGGAAGAACAAGTCAGGCCACGGTAAAGCACATGGAATGGATACATTTGTAAACAGAGTTTTTTTCTTCCTTCCACCCTCTTACGGCCCGGCCACATCTACGCGTCATTTGACGCGGGCTGACGCTACTGCCCATCCACTTTGTATTGGAACATGCTGCTCGACGCCTCGCAAAGCATGCTGGGAGACCAAGCGACGCGTAGCAGGTTTGTGAAGCCATAGATATATATAAAGGCTAGATGGCTTAAGGCGGAGTCAGCAGCGTCGTTGAACGGCCGTCATCTTGCTACAGTGCCTTTCTGGTACGTTCTATGGTAGCTGGTGACCTGCACAGACAAAAATACTCATAACTCGCTGAAATCTTGACGGATTTACAAACGGTTTGGTTTATTACAAGCATATTCCGTTCCCGAGATAGACCAAAAAAAAAACCCCCCCACTAAAAACACTATTTTTTTGATGAGCTCCAAATTACACCAAAATTAAACCGAAGCATCTATGCCATGAGAGGGATTCAGGCACAAAGTTTCATGCAGTTTCATCCATTTCCCTAGGAGTTATGATCATATGATGTTGCCATACTAACCCAACAACAGATGCTCATAACTCCTAGTAGCTCCCTGTAGCAAGATGGCCGCCATGCGACGACGTCGCTCTCCATTGGCCGGCAGCGCGGGTAAGCTATCTAGCCTTTATATATATCTATGTGTGAAGCGACAGTGGGCAACAGAGGGGGCGGGGTGGAATTTGACAAAGTACAAAGCTAGCCAATTGAGCTCGTCCTAGGACCTATCCTACCCTTCCTGTCCTCTTCCACTTCCTCTCTAACACCAATTTTCAAAGAAGCAAAGTAAATCTAGCAGCAGCTAGCTTGGGAGCTAGCTGCTGCTTCCGGATTTCCACGCCCACCAAGCGTCAAGCGTCCATAGAGCCAAGCGTCAGCCCGGGTCAAATGACGCGTAGATGTGGCTGCACCGTTAGTCCCAGGTGACCTCCCCATGTCTGGCAACCGCGACGTGTGCTACGACACGTTCACACACACCTACCACGAGGTGGGCTCCGAGTGGGAGCGCATGTCTGACACGGGCTTCAAGCTGTGGTGCCGCTGCCTGGGCCTGGGCAGCGGCCATTTTAGGTGTGATTCATCCAGTGAGTGGCAGCTTTACTAACCCCATCCCAGCATGCTTTGCAGACACACCATAGAAGTCCAATGATTCTATGTGATTTACTTGAGGAATTTATATAAAGTGGAGGAATGAATATGTCTCAGATTTTGTATAATTTCATTGATTGGGCTGAAAGTGAGGAATGGAAGCACGTGCATTAGCATGGTGGACCCCCCGATCTGGCAATAGTATATGGACAAAGCATCTGAACATCTACATCCTGGTGCTGATAGGTCTTATATGGATCAGGAGAACCAAAATTGTATCTAATTAAAAAGCTTTTTTGATTGATACTTATTGCATTTTATAAATTCCTTCACTATAGTGCAAAACTGCATAGAACATGGACTGTAATATTCTATGCTGAGCAACACAGTAATATAATCTGAGCATGGGCAGCCTTGGCAGGCAATAATTAAATTGTTAATTTACAGTAAATTGCTCTCTATTTTTGTATCGGATATACTATAATGTGCAATGATATAGTTCTATACATTATTTTATATATATTATTCATAATATCGGTATGGTGATTTCCATACCCTGTATATCATATAGGCTACTGTATGGAAACTCAATATATTCTGCCTGTGGTCTGCCCATGTTAGCCTCTCTGCCATGTTTGTAAGCAGCAGTGAAAACATTGCAGTAAGAGGGGATAGCTGCTAGCTAAGCTAAGCTAACTGGCCAGCCAGCCTCGGTCTGTTTTTTGTATTGTCCATATCGATAACCTGACGATACCAAAAACTGAGACGAGCAATTGAATATGAAAGTCATATATTCAAGGTAATCGCATGGACTGGGTATGTGTGCGTGTACGTGCGCGATGGGTTCTATTCCACTGGGAACTAATGTACTCTCTCCTCCACATCAGGAGTGATTTTGCGAATGTAGGTTCATTGTGGAGGATGTGATGTTAAAATATGTGGATAGAAATGTGTGTTGCAGAATGGGAATGTTCATTACAGTACCTTGTGTCACATTCTGTGTGTGACTATGATGTGAGTCTTTCTCCTCAGTGGGAACGGGAAACGTTTGAAACAGAATTTAGGTTTGGGGGACGCTCTCATTAAATAATATCTTCTCCCCTTACATCATTATCTACTCCTCTTTCACCCTTCTCTCCCCACACTCCCTTGATCCTCTCTCTCTCTCTGTCTCTTTTTCTTCTTCCTCCCTCCTTCAGAGTGGTGCCATGACAATGGCAACAACTACCGTATCGGCGAGAAATGGGATCGCCACGCGGAGAACGGTCACATGATGAGCTGCACCTGCCTGGGTAATGGCAAGGGAGAATTCAAATGCGAGCCACGTAAGTCAAGACTGGTACACGTACGCACACACACACACACACACACACACACACACACACACACACACACACACACACACACACACACACACACACACACACACACACACACACACACACAAGTCAAGTCTATTTTAAGCCCTACTTCACAACAAGCATGTCTCGGAGGGCTTTACAGAGAATATGACTAGCTAGGTCTAGCTAAGCACTATTAATAAACAATCTTATGTTAGAGAGAGAAGGGAGAGAACAGGACAAATAGGGTATACTGGGGCTGGGCGATACAATTGAAATCAATATCACGATAATCATAAGGATCTTTCTCGATATCAATATACTGTATATCACAATATGGTTCATGTAAGCACGTTAAATAATCAACTTATTATCATATATTATTATTGCCTAGCAATTATCACACACACACACACACATTTCAATTCATTTTCAATGACAGCTGTCCATTGTTGTCAGGCAGCGCTGATGACGCGCCCGTCTCCGGCAGATTTCCATCCGTTTTGATGGACACAAAGTTCAGAAACAAATAGATACACACGCTGGTGGTTCACACTCATCCTGTATCACAAGTGTTACTGTTAACGTGTCTTTCGTTCGTTATGGTTCCTTAATGATCTCAAATTGGTTTGTGTACTCCAGCATTATTCATCTTGATGCAATATTGTGTCTTTGATGCATGTCCTCCAGATGAGTCCACGTGTTACGACGACGGCAAAATGTACCAGGTGGGAAATCAGTGGCAGAAGGAATACCTGGGAGCCATCTGTACCTGCACCTGCTATGGAGGACAACAGGTGTGTGTGTGTGTGTGTGTGTGTGTGTGTGTGTGTGTGTGTGTGTGCGCGCGCGCGCGTGTGCGTGCGCGAGTGTGTGTGTGTGTGTGTCAGATTGGACCAGTGTCTTACGTATCTTCCGAGGACATAGTAGAGAATGTGCTGACATTAGGAGTTAGGCAACAGGTTATCTGGTAAGTCAGAGCTTCCATAGACCTCTCTGAGACACTCTGACAACGCGACCTCTGGCATAGTTATGGCACAAGGGATACAGTGAGGTGACATTCATCATGAAACCGTACATTCCCTGAGCTGACCCCAGGTCAGCTCTTAATACATAATGTTGAATTTTCTTTCTCTCTGTGTGTGTGTGTGTGTGTGTCAGAGGTGTAGTGCTATCTAGAGAAGTGGGGGAACGCACCTATATGGGGAACACCTGCACACGCACAGGTCCCAACAAAGCGCCCCCCCCCCCCCGCACGCACACACGCTAACGTTCACGCAGCCTATTCATTAATTAATCGTTCGGGGGGCAATCGCTTATATCAACGAATTAAATGAGCAAACTCACGGATTCCTCAAGTGCTGCAAACCACTGTCACTGACACACGACTAACTTGTGTCCTCTATAAACACTGCAGAAGCCCGTGACATTTGCAGCTCTGAAACTAAAATATGTATATGGGCACAGCAGAGCAGACTCAGTTATCAACACAAACAGCTAAACAATCTCTCAACCAGCGATCACACAAGTTGCACAACTGGCATCTGGCGATGCAAATTGCAATGGGGTGATTAACGCTAACTTTTGATTCAACCGCGTTGAAAAGAAACACGCTTTTAACATTGTTTCTTCATGCTTGTAAACGTACCTTTTTAGCAGCTGGTCCGAAAAATTAAAGGATGTTTGGCTGCCTTTTTCATCTTTACTTGTTATAGTGAGGTACTGGTGGAAAAAAAAATATTTTGATGCTGAAAAAGCCAGTATGTTTCAGTATAGCTTTTATTAAACTGAGGTTTCCCCCGCGCTGTAGCTAGTTAAGGTGGAATGTTTCCTTTTCCTTCAAGCCACGAGTTGATGCTGTGTGAATAATTCAGCCCACCTTAAATATAGTTAAGGTGGAATGTTTCCTTCTCTCTTCAAGCCGCGAGTTGATGCTGTGTGAATAATTCAGCCCACCTTAAATATAGTTAAGGTGGAATGTTTCCTTCTCTCTTCAAGCTGCGAGTTGATGCTGTGTGAATAATTCAGGCCACCTTAAATATAGTTAAGGTGGAATGTTTCCTTCTCTCTTCAAGCCGTGAGTTGATGCTGTGTGAATCATTCAGCCCACCTTAAATATAGTTAAGGTGGAATGTTTCCTTCTCTCTTCAAGCTGCGAGTTGATGCTGTGTGAATAATTCAGGCCACCTTAAATATAGGACGAATGACAACGTTGTCAAGTTTCACTCGTTTTATTGGCTCGACATGCACACACACTGACACACACAAAACACCCCTTGGAGAAGTATGGGAACGCCGTTCCCACGCGTTACATTGGGACTACACCACTGTCCTCCTCGCTGTAGGCTCCTAAGCTCCTTCTTCTAAAGTGCTTTGGGCTACACTGTTGTATGAACTGTGCTATACATTTGATTTTAAGCCTTCTATAGGGATTGGTTAATCAGCAGACATTGTATATGTGTGCTTAGAGAGACTTGAAAAGACAAGGGTTCAAATCCCCATGTTGACAACACTCCCTTACTGAAGTGCCCTTGAGCAACACACTGAATCCCAGTCAGCTCCAGACTCTGACTCTCTGAGCTCTCTGTGGAGGGAGGGGAGAGTAATATTTTTATATTATATATAAAAATTATTATAGAGCTTATTTAACTACCAATATCAATGAAGTATCACATTATATTGGTTTTATGCTTAAAACAACAAGCCATTCAGTGGCCACCTGTGTTATAGTACATTATAATATTCCCACAATATAGGGACTTGTATTTTGTCCATGGTACTTAATAATGAGCTTATGGTAGCCTTATAGTATGGTATTTCTTATGTATATTTGCTTTACTCCATTATGCTCGATGATATTTTGAAGCTTTCAAGTTTCCTGTGATGTTAGCATAGTATTCTATTCATTTTGATTATATGAGTATAGTTCTTTATTCATAAGAGTAGCTTTGCTTTCCCTTGGAGTTGAGTGGACTTCAACCCTTCCAGATGTTTATTTATTTATTTTGTAGCTGTAGTTTAGACCCCGGCTTGTCTTTAAGCTCTCCTAAATAGCCCCAAGAAACTTGATCTTCTCAGGTCCTGATCCAACCAGTTCTAGGGACAAACATCTCCGCGCTGCAGCAGCTCTGGCCTGGACTGTTTGTCTGACAGTATTTGTTGGTGATGTTGGAGATGGTCATGCTTCTCAAACTGTTTCTCACAGATGACGAGTCCCTCTACATCCAGCAAGCGGTCATATTCATTGAAGATGCCATACAGGTAAAGGCATGACCAGACGCACACATGCAGTGTTGGGCAAGTTACTTTCAAAATGTAAGATACTACATATTACTAGTTACTTTCATTTGAAAGTAATATGTTATACTTTACAATATTACTGTCTGTGTAGACTTATTTATTACTCTACTTTTGCATTACTTTCACCAAAATAACAGCAGTAGCAGAATGACATCCCCGCCTCGGAAACATGCTGAAAAATAATTTCAACCATCTTGAAGTCGGTGTAAACTGTACAAAATTCTAAATGTTATTGTTTTCCTTTGTTATTGTCATCTAAGTGGTTATTTGCATAAAAACCACACAATTTGATGAGGAAATTATTATATCTTTATTTAAATATGTGCTTTGATATATATATATAAAAAAAAAAGTAACTCAATTTGTAACTTGTGTTACTTGACAAAGTAACTGGTATAAATTACTGCAATCCTATTGGTAATAAGTTATATTACTGAGTTACTGCTAAAAGTAATATATTACATGTAATATGTTACTTTTGTAATGAGTTACCCCCAACACTGCACACATGACATAATATAATGTTTTGACTGGGGTTAGGCACGTCAATGGGTCAAATATATACGGTGCCGATCATAACAATCATAATCATAATATCTAAACAGACTTGTACTCTGTGCTGTTTTTTGTTGAACTTGTACAGTATCGGTCGATCAACCACCGGGTCGATGCCAGATCGCTGCGTCTGTATCGGTGGTACTACTCAAAGATATTCCAGTGGTAAGTTGCAGTCATTCTACTCATTTCTCTCTGTTAGCCTCTAGCTTCTCTGTGCCGTGGTTCACAATTTCTAACAACTGCTCAGGCGGCCAGGGGGCAGGGGTGGTGTTGTTTATTAAATTGTACTGGGTTTAAAAGTGAAATAAGTCTGATTTTTCCTGCCCCATATCACAAAATGACCATAATATATGTTTTACTACACCAGCTGCTGAGTACAGTAAACTCCCCACCCATTGGAATTCCAAGACTGCAACACGTTCACGCCCCTTCCCTGGGGGTTGTCGAAATGCATTCTGGGAAATGTAGGATATCACTAACTGAAGTAGTTATGAGCAGTGTTGGGCAAGTTACTTTCAAAATGTAATATACTACATATTACTAGTTACTTTCATTTGAAAGTAATAAGTTACTTTACAATATTACTTTCTGTGTAGAGTAACTCATTACTTATTACACTACTTTTGCATTACTTTCACCAAAATAACAGCAGCAGCAGAATGACATCGCCGCCCCGGAACCATCCTGAAAAATAATTTCAACCACCTTGAAATCAATGTAAACAGTCCAAAATTCTAAATGTTATTATTTTCCTTTCTTATTGTCATCTATAGTGGTTATTTGCATAAAAACACACAGTTTGATTAGGAAATGATTGTGTCTTTTTTAAATATGTGCTTTGATTTAATCAAATGTAACTCAATTTGTAACTTGAGTTACTTGACAAAGTAACTGGTATAATATTACTGAAATCCTATAAGTAATAAGTTATATTACTGAGTTACTGCTAAAAGTAATATATTACATGTAATATGTTACTTTTGTAATGAGTTACACCCAACACTGGTTATGAGGCAGGTTGAGGGTAAGTGGTCACAGTTACTGCTAGAATGCACATGAACATCAAAGTATAATACAGTAGATATAACATTACAGACTGTTAATGCAGTATAACAGTGTACGAAGATTTGTCTTTTAAATCCCCTGTAATCTTTACCATAATCCTTTTTGAAGTCACTTATGCTTGAGTTCTATCTGAATAACGCTGTGTGTGTGTGTGTGTGTGTGTGTGTGTGTGTGTGCGTGCGTGCGTGCACATTGAAAGTACCGCAGCTGTGTCTTTAGTATATACTGTAAATCACAAATGATTTATGATAGTTATTTGCTGATTGTAGGATATTTAATCATGTCCTTAATGGAACACATCCTGCAGTTGAGAACGAATCTCGCATTCCTCATGCCTCAATTTACAATACTACTCCCAATTACTAACATAATTGACCATTCATGAAGTTGTGAAGTCTTAAAAAGAAGGAGAAGGTTAAACTAACTTTGAAGAATGATATCAACCCCATTAAAACTTTTTCATTTGCATTAAAGACCGTATTTACACATAACCAGCAGTTAATGTGTGCAAGTCAAATCTAAACCTGCTCTTTGACTAGTTTCCGCATCAAGTTGAGTGTCACTCAGAAAGAATACGGTATGTTCCGATGTCCATCCCATCGCTGTCTCCCCGCCCACTGTCCCCAGGGGCCTGGGTCTGACCATAGCGGTGGTGTTGGCGCTGGCGTTCGTGGAGCGGCCGTCGTCCATGTCGTTGTCCTCGGACCTGCGGCTGGTGGCGCCGCGCTGGCAGCCTCCCTGTGGCCTCACGGAGAGCATCGAGATAGTCTGCCTCCTCATCTTCTCCCTCGACCTCGCTGTCAAGGTTAGTCTGCCTCCTCATCTTCTCCCTCGACCTCGCTGCCAAGGTGGGCCTCCAGATCCAATTCCCTTTCACCTGCCAGACCTTTGCTTCAGTCAGTCTAAATTTGCTCTTGTGGAGAGCAAGGATCGATTGGCAGAACTTTATAGAGAGGCAAAGTGACCGCCTACTTCCTGCTTCAGCACTGTACCAGAGATTTTCATCCGCCATTTATTTCCCCATAGACATTTTGAAAAAATGCTTATAAAAATAGTTTTACTTCGTCAAGCCAAATGGTTCAGCTATATTTAGAGTTGGGAGAGACCATAGAACGTTTCACTCTGACCAAAACTTAAAAAAACTACATCGAAAGAATATTTTCTTTAAATCGGCAATTCTTTTACGTTTTGGTCCGAGTGAAATGTTATGTGGTCTCTCCTGTTTCTAAATAGATCTGAACCGTTTGGTTTGAACAAGTAAAACATTTTTTATAAGCATTTTACGAAATGTCTATGGGAAAATAAATGGCGGAGGAAAATCCCTGGTACAGTGCTGAAGCAGGAAGTAGGCGGTCACTTTGCCTCTCTATGTGAACGCTATTTTTTTTTAAACACACATTCAGGACAAGTGTTCCGTCTGAGCTGATAGTTTGGTGACTTACATTTAATAATGTATCACTTTGACCAACACTTTCAGTCAACGCTCAATAGCAGTTTTCTAAATGTTGGTATCAAATGATATTATGCCACGGTCACATGATTTCAGAAGACATATAAAACCAGCATGACATCTTCTTGTTGCTTCAACTTGGAAGCGTTCCACCTGTTTAGCTGGGTGTCTGGTTAACTGGTTTAACTGGTTACGTTAGCGATCGTACGGTCAACTGTTGTTAAAAAATTTACTTTTGAATGAACCATGAACAAACTATAGTAGATATTGCCCCCTCCTCTTAAGTAGAGTTGATTGTAGATTTGAATATACTTAGATTTGTATTACCTCGAAGTTCAAACTGATAACTTTGATGGATTGCCTGCCATGTTTCCTGCCTGTCTTGATGGAAGTGAAAGTTTCCGGAGCCTACAAACACTTTCTGTGTATTCCTATTTACAGTACTAAAACAGTGGTATTTACAGTGCTAAAACAGTGGTATTTACAGTACTAAAACAGTGGTATTTACAGTACTAAAACAGTGCAAGCAGGACATTGCTGGGCTTAATGCATTATCAGTTGCTGTTCACCTCTGCCTAAGAAATAGTGGCCCCTTCCTCGCCAACTCTGAGCAAAGTACACTGATACTTCATCCATGCCCGACCACTGGCCACCATTATCAAACTGTACTGGGCAGCACTCAAGGGTGAAGGTATAGCTTCCTCCTCAGACCAACCTATCAGATGAATTAAGACTATGCAACTTGGCACAGGTCATTATTGTGTAGTCCTAATTGTTTCTCTATTTTGAACTAGAACCTCACCGCATCTGTGTTTGTCCTCAGAGCTATCTGATTGGCTGGGAGGAGTTCAGGAAGAACAAGTGGCTGATCGGCTACACTGTCGTCATCTCGGCCTCCGTCATGGACTGGGTGTTATCCGTCAGCATGGTGTGTGACGAGGTGAGGCTGTGTGTGATGCGGGACACCGTGAACATAAAGCATGAGAGAGGATGAAATACATCAAATAAGTTAACACATTCACTGCCAGCCTTTTTTTTTTTACTGTAGGTAGCTTTTGCCAGAGGGTTTTTTTGAGGATTCTGGCTCATTTTACAAGAGCCAAGGATAATTTTCTGCTTGGAGTTTGTCAACACAAAGTTCACAAAAGTACTAATAGAATGTGTGCTTTCTCTGTCTAAAAGAGTTAGTTTGTAGAGTTGGTAGTTATGTAGATATTAGCCGTTGAGTACAGCATGGTTTCAGCGTCTGAGACAAAAAGCTGAGATAATCGCAGTTTTGTGAAATTCAATATCAAACAGTCACTTTAACCATTTATTTTTGGCATCAGTGAGACATCAGACATAAACAATATAGTTCTGAACAGTAATTTCCTCCATAGCAGCACCCGCACCCCCTCTCCTTACAACTCCTCCCTCCGTGGGCGTGTCTCCGTGTTTGTCAGTCACAAGCCAGTCTCTCCTGCCTGTCTGAAGCAGTGAGCAGCAGCCTCTCTCTGGCGGTCCCTCGTCGGCGAGCGTGGATGTGGCTTAATCCGTTCTTGGATTTTCGGTTGAGAGCTTTGACGAAGCCTTGTGTGACTCTAGGCTTATGCTGCGCGCTTCAAAGTGTGCTTTCCACCCAGTCCACCTGTGGAAGCCCCCACCGCCGTGCGCCCGTGTGAAAGGTTTTCGCCTACAGTATGAGAATGAGGCTCGTTCGCTTCTGGGTCCTCGGTTGAGCTCAGCTGGAATGCGTGCGTTTCTGGCCAAACAACACTCAATAGTCTGAGCACCGTCGCCACTCAGTGGGTCGGCGGAATGGATTGCACACGCCCGGCGGCTCTAACAGTATAATAGAAGATGCAAAAGGGCCAGATCAATGATCCACCGTCAAAAAAAAAAAAACGATTTTTTTGACGTATCCATACGTCGCTGGCAGTTAACGGTTGGATTCTGCTTGACGTATGCATACGTCGCTGGCAGTTAACGTGTTAAGAGCAATTATAAAATATGGAGTCCATTCCTAAAGTTGATCCTAAAATGTATGAAACTGTGACCTCTCAATTGTACCGATCAGAAAGTGAGAGTGCGGAGACTCATCCGGCCATTCTTCCTCCTGCAAAACTCCTCCCTGATGAAGAAGACGCTGAAGTGCATCAAGAGGACACTGCCTGAGATCGCCAGGTATCTGACACGCACACACACGCACGCACGCACACACACACACACACACACACACACACGCACACACACGCACGCACACACGCACGCACACACACGCACGCACGCACACACGCACACACACACACACGCACACACACACACACACACACACACACACACGCACACACACACGCACGCACACACACACACACACACACACACACACATGCTTTTACTGTCTCATATCACAAAATAACCTGCTGCTGCTCAGATGTCTGGCTTCCAAAACTCATTTTCTAGAGTCTGTACTTTTGAAAAGATAAAAAAAAAAAAGTTCATATTAATTCAAATGGAGTTGATAATACTAGGTTGATAACATTTTCAGTGCAGTTTTTTAATGCAAAATCTGGAGCATTTCCTCCTTCAGTTCACGGCACCAAGACGCCTGAAAATGCATCTCTGTGTAATGTGTTAGGAGTGACAACATACAACGACACCAACGCCTAAAGCTGGGCTCAGACTACAGGATTCTGACAATCTTAGCCGATTTTGAAATCTGGCTGTGACACGCACTACAGGAGAATCTTCCCAGATTATCTTCCCTAGAATCTCAAACATGCACACACTACAAGATTTGTAAATGTGGCGCACCACGCACTACAGGATATTATTAAGATTATCGGCAGGATAATCACCTTGATGCCCGGCCATACGAACCTGTTTCGTTTTTGGGGTTCCAGCAGTGACCAAAGCGCTCCGCCCCCACCTCACCTCTCTCTCTCGTTTCCTCATTTTCATGCCCGTCTCGCCAAACAAATGAATCTCACGGTAGTTAGCATGCGTGTAAACAACGCGACTCTATTGTCTGTACAAGTGAGAACACAAACACATGGCCTACCAACATATATTTCCCTGCTGCATGTCATGAGATCGGCAAAAGTTTGGATAGACTGGATTGCTTCCCGCAGCAGCAATGCCTTTTCCCCCCACACTGCCTGGCTGATAGACAGGTAGATTACAGCCTCTGACTGGCAGGGGCTCAAAACTACGATATAACAACTTTTTATTCATTGGTCATTCATTGTGATATAAATGAGTGACATTTTCCCCCAAATACTCGTGGTTCTGTGCTGTTGGTATTTGGTAGCCTATAATGCCTGCAGTGCAGCGCATCAAATGAGCCGCGTCAATTAACGACGGGAGTCTCGCGCAGCAGCAGAATGATGTATTCGCGCAGATTTTCAGTCCTAAATATCAAACATGTTTGATATGATCGGGACGGCCCCGATGAGGCTTTGAGCAGATCGGGAGGCTTAAGATTGGATCTGCAAACAGCTCACACTACAAGATAATCGGTGCCGAACGTCGGGCCCGACCAAGCTTGGCAAGCTGCCAGGCCAGATTTCTCCTCCGATTCTCGGGAGGGGTGAATCGGGCATAAATCGGCCCGAAAATCCTGTAGTGTGAGCCAGCCTTAAGGCAGGCTTTACTGGTATCAGGAAACAGCTGACAGCCAGCATTTCCCCATACCTGGAAAGCCTTGCATAACAATGAAGTCTGGACAGATGCTCATACAGTATGTGTTCTTAATTTGTGTGAACACCAACGAAGAAGAGCAACACAGCACAGACTAGTCCATTATGCGCACAGACTAGTCCATTATGCGCACAGACTAGTCCATTATGCCTACATGTAGCTAAAGTTACAGGTTTGTTTTGAATCCCTCCCCTCCACTGGCAAAATCTCTAACCTGGCAGAATGACAGGTCACTAAAACTCTGTCCAATGATCGAGTTACTTCTGAGTCATGTGACTTTTGTTTTGCAGACCTGATTGGCTTATAATTTGACAGAACAGTGTGTGAACCTAAAGGAACTAAATACAAAAAATGCAGACCGCCGAACTTCTTACTACAGTCGGTTTAAATCACATTTTACCACTCGTCAAGTGAAAAACCAAGCATCTACTTGAGTTGAGAGCATTCTCACTTCCCCATAGCCTGACCCAACGAGACACATAATGATATACTATGGCTTCAATGCATAGCCTGACCCAACAAGACACATAATGATGTACTCTGGCTTCACTGCATAGCCTGACCCAACAAGACACATAATGAGATACTCTGGCTTCACTGCATAGCCTGACCTGTTGTTCGTTCTACCCTGAATCAACCTCAACCTTTTCTGTGTGTGCATGCATGTACGTGTTTGTGCGTGCGTGTGTGTGTGTGTGTTTGTGCGTGCATGCGTGTGTGTTTGTGCGTGTGTGTTTGTGCGTGCGTGTGTGTTTGTGCGTGCTTGTGTGTGTGTGTGTGTGTGTGTGTGTGTGTGCGTGCATGCGTGTGTGTGCATGCGTGTGTGTGTGTATCTGCAGCGTGATCTTGCTGCTGGCGGTGCACCTCTGCCTCTTCACCATGATCGGCATGCTGCTGTTTGTTAAGACGGAGGTGAGCTCACCTGACCTGACCACGCCCACACCACCACGCTAGTCAAATGTATAGTATATGATGTATGATCTATGTAACTTAGGTTGTGTGTCGATATATCATGTAGCATTGTGACTGTGATGACGCTTATGTGAAGCCCTTTGAGAAATGCTTGTGATAAGGGGGCCATAAACTAATTCAATAATTCCTTTTCAACGTCTCAAATGATTATCTCCATCTCCGTCCGTCTTCTTCTCGTCCTCTCTGTGGCCTCCAGGATCCGAAGAAGAACGGGGAGTGGGAGCTGTACTTCAAAGACCTGCCTCGCTCCCTCACCTCTCTGCTGGTGCTGCTCACCACGGCCAACAACCCAGACGGTACCGCTGCTCCAGCGCTCAGATGATCCAAACACCTAGTGCTTAAATTGGAACTGTTTGATATTCTGTGCTGCTTCAGAACTGAACCATGGTCTTAAAGCCGTCTGTTTTGTCCTGTTACAGTGATGATCCCTGCCTACTCCTTAAACAGGGCCTACTCCATCTTCTTCATCACCTTCAGTGTGATTGGTAAGCATTGATCATTATTGTGTACATCGTCACCGTCATCATCACAAGGAAGACGACCGCATTGGTCGATTTTCAATCAGAATCAGAATCCGCTTTATTGGCCAAGTATGTAGACATACAAGGAATTTGACTCCGGGATTCACCTTATGTTCAGACCTTACAGTGGGCCAAATTCTTCCGGGTCCTGTTAACACTTCCGGCGGTCACGGCGCAAAATAAGAGAGTTGTTTTTGGAGCGGACAGTGCAGGGGGTAAAATAAAGAACGTAGCCTACTACTTTGAGCTCGGTACACAGCAAGCAAGCGAGTATCCACTGTTAGCCAGGTCAGATAACGTTATCGTCGACAATGACGAGCACTTTCTTGTAAAACATACCTGGACTCCAACAAAGAAAGCTTCAGATAGTTTTCTCTCCTCCGAGCGCTCGAGCCACTTACGTCCATAAGACCCGCAGACGTTAACGTAATTCCCTGGAATGCGAGACTTAATGAGCCAGTTACATGGCGTTGCATTCTTAGACATTGCCGTTTGCTTTTATTTGGTATGTTACATACAATTGGCTAAATTATTAGTTAATTCAGAGTTACTGCTGATATTGGAGCAGCCAGCCATTTTATTTTATTTTATTTTTAGCCGGAAGTTTTGACGCGGCCACACAACCGGGTCAAATGGGTGTGGCTACATAAGGTGAATACGTTGCTCTCAATGTACTTACAAGGGGAAAAGAAAATATATGCATACAAGCTAAAACCACAAACAAGGACAGCGATCAAAGGTACATAAAGCAAGTTAACTGCTATTTACATTATATACAGTAAGTGTGATGTAGAGTGACCGTTATAAACATGTGTATAGGAGAAAATAATAATAATACTAATTGTATATCTATGTACAGACAAAGTATATGTAAACCACACTAGATTGTAAACAAGGCTATAAGTCAGATATTGCACAGTTCAAGCTGGTTAAAACAATCAATGTTTACGAATGCAACCTCTAGTGGTGGGGTGAGTAAGTGCATGCGTGCAGTGCATACGCCAGAGTCGGGAGCTGTAACCAGGAAGTAGCGGCGACCGTAACAACAGTCTATTGAAATAGCTCGCTGACACATGAGGGTGAAGGGGTGGGATGGGTGGAGCGGTAACTTCCTTGTCTTTCAACTTCCTTGTCACAAGAGACCCTCCTGAAGTCTGTTTTGAACCTTAACCAGGTTGTTTTCGTTGCTTAAAAAAGTAACCGTTAACCGACGTGACATGCTTCAAATTAACCATGTCCCACGTGAGGCGTATGACCTGCACGCACCGTTTCTCTCATCGGTCGTTTTGGGAGTCATTGTAAACCGACTCATTCTGTTGTTTCAGTATGAGGACATGTTGAATACAATAGGGTTTACAGTGTTGTGTATAAAAGGGAATTTCTTCTGCTTCTTCTTCTCCAGGAACGTATTTCTTGATGAACTTACTGACGGCCATCATCTACAACCAGTTCAGGGGATATTTACTGGTGAGTCCCACATCTTCCATCCAGAGGAGATCATGCTGTTGAAGGAACATCACATCTTCAATCCCAGCTTTTTGTGATGCTTTAATTATCCAGGGAGAGTTGAGGCTACTGCTTCTTCTTCTTCTTCTTCTTCTTCTTCTTCTTCTTCTTCTTCTTCTTCTTCTTCTTCTTCTTCTTCTTCTTCTTCTTCTTCCTCCCCCCCCCCCCCCCCCCCTGTAGGCTCCTAAGTGGAGCATAGGGCCGCAGCCACACAAAGCCAACAGGCTCCTATTGCATTTTCTGTAGCAAGTGGGTTCTTCTGGGGTGGGGTTGCTAGCCCCACGCTAGTTTACACAGTTACACACATTCCCACGAATGTCGCGACCTTACACCTCCTCCATGAATTAAAGGGACAGTTCACCCCCAAATCAAAAATACATATCTCTCCTCTTAACTGTAGTGCTATTTATCCATCGAGATCAATTGGGGTGAGTTTTGGAAATATCGGACTAAAGAAAATATTTCCCTGATGAAAGTGCTCACAAAAAGGTCTGTGGCTTATCTTGAGTAACCGGGGAATGATTTCTGGAGAGGCATTATTGTTACGTTTTTCAAAAGTAATTTTTGGGGGCGCTTTGAGCACCACAAGCCGAGTGCCACCCAGTTCCATTGTATTGGAGAGAAGGCAGACATCTCTATGGCCGATATCTCCAAAACTCGCCAACTCACACCAAAACCATCTATTCTAGATGGATAAATAGCACTACAGGTAAGATCTATTCTAGATGGATAAATAGCACTACAGGTAATATACAGGTAAGAGGGACAATATGTCTTTTTGATTTTGGACATAAAACAGCTGATCTAACCCGTCTGTCCCTGCGTGTTGATGCAGATGTCAGTCCAGACGTCCATCATCAGGAGGCGGCTGGGAATCAGAGCTGCTTTCCAGGTCCTCAGCTGCCAGGGGACAGGCCGTGCTGCTATGTAAGACACACGCACGCAGATTTGACTAATTAGAAGGCTATTTTATCACATTTTCACAAGTTCTTACATTAGCGGTATGTGGCATTGTCAGTTGCAACCAGGAGATTTTGGAAAGAGACTTTCTCACACTGGTCCAGAAACTGGAGAGTATGAATTTTAAACAGTTACTTCTGCTTAGTGCAGCTCTAATGAATGCTGTAGCGAAAGTAATTAACATAATGTCATTACAGTCTGATGGAATAAACAGTAACATAGAAATGGAGTTCAGTCAGGAGCACTCGTATAGTCACAAGATAAAACCATATATAGCAACAAATGGTAACACAATTTGGTGGCAAGCTGCTCCCTGTTACGCAGCTGACATGCTGAAGGTCAGAATATGAACCAAACACGAGTGGTGTAGGTGATTGTTACTACCAGCTGATATGAACCAAACGTGTGTGTGTGTGTGTGTGTGTGTGTGTGTGTGTGTGTGTGTGTGTGTGTGTGTGTGTGTGTGTGTGTGTGTGTGTGTGTCTGATCAGAGAGCGTGTGCGTGTGGATGCGGTGCTGGAGGTGATGTCCAGGGTCCACATGAAGAGCTACTACAGAGCGGCCATCATCAAGGTTACAGCTATATCACACTGTCCAGCAGGGGGAGTGGGCAGGGCTGCATACACACTGCGACTTATACCACTTTCCAGTGTTGGGGGTAACTCATTACAAAAGTAACATATTACATGTAATATATTACTTTTAGCAGTAACTCAGTAACTTATTACTTATAGGATTTCGGTAATATTATACCAGTTACTTTGTCAAGTAACTCAAGTTACAAATTGAGTTACATTTTATTAAATTAAAGCACATATTTAAAAAAGAAACAATCATTTCCTAATCAAACTATGTGTTTTTATGCAAATAACCACTATAGATGACAATAACAAAGGAAAAGAATAACATTTAGAATTTTGGATTGTTTACACTGACTTCAAGGTGGTTGAAATTATTTTTCGGGGTGTTCAGGGGCGGCGATGTCATTCTGCTGCTGCTGTTGTTTTGATGAAAGTAATGCAAAAGTAGTGTAATAAGTAACGAGTTACTCTACACAGAAAGTAATATTGTAAAGTAACTTATTACTTTCAAATGCAAGTAACTAGTAATATGTAGTATATTACATTTTGAAAGTAACTTGCCCAACACTGCTACTTTCACACCAATGACCAGGGGTGCTTTTACCCACATTCAACCCTTCTTTTGTCAGTTCACACCAAGTCAGTCAACACGGGGTTAATCCAATCAATTCAATCCAATCCAATTACGGTAAGTCAGGCTGGAAACGGACAGCCCGCCATATTGTTTCGCTGTCACAACGCGTCCTAAATGCAGCGCTTCACTGTGCGGTGAAAGGTGTGTGTGTGTGTCTCAAGGCTCTTGCAACGGTTTGCAGCTAACGCTAACCTTGCTGCTAGCCTTTTGTCCCGCCCCGGTTCTTAGCAACCTGGGCGGTGGCGTTCACACTGAAATCAACCCTTGTCCTTTCAAACACAAAATCAACCTGGGAATAAGCCTTGTTGGACCTCGGTCTGAAAGGGGTATTTCACTGAATGAGGTGCAGGTCTGAGAGAGAAGAACACCCCTGCAGGTACAGGTGTGAGAGAGACTAATTGAATTGACTTTTAAAGACCTTTTTAGACTACGTGGAATTCACGACCAAATATAAAACCCACATAAGGAAACTAATGGGGGGGGGGCCTGCTTGAAATGAAAGCTGTGAAACTAATTTATAAATGTTCAGGATAAGAAAAAGCATAGCAGGAAATGGATTGTTATGGGACATGACATCAAATTATGTTTCGTAAAGAAGATAAGATACATACAGTACAGTATTGTACAGCACAGGCCACACAAGGAAACCTGTACTTACATGGTAATACGTTTTTAAGGCATTCATATGTTTTTTTTTACTTTTCTTCTTAAAGGGGCCATATTATGCATTTCTTAATTTTGTATCATATATATGTTGTTACAATCTTGGATGGTCATATTAAACATGGGCTAAGCTTCAAATAAATATGTGAAAGTGTTTTAATGTTACCCCCATGAACCACCCCTCGCGCCTATGAACTCTCGTAGACGAGAGGACATGGATTTATGGCGATTTTGTGCGAGAACCATAATTTTTGTGACGTCAGTAAGGACTTGTTACCCTGGCAACAAAGCGTTGCCGCCGGCCGGCGCGCAGCGCGCGCACGCTAGCTCCCACCCTTCCCCTCTCTTCCCTGTTCTGTGTTTCAGTAACCCGCGGCGGCGTCACCACTCACCAGGCTCTCTCTAGCCTGGCTGTCTGGGACTAACACAACAGTAGTAGTCTCATGGAATAACGGATTCCAGACCGCAAAAACAAGGAGACGACATGGAAGTGAGCCAGGATGTAGGACTGAAGTGGTAAGTTCTGAAAATATGTGTCTCATTCCAGCATCGGTCCAATGTGCTGCTAGGAAGCGCTAACGTTACTTACCGGCTGGGTAACGTTAGCACTTGCTATTTAGCCTAGCAGCACAGCTGCCTTATAGACATGAACAACCGATGATTGACGAAAGGCACATATTTTCAGAACTTGTAACGTTAGTCCAACTTGCTGACTTCTCCAAGTCCTCATTTTGGTTTGGTCCGTGTAGCCTTTGCTAGGAGAGGCACACAAGCATGTCACAAGCATTTGGGAAGTTAGCTAACTAGCTACATTAGCTAGTGTGAAGCTCCCGGTGTAACGTTATGGCAGGCCGTGGTAATAGAAGCCCTGCTTGGCCAGCCACCGAAGGATATGTCCGGGTGCAGCCCGGCCTAGCGGAGCTGTAGATAGCTAGGGGGATGTTGATAAATCAATTGATAGCTTGCTTTATGTCCAAGTCACGTTTTTCATCGATGGTCAAATTCGTTTTGACAATCAGTTGCTCGTTGATATAATTGTTTTACAACTACCAAATTTAGTAGCCATAGCAGAGATCGCCTGTCTGTTTCTGTTATGCATGACTATCTATCTATCTATCTATCTATCTATCTATCTATCTATCTATCTATCTATCTTATCTAGATAGATAGATAGATAGATAGATAGATAGATAGATAGTCAGACAGACAGACAGACAGACAGACAGTCTCGCTTCTACAGCGATAGCTCTCTGGGCAGAAGTTTGCAAACGCAAAAACTCCTCGCGCTGCCCACCTGGAGTATTTTCCGGAGGGTGGGGGTTCAGGGACAGGACCTAAAAACAGAGCGTTTCAGACAGAGGGTGAACTGAAGGGGGCAGTGAGAGCCAGTACAAGATAAACAATGAGTTTTTTAAACTATGACTGATGCAATAAGTTACTCTACTGGAGGCCAACAATAAAATAATAATACATTATATTAGCAAAATATGGGCCCTTTAACACATTGAGTGCCACAGCGCTTCAGTAAAATTGTCTGGAGCCTGTGCCAGATTCACTTCCATTCAGTTGAAAACAGCTATAGAATTTTTTCTATTATGGCTATATTAACGGGGCTGGACTTTAATGAAACATTGAACACTCCTGCTTCTTCCAAAGAAGAAATTTTGTTTCTAGACAGTTCCATTATGAAATGACAGCCTCTCAAAAAAGTGCACTTTCAAGGGTTTTCTGTCGTTTTTTTTTACTTTCCAAGATATAGTCCCTTTTATGAATACCTTTTGCACTCTAATTTCGAGCACATTCACTGACTCTGGCTGGTGTTTTCTGATGTGGTGGCGTGTGGTGTGGTTTCTGTGCAGCCTGTGTGCCACACACCCCTCTCTCCCCCCCCCCCCCCCTCTCCACCTCTGAGCTGCGGGCTCCTCCCACACGCACAGAGTTTGCTTTCTCGACTCCGTTTTTGCCCCGGACAGATCCCAGCGCCCATCAAGGAAATGATGCGCGCTGGCAAACGCGACTGAACGAAAAGGCTTGGCCGTTCGGCTTCGGATGCTGCCTTTCTAGGAAATCGTGTGGAGATAGATAGAAGCATAAGAGCTCAGTTGTGAGCGCGGATGCAGCCGAGCCCACTCTCGCTGTAGACAGAGCAATATATACGGCTCTGGCAGAAAGCATGCATCGGTTTCCACTTTCATCACGGCTTTCTCCGCTGTCTCCTGTACAAAGTAAAGGATCTGAGGTGGGTGGAGCAGCTCCTGTGACGATGTTTAAGGTGGCGCCGTGTGATCCCTTGAAGGGATTCATGCTCACTGGCTAGGTACGACCTTAAACAGCAGAATTATGGAATAATATGAATTATGATTTTAGGACGTCCACAGACGTCCTTGGCACTCCTCGTTACTTTTTTTTAGGACGTCCACAGACGTCCTTGGCACTCAATGTGTTAAGACCTTCAATTTCAATAATAATTTAATTATTTTAAGATGTATTAAAATCTTTTAACGACCTGCTGCAGATATGACGTATCACCTAGGTTTGTTCATTTAATCAGTCAATTATGTTTTTCTTGTGCCTCCCCACACCTCCAGGTGGTGCAGCCGTACTCCACCGTGGGCTACATGGACCGAGACGACTTCAGGAAGCTGTTTGACGAGCTGGATAAAGATCGCATGAAAGAGGTACAATTTAACATTTCATTTCACTTTGCGATCTGTAATATACAGCAAGGGAATAGCTCGCACAGCTCCAGGTCTTAGGCAGCTCAATCGGTGCAGGTTGCAGGGAGATCACAGAAACAGAGGTAGGCAACAGCACTCGAATTAGAGTCAATCTTGAGGTTTTTTTATTTATTAAGGGCAAAACAGACGCGTTTCAGCCTTAAGCCATCATCAGCGTACATAAGTGTACATACATGTTCTGATGTACACTGATGATGGCTTAAGGCTGAAACGCGTCTGTTTTGCCCTCAATAAATAAAAAAACCCAAGATTTACTCTAATTCGAGATCTGTAATATATGCCACTGAATCTCTGTGTGTGTGTGTGTGTGTGTGTGTGTGTGTGTGCGTGCGCGTGTGTGTGTGCGCGCGTGTGTGTGTGTGCGTGTGTCCACAGCACCCTCCCTTGCCCCAGTACAACTCTCCAGTCCTGCAGAAGCTCCAGATGGTCTTCAGTCACTACTATTTCACTATAGTCGGCAACGCGGTGGCACTGGCCAACGTCATCTGCATAGGCGTAAGTTACACACACACACACACACACACACACACACACACACACACACACACACAGACCAAGCTGACTAACATACCCTATAATGTTTCCTTTGCGTGTGTTTCAGACCGTCCTGGTGTTGAACGCTGACAAGTCCATTGCCGAGAGAAACGACTACAACATGGAGGTTAGCAGCTGTTGTGTTCTTTGTGTTTTTTTTGTCATGTGGACGTTTTGAAGTTGGTTAATGATGAACACTCAGCTCACATGCTCTGCTGCCTTGACTCAGGGTGCCGGTCTAAGCCCTTGTTACACGGCCCACCCTTGTATACACAGGACGCCGAACGTAAGTAGAGCTGAAGCGTGAAGCAGGCACAGGCTGAACTGACACCTAACCGTTCACACGAGAAGCCTTCTCTTTTCCTCTCACACAGTGCCTCCTCGGCGCGCCTTGAACCCCGCCCACAACAACTCCCATTGACTTCATGTCTGGCAGCTTCAAGCTGGACTGAATCCTGAACGATCGCTCCAGCGCGGCTTCGGCGTTGCTTCGCCGTGGCGTGCGGCCGGTGTGAACGCTCTCACCTGTTAACAAGGACGCCGGAATGAAACTGCGTGGCTTCAGCGTGTGGCTTTGGCGTTGCTTCGGCGTGGCGCGCGGCCGGTGTGAACGCTCTCACCTGTTAACAAGGACGCCGGAATGAAACTGCGTGGCTTCAGCGTGTGGCTTCGGCGTGGCTTCAGCGTGTGGCTTCGGCGTGGCTTCGGCGTTGCTTCGGCGTATAGTGTGAACGGCCACTAACTGATTAACGCCGCGTGTGCTTCTGTGCTGCAATCCAATCCTCTGTGCCGATTTCAGCTTAATCACAATAATCACAACTCTGTCACTGTGTGTGTGTGTGTGTGTGTGTGTGTGTGTGTGTGTCTGTGTTGTCAGATCTATATAGCTTAATTTCAAACAGTGATTAATTAGTGCGTCTGTAATCTCAACACCTTTACAGATTGGAGAGAAGAACCTGTTTTCGGAAAATATATTCTCCGTTTGTTTTTGCTCATTCTTAACACATTCACTGCCAACGACGTGTTAACACGTTTTCAATATCCAGCTGTTGACTGCCAACGACGTGTTTACACGTAAAAAAAAAATCGATTTTTTTTTTTTGACGGTGGATCGTTGATCTGGCCCTTTTGCATCTCCTATTATAGTGTTAGAGCCGCCGGGCGTGTGCAATCCATTCCGCCGACCCACTGAGTGGAGACGGTGCTCAGACTATTGAGAGCCAAGCAAGCCAAGACAGCAGCATGGAAGCCATTATCATGAAAATGGATGGGGCGAAAACGCTTTCGCTTTCGCCTGGGTCCTGGCTGTGGGGGATTGCAAACTTGCATGGTGGATTGCGGATGGAGCACACTTTGAGGCACGCAGCGTAAATATGACCAGAGTCGCAGGGGCTTCATCGGAGCTCTCGGCCAGGGCTCCGGGAGGCGGGCGAGTCCAGCCGGGCTTCCTCGGGGAGCGGCCAGGCACAGCCGCACAGCGGCAGCGGGGCAGTGAGACTGTGACAAGCTTGTGGTGCAGCAGGCCATTTTGCCTTGCAAAATAGCACCAAATTGGAAACAGCCATAAAAGGCTTTTAGAATGGGATTTTCAACCCATTCTTTTTTGTTTCTTTTTCGCTCTAATTTAGAGTAATTTAATTTCTATTCAGAAATTTATTTGAGAGGTCGAGAGTATGAGAAAGTGCATTTGCACAGGTAGGAAAGTGCTTGTGACATGGCGCTGCAGCCAAGAAGAACGCCCACGGAGGGAGGAGTTGAGCAGAGGGGAGTTTCCTGCTGTTATGGAGGAAATTACTGTTCAAAACTATTGTTTAGGTCTTACTGATGCCAAAAATGAATGGTTAAAGTGACTGTTCTATCGAATTTCACAAAAAGCCGTTTATCTCTGAATAATTTTTCTCACGCTGAAACCATGCTGTATTCAACTGCTAATGCTTACATAACTACTAACTCTACAAACTAACTCTTTTAGACAGAGAAAGCACACATTCTATTAGTTCTTTTGAGATGATTGGTGTTCACGAAGTATTAACAGAAAATAATCCTCGGCTGTTGTAAAATGAGCCTAGAATCCTCAAAAAAAAACCTGGCAGAACCTACCGACAGCATTGAAAAAAGGCTGGCAGTCAATGTGTTAAGACAATCTGCTTCACAAATGAGTTGAAGTGAATGTGAATGAGCCCGGCCTAAACTGACCACTGTCCCCCATTGGCTGCCAGGTGATCAACTGTTGCTTCATCATCTACTACCTGTCGGAGATGTGTCTGAAGATCTTTGCCTTAGGCTGGAGAGGCTACCTGTCCTACAGGAACAACATCTTTGACGGCCTCCTCACCATCCTGCTCACGGTAACGTGGCTGCACCTGCTGAATACCTATGGAACTGTCGCGTTAACTTGACTCAGTTCTTAAAGGAATACACAGTTTTGGGGGGATTGGCCCAAAATCATCCATGTGTCTCTGTTAACTCTACCAAAAACTTTTCATATTCCTTTAATGCAAATAAATTCAATTTCAATTTCACTCATTGCATTTATTTCCCCCATTTAGGCCCTGCAGATCACCATATTGGCCACCTACAGACTTCCATTGTAGGTTTCTATTTTACTCCCTTCATAAATGTTTACATATTATGATTGCACACCTGACTTGACACTGTGTATGTGTGTGTGTGTGTGTGTGTGTGTGTGTGTGTGTGTGTGTGTGTGTGTGTGCGCGTGCGTGCGTGCGTGCGTGTGTGTGTGCGTGCCTGCCTACGTGTGTGTTTGCGTGTGTGTACGTACGTACATGTGTGCACGTGCATGTGTGTGTGTGTGTGTGCACGCACCACAACAGGGACCCAACAACTCACAGTCTGTCTCTGTGGGAGATGGTTCGCCTGGTCAACATGCTCATCGTCTTCCGCTTCCTGCGCATCATCCCGGATATCAAGGTACAGGACATGCTACAGGACAAGGTACAGGACAAGGTACAGGACATGGTACAGGACATGGTACAGGACATGGTACAGGACATGGTACAGGACAAGGTACAGGACATGGTACAGGACAAGGTACAGGACATGGTACAGGACAAGGTACAGGACATGGCTGCGTGTCCAAAGCTCAAGCTGCGCTGACACTCAACGACCTCATCACAAATAAGATCGTGTCATTTTGTGTCCCTATGTGTGTTAAGCTCCAGACACGTGGGCCAACAGTCGGCCATCGGTCAATGTCGGGCCGTCAGTGAGCGACTGTGGCCCTACAGTAGTTTTTGCGGTGTGTCCCGCACCGTTTGCCCTAGTCATCCCGCTCAGCCTGTTAAATCGTCAGTGAGAGAGATCGCTCCGATTGGCCGGTCAGCTGGCCTTCAGCAAAGCCCCTGGAGCCTGTCGCTGTATGATATCGCCCGTTTCGTTTCGTGCGCTTTCTCCATATTTTTCTAGCTCCGCCTCTTCCGTTTTTCCTCCACAAGCAAAAGACCAGGCAAACGCTGACAACGTCAGCGCCATCTGCGACTCTTTTTATCAGAGATATTCTGGATTAGAAGTAGCTATATTACTAAACCGTCACAGCACGCACAAAACGTTCTTCTCACTTTTCAACGTCATCCCTACTGTATCTGATCATTCCAATACACATTTTCACAACGATGTATCATAACAACGGTTTGTATATGTGCAGTACTAGGTCTCACGCAGGCACACAACGTACGTGCTAGTTGTCGTCTATAAAGAGCTGCAGGGATGACATATTTTTGTAGTCAGAACGCGGAAGTCCCGGACTTCCTGGTTCTTCACTGTTTCTGTCTATGAAATTTTTGAACGGGTTTTTGCCGCGATACTTCTAATAATCTCTCTGGGCAACGCTGGCTTAATGAAACGCAAACCAGAGTTCAGTCGGATAATCTTCACAGATGAGGACCACTTTCATGAGTTTTGTAGCGTAAATGCGAGCCCTAGAAGTAAAAAGCTCGAGCTAAGCTAATCCAGAACTACACACTGTCGCATAGGCTTCCACGTCACGTCAGCGCTCAACCTGGACTGTTGTTGGATGTGTGCACTGATTACCCCGGGCTGAACGGGCTGAACCAGGTGAGGGAAAGAGAATTTCCGTGTTCGTCCTTTGAAGTGGTGACGTTATTGACGTATATATCCCCATCGACTCAACAGTGTAGTCTCATTTAGCCGTTTGCTAGCTAGCCGCCCTTTTAACGGCACGTAAAAGCTTCAAAACTCATAAAAGTGGTCTTCATGTGTGAAGATGATATTACTAAACACTGGTTCGCGTTTGATTAAGCCAGCGTTGCCCAGAGAGATTATTAGAAGCATCGCGCCAAAAACCCATTCAAAACTCCCATAGGCGAAAACAGTGAAGAACCAGGAGTGTTAGCATCGATGATTTCCGGACTCATCCCTGCGGCTCTCTATTGCGGTGTGTTCTTAATGCAACTTTTCAGCCCCCGACACAGGCGACGCATGCTAGTTCTTAGATGGCAGTCTGGTGTGTCTGGGCCCTGATGCATACCTCATTTTGTTTCTCCAGCTCATGTCTCTAGTCGCCAGTACGCTGCTGGACCTGGTGAAAAACCTCCGCGCCTTTGCCGGAGTGCTGGTGGTGAGTGACGTCATCACACACACTGTCCACATCAGCATACGGCCATACAGTTGGTGTGCCATGTTTGGTCATGTTTTATTTAGAATTAGAAACATACATTCATTTATTAATTCATTCATTCAAGAGTTTCATTCCAAAGTGAGACATCTACTATTTGAACACATAGCTGCTCTTTACTGTAAAATATTGCATTTTATTCAAAGTATTCGCAATATTAAGAGCTTTGATTTAGATTTAGAGGAGCAAACATACAGAAATGTGTCCACACTTGCAAAAGTGCCTTAATATAAATATATTAATAATAAAAAAATAATATAGTGATGATAAAAAGGAATATTCCTGACAATGACTTCCATCACAGACACGTATTTGTAATATTCATTGATATGGGTGATGCATTCAAGGAGAAAAACAAAATTATTATTTTTTTAAATCAAAGTGTAGCATTTTGGAGTGAACCTGCTACTGTACTTTCCTAACAGCAGATCCCTCCTCTCTCTGTAGGTGGTGTACTATGTGTATGCTGTGATTGGGATCTGGCTATTTGAGGGAGCAATTACACCACCATCAACACACATGAGGTATAGTGATATAGTGAACACACATGAGGTATAGTGATATAGTGAACACACATGAGGTATAGTGATATAGTGAACACATGAGGTATAGTGATAGTGAACACACATGAGGTATAGTGATATAGTGAACACACATGAGGTATAGTGAACACACATGAGGTATAGTGAACACACATGAGGTATAGTGATAGTGAACACACATGAGGTATAGTGAACACACATGAGGTATAGTGAACACACATGAGGTATAGTGAACACACATGAGGTATAGTGAACACACATGAGGTATAGTGAACACACATGAGGTATAGTGAACACACATGAGGTATAGTGATAGTGAACACACATGAGGTATAGTGATATAGTGAACACATGAGATATAGTGAACACACATGAGATATAGTGAACACACATGAGGTATAGTGAACACACATGAGGTATAGTGAACACACATGAGGTATAGTGAACACACATGAGGTATAGTGAACACACATGAGGTATAGTGATATAGTGAACACATGAGATATAGTGAACACACATGAGATATAGTGAACACACATGAGGTATAGTGAACACACATGAGGTATAGTGAACACACATGAGGTATAGTGAACACACATGAGGTATAGTGAACACACATGAGGTATAGTGAACACACATGAGGTATAGTGAACACACATGAGGTATAGTGAACACACATGAGGTATAGTGAACACACATGAGGTATAGTGATAGTGAACACACATGAGGTATAGTGATATAGTGAACACATGAGATATAGTGAACACACATGAGGTATAGTGATAGTGAACACACATGAGGTATAGTGATATAGTGAACACACATGAGGTATAGTGATAGTGAACACACATGAGGTATAGTGATATAGTGAACACACATGAGATATAGTGAACACACATGAGGTTTAGTGAACACACATGAGGTATAGTGATACCTCCTTAATATAGTTTTACTTTTCTTCTCCTCTCTCATCTACTTAGCTGGTTTACATTCAATAAAATGTCTCTCACTGATTTCTGATTTCTCTTTCCCTCGCCAAGAGGAAAGAAGCTTCCTCTCACAATACTTAGCCTGCACATTTTAAAACGGACAGTAAACGCTTTCTTCCTCAGTCCTCATCCACCACGTTATTGAAGATCCATTGCATTTACACAGGAGCCAAATGTGTGTCTCTGACCACGTCTGGAGCTGGTTTGGGTGATCAGATCTTCAATGCATTTCCATGTGTGATCAGAAAACACCGTGAAGATCTGTTAAAACGCAGGGGGAGAGGAGGTCCAAAAAGCGAAAGCAGTCAAATACATAGAGACAGTCCGCATGTGTGGGAACGCCCACAAAATGTTAAACGGCTGGCGCGCGAGTGGGGTAAAACCGCCCATATATCTCATGGGCTGACTCACCAAAAGACGGTGCTGCAGCTTTAAACTACATGTTTGGGGGTTCTAGAGCAGAACACAAGACGCCTGCTCAGATGTGCGTTTACTGCGGTGGTTAAATCCCCGATCGTGTCTGCCTGGGCTGGGCTATCAGCTAAATTCTAACTTTGCTGAATGGATAGAACGGGGGTTTTTACCCCACCCTGACCACGCCCCCAGCCAGGCTGAGCCAGCTAACCCAGCGTCTATGACGAGACGTGGCCTCAACCTATACCAAATGTCGAAAGCATGATACCGTCCATACAGATGAGCTTTGCTCAATAAGGGTTGAGTAACATAGTGCAAAACAAAGTCACTGGTCAGCACAAAATCAACGTGCTGACACAGGCAGAAAGAGGCTACAGCACTTAATGTGCAAATTAAAGCAGGCAAATTACAGCGGGGCTAATTAGTCCCTGGTTCTTAATTGGTTCTTAAATGTGTGTGTGTGTGTGTGTGTGTGTGTGTGTGTGTGTGTGCGTGTGTGTGTGCGTGCCAGTATGATGTCCAATTCCAGCATGGAGAACATCACCTCTAACGTGAGCTTTGCATGTGGCACGTATGAAGAGCTGGGCTACTGGGCCGACAACTTCAATGACTTCGCTGTGAGTAACACAACCATCCAGGAGAGTGTTAAAGGATTTAATTTGATACCTTCCCTCTCTCTCCCTCTCACTCTCTCTCGCTCTCCCTCTCTCTCTCTCTCCCTCTCACTCTCTCTCACTCTCCCTCTCTCTCTCTCTCTCTCTCTCTCCCTCTTACTCTCTCTCTCTCTCCCTCTCACTCTCTCTCGCTCTCCCTCTCTCTCTCTCTCTCTCTCCCTCTTACTCTCTCTCTCTCCCTCTCTCTCCCTCTCACTCTCTCTCGCTCTCCCTCTCACTCTCCCTCTCTCTCTCTCTCTCTCTCTCTCTTACTCTCTCTCTCCCTCTCACTCTCCCTCTCTCTCTCTCTCTCTCTCCCTCTTACTCTCTCCCTCTCTCTCCCTCTCCCTCTCTCTCTCTCTCTCCCTCTCTCTCTCTCTCTCTCTCCCTCTCTCTCTCTCTCTCTCTCTCTCCCTCTCTCTATCTCTCTCCCCCTCTCCCTCTCCCTCTCTCTCTCTCTCATATTGCATGTATGCGGTTTTACAATGAAAGATCTGGGTAGTGAAATGGGACTTTGTTTTCCAGCCTTTCTTGTTGTATTTAGTCCACACTGTTTTGATAGCTTTGTTGTTTCGAGGTAAGTGTACAGTAAATAGTCAATTCTGATTGGCCAATGTTTGCATTCTGAGGTGTGTTATTGATGAAGAACACACTGCTGTTTCACGTCAAACTGACTGGCGCCACCTTGTGATAAAATGACCTTACTGCTGCTTGCTTACTTTTTAACACTCTCCGGTCTCTCTCTCCCTCTCCTCTCTCTCTCTCCGGTCTCTTTCCCTCTCCTCTCTCTCTCCCTCTCCTGTCTCTCTCTCTCTCCCTCTCCTCTCTCTCTCTCCGGTCTCTTTCCCTCTCCTCTCTCTCTGCTGTCACTAGTTGTGTTTCCATTACCCTCAGAAATGCGCAAAATCTAAATATCGCAATAGAAATTGGGTAATGGAAACACGTGAATTTCGAAAAACCTCCCAAATATCGCAAAAAGTTTTTTCGCTCTCATGAGGTGGTTTTTCAGACGTGTCGATATAGAAGTTTATCGCAAAAGTGTAATGGAAACACATTTTTCGCATTTGCACGTCATGTGACCCATATTATCCCTTGGAAAAGGAGCGGAAAATAAGTTTGGTAAGTAAGGTTCGATAGCCGTGTCAAAACCTCCGCAGCAAGTGGAAAACTTTGAAGCAACGCTACCTAGCAGAAAGACGAGTGTTATGCAAAAGCGTAGCCGGGCAAATTAGATAATGTTTAATGGCAGAAATCGGTCCATGGTGACAGCAGGCTGCCTGTGTGCGCGCATTTGGCACAGCGGCGAGATGAGAGGATGAAAAGCACACACTGGTGCGGTGGTGCTGTCTGAAGTGAATACAGTGACTGTGAGTAGGCTAATACATTGCACACGTTTCAGGTGCAATTATAGAACCAAATCAGCCTTTTCCCCCCTCCATCTCTAAATCGGACCAGTTGTAGGCTATTAGGCTACCTTTTTTCCTCTGCCTGTCGCGCTGACTGCATTCACGCAGCCAGCAACATTTTGCGACTCATTTTCTTTTGAATTGATAATCAGGCTCGTTTATATGCATTGTAACTTCATGTTGGGATTTGCATTGACCATTGGTTGGATTTGAGCATGCAGGGGACGGGATATGGGGCAGATCCCCGTGCGTAATCATTGTGGCAGCTGCTGCAACGGGGAATCACTCAAACGCAACTTCAATGGAAACGCCTACAAGTCGCAATTGTACATTGTCGAAGTTGTAGAAATATCGCAATTCTTTTGCGAAAAACTGTAATGGAAACACAGCTTCTGTCTCTCTCTCTCTCTCTCTCTCTCTCTCTCTGGTCTCTTTCCCTCTCCTCTCTCTGCTGTCTCTCTCTCCTGTCTCTCTCTCTCTCTCCGGTCTCTTTCCCTCTCCTCTCTCTGCTGTCTCTCTCTCTCTCTCTCTCTCTCTCTGGTCTCTTTCCCTCTCCTCTCTCTGCTGTCTCTCTCTCCTGTCTCTCTCTCTCTCTCCGGTCTCTTTCCCTCTCCTCTCTCTGCTGTCTCTCTCTCCTGTCTCTCTCTCTCTCTCCGGTCTCTTTCCCTCTCCTCTCTCTGCTGTCTCTCTCTCTCTCTCCTGTCTCTCTCTCTCTGGTCTCTGTCTCTCTCTCTCTCTCTCCCTCTCACCCTCAGGCTTCCATCATCCTGCTCTACAACGTCATGGTGGTCAACAACTGGCAGGCCTTCATGGACGCCTACAGCAGATACACCACCGAGTAGGAAACCACACAGCCCAGCCCACCCTTAATCAACAGCGCTTGTTGTTATTGTTGTTGTTGATGCTGATGATGATGATGATGATGATGATGATGATGATGATGATGATGATGTTTCTTGGCTCCCTTCCAGCTGGGCCAAGGTCTACTTTGTGTGCTGGTGGCTCACTTCCTCTGTCATGTGGGTCAACCTGTTTGTGGCGCTCATCTTAGAGGTAGGAGTCACTTAGACCACATGGGTCCATTCATATAAACGACTTATAAAAGTACTAATATACCAATAAACCACAAGGCCTGTGAGGCTCACGAGAGAGACTGAGGGAGAGGGAGAGAGAGGGGGAGAGGAGGAGAGAGACTGAGGGAGAGGGAGAGAGAGGAGGAGAGGGAGAGATAGGGGGAGAGAGACTGAGGGAGAGAGAGGAGAGGGGGAGAGAGACTGAGGGAGAGAGAGACTGTGGGAGAGGGAGAGAGACTGAGGGAGAGAGAGAGAGAGGAGAGGGGGAGAGAGACTGAGGGAGAGATCTGCCCCCTCCCCAATCTGCATTGTTTCAGGTGGATTATGAGCCAACAAAGTAAATAAAACAATATTGTTGCATTAATGTATGCATGCATCAACTGAATCACTCATCATAATAATAAGCTCTATTATCTGTCTTCCAACAGAACTTCACCTATAAGTGGGACCGCAGTCACAGCTGCTCAGTGACAGAAGTGGAGCGGACCAATTATGAGACTTCTGTTCAGCTCATATTCAAGTAGGCCCACCTCATGCTTATTGTTTTGTTAGACAGACACTGACATATTTGAATGGTGGTGAGCGGTGAGATACTTTTTCTGATCCCCTTTGAATTGTGCCATGAAGTACACGTGATTTCTCCTCCATTTAAAAGAAGTCAAGAAAGCCGCAGTTTGTCGTAAAACTGAAACGTAACGTTTAGTTTTGTATGAAACCGCTCAATCAACTACATCTCTCGTCTCGCACAATAATACGTCACGCCAACACGTCACGCCAACACCAACATGGCCTGGCGGGAGAGACGTCACTTACGCGACTGGTTGTGTGTCGTCTTTCTGATTTATAACTTATCGTGCCACAGTTTTATGACAAACTGCGACTTTCTTGACTTCCAAAGTTATCTTTTTAAATTGACAAACATCATGTGTGTATTTCATGGCACAATAAAAACAGGATAAAAAAAAGATTCACCGCCATTCACCACTCTTTTTTTTTCAGACACCGGTGTGTGTAGGCCCCGCCCCCGACCGGAAGGGGAGGGACTTTGGATCTTTATTGGCTTAATTAGACTATGACTATTAAGTCTGTTAAGTGACTCATCATTCCTATTCTCTCTCTCTCCCTCTCTCTCTCTCTCTCTCTCTCTCTCTCTCCAGAGAGCAGGTCCAGGAGCCGACAGAAGAGGAACTACTCAGTCAGCTACACCAACACCCTCACCTGCACCTGCACTGGTGACACACACACACACACACACACACACACACACACACACACACACACACACACACACACACACACACACACACACAGCACTTGTCTGCCAGTACCCAGTCACAGAGGAACCATAAGTTTGATGACTGCCTACTGTGTGTCAGAAGATCACCTGCGCTGATGGAACAATATCACGATCTATCTATCTTATTATTATACAAGGGAGCAAGTGGGCAATGTTCTGTTTGTTTCCATTCTTGTCCCACTGATGATGTCATAGGAGGCGTTGTGACATCACTGATGATCTCATCGGTGATGTAATAAGACTGATGATGTCATCAGTGATGCCATAAGAGCAAAATCATCTTATGACGCACACACACGCACACACCCGCGCGCATGTAAACTTAAGGGCAATAACATTTTGTGAGCAATACACACACACACACAGACGCACGCGCGCGCCAATAGGGCAGGCGGGGCCGCGCAGCAGCCGAGCTGCATTATGCGAGCTGCGGGGCCAGCTCGGCGACCTGCATGTCGGGGCGAGGCCGCGCAGCGGCTGAGCGAGCAAACCCGCGCAGAGCGCGCGAAATGCCTAGTGATCTAAATTACTACTAGTTTGTTTTATATTGTTTTACTTGTTACTTTACTATGTAGCTACCACTGAATCCAGTAGGAAGCAGATATTTCTCATGTACTTCATCAGTAAAACCACTGCAAAGCGCAGATTGGAGTTCTAGCTCTACAAACATTTGTCAGAGGCAGAGCCGCTGTGGAGACAGAAATACTCTTGATTAGTTGAGTTATGGTAGGGACGGCTGTGAATCAACGCTGGTTTGGAGACCTAATATACCCAGTGGGCCACAGAATTTTAAAAAATACAGCTTGAGTTCACCCAAAACTAGCAGCTAGTCCGACCGGCGGTGAGATGTCACTGTTGGGGAGATTTGGTTGATCAACATAGTAACTAGCTACATAAAATAAGTACAACCAAACGTCAGATAGGTCGCACCACCGTGTTTAACTAGGGTTTATACCTTTAACATTACAATCACAGCTGAAAATGACAACAGAAATAAACAATAAACAAATTGTGATATCTCCACAATTTAAATCAGGTGTCGACCCGGAAGTCCCTGTTGTTATTAACGCAACGTCATGGCGATTGGGTCTAGAATAGCCGTTAGATACAGTCTGTCTGTGTGGGAACGTCCACAAAATGTTACTACGGCTGGTGAGCGAGACTAGACGACGGTGGGGGAAAAACCCCCATATATTAGGGATGGGCATTTCTAGCAAAAACACTATTCGAAATTCGCTGGCCAAATTCGAATTTAATTCGAATTTCGAAAAAAAAAAAAAAAATGTAAAAAAAAAAAAAAAAAATTTTTTTTTTTTTTTTTTTACATTTTTAATTTTTTTTACATTGACATTTTCGAAAATAAAAAACAGTTTTGACAATCATGAGTGGTTGTGGTTCATTAAATATTTAGTAGGCTCAGGTCTGAGTGCCAAAGGGGTGCCAAAGTCACCCCCTCTCCCTCTTCATGGGATTTCATCCGCCATTCATTTTTCCATAAACCTTGCTTAAAATGCTTATAGCGATTTGACTATACTTAGAATCAGGGGAGACAATGCAACATTTCACTCAAAAAAATAATTTTTTTTTTTTTTTTTTTTTTTTCGAATTTCGAATTTCAATAATAAAAGTCGACCTTGATAATAACAACGATTATTCGAAAATTCGAAATTCGATGCCCATCCCTAGTTTGGGACAGGCAAATGTCTCAAAATGTTTTATTTTTTTGTAAAGATAATTTTATTTCAAATTGTTTTATTTATTTAGTTTTAATATATTTTAAATTGTAACATATTTCATGTATTTTAGTCTGTGATACGTGAAACCGTGGTATTTTTGTCCAAGGTTATCATACCGTCAAAAACTCATGCCGGCACATCCCTAGATACCTCTTGTTTATTATATCGCAATCACAATCGCAATCGCAATATTGTCCACCCTAATCGCTAATCGCACCTTTCCCCCAAATCGTGCAGCACTAATGCCTGGCCAGTATAGCACTTCACGTGCTCGCTGTTTGCTTTTCACCATGCCTAGGTGAGACTGGTGTATGAGCTTTAGCATGTGCTCACGCATGGTGGGGGGCACTACTATACGCAGTCCTTTATAGATCATTCCATCAGACAACACTAGCTGACTTCTTGAGTCCCAATATGGCTGAACCTGAATGGGCACTTCCCGTCTGTGTTCAGGCCAGCCGTGGTGAATTGTCTGCTGGAGACAGATTAGCTCTTCTCTTGTGCTGTCTTGCAGCTCTGTGTACTTCTGGTCACTTACTGCAACGTAGTTGAGCATGGAGACACACTCTAGTCCGCTTAACTCTGGTGTGCTCTCTGGGAGCTGTGCTCTGGATAGTGTGTCGGGCAGCTCCATGTCTTTTCCTCTTCTGTACTTGATTGTCAAGTCGTACCACTGCAGCGACAGACGCATTCTCTGGATGCGCATGGGAGTGGCCAGCAGTGATTTTTTAAAGATATCTTCGAGTGGCTTGTGATCATTGTACACTGTGACATGTGTTCCAAATATGTAGTTATGAAACTTGATGCATGCGTGCACAATGGAGAGCATCTCCTTCTCGATTTGCGCATAACGCGTCTCTGCGTCAGTCAGTGACCTCGAGGAGAATGCTATTGGATGACCGTCCTGGAGCAGAACAGCTCCTAATCCACTGCTGCTTGCATCACTGTATATCTCAACAGGCTTTGCAGGATCAAAAAACTTCAGCACTGGAGGATGCGTGCACAACTCCTTGAGCCTGTCAAAGGCTTGCTGCTGAGCTGGCTGCCATGCAAACTCCACGTCGTTTTTGAGAAGCTGACGCAGCGGAGCATCCACTTCACTGAGGTTTGGTATGAACTTTGACAAATATGTTACAAAGCCCACAAAGCGTTTGACACCTTCTTTGTCGGTGGCGTCATGTACCGAACCGCTTCCACTTTTGCGGGGTCTGGCTGTAGACCAGCAGCTGTTATCAGATGTCCCACATACGGCACTGATGCTTGTCGGATGTGACATTTGTGGAAGTTGAGTCTGAGATTGTAGCTTGTAGCTCTTGACTTTCAGCCACTCTGCGGAGGATTGCATCGTGCTCCTGGACTGTGGGGGCTGCTATTAGGATATCATCCATGACACTTACTGCTCCAGCTATGCCCTCAAGCATCTCATCCACGATGCGCTGGAAGATTTCTGGGGCGCATTTTATTCCAAATGGGAGTCTCAGCCATCTAAACCTTCCTATCAGAGTGTTAAAGGTTGTCAGAAAGGATGAGGCTTCATCCAGTTCTATCTGCAAAAATCCTGATGTAGCATCTAACACCGAGAATACTTTAGCATTAGGTATTCTTGAAACCACCTCCTCTATGGTGCGCATTGGGTGGTGTTCCCTTTTTATGACCTGATTTAAATCACTTGGATCTATGCAGATTCTTATTTTGCCATTACGGACTACGGCTACCATAGAGCTAACCCATTCTGTGGGCTGTTCAACTTTGGTGATGAAGCCATCTTTCTCCATCTCATGTAGCTTTTCCACTATCTTTTCTCTGAGCGCAGCTGGCTGTCGACGGACAGGGTGGACCACACCCTTTGCATCTTTATCTAGTTTGATCGTGTATTTTCCTGGCAAGGTGCCTGTGGTACGTTGTAGCTCCGGAAACTCATCCAGACCAGCTGGTATGCTTTGTGTTGTGGTGGCTACACTGCTTCGAAGTGAGTCAAGACGAGCAATAAGGCCTAAAGCGGCGATCCTCAAAGTCCGGACTCCGGTCCGCATCCGGACCGAGATGCCGTCCTATCCGGACCGAGCCCTGTAACCTACAAATCATTGATAACTTACATTTTCACGGAGCGTTTCTATTTTAACCGGCACATGCTTTTCTAGTCTTTACGGTAATACTGGTTCATCTGCCAGGAAGCTCACAGACCAATGCATGCGCTGTAAATCATCACACGTGGTGCTACTCGGCCAATCAAATAAGCGAATCGTTTCTCTCTGTTGCTTCGTTCTCAGTGGTGCTGCGAGACACACGGACAGAGGCGAGTTGAGGCGAGAGATAGTAATTTCACATGGTGTGCTCAAAAGAAACCACTCTTACACGTCCATTCATTGTTCTTACGGGCAGATCAAAACCAGTATGTCTCGTGTGAAGTGCGGTGCGATCCTGACCGGTCTATGGAAGCGCCACACATGAGCAAACACACACCAGGGCACACTCACTGCCCAACGCAAGGGCATGCGAGGTTTGCATTGCAATTGCATTGATCGACAGACCGACAGACAGATACGGAGCTCACTTATCTCAAGAGAAAAGGTTGTTTGTTGGCTGAGAGTGTTAAATGTGAAATGGAGTGAAGAAAAGGGGAAAAGCATTTCTCTTAAATTAAAGCACTTCATTTTAAGATGCACATTTTTCCAAAGCACTCTGTTGTATGTTATTTGTAAATGCATTATTTTACTTGAAATGAGAAAAGAACATTTATTTATTATAGTAGGCTAGTTATGTAGCTATAATTAATCCAGTTAAATATGAAAACTGTAAATAAGCATTGTTGATGTTTATTTTGATTTAACAGTCAGTTGTTGACATACAGACGTACTATTAGGCTACTTCAATCATTGAGTTCAATGGCACTGAATCATAGCGCAAGCTACGTTACAATGTTCCGGACCTTTGCTTGAGGACATTTTCTCTAACTGGACCTTTTTGAATTTTAATTGAGTGCCCCTGGCCTAAAGCCTCTGCTGAAGCTCCACTGAGCACATTCTCCTGTGCTATGTCCACTATTTCAAATTCGGCGCTCACTTCACACTTTTTGTATGCCATCTGTAGATCAACTGCAGCTACAGGCTTAATCTTATGATTAGTATACGAGCGGAGTACCCTGCTCGAGCGTTTTAGCTCACCTGTGTGCATTAGTGACTGATAGCTGTCTACGGTTAGTGTATTACACTTAGCGCCTGTGTCGATCCTAAACGGCACTTGCTGAGACAGTATTTTTAGGTTTACAGTCCATTTATCATTCTCCGGGCTATCTGTCTGTTAGATTTATATTCAGAATTTCGTCATCCTGATCTGGCTCAACACTCACAGAGCTAACTGCACGCTTACGACACACTGCCACCCAGTGGTTTGGTTTGTGACAGTAGGAACACTCTGAGCCTTTAGCTGGGCACTTCCCCATGTTCCACTTATGCTGGGGGTCTCTCCCACAGCTTGTGCAGCTTCTCTGTTGGTTTTCTCAAGATTCAAGATTCAAGTTTATTATTTGTCCCCGAAGGGCAATTTGTGTGCAGCAGACATAAAAAGCATAGCGAATACATGAAAAAACAAAACATGAACAAATTAAAACAAACATGGAGCATGGCAGCAGTTTTCCAGCAGAAAAAGGATCAAGTAAACACAGGATAAAAGTAAAATAAAAACAAAATAAAAACACACCTCAGGGGATCTGTACGATGTACTTAAAAGTAGTAAAGACACGTACAATGTACTTAAAAGTAGTAAAAGACACGTACATGAACTTAAAAGTAATAAGAGTCCAGGACTATTTGAGCTCACATAAATAGGTAGGTAAAAAATAAATAAAGATATATCTCGAATATAAAATATATAAAGAATATTTATAGCAGCAATACCTACCTAAGAAGAGAGACAAGGAGAGAGAGTGCATCATCTCCTCCGCCCAGCAGCGTTTAAGCTGCACGAGAGACAGAGAAAAGAGAGCGAGACACAGAGAGAGAGAGAGTGCACTATCTCCTCCTCTCAGCAGCATTTAAAGCTGTGATGGAAACAGGAACGAAAGACAGTTTATATCTGTTTCTCGTAGCCCTTGGAACCTTTAGCCGAAGGCCCGAAGGGAGCAGCACATACTCTGGACAGAGAGGATGAGTATCGTCCATGCGAATGGACATGGCCTTTTTAAGCACCTGTTTGTTAAAAATGTGGTCCAGGCTACTAAAATTTACTCCGGCTATTTTTGATGCCGCTCTCACGATCCTCCCGAGAGAGTTCCTCCCTTGAATACCAAGGTTTCCATACCAACAGATAATAGAGAATGAGATTACAGACTCGATATAGGCACAATAAAATAGTTTCATCAGAGTCCTGTCAACCTGGAATCTAGCAAGCTTCCTTAGGCAAAAGAGACGTTGTTGACCTTTTTTGCACAGCATTTCACAGTTTAGATCGAACTTCAACTTGCTGTCAAAAATAGTGCCAAGATATTTATAATTGGTCACCAAGTCTACTGGTTGCCCATGGACAACACTGTTCTGGGGAACTGGGGAGGATCGTCTAAAATCAACACAGATCTCTTTAGTCTTTGAGACGTTAAGTTGGAGGAAGGCTTCTTCACACCAGGACAGAAAATCATTTAAAACCTGGCCATGACCGACCTCATCCCCATCAAGCAGGCTGACAATAATAGAATCATCAGCGTACTTGATGATGAATCTGTCGGCATGACGGCTAAAACAGTCATTTGTATACAGAATATACAAGAAGGCAGACAAAACACACCCTTGTGGTGAGCCGGTCGAGGATGTTAAGAAGCTGGACAGAGTTCCGTTTACTCTCACTTGTTGTGATCTATTTGTGAGGAAGTCCAAGATCCATCCAACAAGACCTGCGTCTAAGCAAAAAAGGCGTACAAGTTTCTCAACCAAAATGTGAGGCTGGATCGTGTTGAACGCTGAACGCTGAACGCTGAACGCTGAACGCTGGAGCCTTCTTCTGATACACAGGTTTCGTCTGTCCTTCATTGTACATTTTCTTATATGGCACTGTGTATTTCGGCTTAACAGATACTGCTGAGACTTGTGAATCCTCTTCTCTGACGATTTTTATCTGTTTCTGTGACATTTCAAACCACTGGGGGATTTCTATATCTTTAGGTAGCGTTAGCTCCTCACCTTTATCCAACAGTATTTCTTGGACACGTTTTTCTCTAACTCCCGCGATGATTGCATCAACTAGCATGTCGTCGGGGTCGGGGTACTCACAGTCCATGAGAACGAGTCTCAAGTCCTTTACAAAGTTGTCGAAACTTTCACTTGGTCCTTGCTTCCGTTGCTTGAAACGATGCCTGGCTATCCGCTTGTTTTTTCTTGGCCTGATGTAGCTGGCAAACTTGTCCAGCACTTTAGACGGATCTTCTCTCTCGCCATCAGCCCAGGCTAACGTCTTGTAGATTTCTCTACCTTGCTCGCCGACCCACGTTCCTAGCCAGCCGGCTTGCTTCTTAGCTTCTAGCTCCGAGAGCGGACCCTCAAAGACGAACGCGACGTGACTTCTGAATCTCTCAAACTCTTGATACAAATCAGGAGCCTCCCAGTCGATCTTGGGGTGTTCAAAATGCGAGTATGCCATTTTCTCTTATTTTTCGCTGTTTCAGACAGACTTCTGACACCATGTAATGTACTTGACAGACATGGACACGTCTTAGCTGGGAGACATGTTGTTTATTCTGCCTGACTCCGCAGACCTACGGAAGCTCCGTTGGGACACGACGGATACAGAAAGCGAATCACATCAGTGTGTTAGTGTGGTGTAGTGAGACAACACACAGTATGTTACAGTAACCATGTTGTAAACATCGTTGCCATGGTTCTCAAGTGACGGACAGTGAGCAGCGGCACTCTCTGAGGAAGGGAGGCGGGGCCGGGGATAGGAGGCGGAGCTCTAGTCGCCTCCGGCGATCTAAACCCGAAGTTGAAGCCTCCTCAGCCGGGTACCACAGCGAGAGTAGGCGGGGCTGGGGCCAATCAGGGGAGGGGAATTAGGGCACTAGGACCAATCACATTGCAGGGAGGAGAGTAGCTTCTGTATAAAGTGACTTGCACCAAGCTATGTTGACTAGAAGAGCTAGAGAGAAATAGAGTCTGTGATAAAGCTACCTTAGCCTTGTCGCTAACATTAGCTTTCAGTTGAGTTCTGACAGTTTGCTAACAGTCTGGTCTGCTCAGTTCCCACAGTGTGACAGACTATACAGACTAAGGATAATGCAGGTGTTTTGTAACACATTGCTTACTGTCAAAAATTCTATGAAAATGACAGAATCAACTGTGTTTATTCTACTTCCATTACTTTCTGAATTCCCAGGTATCATTTTTAGCCATCAACCCAGAAGACATAATTGACATTTAAAAATGGCCAACTGTTACCATGTGAAGTGCTGTAGTTAACTCATTGAGTGCCAAGGACGAGTATGTTCGTCAATTCAGATACTAACGTAGAGTGCCAAGGACGAGTATGTTCGTCAATTGCGTTTTTTGACGGTGGGACGTGGATCAAAGCCTCAGGCATCTCCTGTACAAATATTGTAGCTATTGAAGGTGTATAACCTATTTTACGGACTCATTAGGTGGCGACGGTGCTCTCCAGATTAGAGAAAGGTCCGGAAAACAGCAGGAAAAATCCCCGTGATGAAAGAGAAAGCGCTCATGCTGCAGCCAGAGCCATATAGATTGCTCTGTCTGCAGCTGACGTTGGCTGCGAACAGCAGTCAATCCGCGCCCACAACTGAGCCCCTCTGCCTCTGTCTGTCTGTCTGCATAGTTTCTCCACACGATTAGCCGCCAGAAAAGCAGCACCCGACGCCGAAGGGCCAAACCATTTTCAGCAGTCCGGTGTGGCTTTTCCTTGTCGCGCTGGGAGCCGGCGCACAAAAATGGAGCACTCCGAAAATAGACGCTGGGTGCGTGAGGCTGTGTGTTAGTGTGGGGAGGAGTTTGCAGCTGAGGGGGGGAGAGGGGGGTGGGGCACGCAGGGCACCACACAACTACACCACGTCACTACATCAGAAAATATTATCTTCAGAGTCAGTGAATGTGCTTGAAATGCTTCATTTCACAAAAGGCGGAATAACTCGGCTTCTAATTTGAAACGCCTGTATTTGCTCAAAACAACCTATCTTCTCCGGCTCATAACTAAAGAACGGAAAATGGTATCAATAAACTTTTTTTTTGCTGATGATACAATAGAGTCAGCTTGTTCTTTGTGCGTGTTCGGTGTTTACATAGTAATATCACACAATATTCTGTGGGCCTCGAGAAATCACTGAAAACGCTCTGAAACTCTGGCACTGGGAGCGTCCGTTCTCCAAAAGTGGCTGGCACATGAGTTAATACCAAATCAAATTCAAATAGGAACAAAACAAATTCTTCATTACGCCGGGGACTATTTTCTGTGCTACGGAACTACTTTCCTGATATTACGTTCAGCTTATTAATTAAGTTGTTTGAGGAAAAAGTACGATGCACCGGAAACGTGCTGCAGCACAGCTGCATGGCTGCATATTTTCATAGGATTTGTTGATGTTATTCAGTGCATAAAAAAAACACCAGTCTTATCCTTTAAAGTCCAGACATAGTGATAGTAATTAACACTTAAATGTCCATGCTGTACTAGCCAATTTACCAATGTGGCATTCAAGTTGTGTGATTGTACTGTAACTTTGAAAAGTGATGGATGCTAACTTTTAAAAACACATGGCATATGATAGATCAAGACATCCTGTGTTGCCGCCATCATTTTGATTTTGCTCAGTTCAGCATCCTCCATTATTGCATTTCTATTCTGAGTTCATTTTGAATGTTGTCACTCCTTTAATATGATCTCTCTCTCTCTTTCCCCCTTTCTTTTTTGCCTCTCTTACTCTTTTCCCTCCCTCCCTCTCTCTTTCATCTCTCTCTGTATGCGCTCGTCTCTCTCTGTATGCGCTGGTCTCTCTCTCCTTCTTTTATTCTCTCTTTTCGTCCCAGGAGAGACGTTGAAGGAGCAGCAGGCCCCTCGGCCGCTCCCTAAGCCCCCGTCATCTTCCTCGTCGTCCTCTTCCTCGTCCAGTCGGCTGCTCGACTTCAGGGTGACGATGAGCAGCATCCTCCACAGCCGCCCGCTCTCCTCCTCCTCCTCCTCTGCCTCCTCACCGGCTGTCACCATCGCCTCCCAAACAAGGTTATTATTGTTAACTAAAACTAAACTGAAACTACCGGTAGAGGGGGGGCGGGGCATTTTAGTCCACATCTAGACTGCCTGGTACAAGTGTAGCCTGGGTAAACCCATCCCCCACGTGACCTGCTCTCAGACCTGTTCTCAGTCACTATGGTCTGGTCCCCCGCCTGTGCTAAACGATTTCATGCGGTTGTTGGCCCCCCCCCGATAGACCGCTCCATTACGCAACCGTCATCCAACCAGCTTTGTGCACAGAGCACATGCGCAGTGCAGCAGATGGCGTCATCGCTCTGCGACCTTTGTTGTTAGCAAGCGAGCTAACACTTTTCATTTCAGTACTGCTAGCACGCAAATGGTTACAACCAGCTACAAGAAGAGAGAACATCGCGTGACGGTGGTCAGGGAATGAAAGAGGAACAGGACAAAATGTCTACACGGACCCAAACCTCGATCCCTGCTGCAGATGGCCGCAGATCTGGAGAGATATTTGTGGCTGTGAAGAACAGTCATCATCTATACAGCTGCTGCCAACCTGATGAGGAAACAGGCGTGCTTGTTATGCTGGACACTGAATGCCAGACTGCAGACTTCATCCTCCAGTGCTGTTCGCCTCAGGACTTGAAGGCCTAACGTTGTACCATGGACTGTATACATTCTGTGCTAATAATGCTAGCATGCTAACATCCTTTTCACACACACACACTGAATATACCGAAATGCTAGATTTGATCATGGACTTAACGCTAATGTTAATCAAAAACGGCCGCAGTCATAACGGTAAGGTGTGTTTGACCTAATTGAAATATTAACGTTAATGCCCTCACATTTCAGCGTGGTTACAGATAAACCTATTTAACGCTAGCTAGCTACAGTAGATTTTTGGAGGCGTTAATGTGAATGTCATGACGTAGTGAGCGTAGTATTATACTGTATATTATACATAATCCAGATGTAACCTAGCTATAGCTAGACGTTAAGAGGTTAGCGTGGATGCGACCGAGACCTGACATTACTGGCTTGATATCATTCCAGATGCAACCTAGCTAGATAAGCTCCACACGGCTGTATGAGTAGCTACAATCAAATGTATCAAGCCTTGATATCATATTCCAGATCCAACCTAGCTAGCTAGATGTTAAGAGGTAGGAATATACCGAAATGCTAGACTTGATCGTGGACTTAATGTGAATCCAAAACGGCCACACTCATAACGTTAAGGTGTGTTTGACCTAGCTAGAAATATTAACGTTAATGCCCTCACATTTCAGCGTGGTTACAGATAAACCTATTTAACGCTAGCTAGCTACATTACTGGCTTGATATCATATTCCAGATGCAACCTAGCTAGATAAGCTCCACACGGCTGTATGAGTAGCTACAATCAAATGTATCAAGCCGATATCATATTCCAGATCCAACCTAGCTAGCTAGATGTTAAGAGGTAGGAATATACCGAAATGCTAGACTTGATCGTGGACTTAATGTTAATCCAAAACGGCCACACTCATAACGTTAAGGTGTGTTTGACCTAGCTAGAAGTTAAGAGGTTAGCGTGAATGCGACTGAGACCTGACATTACTGAAGTGAATACAAGTGACCTATATTTTTCAATCCTGTCTTTGAATAAAAGTTGTACATTGTGTTATGCTTGAAAACCATGTCTTTGCTCCCTTATGTGTTCACAATTACAACAAATCTGTATGGTTTATCTGTTGGCATTAAACCGTGGTATTTCCTTGGGTGATATTCCATATTTGTCATTAAACCTAGCTGTCCACATAAATTTGCAATGATGATCGACCACGTGAGATATCACAAGTAGCCTACTTTTATTAAAAAATAAAATGCAAAGAGAGGTTTCCTTCTCTAACTATTGGTGCGTTCACAAAATATTTACACGAGATTTTTTTTTATAAATAATAATCAATAACGTGGATAATGATGACATCTGCAGCTGCTGGACGAGAGACAGAAGAAACTACGAACGAAGATTGGAGCAGAGGAGGACATGACTACAGAGAAACTTAACCGACCAGCACTCTGCTTCAATCAATGAATGCTTATAAAGCCTAATGTTACTGTAGCCTGGATGACGTCAGCTAATGCTACCCAGCCTTCCAGCGTTTATCTTCCATAATGCATTAAATCCTAATCACAATGCGAAGACATTAGCTGATCACCACAGAGCTGCACAGACAAGTTTATCAGATAATTTCGCCGTAAAATGTGTCCAGGTGATCAGCTCTGAAGCCCCGGCTTGTATGGTCCGCTAAAATCCGATTTCGATATAGGTGTTATTTTGATCAATATTGTATAGCTGGCTAGACAGAGGAGTTTATCTGGAATCAGTGTGACAAGATCCCTGCTGCTAGCTTGTCTGCCTTTCTGTGTCAGAGTATCTAGCTACATTATCTGCATTACATGCTACACCATGCAAATATATTTCGATATAATTCAAACAATTAGCCCACTGTACTACTGGACTGTGTATTGCTGTGAATAAGTTAGATTTGATTGTGTAAAGTGTATCAGCTTTAAATATCCAATATATACAGCATTAAACAAACGACCAGCAGCATTCAAATGTGCAAAAACGTTATATTTATTGAAATGTGGTGATCTCATGTCACATTACATAATGTTATGCCCAAATGGTCTACTGCCCAGAAGCGTCACTTTACATGTTTGGTAGGGAATTATTTTAATTATGTTAAACCAGCGTTTATCTTCCATAATGCATTAAATCATAATCACAATGCTATGAAGACATTAGCTGATCACCACAGAGCAGCACAGACAAGTTTATCAGATAATTTCGCCATAAAATGTGTCCAGGTGATCAGCTCTGAAGCCCTGGCTTGTATGGTCCGCTAAAATCCGATTTCGATAACGCTAGGTGTTATTTTGATCAACAGACCTCAACCTCAACAGCTGTTTTCACTTGAATTTCCTCACGTAGTTGCATAGCCAGCTAGTAGCTAGCTCGGGAGCTATGCTTTAGAGAGGCCAAATGCTAACGGCTAGGTAGTGCTAAGCCGCTGCAGCTGTTACACGTCATTGACAAAGACGCACTCTCTGATTGGCCGATCACGGCACGACTGATGTTGGCAGTCACGCCGTCACTCATTGGCTGCGGGGTGGCTGCGGGTCTGCGCGGGTCTTTCAATCGCCCCAGAAATCGATCTGAATGGCCCGGAGTCTAGACGCTAGTGACTGGGAACTGAGAGAGCAGGTCACGTGGTGGCTGGGTTTACCTAGGCTAGTACAAGTGGTCCAATTCCGATTTTATTGCTGACATGTGGCACAGATCTGATATATATTATGAGCATGTAAACAGGAGAAAAGCACATGAAATCAGATATTCTCAGATCCGTTTCGGGCCTCAATCATATGTGGAAATGAATCCGATATGAATCGGATATCTGCCAATGCGACTTTTATGGTTTTGAAAGAGTTTTATGTCAATTGCGATTTCAAAAATCATAAAACCGGTGTTAAAATCATGTGTTAAAGTCATCCTGGAGGCCCCGCAGGGAGACGCTCAACATCGACAGCATCTTCACCCGTGAGCGGCGGCGCCGGCAGGCCGGGTACAGCCCGCTAGGCGCCCTCCCACCTGAAGACTGTGGAGCGTCTGCTGCTCAGCGAGCCTCCCTGGAAGAGGCAGGGTTCCTACGCAGGTGTGGAAAGTCTGTAGCCTGGTTCAAACCTTCCTGATCACCTGATCTCACGTTCTGTCTCGCTCTACGTATCGGTCTGGAATCCAATCTGTCCACAGCTATTTCAGTGGGCGGGAGTACTTGCCTTGACAGACAACTCCTTCAGCCAATCAGCATTGCCAAATCCAATCCAAATCCACTCGGGAAGAATGGCGTAAACGTTAAATTACATTACGTCATTTGGCAGACGCTTTTATCCAAAGCGACTTACAATAACACATTTTTGTCAGCAATAGAGCAATCAACTATGGAGCACAGTCTGTGACAACTACAACTTCTGAAGGAACAGTGGTACAAGTTTAGGTTAGTTGTTTTTTTGTTTGTTTTTTATTATTAAAGAAAGAGAGAGAACGAAGTTAGATCAAGAAGGGCCCAGATGGAGCCTGAAAAGGTGTGTCTTTAGTCTTTTCCGAAAGATCGGCAGTGATTCAGCCGTCCTGACCGAAGGTGGAAGCTCGTTCCACCATTGAGGTGCCAGGGACGAGAAGAGTCGAGATCGGGAGGAGCGACTTTTGAGCCCCCGTAGCGAAGGAGCGGCGAGGCGACCTGCACTGGTGGAGGAGCGAAGGGAGCGCTGAGAGGTTTGGAACCTGACCATAGATTGCAGGTACAGGGGAGCTGACTGGTGTACTGCCCTGTAGGTCAGTACCAGTGACTTGAATTTGATGCGGGCCGAGATGGGAAGCCAGTGGAGCTCCTGGAAGAGGGGAGTGACGTGAGAGAATTTGGGTTGGTTGAATACCAGACGGGCTGCAGCGTTCTGAATGAGCTGAAGTGGTCAGATGTCGGTGGCAGGTAGGCCGGCCAGGAGCACGTTGCAGTAGTCCAGGCGGGAGATGACAAGAGACTGGACCAGGAGTTGAGTCGCTTCTCTTGTGAGAAAGGGACGGATTTTGCGGATGTTGTAGAGAGAGAACCTACAGGAGCGTGCTGTAGCAGCTATGTTGGCAGAGCAAGACAGCTGGTTGTCAAGGATCACCCCAAGGTTCTTAGCTGTTTGGGAGGGAAGTACAGTGGTGTTGTCAATGGAGATGGAGAGATCTGTAAGAGGGCAGTCTTTTCCTGGGAGGAAAAGTAGCACATGTTGTTTATTTTTATTTGTATACTATTTTACGGACTGTGTTTTTTGTTTTGTTGTTTCTTTGTGAGTGTATACCAAATTGTAAATTGAACTGGACTGACGTTTGAATATCTGCAAAGGAAACAATAAAAACTATAGTTGAAATATAGTTTTGTTGTCACTGCCTCTAAAAAGCACAGGCAGCTCTGTCCGTCAGTTATGTAAAGATGATATTGCCCTCTTCTCTCTCTCTCTCTCTCTGCAGGGAGTGTGTGATGAAGAAGCCTTCCTCCTCTTCCTCGGGGCCGGCCTGGAGGAGCGTGCGGTCGAGGAGCAGTGGAGCTCTGCTGCACGAGTGCAGGGGGAATTTGGGTATGGCACAGCGAGTGTGTGTGTGTGTGTGTATTGGCGTATGTAGTGTCTATTGAGTGTTTGTGTGTGTGTGTGTGTGTGTGTGTGTCTTCCAATTTGCCTCAAACGTCGACTTGGACTCAAGTATGAACTGATTAGATTTTGGGCGTCGAAGGTAACACTTCAAGGTCACTGTGACCTCATGAACACCATTTTCTAGCTCATTAATGCGATATCTCAGGAACGCCTTGACGGAGTTTTCTTAGAATTTGGCTCAAACGTCCACTTGGACTCAAGGATGAACTGATTACATTTTGGTGGTCAAAGGTCAAGGTCACTGTGACCTAACGAATGAAATTTCCAAGCTTGTTCATTATCATTAAAACTGTGGTACCGTGATTACAGCGCTTTGAAAAACATGATAAATACTGTCCATCATCAACCTAAGTTGGCAACTGTCTCCCAGATGCAAACGCACAGCCTTGGTGAAATGATTTCACTGAGTGTATTACCGGTAGTACTTTTTGAACATTTTCAGCACATTTTAACAATACCGTTATAATACTGATGACGGTGATAATTTTGGCCACTATAATCGTGATATGAAATTAGTCACATGGTTTCATCATTAGTACACAACTATAAATAGTAGGGATGGGCGCGAGTACTGAAAGTTTTAACCGGAAGTTTTCCAGCTCTTCCCGAAAATGGTGGCTGGAGATATTCTCCCGAATGAGAACCACGCTTCTTCATAGCGCACGCCCGATAAAACTCATTCAAAACATTGCACTAGTTTACTGACTACACTGTCGTTTCCCATAACGTGAGTCACAAGAAATGTGGAGAAATAATCACTTTTTGGGAGACAATCGCATCATGGTCACTACTATCACTATTCAGCAACAATGGACATGTATTGGAAATCAAATGCCTTCGCTTGTTTCACAACTTGTCTGCTCCAAAGCGCTAATCCAACCATCGGAGATACTGTCTAAAGGTAGGCTTTAGATGTTAGCTTAGCGTCACCTAATATCACAGTCAGTCCCTCTCCTGACAAAAATGCTCCAGGTAGCGCTTTTTCCATGCAAAAATGCAAACGTTATGTGTGAACAGCCCGATACACAGCAGATTACCCCAGCTCAGTCATTACCATAGTAATCACACAGCCCGCGCCCCCAGCGCGAGTACTCGAGCACTCGTTCATAATAGAAGGAGAGTACTCGACTAATTAAATTGCTTAAAATGCCCATCCCTAATAAATAGCAGGAAATAATTTGCTGGGATGGATGGAGGGAGGGCCGATGGTTTATGCATACATGCAGAAGGATTAGGATGTCATAAAAGTTCATCTCTAACGTAGACTCAACTTAGTGAAGCGTAAAAAAAAGTCATTTGAAAATCCAAACTCTGTTCTGTAAATCTACTGTATATTATATACTGCTTATATATACTGCTTATATATACTGCTTATATATACTACTGTATATTATATACTGCCCACCTTTTCTAGATGCAATCCTCAGTTTATGATTATTAATCACCATTCAGGTCCAGACAGACAGACAGACAGACAGACAGACAGAGCTTTGGTGGGTATATCTCTTACTCATCTCTATAGTATATTTGTGTGTGTGTGTGTGTGTGTGTGTGTGTGTGTGCGGCAGCGGGCACGGGCCGCAGCGAGCTGGACGAGCTGCAGGAGGAGGTGCTGAGGAGAGCCAGGGAGGATGAGCAGCAGAGGCGGCAGGAGAAGGAGAGAGAGGAGGCGCTCGGCTTCAACCCCACACCCAGCAAATACCTGGACCTGGACCAGCTGCAGAGCCAGGGTACCATATACACACACACTAGTGCAGTCGCCACTACTGCACTTCAAGTCCATGGCACACCAATAAAACATTGTCCAACAACTGCCAACGGATGTTGGAAAATGTTTGGTTGGTGTACCATGGGCTAAACACAGACAAACAAGGGTTGAACATGTGGAATCTGACCAAACATCTCCAAACAAGGACAGACAGCCATGATGGCACACCGAACAAACATCTGTGTTTGAATGTGTTTGTTCTAGATTGTTTGATTGGTGTGCCCTGGGCACCAGTGTATGAAACTGAGACCTTTGTGTTGAACACCACTTTTATGATTTTTGAAGCGTAAATGCGATCCCCCAAAATTGCGATAGCCAGAAAATGCTTCAAATATCTTTTTCTTCTTCCCCGCCCCCCAATTTGTGAACATTATCTTGCTGAACACAAAAGGTCTCAGTTTCATAAACGTTGTTAACCACAGACCTTATTTCAGGCATCTAACCAAAATCCCCAATACAAAAATCCCATTGACTTCCAGATGAAGGAACCAGGCGATGCTAACTCATTCCTGTGCCACTCCATTGACTTTTCCACGGCAGCCATTTTGTGTGTAAAAGCCAGACCAGTGGTTCTCAAATGTTTTCACATGAAGGACCCCTAAACTGACAGAAATTACACCACGGACCCCCATTTGATAGGATTTTGTCCCCCATATGATAATAAGATGGATGCTTTCAGATGTTTCATTACAGAAAGTGTATAAAACCCATGACCCATTCATATAACAATTCTTATCATTTGCATGAAGTAGGACCATCTCACTCAAACACATCTCAAAATAAAAGTGTTCCAGGTTATTGGACAGAGCTTTTTTGTGCAAATACAATGAATTAAAAATAAAATAAAATCCAGTAGCCTATATCCCACAGCTATCATGCATTTACTTTTCCAAAAGAAAACAGGTGCAACAGAACATCAAAATGTACAAGGACGAGGAGTTTATAGCCTGGCTCCAGACCACTCCTCTTGAGTAGAAGGGGAAATTAGTTTATGAATTAACAATCTTCAGTCTGAATATCAGGCGGAGTTACACAGTCCGAAATGTCGTATGCGTTTTTTTTATCTGCCATCCGAAAAAAGATCGTCACACACAGAGAACCTTGCACACCGAGTCCGATGCTTTTATTATTAAGTTTGTCGTTCTATTTGCAATACGAAACAAATAGTCTCTCCTGTATCCACGTTACAACATGACTGACAGGCTGAGGCAGCAGCGCTGATGTGGAATGGAGAATGCAGGTCGGGGAATGGTTATACTGGACACAATGCTCACGTTCACCTTGCCAAGCCGGCTGTGCACGGTGGCGGGTTACTGGAGCACCGCTTCCCGGGTAGAGAGAGCAGAGAGAGAGGGGCCAGTGAGGTGACCGAGCCGCTCAGACTGGACTCCAGCCGAGCAGGACCCGGCCGCACCTCTGTCTCCACGGCTTATTTTCAACTTGCATGTGTGACAAACTGCGAGCTTTGTCTTCTTCACTGATAGTGAAAAAATTCCACCACGAGGAAGGTATGCTAGTGGGTGTGGTGACTTTTATGCTTGGTTACACGTGTGAGTAAAGGACGTGTCGTTTTACCTACATAGATGTGAGAACAGGGGCATTTGATGACGTAGATCACCCCCCCCCCCCAGTGACACGCAGATCGTTAAGTGTTTGAGAGTGACAGTCTGTCTGTCTGGAGATGTGAATGATTTGATTTTCAGGGTTTGTGGGCAACAGGAACAGTGCGCGCACGGGAAGTGACCAACGGGGGGAGGCTAGTCTGGGCACCTTTCACCCCACTTTTTCTCATGGGGGTGTAAACCAAGGAACCGGAAATAAGTGCACCAAAAAACTAGGGATGGGCATTTCTAGCAAAAACACTATTCGAAATTCGCTGGCCAAAGTCGACTTTTAATCGAAATTCGGAAAAAAAATTAAAAAAATAAAATTGTGAGTGAAATGTTCCATTGTCTCCCCTGATTCTAAGTCTTAAGGCTTTATTAATTAATAGAAAAAGCTTCTGCTGTGGATTTTTAGCTCAAACAAGCATTGCACCACTGAAGTAAAGAACATTTTACATGACATTGACATTTTTGAAAATAAAAAACAGTTTTTACAATCATGAGTGGTTCATTAAATATTTAGTAGGCTCAGGTCTGAGTGCCAAAGGGGTGCCAAAGTCACCCCCTCTCCCTCTTCATGGGATTTCATCCGCCATTCATTTTTCCATAAACCTTGCTTAAAATGCTTATAAAAAATGTTTTACTTGCTCAAACCAAGCGATTCGACTATACTTAGAATCAGGGGAGACAATGCAACATTTCACTCACAAATTTTTATTTTTATTTTATTTATTTTTTTACTTTTTTTCTCGAATTTCGACTTTCAATAATAAAAGTCGACCTTGATAATAACAACGATTATTTGGAAATTCGATGCCCATCCCTACAAAAAACGTCTTTGTTGCCGTTAGCTTGACGCGGCGAGGTTACGTTAGCTAGAGCCTGAAAAGAACAACAACACAAGTTGTATAGTAGCGTTAGCACATTTCTAGTCACTGCCGAGGAAGGTTTCTGGAGAGCCAAAGACAATGGAGTATTCGCCATATGAAATCTTATGATCAATGTCCATGTCTTTCCCAGCACAGGCAGCAGAGATGCTTCAACTGTTGTACTCGATCCTCCATTATCGATAACAGCGGACAGACAACTAGCGTTATAACTATTCCATCAACTGGCCATTTGTTTGAAAAGTAAAGCTTCTGTATTGGCTTAAAATATGTGAGATTGTGAATCCGAAATGTTTCTACAAGAACTTATTCAAAAACTTTGTTCGGTACGTCCATCTTTTGTTTTGTTGTTTGCCGTTTTATTTTCTGATTCGTTGTGTCTAATTGTCAAGTTAACACGTTAAGTGCCATAGCCGAGATAATTCGTCTTACATAATCCAACGCTTGAGTGCCAGAGCCGAAATAACTCGTCTTACGTAAACATTTTTTTTTTTGACGGTGGGACATCAATCAACCCCTTTTACATCTTCGAGATAACTATTGGAGCAAGAGCATGTGTGTAATCTATTTTACCGACCACTAAGTGGCGACAGAGACAGAGAGAAGCCACAGCCACGGGACCCGTGGACCAAAAGCAGCCGCCTCCCGCGGAAATGGCTTGGCGATTTTACAGTCAGAAGCCCGGAGACACACACACAGAACGGACAGAGATCCCCTCCCCCCAGAGCCGCGGAGCAACGCGCGAACACACACACACACACACACACACACACACACACACACACACACACACCGCGGGAGCAAGCCATTCAAGGAAATGGCGAGGCGATTTTACAGTAATCCATTTCAGACTCGTCTTGCCCGAGAGCGGCCGCGCGCAGGCAGCAGCACACAGAGAGCGGAGAGCGATTTGCAAAATAGATTATAGGTGAAACACACTTTGAAACACCTCAGAAAGGCCAGAATCAACATCTGCCCATCGCCCACGCATTCCCCGGCCCATCTTGACTCGCACAAGGAGCGTCCGCACGCAGGCAAGCAGGCAGGCAGGCACGCAGACAGGCAGGCAGGCAGCAGCAACGCGCTTCTGACACGCCCGCTGTTAGAGCCAGGAGGAAGGAGGAGAAGACACACGGAGGGAGGAGTTTGAATGAGAGGGGTGTTTCCTGTTGTTATGGAGGAAATTACTGTTCAAAACTATTGTTTAGAATGTCTGACGGTCTTACTGATGCCAAAAATGAATGGTTAAAGTGACTGTTTCACAAAAAGCCATTTATCTCTGAATAAATTTCCAGACGCTGAAACCATGCTGTACTCAACGGCTAATATCTACATAACTACTAACTCTGCAAACTAACTCTTTTAGACAGAGAAAGCACACATTCTATTAGTTATTTTTAGATGATTGGTGTTCATGAATTCTTAACAGAAAATAATCCTCGGCTGTTGTAAAATGAGCCAGAATCGTCAAAAACACCCCTGGCACAAGTTACCTACAGGATTGAAAACATGGCTGGCACTCAATGTGTTAAAAAGCTATTTCCACTGTTACTTCCTGTCTAGGGCGGGCTCTAGGCCGGAACAAGGCAGGGTGACAAAATCACTTGTGAACGGAGGCCAGGCTCTTTCTCTCGGCGAGAAGAGCCTGGTGACGCGAGGTTAGGGGAAGGCAGACAGTCAATGGTGGGTTGAGTGACAGTAGGAGAGTGTGTAGTTTTGACCAGCCTGTCTCTGATGTTGGGGTTGCGTGCAAAGGCAATCCTTGGGGGTTCAGTGAATATACCATGAGTCTGTAGGACTCTCCAGTGTCTAAGCAGGCAGCATTTGATTTTGATGGCCAAGGGGGAATACTGTAGTGTGGCAGTAACCCTGGGCGGAGATGAGTCTGGTGTTTTTGGCTGTAGGAGAATGTCCCTATGGGAGTGGAACGTGCGTTTATAGGCATGAGAGATGGGTTGGCGTCCATAGCCTCTCTCATGAAACCTCGTTTTCATCTCAGTGGACTTGGTTATGAAGTGGCGTTTGTCGCTGCACAACCTGCACAAGCACATGAACTGGCCTGTGGAGAGATTGTCCTTGAGATGGGAGGGGTGATAGCTAGAGGCGTGTAGGAGAGTATTCCTGTCAGTGGGTTTGGGGTAGATGGAGGAGTTCAGTTTGTTGTTGTGTTTATATATGGAAACGTCAAGGACGTCTCACAGTCTAAAATTGTGTGTAGATATACTGTATATGATGTAGTCTATGACTGCCCTTTGAGACATGCTTGTGATAAGGGGCTATAAACATAACTGAACAATATTTAGTCTGCATCTTTTCTATCAGAACGTAAAGGCCATTTACACGTGGCATTACCATGCATTTTCTGACATTAGATTGCAATCAGATTGTGCTTGACCACATTAGCCTGATTTCATTTACACCTGGTGTTAACATGCATTTTTCCTTATCCAGATAACATCCAGATAACGTATTAACACCCAAAATGGTTGTGCTCATAATCCGCATAAAGTAGCTGTATCCACATTAAGAGGACACATGGCATTTACACTTGTGTTCAATGTGTACACAATGCGTCCCTGACCACCTCCGGAGGCGGTTTGGCCAATCAGATTGCAATCTATCTTCAATGTGTCTTGGGGGCGTTTACACCTGTACTTTCAAGTGGTCAAGCACACTCAGACTGCAATCTGATGACAGAAAACACATGTTAATGCCAGGTGCAAATGGCCTCAGAGCCATTGAATCTATCTACTAAACCCTATTAATTAATGTATCAGAGTGAGTGGCAATACACCTGGCAATTTAGATCGGTAACCATGTGGGCAACAAAGTGACGACTGAGAAGATCTTTCTTTCTTTCTATGTGATTAATCATTAACTCATTGAGTGCCAATGACGACTATAGTCGTCAATTCAAATAGTAACGTTCAGTACCAATGACGACTAAATTGATTGATCCAATTGCGTTTTTTGACGGTGGGACGTGGATCAAAGCCAGATCCATCTCCTGTGAAAGTATGGTGGATGTTGAATGTGTAAAAGCTATTCTACGGACCCATTAGGTGGCGACAGTGCTCTCCAGATTAGAGAAAGGCGAAGAAAAAACAGAAGAAGTCATGGGGAAACGGAAATTGCATCGGTATGCATCGATATGCATGAAGCATAACGTTAGCTGTGCCTGCAGCAGCCAATCTGCTGCCACAATTGAGCCCCTCCGTGTCCGCTGCGATAGCCCCATCCACATGATTAGTTGTGGAGTTGTTATTATTCTCAACTGGAAGCGCTGGAAGCCGGTGACAAATACACGCGGAACGCTGTGAAAAAGCTGGGTTTTCAGTGCAGAGCAAACTCAGCAGAGAGCCACCAAAGCCACCAGAGACACACCCACGGAGGAGGGGTTTGCAGTAGAGGGGGGTGGGGCACGCAGGGCAGCATACAACACCGACCCAGACAGACCCAGACAGCAGGCTCGATGGACAGATTGGCAAGCTAGAATATCTGATGCCCACCAGCAGTAAATCAAGACCAGCAAGAAAGTGTAGGGTCTGCGCACGCAGGGGCCAGCGCTGCTGGTTGCAGCTAAAAAATATTATTTTACCAAACAAAATTCCTTTGTTTTCGCTGTTTTATTGAAGGAAATTATTTTTGAGGTGTCACTATATCAGAAAATATTAGCTTCAGAGTCAGTGATGTGCTTGAAATGCTTCATTTCACAAAAGGCTGAATATCTCAGCTTCTAATTTGAAACGTCTGTTTTTGCTGAAAACAACCTATCTTCTCCGGCTGATAACTAAAGAACGGAAAATGATATCAATAAACTTTTTTTGCTGATGATACAATAGAGTCTCATCGTTCTTTGGGCATGTTCGGTGTTTACATAGTAATATCACACAATATTCTGTGGGCCTCGAGAAATCACTGAAAACGCTCTGAAAGGGCTGGCACTGGGAGCATCCGTCTTCCAAAAGTGGCTGGCACTCAATGAGTTAATGCAACAATGCTGAGGCAACTCAGTTGCCCAAAACAAGTTGCCCGTTGTATCACTGCTGTCATCTCTGATGGTTTTGCTGTTATGAGCTGTGATCCCACACATCACCTTGTCTGAGAACGTCACGATGTTGAAGAGCGAGTCTCTGAGGCAGGCTTTAGTCAGCAAGGTCTGGATCAGCAAGCGGGTCACTGACCCCAGAACAGCTCTCATGTCCTCAGAGCTGTCCAGGACAAAAACCATGTTGCAGCTCCGCTTGTCCAGGAACAGTGGTATCGCTCTTATGTCAGCACTGTCACCCTTGTCACCGAGCTCGACCAGCCGGTCCAGTATCCGGTCCGCCATCTGATTGGTTGGCCATGCACGGGCCTCTGCATGGCTCTCTGGCTAATTACACGTTAAGAGATGCAGCCAGGGGCCACAACATATGATAGGAGGGCATCTCCAGTCCAACCCTGAACAAAAGGCCCTATCATATTCACATATGAAATGGGTGTGTGAGTTTAACTCATTGAGTGCCAGCCACTTTTGGAGAACGGAAGCTCCCAGTGCCAGAGTTTCAGAGCGTTTTCAGTGATTTCTCGAGGCCCACAGAATATTGTGTGATATTACTATGTAAACACCGAACACGCACAAAGAACGAGGAGACTCTCTTCTATCATCTGCAAAAAAAAGTTTATTGATCCCATTTTCCTTTCTTTAGTTATGAGCCGGAGAAGATATAGTCCATGGGCCAAGGCAAAAATCGGTACCACCTGAGGTGACCGCACGATTTTGTTATTTTTGTCTTCCTACATGTCTCTAGTTTATATTTTGGTATGATAACCCTGCCGATTTGGTAGCTTAAGGATAGTTATCACTCTGTAAACAAACCTACCCTCATATGAATGACAAAACCCTGATTTCTGTGTATTAGTCCAGATGATATGTGAAAATGATGTTCCCTTTTTCGTAAAAGCATGAAACTTGGTACGCTTATAGTTTGGGGCCCTGTACAGTTTCAGAAATTGACCCATAGCAAATATGCCTTGTGGCGGCCATTTTAATTCTGCCATATGCAAATTATGTAGTCTCCTGAACCACACATGCTAACACTGAAAAGGAGATGTCTATCCCACGTTTTCATGGTCAAGGATTACAATGATACCATATAGAACATCATAAACTGTTAAAGTGACTAATCAATGGTGAATTTGATGACGTTGTGAGAAGGAAATTACAGTATCTGATAACTGATGCTATAACTTCAAAGCCATGACCATTCTCTGGCTAAGATGTTTTGATGAGTGATTTGACTTATAGACCTTTTGTTAAAATAGCGCCCAGGTCCCTCCTAAAGATCCTGGGATTTTCCTTGCCAGATGGCCAAATCCAAGATGGCCACTGGCGCCATGTTAAAAAATTGACTTTTGACCCAGAGCACATAGAATAATGTATGAAGCCACTTTTCGGTGTAAGTCAACCACGAGGAATCCGATTCTGACATCAGTTTGACATTATGGCATAGTTTTGACCCAGAATTCCAAGATGGCTGCCATCCAGTATTGTGGAAATGTAACTTTTGAATGGGAAGGTATACTGTGCGTTTGGGGTTTACCACAAGGAAGGAGATTAACAATGGTGGATGTTTTGGGAGTCATTTCAGAATTATGTTAACTGAAAAGATGTTAATGTCAACACCCATTTTACCTTGGTACTGCTGTACCAACTACCCCCAGGATTTCTTGCATTAAAATATTTAATGAATGTATGACAAGACAACTAAAATAAGCTCTTTTTATTAGCTGTGGCTATAGATTCTGAATCATCAGATTCCGCTCATTATCTTTAGCCAAGTATGCTGTGTCATACCGGTCGATCACACAGATGATAATGTATGTCAACATCACCATGGCGGGCAAGGATGATGGATGACACCTTGTGGACATAGTCCGACCACTTGTATGGGGTGCCATCTTGTGTCTGCCAATTGCTGATGGAGTTGCCATCCTCTAGATCATGCCCATGTCAACGAGAGTGATGTAGGGTTCTTGCAGCCCTACAGATTGGAGATAGAGCTTCTAGATGCGCTTGCTCTTCTGCGTCTTCCTGTATGTGCTGTAGGAGTTGAATAAGGCCACACATTCATCAAAAACACAATGTTCCAGCAACTCGTGGAGGTTTACAAGTTGACCACAACCAGGTCAATCACTGCCTTGGAGCGCTCCACTCCATCTCAGCAGCTCCTACCTTGAGTTCCTCCCCGGGTAGTCTCGCTTGCCAGACTCCCTCCCTACAATGGCAGAGTCTGGCTGCTAATACCTCCACCCTGGTATAGGGGGAAAAGGCTCCGTTCACCTTTACAACTATCCACCAAAACTATCAAGCAGGCCTGCTTTATTGCACAATCCAGATCCAACCGTTTTCAGCATGTAGCAACGAGCTAGCATTGTTGATGTTGTTGTTTCACAGTGGCACAGGCATTTGAGATAGACAGATTCGACACAGAGGGAGTGGAAACGAAATCCATAAATGGTCGCCACCAGTCAGTCAGAGCGGGTTGGAGCATGCATGCAGGGAGGAGGGTGGAAGATGATTGTGATGCTGCAGACGCAAAGTGCCGCTGTGTGTAAATTCAGCTCGAGCAGGACCCTGGCCATTTACACCAGATGCACTGCTTTGCTCGGCGCCGGTGACAACTTGTACTGACTTCCTATCTGGCTTCACACAATCACTCGCGGGTCTCACACAAAAATAGATCAGACGCCAAAACAATCTCTGCATGGGGCGAGCCGGCCGCATCACGGCTGGTCTGACTGAACGGTCTAATGTGCTAACAAGTCAAGTGCGCCAAAATAAAACTGGCTGCGCTTCCAGATGCTTCGTCACTTCAGCGTCTGGTGTGTTTGCACCTTTTCGCATCCATTTTGAGCCATGCCTCCATGCATGAGTTCAACTCCTTCCCGTTTGACCTGGCCTCCCCAACCCTCCCCAACCCTCCGCCTGTCTCTGATGAACTCATTGCAGATTTAAAATCAGCCCATGCTGCAGGAGAGGAGAAGTTGACCAGATTCTTGCAAGTCCCGGGGGCCCTATCTTCGCAAAAGCGGTACGCCGCGCGCAATGCAAATTGGGGGCGTGCACAAGCGCATGCCTGTTATAATTTTACTGGACATAGGCGTGCCACAGTCAGTCGTTTCTGCACAGAATACGGGGCAGCACCTCTTATGCGCTAAAAAAAAGCACCTCTTACGCGATAAATACTCCGCTGCACTTGAGCGCACCATAATCTCTATGCTGTGCAGCGCAGCACAGAGTAAAATTCCTTTTGGATATGTCATTACACACGGACGTGCCACGCCAGGACATCAAATTCTGCTGCTAAAATTGGATATTGGCAGATAATTCGGTGAGGCAATCAACTATAACTCACTGAGAAACTTTTATCACATCGCAAAGAGGAAAATTTATTGAGAAAACTTGTTGCACAATGGACATTCACCTTCACCTATCCCATAGTCTCGCTGGCCAGCCTCCCCTCCCACGCAGGTCTGCATAGTGGGATTGCGATGGGCGGCGCTTAGCGGCAGTGCCCTTGGAAAATAGTTTCCAACAATCCAACTTGCCGTTTTCAGCGTGTAGCAACGAGCTAGCGTGTAGGATTCTGCCGTTAGCTTGCTAGCTAGTTAGCGTTGTTGTTTTCACTGAGGCGGCAGGGCACTATTTACAGCGACACACAGGGAGGAGGGAGCGGAAGCTGCTCTGATTGACGTGGTCGGAGCCAATGACAGAGCTTGTAATAAGCCGGGAGCAGACATCCGGCAACCACTGAAACAGTCGCTCCAATGGGGAGCAGCTGTAGAGCAGGGGAGGGCTTATCCCAGTTGCCTGTTTCGGTGGCGCCAGACTCCTCTCCCGGTAGGGAGGGGAGGCTGGCCAGCGAGACTAACATAATTATGAAATTACCCTCAAAACACAATACTTGTCATTACTAAACCATGTTTGGTAGGCATGGATTTGCAATTAAAATAGCTATAATTCACCATTGTTAATCTCCGTTCTTACTCTAAAAATGGTAAACCCCAAACACCACATAGGTATTATGTTGCCATTCAAAAGTTAAGTTTTCACGCTACTGGATGGCAGCCATCTTGGAATTCTGGGTCAAAATTATGTCAGAATGTTAAACTGATGTCAGAATCAGATTCTTTGTGGTTGACTTACACCGAAAAGTGTCTTCATACATTATTCTAGGTGCTCTGGTTCAAAAGTAAATTTTTCAAGATTGTACCAGTGGCCATCTTGGATTTGGCCGTCTGGCAGAAAGTCGCAGGATGTTTGGGAGGGGCCTGGGGGCTATTTTAACAAAAGGCCCATAGAAGTCAAATTACTCATCAAAAAATCTTAGCCAGAGAGTGGTCATGGAATTGAGGTTATAGCATCAGTTATCAGAAACTGTGATTTCCTTCTCACGTCATTAAATTCACCATTGATTAGTTACGTTAACAGTTTATGATGTTCTGTATGGTATCATTGTAATCCTTGACCATGAAAACATAGGGATAGACATCACCTTTTCTGTATTATCATGTGTGGTTCAGGAGATATGATGCAAACTACATAATTCACTTATGGGGAATTAAAATGGCCACCACGAGGCATTTTTGTGATGGCTTAATTTCTGAAGATTTACATGATGAACATGATTTTCACATATCATCTGGACTAATACACAGAAATCAGGGTTTTGTCATTTATATGGGAGAAGGTTTTTTACAGAGTGATAACTATCAATAAGCTACCAGATTGGCAGGGTTATCATACCAAAATATAAACTAGAGACATGTAGGAAGACAAAAATACAAAAATTGCGCGGCCCCCTTAGGTGGTACCGATTTCACCATTGGCCCATGGACTAATTGCATTGTATCCTTCTCAAAACACCACTGAATTCACCAAAACACCACTGAATTCACCATTAACTATTCATGTGAACAGTTTATGATGTTGTATAGGGTGTCATTGTAATCCCTGACCATGAAAACATAGGGGTAGACATCACATTTTCTGCGTTATCATGTGTGGTTCAGGAGATATGATGAAATCAGGGTTTTGTCATTTTTTGGTGGTAGGTTTGTTTACAGAGTGATAACTATCCTTAAGCTACCAAATCGGAAGGGTTATCATACCAAAATATAAACTAGGAAGACAAAAATAACAAAATCGTGCGGTCACCTCAGGTGGTACCGATATGTCAAAATTTCAGCCTTGGCCCATGGACTAATAGGCTGTTTTGAGCAAAAAGACAGGTTTCAAATTATAAACTGAGATATTCAGCCTTTTGTGAAATGCAGCATTTCAAGCACATTCACTGACGCTAGCAAATATTTTCTGATGTAGTGACGTGGTGTAGTTCTGTGGAGCCTGCGTGCCCCACCCCCCTCTCCCCGCCTTAGCTGCAAACTCCTCCCCACACGCACCCAGTCTATTTTCGGACCCTCTGTTTTTGCGCCGGGCGGCTCCCAGCGCGACAAGGAAATGCCAAACGGGACTGCAGGGATAGGTTTGGCCCTTCGGCGTCGGGTGCTGCCTTTCTGGCGGGTAATCGTGTGGAGAAACTATATGCAGACAGACAGACAGAGGCAGAGGAGCTCAGTTGTGTGCGCGGATTGACTGATGTTCGCAGCCCGACGTCAGCTGCAGACAGAGCAATCTATATGGCTCTGGCTGCAGCATGCATCGGCTTCTCTTTGATCACGGCTTTTTGCTGCAGTTTTCCGGACCTTTCTGTAATCTGGAGAGCACTGTCGCCACCTAATGAGTCCGCAAAATAGGTTATACACCTTCAATAGCTCCCATATTTGTACAGGAGATGCCTGATGCTTTGATCCACGTCCCACCGTCAAAAAACGCAATTGACGACTTTAGTCGTCTTTGGCACTCAACGTTACTAAAGCAATTGACGACTAAAGTCGTCATTGGCACTCAATGAGTTAATACAATAGTGATTTTACCTTCCACTGAGAGTTGAGTAAGGAGTTGACAATTTATTGATATAAGACTGAATTGAATTGAATTCTAAAAGTTATTAAAAGTGGTTAAAAGTTATTATAGGATTACTTTGGATGCCTTTTTTAGCCCCAATAAAATAAATAAATAAATGGCCATTGTCACGTGGATAGGGCAATGTATCAGGAGAAATTATATGTACAACAATAAGCCCGCAGCTTGGCTGCTGCGTGGCCTCGCCTGCCCTATTGGGTGTGTGTGTGTGTGTGTGTGTGTCTGTGTTGCTCACTAAATGTTGCCACATCAGTGATGTCACAAACAATGCCTCCTTGTGTGCACGTGTCCATTATGATATCACTGATGACATCATCTGTGTGTGTGTGTGTGTGCCCCCCTATGACATCACTGATCAGTCTTGTCACAATGCCTCCTTGTGTGTGTGTGTGCACGTGTGTGCGTGTTATGACATCACTTTTGACATCATCACTTTTGACATCATCACTGATGACATCATCACTGATGACATCACATCATTAGCTAATCAGCCTAATTAACACATTGGGTGCCAGCCATGTTTTCATTCCTGTAGGTAAGTTGTGCCAGGGGTGTTTTTGACGATTCTGGCTCATTTTAGAACAGCCGAGGATTCTTTTCTGTTAAGAATTCATGAACAGCAATCATCTAAAAATAACTAATAGAATGTGTGCTTTCTCTGTCTAAAAGAGTTAGTTTGCAGAGTTAGTAGTTATGTAGATATTAGCCGTTGAGTACAGCATGGTTTCAGCGTCTGGAAATTTATTCAGAGATAAATGGCTTTTTGTGAAACAGTCACTTTAACCATTCATTTTTGGCATCAGTAAGACCGTCAGACATTCTAAACAATAGTTTTGAACAGTAATTTCCTCCATAACAACAGGAAACACCCCTCTCATTCAAACTCCTCCCTCCGTGTGTCTTCTCCTCCTTCCTCCTGGCTTCAGCGGGCGTGTCAGAAGCGTGTTGTGCTGCCTGCCTGTCTGTCTGCGTGCCTGCCTGCCTGCTTGCCTGAAATGGATTGGATTACTGTAAAATCGCCAAGCTTGCTCCCGCGGTGTGTGTGTGTGTGTGTGTGTGTGTGTGTGTGTGTGTGTGTGTGTGTGTGTGTGTGTGTGTGTGTGTGTGTTCGCGCGTTGATCCGCGGCTCTGGGGGGAAGGGATCTCTGTCCGTTCTGTGTGTGTGTCTCGGGCTTCTGACTGTAAAATCCAAGCCATTTCCGCGGAGGCGGCTGCTTTTGGGTCCCGTGGCTGTGACTTCTCTCGGTCTCTGTCGCCACTTAGTGGTCGGTAAAATAGATTACACACATGCTCTTGCTCCTATAATTATCTCGAAGATGTAAAAGGGGTTGATTGATGTACCACCGTCAAAAAAAAAAAATCTTTATGTAAGACGAGTTAGTCCGTCCTTGGCACTCAAGCGCTGGATTATGTAAGACGAATTAGTCCGTCTCTGGCACTTAATGTGTTAAAGAAGCCTTTTATACATCTAGACTCAGGCTGCACTGGCTTAATAGCTTACATGTAAATTATGTTATAATACAGCCTTATCTGTGAAGCTGAAACTTAATACAGCCTCATCTGTGAAGCTGAAACTGTTTTTTATTTTCTTATCTATTTTATACTTGTAATTATTGTACTGTAGGGTATTGTAATTTTTGTACGTTTCTATGGACTATGTGTCTGAAATAAAGACATCAATCAATCAATCAATCAATCAATCTACTCCAAAGCTCTTTAAAATGCCTTGGCCCTTATTTTATTTCTTTTCCCCTACCGATATTTTTCCTCTCTTTCATGACTATTTCATGGTCACCGGAATATTGTCTGTCAAATTTATTTGTATAGCCCAACCCAAACAGTCTCAAAGGGCCTCACAAAACCAGCGCCCGACAGAATCCAGTCCCAGTACTAAATGTATATTAGATTTGGCTAACATTGTTCTTTTCGTTTTCAGAATGATTTTTATTTACAACAGAAGGGCACAGCCATGGGCAGCAAAATGGCACCTATTTATGCATGCTTATATATGGGTTTCTTTGAAAATAATAATAATCCAGTGAACCCTTTTCATTCTAAAATTCTCCTGTATCGACGTCATATTGATGATATTTTTGTGATTTTTGATGGCACCGCAGATGAACTGACTCATTTTCATCTCTATTTAAATTCCTGCAATGATCATTTGAAATTTACTTTACAATATAGTCCTGAACGTATCAGTTTTTTGGATATATTGATTTACAAAGATAATAATCACATCCACACTGATCTGTTCCGTAAGCCCACGGACCGCAATACTTTGCTTAGGGGTGACAGCTATCACCCACAAGCCCTTAAAAAAAGTCTACCGATCAGCCAGCTACATAGGGTCCGCAGGATCTGCAGCCAGGATTCCTCTTACCTGACACAGGCTAATGATCTATCAAACCGATTTTTAATCCGTGGGCACAAACAGGAATGGGTGAATGTCGCTAGGGACAGGTTCAATCAAATTACGCAGGCTGAAAGCCTTCAGCCCAAGGTTAAAACTACAAATGCTAGTGGTGCAAGTCCCTTATGCTGCACCAAATATTCTCCACTAGGGTCCCTTTTCAGAAACGTCATCCAAAAGCATTGGTATATTGTTGAGTCAGACCCCAAACTGAAAAAGTGTTTTACTGGTGCCCCTAGACTCGTTTTTAAACGTCCCGCTAACCTGAGGGACAGTCTTGTTAAATCAGACATACACTCTCCTATACGCATAATTTTATGACTGTGCCTGATGGTAACTATAAATGTGGTGGTTGCACTCAGTGTACTTTTACACACAAATGTAAAAAGTTTAATCATCCACATACTGGCCGCAATATAGCCATACGTGGAGCCATCACTTGTAGTACAACACATGTAGTTTACCTTATTAGCTGCCCTTGTGGTTTAGCTTATGCGGGCAAAACATCAAGAGCGTTAGGCTACGCACCAGGATCAGCGAACACAGAAGTAATATCAGGAAGGGGGATGAACGCAACCCAGTGGCCGTACACTTTAAACTAGCGGGGCACAGTGTCAGCGCCCTCAGATACATTGGAGTGGAAAAAGTAGAGAAACATCCACGGGGGGGCGACCTTGAAAGAAAACTCCTCCAGCGAGAAACTTTCTGGATATTCCCTCAACACCATGTCCCCTAATGGTTTAAATGAGGAATTTGATATCAAACCTTTTCTTTAAGCAATCACCATTATGAGTGCCTTATGTAGCTATAGCCTCATTAGCCAGTTTTTAACACATTCACTGCCAGCCATTTTTCAATACTGTAGTTAGCTTCTGCCAAGTTTTTTTTTGAGGATTCTGGCTCTTCTTTCAAGAGCCGAGGATTCGTTTCTGTTAGGATTTTGTGAACACACAATATCTCAAAAGAACTAATAGAATGTGTGCTTTCTCTGTCTAAAATAGTTAGTTTGTAGAGTTAGTAGTTATGTAAGCATTAGCAGTTGAATACAGCATGGTTTCAGCGTCAGAAAATTTATTCTGAGATAAACGGCTTTTTGTGAAATTCGATAGAACAGTCACTTTAACCATTCATTTTTGGCATCAGTAAGACGTCAGACATCTAAACAATAGTTTTGAACAGTAATTTCCTCCATAACAGCAGGAAACCCCTCTCTGCTTCAAACTCCTCCCTCCGTGGGCGTTCTCCTCCGCCCTCCTTGGCTCTGCAGCGGGTCTGTCACAAACGAGTTGCTGCTGCCTGGCTGCTGCCTGGCAGTCTGGATGGGGCTCGCTGGATGGGGCTCGCTCGTTTCTTGGCATTTCGGTTGAGAGCTCTGATGAAGCTCTTGCGATTCTGCGCTTATTTATGCTGCGTGTTTCAAAGTGTGCACCCAGTCTATTCTTGGAAGCCCCCACCGTTGCCACCGCTGTGCGTCAGTGCGAAAGCGAAAGCGTTTTCGCCATCCATTTTACAGTATGAGAACGGCTTCCTCGCGCTTTTCCCTGCAGTTTTGGCTCGCCTCTTCCTACTCTGGAGAGACATGTCGCCACTCAGTGGGTCGGTAAAATAGATTATACACATTCAATACCTCCAATATTTGTATAAAAGACGTAAAAGGGTTGGATCCACGTCCCACCGTCAATTTTTTTTTTTTTTTTTTTAAGCCGAGATATCTCGTCTTTGGCAGTCAACCGTTGGATTCTGTAAGCCGAGATATCTCGTCTTTGGCAGTGAACGTGTTAACAACTCTTGGATGCTTACTATGTGCAATACTCCAGCTAATCCAAGAATAATGACTTACGGTACTATTAATTTGGACTAGACATGGCTTTTGATTTTTTAATCTTATCTTATTGCTGTTTTTATTAGCATTCTAGTTGTGGTGTAACTTGTCATATTCACTGTTGTCTCTTTCTCTTTTTCCCTTTAGGCTATATTTACATTGTATTTTCTAGGCCTACTTAAATTGTTTATCTATTTGATATTTAATATTGTTGTCTTCTTCCCATTATTATTATTATTATTATTAATTATTATATCCCCCGCCCGGCTGTGATGACTTGCTTTGATTGTCTACCTGGTGACGTCTCATACGCACAGGCCTATTTATTTTCTCTTGTAACTGCTGTCATTCATTTGCCTGATGAAGACCCGATAGGGTCGAAAGCTTGCCTTCCTTGAGCGCAAATAAAAGCGGGAGCTTCCAATCAGTGTGTGGACAATTCCCTTATTTTTAGATCATCACTGATGACATCATCACTGATGACATCACATCATTAGCTAATCAGCCTAATTAAAGAAGCCTTTTATACATCTAGACTCAGGCTGCACTGGCTTAAAAGCTTACATGTAAATTATGTTATAATACAGCCTTATCTGTGAAGCTGAAACTTACAGCCTCGTGTGTGTGTGTGTGTGTGTGTGTGTGTGTGTGTGTGTGTGTGTGTGTGTGTGTGTGGGGGGGGGGTTATACGAGGTCTCTTATCTGAGAAATTAAACCAATTACATAAACAAAAACAAGAAAAGAACAAACAAGTTCTTACAATGCTGAATTGCAATGGACATGATCTCATGGACATCTTAGCTTATTGCATATTTTGGTTCAGTTAATTGTTCTGTAATTTCTGTTTGACTGTTCTGTGCAAGTGGATGTTTATGAGAAATGTATTGCCTCGCCAGAAGTGTCTGCAGCATAACCGGAAGTGGCCGGAGGATTTCTCTCAACTTTTCTTCCTCTCTGCTGACCCGAACTACTGTAGGCGATACTTTATTTCCTAGGATGGCGAAGGCATGACCCACGCTTGACCCGCCCTTCTGTACCTCTTATTGGCCTAGTGTCCAACGTTCATCCAATCACATTCGCTTGGCTATCCTGCGTCTCTCAGTCAGCCTACAGTCAGCCAATCAAAGGCAGATATGGGCGGGTCATATCTTCGCCATCCTGGGAAGAAATATCTTCTACTGTACCAGCAGCCAGGCAATCAGCTAGAAAGAAACAACTTAGCTAGCTATCATCCAGGTGCACTAGTCTGACACGGTTACAGCCACATTTTAATCAACGTATCTTCGTGCGTGCCAGGTAAGTGGTAAAAAAAAGTCCGCTATTTAACGACCTGTCAAGTTCACCATAGCTTTATTGACTTTAGCTTGCTAGCTGCTAACGCCGTTGTCATGCCGAGTTTTGCACCCCCTTCTCACGGGAGCGTAGTGTAATGATTTATACACCGTAAACCTAGTCAACGTTAGCTACGTTCGCTTCTGATATATGTTCTAAAACACCCGAATAAGTTTCTAGTTTATATGCTCATATCACTAACTTGAATGTGGTTTGTTGAAAGAATGCAACTATTACTGGCTAGTTTTCGGTTTAGTTCACGTTAGCTATCAAGTTGCAACTGGTTGCAACGTTAGCCCAGCTTGTTTTGAGTGACTGGCGCGGCCATGTTACTTTGTTTACGTCAGATAATGAGTGGAATAGCGTTAGATTATTTAGCTATTACATAGATACTTTTCACTTAAATATTTATATTAATGAGTGTTTTTGTGGATTGACGTTTTACGTTAGCTGAAATTACAGGTGCTTACCCTCCCTACTGCTATAGCCACAGTTAAAAAGGGAAAGTCAAGTTTATTTGTATAGTTTAGCTCTAATTCACAAGCATGTCTCAGGGGACTTTACAGAGAATGTTTCTATTTTATCACAATCAACAGGATCGATAGACTTATATAGCATATAAAACACAAGCATAGAAGAGAAGAGAAGGATGGGAATAGACAAAGAGAGAGAGGTGAGAGTCAGAGGAGAGATACGTGATGGAGAGGAGAGAGATAAAGAAATAATGGAACAAGTCAACACAAACACTCTTAACTACTCTAACCTTAAATTGAACTACCTACTAGCCAGTAACAACCATAGAATCTAACTAATCTACAGCCTAACCTAAACCTGCCATATACTACCCTAACCTACTCTGATCTAATATAATCTAACCTTCACCTGAACTGCCTGCCTAACACAAGAATCTAGCAAATCTAACCTACACTATCCTAACCTAACCTGCAGCCCCCAGTTTTAACCCTTCATGCCTCACCCCAGGCTGGGGTGAGCCATTGTGTATCTTGGTTATGTATGGGCAAATGGGCAAAAGTTGGCGTGTCCCTAAGTATTAACATAAAATGCTTTTTGGCTCCTCAGAGGGGTGTACCACGAATGTTGTATAAGAAGATCCAGGATCTGTCCCTTGATCTGGTTTGTCTAAACCAGATAATTGGCATCTAGCTGGATTTTAGTTAACTCGTACCATGAAGGTAGACTCGTTAAGTGGAACCAGGTTTTTCTAATCAAGCTGAGAGCTCCTGCACATGAAAATGCCCGTGCACAGGAGCTCGTGCAAAAGAGGCGTTGTTTTATAACAACTGCCAATCACAATGCAATATGGACTGCTCCAACTTCTACAGCGCCAGACACACCTATTTCCTCATTCATTGAAACCGCAAATCGTGAAGCTTTACTACTGTGTGTCAGAATAAAAATCTGCGTGGGATATTATTAGTCTGTTCCAGAATGACTGTCTAAAGTTACCACTTTTATCCACATCAGTAATTTCTTTGAAGAGCGGTTTCTGCCTCCACGTAGGCTATCTACAGCAGCTCAATTCACCCTCTCAATAAACTCAATAAAACCGGCATGTCTTTTTTGTGAGTGGAAGCAATGTGTAATCTATCTCAGTATGTATAGACCATTTAGGCTCAATGAATAATAATGATCTCATGATGTGTTTAGTCGCACTGATTGAATAATTCCTATAGGCTAATCAATAAAAAAAAGAATAATAGTAAAATTAAAAAAGGCTTCTGAACTGAATCGACACGGTACGTGCGGGCATAGATTTCATTTATAAAAAAATAGTCTATATTGTTGTCACATATATAGGCTATTGTCAGCAGAGTCGCATATCTCCATATTTCATATAATGATGCTGGAAATATGAAGTTCAATCACATCATACAGGCCAAAAGCAACACAGTTGCAGCTGCAAAATGCAGGAGTAGCCTAGATATGAATAATCTGTGTGCAGTCGATCCCATATTAAATTGCTTAGATGTAGTAGGCTATTCTAGCATACATGACCATTTCCAACCCAACGTCAGCCTCAGCTCCGTTGCGTACACGGCACTGTGCGCTTTGGAGACGTTTATGTAACCTTTTTATGCTGGTTTAGTGATATTTCTCCATTCACTATTCAGCTGCAATCGATCGGCGGGGTCAAACAACATATCTAGGCTACTTGAGAGCACTAAAATGAATATATAAAAACATATTCCAAAGTGGTAAGTAGGGCTTACCGTAATTTAAATGTAGCCTGCAACAGGTGCAAGGCTTTAGTCCTTGATTAATTCAACAGGAGCCATATGTTTTTTTTTCTTTTCTTTTTCTTTTTCATTTGAATGCAATGTATTTTTCATATGGGGACCATATGAATAGTGACTCGCTGTTTCCAGAGAGCTGATTGGTAAGCAGGTGGGTCTTTCATGTTTTTTTTTTTTTTATACTTTATTTTTACATCCTTTTTTCAAGAGAAAATACACACAGGACAAACAATAACAAAAACAAAACAACAACAACAGGAGGTCAGGAGAGGTCACAAACTATGATGTGATGCAACAGTTACACAATACAATGTTACCGTGGGCCAACCAATGTAGTTGTATCAGCTAGAATATTTGCAAAAGTCACTCCCTATGGATCAGGAAAAGTGTCCATTTACTCCAAAGAGTTTCCCCTTTTTCTTTTTGTAGCCTCAGACTATAAGTCAGCTGCTCCATTCGATGTAACTGATTTACAATATTTATAAACATCTCCACCGGGGGGTCATGTTTCTGGAGCCAACATTTTGTGATGGCTTTCTTTCCAGCTGCCATAAAGATCTTCAGGAGGTATAAGTCACTTCTGGTCTTTCATGGGTTTTGATCTTATCCTCTGAACTTAACCTGCTACAAAGCAGGTTAGCCGTAGAGCATAAGTTGCTATGGTGATCTATCTCGATAAGAAGTTAACTAGCGTCGTGTTACGGCAAAACTAGGGTTAAACCTGAAGTTACCTCGCTAAGCCACTAATCTTGTTTCGTGGTACACCCCTCAGGTAACCACATCCACATGGCTCGACCCATTTCAATTTGCGTATAAAAGGGGCCGCAGTACTGGAGACGCAACGCTGACACTAAAGAACACTATCAGCAAGCATCTACAGCAGCCTAACAGTTTTGCCAGACTTTTATTTATAGATTTCAGTTCTGCATTCAGCTGTATGCAGAAACACATTTTGATTAGAAGGCTTTGTGACATCAACACAAACTGCCACATCACACAGTGGAGTAAAGAGTTCCTCTCAGATCGACCACAGAGAGTGAGGTTCAGTGGCATCACTTCTGAGACAGTTATCCTGAATACAGGAGCACCACAAGGCTGCGTCCTTTCTGCTATTTTATTTTCCTTGTACACAAATGCAATACAAATTATGAATGCAATCTGCCAATTGTATAAATATGCTGATGATATGGTGTTAGTTGGCCTTATGAAGACAGGGGACACAGTTAATGAATCTACATACTTCCACCACATTGAAGAACTTATTAAATGGTGTGAAGACAGTGCCCTTTATATTAATGGAGCTAAAACTAGGGAGCTGGTCATTGCAAGTCACCGCAACGCAGGTCAAGATTTGACATCTGTTTTGATTGATGACCAGCCTGTTGAAACATTAGAGGAGTTTAAATACTTAGGAACCTTTTTTGACTCCAATCTAAGTTTCACAGCCAACACAGAATACATCTTTAAGAAAGCGATGCAGCGTTTGTATCTAATCAGGAAATTGGATTCATACAAAATCAGCAAAGCTATTCTGGAGACTGTCTACAGGAGCCTTATTGAAAGTATTTTGACCTTTGACATGTGTACATGGTATGGGAATCTAGGAGCTAAGAACAGAAATAGACTGTCCCGAATTACAAACATGGCAAGTAAAATTATTGGGAAAGAACAAAAACAACTTGGATGTATTTATAAAACACGGGCGGCACGAAAAGCCAGACAAATTGTGTGTGACCCTGTACATCCCCTTTTTAATGAGTTCACAAAACTGCCCTCGGGACGACGCTACAGAGTTCCTGCAGCAACCAAGAACATCTATAAACAATCTTTCATACCAAACACAATAAATCTGCTAAATTCATAAACGTCAGACTCATCCACATCAGAACCATGTCCGTTATCACTGTCTAATAATGTAATGTGCTGTTGTCCTGTTGTCTTGTTATATGTTGTATTATGTACCCTATCATTTCCTGTGCTGTGTACTGTGTCTGTGTACTGTACTTTTCATGTGTGCAAGCAAACCTGTGAAGCCAAAGACAAATTTCCACATTGTGGACAACAATACATTGAATTGAATTGAATCCATAGAGCCTACGTGGACGTGTGAAAGTCATAGGCAATATTGCCCCTCCCTTTCCCCATTCAAAACGTCCATGATGTTTCGTGATCACTGGGATCCCTCCCTGAGATTGTGTTTGTGTTTTGTCCTCTCCTCTCTTAGAAGGAGGGATGTGGAAGTAGAGAAATAGTACGTCTAGGGTTCTATCTTTATACTGTCTGGAGGTTTAATCAAATGAACTAGTTATGGCTATGAACAGGCGACATTCTTATACCCCCCGCCCGGGTGAGTAGCATGGACATTACATTTTAAGTATTATGCTATTAAAAATGGAATCAACTGTCAAACACGGAATATTGCAGAATTTTCCATATTTTGGCTGAAATTCATAAAAGTAGGCCTAATTATCAAAATAAAAAGTAGATCTAATTATCGTAGTAACCTAAATGATTTCATAATTGTAAAATAGGCCTAGAGAAATGATTCAGTTTTAGATTGGGGTGTTTTGAGAGGGCGGTTGGTCTTGCGTGGGACCCTTACTGCACCTCACAACTTAGTTTTCACCTTGAGAAACATGTCTGAGAGAGCCAAGTCGTCAAAAAAAGAAAAAATATCGCTCCTAACCCCTAAATTAAAATTAAAATGGAAAAAACGGAATTTGTGAAAAAAGAAAATGGAATTTGAAAAAAAGAAAAACAGATTTCATATGGCTCTAGCAGCATCTAGCCATATGACAGTCTGTGTGAGTGTGTTTATGTGCTCTGTGTGTGGCTGTGGCCTGAGGGCTCATCCTCCTATCATTTATTATCATTGACTCCTTTCTTGTTCCATGACAATAGATAGAGCGGGGGGATTATGGAACGTGCCATGTTCACTGATGTCATGTCACTCTGTGGTGTACACTCTGTTAAAACAAATCACAGGTCTCACAGGTTGTCATGTAAAACTCAACAAATAGCTGTTTGGGCCTGGTAGTCATTTCTGAAAATATTTTATAATCATAACACTTGATTAGTTAAGTCTAGTGAAATGTCTAGTGACCAAGATCAACATATCAAGCCGATACCAAGAATGAAGAATGTTTGCTGTCAAAACTGCATTTTCTTTGGCATTCCATGACCTATTTCTCTCTCTCTCACCCCCTCTCTCTCCCCCGTTTCCCCACATCCTCATCACCTATCTCCTATCCCTTTTCACCCCCCCCCTCTCTCTCTCTCTCTCTCTCTCTCTCTCTCTCTCTCTCCATCTGTATCCTGTCCACCCCCACCCCTGACCAGCCCATTGATCAGCAAAATGAGCAGTGGAGGGGCAGTGGAGAGCATGAAGCCTGCCAAGGTAGGGCACCTTTTCAATACAGGTACAAGTTTTGATGCGTTGGATGGCTTAATTCCTGACAATCTCCCGTCCTCTCCTCTCCAAGGTTGGCTCTGTAGTGAAGGTGATAGGGAAGGGGCAGCGCGGCACCATTGCCTTCGTTGGTGCCACCCTCTTTGCCACGGGCAAATGGGTGGGCGTCATCCTGGACGAGGCCAAGGGCAAGAATGACGGCTCCATGCAGGGCCGACGCTACTTCACCTGCGAGGAGAACCACGGGATCTTTGTCAGACAGTCCCAGGCAAGTGAAGTGAATGTGTTGTGGCATAAAGAAAACGCTTTATATGGATACACACACACTATGGTTGGGCCACATAGTATACATCCCCCATCATATATATATATATCACTGATCCCCAGTGTTTCACATTAATGATAAGTTTGATGATTTCAATTGAAAAGTACCTAAATTAAATTAGTTTGCATTGTGTTTGAGAAGTGGCATATTTATAAGCTTATGTAGGTTATCAAACCACTAAGTACAGAGAAGAAGAAATCTCATTACTATAATAAGGCGAGGGCTCCACAATTGCGCATGCGGGGAGTGGGCGATGTGAGCGGGCGCGAGCGAGGCACGCTATAAGCGCTATAAGCTCAGGAGAGTGCGATATTTCTAGTAAGAATGACTTGTCCTGACTTACTTATTGGACTTAACAGAGCTAAACTACCAACATTTTAGAGCCCGGTGTGCTGATAATGTCTTTAACTCATTGAGTGCCAGCCACTTTTGGAGAACGGACGCTCCCAGTGCCAGAGTTTCAGAGCGTTTTCAGTGATTTCTCGAGGCCCACAGAATATTGTGTGATATTACTATGTAAACACCGAACACGCACAAAGAACGATGAGACTCTCTTCTATCATCTGCAAAAAAAAGTTTATTGATCCCATTTTCCGTTCTTTAGTTATGAGCCGGAGAAGATAGGCTGTTTTGAGCAAAACGACACTTTTCAAATTAGAAGCTGAGATATTCCGCCTTTTGTGAAATGCAGCATTTCAAGCACATTCACTGAGTCTGAAGATAATATTTTCTGATGTAGTGACGTGGTGTAGTTGTGTGGTGCCTGCGTGCCCCACCCCCCTCAGCTGCAAACTCCTCCCCACACTAACACACAGCCTAACCCAGTCTATTTTCGGAGCGCTCCGTTTTTTTGCGCCGGCTCCCAGCGCGACACGGAAATGCCAAACCGGACTGCAGGGAAAGGTTTGGCCCTTCGGCGTCGGGTGCTGCCTTTCTGGCGGCTAATCGTGTGAAGAAACTATGCAGACAGAGGCAGAGGGGCTCAGTTGTGTGCGCGGATTGACTGCTGTTCGCAGCCAACGTCAGCTGCAGTCAGAGCAATCTATATGGCTCTGGCTGCAGCATGAGCGGTTTCTCTTTCATCACGGGGGTTTTTCCTGCTGTTTTCCGGACCTTTCTGTAATCTGGAGAGCACTGTCGCCACCTAATGGGTCAGTAAAATAGGTTATACAGATTCAACATGCCCCAAAATTTTACAGGAGATGGATCTGGCTTTGATCCACGTCCCACCGTCAAAAAACGCAATTGACGAACATACTCGTCCTTGGCACTCTACGTTACTAAACCAATTGACGAACATACTCGTCCTTGGCACTCAATGAGTTAATGTTAGTTTAAGTTCTAACAGTTGGTTAACTTTTGTCGCATGATTTGGAGCTTACTCGCAAAATATTGTGATCCACATTGTTGGCAATGTTGCTTTGTAGATGATGCAGTTCCACCCTGTGATCAAAGCAGGACTTTTTAGGGCTTTATACAGTAGTGGGTGTTCTTTTACCAGGGCAGCTATCTATACTTGTCCTACACCACAGTAAAAACCCTTAGGCTATGTTCACACAGCCATCCTTAGTGCTTGAATCTAATCTTTTCCCCCCTAAGTGACTCAGATCAGTCTTTTTCATGACTGTGTGAACAGTACAAGTCACATTGAAAGTGACTTTTTTAAAGACGACCTGGGCTACTTTCAAACGTGGTAAAACATCAGATTCGAATCTGATGTTTTTGAAAGTGACTCCGGTGTGAACAGACATCTGGCCCATATCTGACTTAATGCTTTCAATGTGACTTCTTCTTCTGTTGAGTTTTATGGCAGTTGGCATCCTTACATGGTGCATTACCGCCACCTACTGTATTGCTAAAACTATAGTGCAAATACAATATCAATAAAAACTGTCAACCCAAAATGCGCCCATTCACCCCAATATCCATACTGTGGCCCAGACCAGTCGTCTAGGCCGAAGCGAACGCTTCCTTCAGCGTTTTCGTCAAGTCATCTCCCGAAATGTCTTCAATATCCAAAGATTTCCTGGCAGCGTCCACCACTTCAATGTGACTTTTACGTCATTCCAGAGCGACATTCGTCACTATTCTGCGCTGGCGGGAGGAGCGAGGGGGAGGACCAACACGCGGGCATTGAAATTAAACCGTGAACAACAGATGAAACAACATCGTCAGCTACCGCCATGTTTACTGCTGTCTTCTTCTGGGTTTATGTAGAACAGCAGTGCGCTGCGTGTGACGTTATTGTTGTTGTTCTGCGCATGCGGGTCACTTCATGTCCGTGATCTGTTCACACTGGAGTCTGATATGGGCCACTTTTAAAAAGTCTGTGTGAACAGCCACACATAAAAATCACATGTGAGCATCAAGTCAGATTCAAGCACTAAGGATGGCTGTGTGAACGTAGCCATAGTGTCTTGCAGTAGCCTACATTTTAAATCACCCAATATCAAGGCAATTTAAATCTGCAAAAAAAATGGCAAGGGAATTTCCACCAGCAAAGGATGGAATGGTCACCTCCTTTCTGTTTGTCCAGTCACCAATAATCAAACAGACATACTGTCATTCTTATGAAAAAAGTGAATGCTGTTGTAGCATGTCATGTCAGACCATGTTGTTTTCTGTCCCCTGACAGCACAGTCAGTTCAACTGCTCCAAACAAATAGAATCACATGATGAATATTTCCTTGTTCCTGCTAAGTTCCATGTTTTCTCCTCTTGTCTGTGTGTTGTCCTGACCACACCCTGCCTCTCTCTGTCTCTACACATCCAGGTGGTGGGAGAAGGCTCCAGTGCCACCTCACCAGACACTCCTGACTCCACCACATCCAAGATAGCCAAGCAGAAAGGTGGGCAAAGAACACACAGCTGTGGGGCAGATTGGATCAAACAGATTGGATTTTGTTCTGATTGTCTGGAACTCCTGCTTTTGAACTAGGGGTGCACCGATCACGTTTTTTGCCACCGATCACCGATTGCCGATCGCCTATGGGAAATATCTGCCCAACCGATCATCGACCGATGACCGATTGGCGAGGCCAATCAATCCAACAGCAGTAACTAGGCTAAATCCATTTCAAATAGAAGTCATGTGACCCTGGACTTGTTTCCATCAATATTTCCCGTTGTTTCTCCTTCGCTCTGTGTTTCTGAGCCGAGGTGCTGGGTTTCAGATTTCTCATTATATCTCCACTTCTCAACTTTGTCCCTCTTTCTCCCCTCCAGTAGGTGGCAGACTGACATTATTTTTCTCTTTAGCTTCTCACCTGTTGATTTGTCTGCTCTTTTCTTCTGAACCTCTTTGCAGACACCTGTGAACATTAAGAAGGTAGAAGTACCGTAAATTCCGGACTATAAGACGCACCGGTGTATAAGCCGCGGGACCAAAATTGACTATTTTTTTCTTCTATAAGCCGCACCGGACTATAAGCCGCGGGTGTTTTGATGTTTAATTACCATATGAAAGGGTTCGTGCACAGAGAGGAATGTCGGGAAAGCGATGGCTGTTTGGGGAAGCTCCCATTTATTAACATTTCAACAAAACAAAACAAAAGTCAGGTCACTAATCCCCAGACAAAATCACACAACAATAGGCTATATGTGCAGCAAACCTGTAACCAGAGAAGTCAAGTCACTAATGCTCGTCTTCCTCTTCTTCCTGCGTACTGAAACCACCAAAGTCCTCATCTTCAGTGTCGGAAACGAACAGGTTCAGGGTGGCTTCGTCAACCACTCTCCTCTCTCCTTCATTGTCACTCAAAACCAACGAACTCCTCTTCATCTATAGCTGTGTTTCCATTACAGTTTTTCGCAAAAGAATTGCGATATTTCTACAACTTCGACAATGTACAATTGCGACTTGTAGGCGTTTCCATTGAAGTTGCGTTTGAGTGATTCCCCGTTGCAGCAGCTGCCACAGTGATTACGCACGGGGATCTGCCCCATATCCCGTCCCCTGCATGCTCAAATCCAACCAATGGTCAATGGAAATCCCAACATGAAGTTACAATGCATATAAACGAGCCTGATTATCAATTCAAAAGAAAATGAGTCGCAAAATGTTGCTGGCTGCGTGAATGCAGTCAGCGCGACAGGCAGAGGAAAAAAGGTAGCCTAATAGCCTACAACTGGTCCGATTTAGAGATGGAGGGGGGAAAAGGCTGATTTGGTTCTATAATTGCACCTGAAACGTGTGCGATGTATTAGCCTACTCACAGTCACTGTATTCACTTCAGACAGCACCACCGCACCAGTGTGTGCTTTTCATCCTCTCATCTCGCCGCTGTGCCAAATGCGCGCACACAGGCAGCCTGCTGTCACCATGGACCGATTTCTGCCATTAAACATTATCTAATTTGCCCGGCTACGCTTTTGCACAACACTCATCTTTCTGCTAGGTAGCGTTGCTTCAAAGTTTTCCACTTGCTGCGGAGGTTTTGACACGGCTATCGAACCTTACTTACCAAACTTATTTTCCGCTCCTTTTCCAAGGGATAATATGGGTCACATGACGTGCAAATGCGAAAAATGTGTTTCCATTACACTTTTGCGATAAACTGCTATATCGACACGTCTGAAAAACCACCTCATGATCATCTACTGCTCGTTCTCATGCTGTCGAGAACGAGCAAAGCTTTTTTTTTGTGAAAGAATCCTCCAGGGCGCTTCTTGTTAACAGTCCGAGTGAGTGGCAGGTCGAACGTCAAAGGCACTTCATCCATATTTATGATCTGCTCCGGTTCGATGGAATATTCCTTGATCTTCCTTTGTGTGAATTCGCCGAAGTTTGTGATTTTCTCCTGGTAGTCGGGGGAGGGAGTTGATGGGCTTGTGGCCGTTTGCTTACCGTAATTACCATATGTAAGTGGTCATGCACAGAGGGGATTGTCGGGAAAGAGATGGCTGTTTGAGGAAGCTCCCATTTACCGTATTACCGTAACATTTCAACAAAACAACATAACACAACACCACCGTTGTTTATTTTTACAGTGCACACAGTGTCCGCGGTGTGGTGAAAAGAGGGCAAGAGAGGAAATTAAAACAGAAGTGGATTTATAGTTAGAAAGAGTGCTAAAAAAGAGAGATTTTTTTTTTTTTTTTTTTTTTTTTCTGAAAAAATCCATAGATAAGACGCACCGTTATATAAGCCGCAGGGGCCAAAAAACGGGAAAAAAGCCGCGGCTTATAGTCCGGAATTAGCACATTTGCCTTTGTCAATGTTCATCGCACTTGAGTTGAAACATATCTTTCGTATTTTAAGCGGCAGATTGATGTGATTACTTTTGCACGGGACGTGAAGACATCACTCGTGTTTCACAGATAAATGTCATTTCACCATCGGGGGCCTGTGCTACGACGCCAGATTAGTGGCTTAGCATGGTAACTTCAGCTTTAACCCTGGGTTTTCCATCCTACGACGCTAGTTCACTTCTTACGGCTAACCTTCTCCGGAGCAGGTTAAGTTCAGCGGGTCGGATCAAAATGCATGAAAGGCCCACCTTCTGACCAATTAGCTCTCTGGAAAGAGCGAGTCACCATTCATAATAAGATCCACATATGAAAAGTAGATTGCATTCAAATGAGAATCACAAAAGATTTTTTTAAACCATTAACGACGACTCCTAAGAAGTGTTGTTCGCAGGGCAATGTTTACAGACCAGTAGTATCACATACCCCCTCCCCCCCATTATAAGCATGTAGGCTACTTATTGACCATAAGTGACAGTGGATCTGTCCATATTGCATTGTGATTGGCTAGTTGTTACAAACACCTCCTCTTTCGTGGGCACAAGCTCAGAGCTGGATAGGGAAGTCCTAAATTGACAGATAACCACCGTCGTGTGATCGTTTAGCGCGATTGCCATTGTCTGGTTAAGTCAATCCAGATCAAGGGAACACATCCTGGATCTGTTTCTCTCAATAGCTAGTACAGTACTAGAGTCTCCAGGGATTGTTTAATACTATGAATTCAAATGGCTTCAAAGCTGTGATAGTGGCTGTAGAGAGTAGAGACTAACAATGAGGATGTTTCTTGTGTGCTGCTAACCTGTTCCCTTGCTTCTCCACTGGACGTGTGTGTGTGTGTGTGTGTGTGTGTGTGCGCATGTGCGTGCGTGCGCATGTGCGTGCGTGCGCATGTGCGTGCGTGCCTGTGTGTGTGCGCCTGTCCTGTCCTTTCTGCAACTCATCCCCTCTCCTCCAGTCACTCTGGCAAGGTGAGCTCGTCTACAGCAGACAGACCTGCAGGGAGCTCAAAGAGCTACATGCCAACCAGACTCAAAACCCCAGTTAACATGAAATGTTTCCAATTATTATGACAGAAAATCAGCTTTACTTACCTGCAATACATTCTGTGTTACTCTCCTATTTTGAGGGTGTTGAAGTACTTGGCAAGTTAAATCAAGAGCACCTCTCCAAATATTACAAGTCTTTTCAAAGGTTGTATTATGTTTTCTCTCTCAGTAGGATAAGAAGCACATACTTGAAATGCTCGCCTGTCAACTCAGCAGATCGCCCTTCAATCATCTCTCAAACGTCTAACTCCAGTAGACAGGGCCAGGGAAGATAGATTATTGGATACTAGACATAACACGAGTATGACAGGACAAGAACCTAGTGTCGATACAGTCAATTTGTAGATTGTGGAATGTGTCAAGTTGGTGTAGTAAATTACCAAAAGTTGCCAACAACATGGCTTTCCAATGTACTATATTGTTTTCATATTAATTGCCTTGCTTTTAAGTTGATATATATATATTCATATGAACCATGCAGTCATGTTTCAAAGCTTTAAATCAGGGGTGCCCAAATTCTTTCCCATGAAGGGCCAAAACTCAATCTGGGTGGAGGGCCGAGGGCCAAAAATAAACGTTGTGGAATTACATTAAAATGTATTGTGTTTTATAGAAAATTAACATTCTAAATCTAAAATAACATTTCAATATAATAATCTACTTTTTATCTGTTTGGTAATTGTAATAATTTGCAATTGGTTATATATATTTAAAAAAACATCTGCATTTGTGGGGAGCTTAAACATTTCATCAGTAAACACCCAGTTAAAAACAGTTTTATTTTCCACCTTTTCTAATCAAGAGAGAAATTTGACTTAATTCACAACTTGGAAAATCCTCAAGGTACTTTGAAAATCAGCTTTATTGTCCATCTTTTGTTTTATTGTCCATCTTTTGTAAACAATTTGCCATGACAATTTGCAGGGATGCAATCTCAGGAGTGAACACAGTATCCGCAGCCACATTCAGACACTGTTTCACAAAGTCACCACATGAAAAAGCTTGTCCACCCTTTGCAATCAGTGCAGATATCTGATAACTTGCCCGAGTTGCATTCTGGATTAAAAAAAAGTCGGGAGGGGACAAAAAAAAAAAAAAAAAAAAAATCGTGGCGGGCCAAAACAGAGCCAAACTTGGCCCGCGGGCCCCAAATTGGTCAGCACTGCTTTAAATGATGCTAGCCCACACAATGCAAAGTCAAGAAAAAGTTGCAATAAATATGAAACCTTGTTTATTTACAGAATGCGAGTGATTAGGATGCATGAGCAGTATTTATATTAGTATGATGTCATTAGCAGCATACAACCTTTATTCATAAATCTCAGTGGTTGTAGCATTGTGGTGCACAAGCTCAGCGGCTGAGCTGAACTTTGAACATATTCATGAATATACCATGAATGTAATAACTGCGATGGGAGACACATTATTGCCATATTCTGAGATACATTCTCGTTGTTCTCCTTGAAAATCAACATGTGAGCAGGTGGTATTTTGTGTGTGCTTTTTATGAATTAATATGCAAATGATCAGCGGATGATGGCGGGTGAAACTGACCAGGCAGGGAATTCACATTTATGAGTATATGAAAACACTCAGTTCCATTCTGTAATGTCCAGCTAACCCTACTGTTAAATTGTATGAATATCTTCTTATGACGATAACAGTGGAACACGCCAGGTCATCTCATCTCGGCCACCTCCCTCCCCTCCCTCTTGCTACGTTCCTCCGGCCGCTCCCCCTCGCTGCTCATGGTACGCTCCGTCAGCTCACAGTACTTCACCTGTCCTGTCGTCACTGGGAGTGGTGAAACGTTTGGTCACTGAAAACCGGTCACTGGGGTGATGTTTGGTCCTGAAAGGCACATGAAGTTATGAGGATTATTGTATTTTTACCACATAAAAACTAGCACAAATTCACAAGATTTGAATCTGCCTAGAATGGGATCTTCACTCTTCTTCTGGTTTCATCACAGTTCTTCTTCTGGTGTTGGTTGTATGTTGGCATTGGCATTCACAATGTTTGGTAGTACTCCAGTCCATAATAAAACGCCTGTCTGATTATCTATAGTAAGCTGTAGGCTGTTCACTTGTTTATTCCTCTCTTTTTTCTTTCCTCTCCACCCTCCTCTCCTCTCCCACACATTCCTGCCTCTGTCAGCAGACACTCCGGCTCAGCCTCTCCCCCTCTCTGTCCAGCGGTGATGTCAGCGAGGCGGGCTTGTCCTCCCAGGGTGCACTGGGGCCCCCCGTCGTGCCTCAGCCCGGCGGGTCACCTGCGCCGATGGCAACCCGAGCAAGGTGTCTTTATTATTATAGTGTTTTTGTGCACAGTGCATTTGAAAGTATGATTGGTGTCATTGAAAACAGGATATATCTTGTTGTTTTTCGTTGAGTGTATGTTTTCTATGAACGAGTGAGATACCGTCAAAAGCTGAGCTACTGGGACAGTGTGTTTCTGATTTTCTGTTGCCTTTAATATGGTAACCATATTGCCCATCACCTTCTGATTACAGGTCTTTATTGGACTATTTATTAAACCATTGGTTTAATAGGCCAATAAAGACCTGTTTATGTATGTCACAAGCCACTGTTGACTCTATGTTACACTTCATTTATTTTTTAATTTGTCATCACGTGCATTGTCTTAATGCACCTGTTGTCATTGTGTGACCAGGTGGAACCTGCCATGTCCAAGCAGGTAGTTATCATCTAATGGCTGCATGCATGCTGACGCTATCTGGCACCATTGTTGACTAACGAACTCTTCAATCATGGAGGCCCCAGCCAGCACTACTCCTCAGTACTTCATCATGTGCTTTTGTAATGTCCCCACACAGTGCTTGGTTTGACTGAATGTCATGGTCATGATGCATGCTTTTACATTTGGAGGCAATGGACTTGGGCAATGTTGACTGTGAGCAGGAAATAGCTTCTTCCTTCACTACTGCATTGCACTTCCCTGCTTCTTTTGACAGAGGGTGCTGTTGAGGCCCTCTCTTAAAAGGTTTTAAGCCACATAATGGATTAAAATGGACAAAAATTCAGAGTAATCACAATTCTGGGTTTTTGGGTCTCCATTAAATAAATGAAAACAAGTCATGGTAATCAGAGCCAGCCTTCTTTGTGACAAGATTGTCTCGTTCAATCATACAATCAGACTGATTGCATGTCTTCCTCGAAATGTCCGTAGGCTATTATTAAATGATGTATTAATTGTATTCCTGACAGGACAGGTGAAGTTGTGACGGTCTTTGATCTTCTATCTCCAAATTCCTGATAGATAGCCTAAATAAATAAATGAATAACATTCTCCTTCTCTCTCCTGATCCCTCCCTCTTTCTCTCTCCTCGCACGGCGCACACCCGAGGTAGCCTACAATGTAGGTCTAACAAAACGCATTCTTATAATCATATAGCCTCTAAAATCTCTGGGAATTGTTTTCCATCCCGGGAGGCTATTAGCCTACCAGAGTGTCCAGGAGGCTTGGCAATACAATTTGAACCGTTTGATTTGGCAAACGACCCAGAGGTGTGAATACACCCTGGAAATGTCATAGGCTACTTCTGCAGTGTCTACTGTATATAGAGAGGACACAGTAAGCTAAGTCGTGTGTGTGTGTGTGTCTGTGTGGGTGGGGGGGGGGGGTGTTGTTGGGACCTGTGCATGTGCCTGTGGGGGGGGGGGGGGCTCTCTCTCTCTCTTCAGTCAGTATGGGTCATGGTTACATAGCAGAAGATGCTGTGGAGGGCTATCTGTCCAAACTGTGCACCAGGAGTAGTTCCAGTCACAGGCCTGCTCATCGGTCAGGTATAAGGCTCCTTCGTCAACACAGAGGCTAATCTAACATCCTTTTTTGTAAACTATCTTTTGCTCTCTTGGGCGTGTTCATTAGGCCATTCTGGATGAGATTCACAGCTATCAGACAAACAGTCAAACAGCAGCAGGTTGTAATTTATAACCAGGCTGCATCCTGGACACCTAACACACAAAATAACACAATACTGTTAACCTTCTTATGCTCTGCCCCCAAATTGGCTAAACATGTCTCTTGAGTTGTGTCTAGCCTTCATGTCATGTGATATCATGCACTGCTGAATCTGATATATCATGTCATCTGGTGGAGTCACATTATAATCTGATATATTATGTGATCTGGTGGAGTCACATTATAATCTGATATATCATGTGATCTGGTGGAGTCACATTATAATCTGATATATCATGTCATCTGGTGGAGTCACATTATAATCTGATATATCATGTCATCTGGTGGAGTCACATTATAATCTGATATATCATGTGATCTGGTGGAGTCACATTATAATCTGATATATCATGTGATCTGGTGGAGTCACATTATAATCTGATATATCATGTCATCTGGTGGAGTCACATTATAATCTGATATATCATGTCATCTGGTGGAGTCACATTATAATCTGATATATCATGTCATCTGGTGGAGTCACATTATAATCTGATATATCATGTGATCTGGTGGAGTCACATTATTTGATGCTAATCACTGCCACCCCCCCAAACTCTGTCTCCACAACAGAGCTCTGCCCAGAGGGATTTTGTTGTCATGGCAACCCGGACCCCCCAAATGGATGAGTCTACTGCAGCAGCTGGAAGCTCATTGGACAAGGACTGGGTCACTGAGCACGCCCGGCAGGTAGCCACATAGGGACAGGTCAATAATAACAAAGTCATTCTCCCAGCACGGTGTGATGATGAGTTGCTGTGTGCTTCTAGGTGTCCAGGATGCTGCCTGGAGGTCTGTGTGTACTAGGAGTCTTCATCATCACTGATACCGATGCCAAAGACACACTTCAGGTCACACTTGAAAATGAGACCTCGGTCTCAACGTGTTTTTTACCTGTTTAAATAAAGGTTAAAAAAAAAAAAAAAAAAACTGAACACACTCCGAAAGGTCAGATTCATACAAGGACACAAACGCTTGGAGGATACTTTCATCATATTGGTTAAAGTTTTGGACATTTATAGGCTACATGCAGGTCTAAGGGCTATGCTAAATTAATTGATTAATACAATAAACAAGACTACACCCCTAGACACATTCTCACATGTGTTTTTTCCCATTAGGGTCTTAAATCTAAAAAGAACAAAATCAGTAGAGCTTCTTCTAGTAACATAATTGTGAATATCTCTGAAACAATTAAAGTAATTAGAGAGGTATTTGGGAACCTTATTATGCACAATCTTATGAGTCAGACCCAATTTGATTTGAATGACTCTTTTCTCAACTGGCAGCCAATTTAGTTGCTGAAAGAAAGCTGGCACTAAGTGAGTGCGTGGAGGTATCTTTAACACCACCCTAATTAATTTGTTTTGGGCAGTCTGTAGTTTGTTTTTAAGGCGCTGCGGTGTACTATTATACCAGGAGGTGGCAGCGTAATCAGGAGGTGGCAGCGTGTGTGTGTGTGTGTGTGTGTGTGTAGTTATATTTACAGTCTATGGTCGTATCCCTGCCTCCATCCATCTATTGGGGGCTATCTGATCCAATCAGATGGCTGTGGAGAAGGATACTTCCTGGTTTTGGGGTTGACGTGCAGCGTGATGCGATCTGTGACGTCGTCGTCCGCGGGGCTCCACAGGCGATCCCCGGAGATCAGTTGTTCCACTGCAAAAACCAGCTACACACCATAGACTGTAAATATCTACGACCGATATGCTCTAGCATCAAAGTATTATACATGGTACAGAATACACAGGAAATGATGAGTTTTTGTGGCTGTTCCTTAACTCACCATGTCAGAACCATCTGCAGAACCTTTGATGTCAGAGACCCCAAGGTTAGTTTACATAGCATGCTGTCAGAAAGTATTCAACCTCTTTTCAGTGACACTCCAAATCAGTTTAAGGTTTTGAATGTCCTTAAGATTTCTCCAATTAAGTGTAATTAAGTGGTTATGCCCACCTGTTGTTCCAATCTATACCTTTTAGATCACCTGTTTATTTCCAATGCATGATACACAAATAGCTGAATAAGATGTAATGTAATCATCTGGCTGTAAGTTAACGAGATTGTGATTGGCTGTTTCAGAGCACGGCCAAGCCTGCAAATTCCGGACTATAAGGCGCACCGGTGTATAAGCCGCACCTTCAAAGTTGACTATTTTTTTCTTATATAAGCCGCACCGGACTATAAGCCGCGGCTGTTTTAATGTTTTTTTTTTTTTTTTTTTTGTGTTTTAATGTTTAATTACCATATGTAATGCTCCCATTTATTAACATTTCAACAAAACAACATAACACAACACCACCTGTGTTGTTATTTACAGTGCACACAGTGTCATACAGTGTCATACAGTGTGGTGAAAAGAGGGCAAGAGAGGAAATTAAAACAGAAGTGGCTTTATAGTTAGAAAGAGTGCTAAAAAAGAGAGATTTTTTTTTTTTTTTTTTTTTTTTTTGGAAAAAATCCATAGATAAGCCGCACCGTTATATAAGCCGCAGGGGCCAAAAAAGGCCAAAAAACGGGAAAAAAGGTGCGGCTTATAGTCCGGAATTTACGGTACCAGTCCGGTGTGTGTTCCTCCTGGATTATGGTGTCATGTTGTCTAGATTTGGACATGACAACTCTCTGTTTTGCACTGAAAACTATTCCACTGATTTATTTGTTTTAGCTACATTTCTTTCCTTTGTAGTACTCCAATATTTTTTGTAGGGACGGCAATACGTTTAGAGAACTTAAAGTTATGTTAAATACAGTAGGTTTTATTTTTTTCTGCTGTAAAACTTAAGATGGGGGGAAACTAAAGATTTGTAAAATAATTTCAATGTGTAATGCAGTTTTATTTTTGTTAAAATGGATTTTTCTAAAAATTGGTATCGAAAAAAGTATCGTTCAGGAACCGGTATCGAAATCCAAGTATCGAAACGGTATCGATATCGAAAAATTTTGAACGATACCCAGCCCTACATGGAGCGCAGATGTACTTGTACATTGAGCGGAGAGGTACTGGTACATGGAGCGGAGATGTACTTGTACATTGAGCGGAGAGGTACTTGTACATTGAGCGGAGAGGTACTTGTACATGGAGCGGAGATGTACTTGTACATTGAGCGGAGAGGTACTGGTACATGGAGCGGAGATGTACTTGTACATTAAGCGGAGAGGTACTTGTACATGGAGTGGAGATGTACTTGTACATTGAGCGGAGAGGTACTGGTACATGGAGCGGAGATGTACTTGTACATTGAGCGGAGAGGTACTTGTACATGGAGTGGAGATGTACTTGTACATTGAGCGGAGAGGTACTGGTACATGGAGCGGAGATGTACTTGTACATTGAGCGGAGAGGTACTTGTACATGGAGTGGAGATGTACTTGTACATGGAGCGGAGATGTACTTGTACATTGAGCGGAGAGGTACTTGTACATGGAGCGGAGATGTACTTGTACATGGAGCGGAGAGGTACTTGTACATGGAGCGGAGAGGTACTTGTACATGGAGCGGAGATGTACTTGTACATGGAGCGGAGATGTACTTGTACATGGAGCGGAGAGGTACTTGTACATGGAGCGGAGAGGTACTTATACATTGAGCGGAGACGTACTTGTACATGGAGCGGAGATGTACTTGTACATTGAGCGGAGAGGTACTTGTACATTGAGCGGAGAGGTACTGGTACATGGAGCGGAGATGTACTTGTACATTGAGCGGAGAGGTACTTGTACATGGAGCGGAGAGGTACTTGTACATTGAGCGGAGAGGTACTTGTACATTGAGCGGAGACGTACTTGTACATTGAGCGGAGATGTACTTGTACATTGAGCGGAGATGTACTTGTACATTGAGCGGAGAGGTACTGGTACATGGAGCGGAGAGGTACTTGTACATGGAGCGGAGAGGTATTTGTACATGGAGCGGAGAGGTATTTGTACATGGAGCGGAGAGGTACTTGTACATTGAGCGGAGAGGTACTTGTACATGGAGCGGAGAGGTACTTGTACATGTAGCGGAGAGGTGCTTGTACATGGAGCGGAGAGGTACTTGTACATGGAGCGGAGAGGTATTTGTACATGGAGCGGAGAGGTACTTGTACATGGAGCGGAGAGGTACTTGTACATTCAGCGGAGAGGTACTTGTACATTGAGCGGAGAGGTACTTGTAGATGGAGCGGAGAGGTACTGTCGACACTTGTACATTGAGCGGAGAGGTACTTGTACATGGAGCGGAGAGGTACTTGTACATGGAGCGGAGAGGTACTGTCGACACTTGTACATTGAGCAGAGAGGTACTTGTACATGGAGCGGAGAGGTACTTGTACATGGAGCGGAGATGTACTTGTACAGGGAGCGGAGAGGTACTTGTACATTGAGCGGAGAGGTACTTGTACATGGAGCGGAGAGGTACTTGTACATGGAGCGGAGAGGTACTTGTACATGGAGCGGAGAGGTACTTGTACATTGAGCGGAGAGGTACTTGTACATGGAGCGGAGAGGTACTTGTACATGGAGCGGAGAGGTACTTGTACATGGAGCGGAGAGGTACTTGTACATTGAGCGGAGAGGTACTTGTACATGGAGCGGAGAGGTACTTGTACATGGAGCGGAGAGGTACTTGTACATGGAGCGGAGAGGTACTTGTACATGGAGCGGAGAGGTACTTGTACATTGAGCGGAGATGTACTTGTACATGGAGCGGAGATGTACTTGTACATGGATCGGAGAGGTACTTGTACATGAGAGCGGAGAGGTAATGTCGACACTTGTACATTGAGCGTAGAGGTACTGTCGACACTTGTACATTGAGCGGAGAGGTACTTGTACATGGAGCGGAGAGGTACTGTCGACACTTGTACATTGAGCGGAGAGGTACTTGTACATTGAGCGGAGAGGTACTTGTACATGGAGCGCAGAGGTACTTGTACATTGAGCGGAGAGGTACTTGTACATGGAGCGGAGAGGTACTTGTACATGAGAGCGGAGAGGTACTTGTACATGGAGCGGAGAGGTACTTGTACATTGAGCGGAGAGGTACTGTCGACACTTGTACATTCAGCGGAGAGGTACTTGTACATGGAGCGGAGAGGTACTGTCGATACTTGACATTGAGCGGAGAGGTACTTGTACATGGAGCGGAGAGGTACTTGTACATGGAGCGGAGAGGTACTTGTACATGGAGCGGAGAGGTACTTGTACATTGAGCGGAGAGGTACTTGTACATGGAGCGGAGAGGTACTTGTACATTGAGCGGAGAGGTACTTGTACATGGAGCGGAGAGGTACTTGTACATGGAGCGGAGAGGTACTTGTACATGGAGCGGAGAGGTACTTGTACATGGAGCGGAGAGGTACTTGTACATTGAGCGGAGATGTACTTGTACATGGAGCGGAGATGTACTTGTACATGGATCGGAGAGGTACTTGTACATGAGAGCGGAGAGGTACTGTCGACACTTGTACATTGAGCGTAGAGGTACTGTCGACACTTGTACATTGAGCGGAGAGGTACTTGTACATGGAGCGGAGAGGTACTGTCGACACTTGTACATTGAGCGGAGAGGTACTTGTACATTGAGCGGAGAGGTACTTGTACATGGAGCGCAGAGGTACTTGTACATTGAGCGGAGAGGTACTTGTACATGGAGCGGAGAGGTACTTGTACATGAGAGCGGAGAGGTACTTGTACATGGAGCGGAGAGGTACTTGTACATTGAGCGGAGAGGTACTGTCGACACTTGTACATTCAGCGGAGAGGTACTTGTACATGGAGCGGAGAGGTACTGTCGATACTTGACATTGAGCGGAGAGGTACTTGTACATGGAGCGGAGAGGTATTTGTACATTGAGCGGAGAGGTACTTGTACATTGAGCGGAGAGGTACTGTCGACACTTGTACATTCAGCGGAGAGCTACTTGTACATGGAGCGGAGAGGTATTTGTACATTGAGCGGAGAGGTACTTGTACATGGAGCGGAGAGGTACTTGTACATAGAGCGGAGAGGTACTTATACATGGAGCGGAGAGGTATTTGTACATTGAGCGGAGAGGTACTTGTACATGGAGCGGAGAGGTACTTGTACATGAGAGCGGAGAGGTATTTGTACATGGAGCGGAAAGGTACTGTCGACACTTGTACATTGAGCGGAGAGCTACTTGTACATGGAGCGGAGAGGTACTTGTACATGAGAGCGGAGAGGTACTTGTACATGGAGCGGAGAGGTATTTGTACATGGAGCGGAGAGGTACTGTCGACACTTGACATTGAGCGGAGAGGTACTTGTACATGGAGCGGAGAGGTACTTGTACATGAGAGCGGAGAGGTATTTGTACATGGAGCGGAGAGGTACTGTCGACACTTGACATTGAGCGGAGAGGTACTTGTACATGGAGCGGAGAGGTACTTGTACATGGAGCGGAGAGGTACTTGTACATGGACCGGAGAGGTACTTGTACATGGAGCGGAGAGGTACTTGTACATGGAGCGGAGATGTACTTGTACATTGAGCGGAGAGGTACTTGTACATGGAGCAGAGATGTACTTGTACATGGAGCGGAGATGTACTTGTACATTGAGCGGAGAGGTACTTGTACATGGAGCGGAGAGGTACTTGTACATGGAGCGGAGATGTACTTGTACATGGAGCGGAGAGGTACTTGTACATGGAGCGGAGATGTACTTGTACATTGAGCGGAGAGGTACTTGTACATGGAGCAGAGATGTACTTGTACATGGAGCGGAGAGGTACTTGTACATGGAGCGGAGAGGTACTTGTACATGGAGCGGAGAGGTACTTGTACATGGAGCGGAGAGGTACTTGTACATTGAGCGGAGAGGTACTTGTACATTGAGCGGAGAGGTACTTGTACATGGAGCTAGGGCTGGGTATCGAGTTTCGATACTTACTTGGCACCGAAATGGAAACATCGATACTAAGGGGTATCGAAGCCTCCCTTGTCAATCGATACCAATTTTCGATACCAAAACAAAACAGCGTCATTGAGCCTATAAGCATGCGACATGCTTGCACGCCGCGCTCTAATACGGCTGGTGATTGGCTGTCATGTAGAGGCATGCAGGAAACGTTACGCCCACTTTAGCCGGTGTGTTTGTTGTGACTGTGAGCCAGGCGTGCGGTGCGGATAGTATACAAGAAGTTAGCCACTCAAGCTACTCCTATGCTGGATTACCATATGGCGAAGATGATGAAAAGCAGGAAAAGAAACAGAAACAACACGGACTGGTTTCCACAGACAAGAGAAATAATTGAGAGGTGGGTCAGCTCAGCTTACCGCAAGTTAGCAGTTATCAGATCCCTCAGTCTGACAAATCCATGCATCTGGCTGTGAGTTGTAGCATTAGATCGTTTAATTAATTGCCGCCGTAACGTTATGCGCAAGCGGGCATTGTGTATTTTTAGCAACTCGTTAACAAACGCTGATGTCATGATAGTTTGTTGAATGTAAATGCGATTCATTTATATTGATTGGCTAGTCAGTGAAGTTGAGCTGTCTCGTCAGATTTGACAAGAATGACGTTCTGTTGCAGCAGTGAGCACACTGATCTGCAACGCTAGCGTTAATGTTTAATTAATTAGCGTTATGTGCAAGCGGGCAGTTATCGCCCATGTATTTTTAGCAACTCGTTAACAAACGCTGATGTCATGATAGTTTGTTGAATATAAATGCGATTCACTTTGTGGCATATAAGGCTATATTGATAGGCTAGTCAATGCTCAACTAGTCTTCCATGCATGAAGTGGAGCCATCTCATCAGTTTGTACAAGAATAGAGTTCTGTTGCATCAGTGAGCATTAAACCCTGATTTGCAACTCTCTGTTTTGCACTGAAAACTATTCCACTGATTTATTTGTTTTAGCTACATTTCTTTCCTTTGTAGTACTCCAATATTTTTTGTAGGGACGGCAATACGTTTAGAGAACTTAAAGTTATGTTAAATACAGTAGGTTTTATTTTTTTCTGCTGTAAAACTTAAGATGGGGGGAAACTAAAGATTTGTAAAATAATTTCAATGTGTAATGCAGTTTTATTTTTGTTAAAATGGATTTTTCTAAAAATTGGTATCGAAAAAAGTATCGTTCAGGAACCGGTATCGAAATCCAAGTATCGAAACGGTATCGATATCGAAAAATTTTGAACGATACCCAGCCCTACATGGAGCGCAGATGTACTTGTACATTGAGCGGAGAGGTACTGGTACATGGAGCGGAGATGTACTTGTACATTGAGCGGAGAGGTACTTGTACATTGAGCGGAGAGGTACTTGTACATGGAGCGGAGATGTACTTGTACATTGAGCGGAGAGGTACTGGTACATGGAGCGGAGATGTACTTGTACATTGAGCGGAGAGGTACTTGTACATGGAGTGGAGATGTACTTGTACATTGAGCGGAGAGGTACTGGTACATGGAGCGGAGATGTACTTGTACATTGAGCGGAGAGGTACTTGTACATGGAGTGGAGATGTACTTGTACATTGAGCGGAGAGGTACTGGTACATGGAGCGGAGATGTACTTGTACATTGAGCGGAGAGGTACTTGTACATGGAGTGGAGATGTACTTGTACATGGAGCGGAGATGTACTTGTACATTGAGCGGAGAGGTACTTGTACATGGAGCGGAGATGTACTTGTACATGGAGCGGAGAGGTACTTGTACATGGAGCGGAGATGTACTTGTACATTGAGCGGAGAGGTACTTGTACATGGAGCGGAGAGGTACTTGTACATGGAGCGGAGATGTACTTGTACATGGAGCGGAGAGGTACTTGTACATGGAGCGGAGATGTACTTGTACATTGAGCGGAGAGGTACTTGTACATGGAGCAGAGATGTACTTGTACATGGAGCGGAGAGGTACTTGTACATGGAGCGGAGAGGTACTTGTACATGGAGCGGAGAGGTACTTGTACATGGAGCGGAGAGGTACTTGTACATTGAGCGGAGAGGTACTTGTACATTGAGCGGAGAGGTACTTGTACATGGAGCTAGGGCTGGGTATCGAGTTTCGATACTTACTTGGCACCGAAATGGAAACATCGATACTAAGGGGTATCGAAGCCTCCCTTGTCAATCGATACCAATTTTCGATACCAAAACAAAACAGCGTCATTGAGCCTATAAGCATGCGACATGCTTGCACGCCGCGCTCTAATACGGCTGGTGATTGGCTGTCATGTAGAGGCATGCAGGAAACGTTACGCCCACTTTAGCCGGTGTGTTTGTTGTGACTGTGAGCCAGGCGTGCGGTGCGGATAGTATACAAGAAGTTAGCCACTCAAGCTACTCCTATCCTGGATTACCATATGGCGAAGATGATGAAAAGCAGGAAAAGAAACAGAAACAACACGGACTGGTTTCCACAGACAAGAGAAATAATTGAGAGGTGGGTCAGCTCAGCTTACCGCAAGTTAGCGGTTATCAGATCCCTCAGTCTGACAAATCCATGCATCTGGCTGTGAGTTGTAGCATTAGATCGTTTAATTAATTGCCGCCGTAACGTTATGCGCAAGCGGGCATTGTGTATTTTTAGCAACTCGTTAACAAACGCTGATGTCATGATAGTTTGTTGAATGTAAATGCGATTCATTTATATTGATTGGCTAGTCAGTGAAGTTGAGCTGTCTCGTCAGATTTGACAAGAATGACGTTCTGTTGCAGCAGTGAGCACACTGATCTGCAACGCTAGCGTTAATGTTTAATTAATTAGCGTTATGTGCAAGCGGGCAGTTATCGCCCATGTATTTTTAGCAACTCGTTAACAAACGCTGATGTCATGATAGTTTGTTGAATATAAATGCGATTCACTTTGTGGCATATAAGGCTATATTGATAGGCTAGTCAATGCTCAACTAGTCTTCCATGCATGAAGTGGAGCCATCTCATCAGTTTGTACAAGAATAGAGTTCTGTTGCATCAGTGAGCATTAAACCCTGATTTGCAACTCTCTGTTTTGCACTGAAAACTATTCCACTGATTTATTTGTTTTAGCTACATTTCTTTCCTTTGTAGTACTCCAATATTTTTTGTAGGGACGGCAATACGTTTAGAGAACTTAAAGTTATGTTAAATACAGTAGGTTTTATTTTTTTCTGCTGTAAAACTTAAGATGGGGGGAAACTAAAGATTTGTAAAATAATTTCAATGTGTAATGCAGTTTTATTTTTGTTAAAATTGATTTTTCTAAAAATTGGTATCGAAAAAAGTATCGTTCAGGAACCGGTATCGAAATCCAAGTATCGAAACGGTATCGATATCGAAAAATTTTGAACGATACCCAGCCCTACATGGAGCGCAGATGTACTTGTACATTGAGCGGAGAGGTACTGGTACATGGAGCGGAGATGTACTTGTACATTGAGCGGAGAGGTACTTGTACATTGAGCGGAGAGGTACTTGTACATGGAGCGGAGATGTACTTGTACATTGAGCGGAGAGGTACTGGTACATGGAGCGGAGATGTACTTGTACATTGAGCGGAGAGGTACTTGTACATGGAGTGGAGATGTACTTGTACATTGAGCGGAGAGGTACTGGTACATGGAGCGGAGATGTACTTGTACATTGAGCGGAGAGGTACTTGTACATGGAGTGGAGATGTACTTGTACATTGAGCGGAGAGGTACTGGTACATGGAGCGGAGATGTACTTGTACATTGAGCGGAGAGGTACTTGTACATGGAGTGGAGATGTACTTGTACATGGAGCGGAGATGTACTTGTACATTGAGCGGAGAGGTACTTGTACATGGAGCGGAGATGTACTTGTACATGGAGCGGAGAGGTACTTGTACATGGAGCGGAGAGGTACTTGTACATGGAGCGGAGATGTACTTGTACATGGAGCGGAGATGTACTTGTACATGGAGCGGAGAGGTACTTGTACATGGAGCGGAGAGGTACTTATACATTGAGCGGAGACGTACTTGTACATGGAGCGGAGATGTACTTGTACATTGAGCGGAGAGGTACTTGTACATTGAGCGGAGAGGTACTGGTACATGGAGCGGAGATGTACTTGTACATTGAGCGGAGAGGTACTTGTACATGGAGCGGAGAGGTACTTGTACATTGAGCGGAGAGGTACTTGTACATTGAGCGGAGACGTACTTGTACATTGAGCGGAGATGTACTTGTACATTGAGCGGAGATGTACTTGTACATTGAGCGGAGAGGTACTTGTACATGGAGCGGAGAGGTACTTGTACATTGAGCGGAGAGGTACTTGTACATTGAGCGGAGACGTACTTGTACATTGAGCGGAGATGTACTTGTACATTGAGCGGAGATGTACTTGTACATTGAGCGGAGAGGTACTGGTACATGGAGCGGAGAGGTACTTGTACATGGAGCGGAGAGGTATTTGTACATGGACGGAGAGGTATTTGTACATGGAGCGGAGAGGTACTTGTACATTGAGCGGAGAGGTACTTGTACATGGAGCGGAGAGGTACTTGTACATGGAGCGGAGAGGTACTTGTACATGTAGCGGAGAGGTGCTTGTACATGGAGCGGAGAGGTACTTGTACATGGAGCGGAGAGGTATTTGTACATGGAGCGGAGAGGTACTTGTACATGGAGCGGAGAGGTACTTGTACATTCAGCGGAGAGGTACTTGTACATTGAGCGGAGAGGTACTTGTAGATGGAGCGGAGAGGTACTGTCGACACTTGTACATTGAGCGGAGAGGTACTGTCGACACTTGTACATTGAGCGGAGAGGTACTTGTACATGGAGCGGAGAGGTACTTGTACATGGAGCGGAGATGTACTTGTACAGGGAGCGGAGAGGTACTTGTACATTGAGCGGAGAGGTACTTGTACATGGAGCGGAGAGGTACTTGTACATGGAGAGGTACTTGTACATGGAGCGGAGAGGTACTTGTACATTGAGCGGAGAGGTACTTGTACATGGAGCGGAGAGGTACTTGTACATGGAGCGGAGAGGTACTTGTACATGGAGCGGAGAGGTACTTGTACATTGAGCGGAGAGGTACTTGTACATGGAGCGGAGAGGTACTTGTACATGGAGCGGAGAGGTACTTGTACATGGAGCGGAGAGGTACTTGTACATGGAGCGGAGAGGTACTTGTACATTGAGCGGAGATGTACTTGTACATGGAGCGGAGATGTACTTGTACATGGATCGGAGAGGTACTTGTACATGAGAGCGGAGAGGTACTGTCGACACTTGTACATTGAGCGTAGAGGTACTGTCGACACTTGTACATTGAGCGGAGAGGTACTTGTACATGGAGCGGAGAGGTACTGTCGACACTTGTACATTGAGCGGAGAGGTACTTGTACATTGAGCGGAGAGGTACTTGTACATGGAGCGCAGAGGTACTTGTACATTGAGCGGAGAGGTACTTGTACATGGAGCGGAGAGGTACTTGTACATGAGAGCGGAGAGGTACTTGTACATGGAGCGGAGAGGTACTTGTACATTGAGCGGAGAGGTACTGTCGACACTTGTACATTCAGCGGAGAGGTACTTGTACATGGAGCGGAGAGGTACTGTCGATACTTGACATTGAGCGGAGAGGTACTTGTACATGGAGCGGAGAGGTACTTGTACATGGAGCGGAGAGGTACTTGTACATGGAGCGGAGAGGTACTTGTACATTGAGCGGAGAGGTACTTGTACATGGAGCGGAGAGGTACTTGTACATTGAGCGGAGAGGTACTTGTACATGGAGCGGAGAGGTACTTGTACATGGAGCGGAGAGGTACTTGTACATGGAGCGGAGAGGTACTTGTACATGGAGCGGAGAGGTACTTGTACATTGAGCGGAGATGTACTTGTACATGGAGCGGATATGTACTTGTACATGGATCGGAGAGGTACTTGTACATGAGAGCGGAGAGGTACTGTCGACACTTGTACATTGAGCGTAGAGGTACTGTCGACACTTGTACATTGAGCGGAGAGGTACTTGTACATGGAGCGGAGAGGTACTGTCGACACTTGTACATTGAGCGGAGAGGTACTTGTACATTGAGCGGAGAGGTACTTGTACATGGAGCGCAGAGGTACTTGTACATTGAGCGGAGAGGTACTTGTACATGGAGCGGAGAGGTACTTGTACATGAGAGCGGAGAGGTACTTGTACATGGAGCGGAGAGGTACTTGTACATTGAGCGGAGAGGTACTGTCGACACTTGTACATTCAGCGGAGAGGTACTTGTACATGGAGCGGAGAGGTACTGTCGATACTTGACATTGAGCGGAGAGGTACTTGTACATGGAGCGGAGAGGTACTTGTACATGGAGCGGAGAGGTACTTGTACATGTAGCGGAGAGGTGCTTGTACATGGAGCGGAGAGGTACTTGTACATGGAGCGGAGAGGTATTTGTACATGGAGCGGAGAGGTACTTGTACATGGAGCGGAGAGGTACTTGTACATTCAGCGGAGAGGTACTTGTACATTGAGCGGAGAGGTACTTGTAGATGGAGCGGAGAGGTACTGTCGACACTTGTACATTGAGCGGAGAGGTACTGTCGACACTTGTACATTGAGCGGAGAGGTACTTGTACATGGAGCGGAGAGGTACTTGTACATGGAGCGGAGATGTACTTGTACAGGGAGCGGAGAGGTACTTGTACATTGAGCGGAGAGGTACTTGTACATGGAGCGGAGAGGTACTTGTACATGGAGAGGTACTTGTACATGGAGCGGAGAGGTACTTGTACATTGAGCGGAGAGGTACTTGTACATGGAGCGGAGAGGTACTTGTACATGGAGCGGAGAGGTACTTGTACATGGAGCGGAGAGGTACTTGTACATTGAGCGGAGAGGTACTTGTACATGGAGCGGAGAGGTACTTGTACATGGAGCGGAGAGGTACTTGTACATGGAGCGGAGAGGTACTTGTACATGGAGCGGAGAGGTACTTGTACATTGAGCGGAGATGTACTTGTACATGGAGCGGAGATGTACTTGTACATGGATCGGAGAGGTACTTGTACATGAGAGCGGAGAGGTACTGTCGACACTTGTACATTGAGCGTAGAGGTACTGTCGACACTTGTACATTGAGCGGAGAGGTACTTGTACATGGAGCGGAGAGGTACTGTCGACACTTGTACATTGAGCGGAGAGGTACTTGTACATTGAGCGGAGAGGTACTTGTACATGGAGCGCAGAGGTACTTGTACATTGAGCGGAGAGGTACTTGTACATGGAGCGGAGAGGTACTTGTACATGAGAGCGGAGAGGTACTTGTACATGGAGCGGAGAGGTACTTGTACATTGAGCGGAGAGGTACTGTCGACACTTGTACATTCAGCGGAGAGGTACTTGTACATGGAGCGGAGAGGTACTGTCGATACTTGACATTGAGCGGAGAGGTACTTGTACATGGAGCGGAGAGGTACTTGTACATGGAGCGGAGAGGTACTTGTACATGGAGCGGAGAGGTACTTGTACATTGAGCGGAGAGGTACTTGTACATGGAGCGGAGAGGTACTTGTACATTGAGCGGAGAGGTACTTGTACATGGAGCGGAGAGGTACTTGTACATGGAGCGGAGAGGTACTTGTACATGGAGCGGAGAGGTACTTGTACATGGAGCGGAGAGGTACTTGTACATTGAGCGGAGATGTACTTGTACATGGAGCGGATATGTACTTGTACATGGATCGGAGAGGTACTTGTACATGAGAGCGGAGAGGTACTGTCGACACTTGTACATTGAGCGTAGAGGTACTGTCGACACTTGTACATTGAGCGGAGAGGTACTTGTACATGGAGCGGAGAGGTACTGTCGACACTTGTACATTGAGCGGAGAGGTACTTGTACATTGAGCGGAGAGGTACTTGTACATGGAGCGCAGAGGTACTTGTACATTGAGCGGAGAGGTACTTGTACATGGAGCGGAGAGGTACTTGTACATGAGAGCGGAGAGGTACTTGTACATGGAGCGGAGAGGTACTTGTACATTGAGCGGAGAGGTACTGTCGACACTTGTACATTCAGCGGAGAGGTACTTGTACATGGAGCGGAGAGGTACTGTCGATACTTGACATTGAGCGGAGAGGTACTTGTACATGGAGCGGATAGGTACTTGTACATGGAGCGGAGAGGTACTTGTACATGGAGCGGAGAGGTACTTGTACATTGAGCGGAGAGGTACTTGTACATGGAGCGGAGAGGTACTTGTACATTGAGCGGAGAGGTACTTGTACATGGAGCGGAGAGGTACTTGTACATGGAGCGGAGAGGTACTTGTACATGGAGCGGAGAGGTACTTGTACATGGAGCGGAGAGGTACTTGTACATTGAGCGGAGATGTACTTGTACATGGAGCGGAGATGTACTTGTACATGGATCGGAGAGGTACTTGTACATGAGAGCGGAGAGGTACTGTCGACACTTGTACATTGAGCGTAGAGGTACTGTCGACACTTGTACATTGAGCGGAGAGGTACTTGTACATGGAGCGGAGAGGTACTGTCGACACTTGTACATTGAGCGGAGAGGTACTTGTACATTGAGCGGAGAGGTACTTGTACATGGAGCGCAGAGGTACTTGTACATTGAGCGGAGAGGTACTTGTACATGAGAGCGGAGAGGTACTTGTACATGGAGCGGAGAGGTACTTGTACATTGAGCGGAGAGGTACTGTCGACACTTGTACATTCAGCGGAGAGGTACTTGTACATGGAGCGGAGAGGTACTGTCGATACTTGACATTGAGCGGAGAGGTACTTGTACATGGAGCGGAGAGGTATTTGTACATTGAGCGGAGAGGTACTTGTACATTGAGCGGAGAGGTACTGTCGACACTTGTACATTCAGCGGAGAGCTACTTGTACATGGAGCGGAGAGGTATTTGTACATTGAGCGGAGAGGTACTTGTACATGGAGCAGAGAGGTACTTGTACATAGAGCGGAGAGGTACTTATACATGGAGCGGAGAGGTATTTGTACATTGAGCGGAGAGGTACTTGTACATGGAGCGGAGAGGTACTTGTACATGAGAGCGGAGAGGTATTTGTACATGGAGCGGAAAGGTACTGTCGACACTTGTACATTGAGCGGAGAGCTACTTGTACATGGAGCGGAGAGGTACTTGTACATGAGAGCGGAGAGGTACTTGTACATGGAGCGGAGAGGTATTTGTACATGGAGCGGAGAGGTACTGTCGACACTTGACATTGAGCGGAGAGGTACTTGTACATGGAGCGGAGAGGTACTTGTACATGAGAGCGGAGAGGTATTTGTACATGGAGCGGAGAGGTACTGTCGACACTTGACATTGAGCGGAGAGGTACTTGTACATGGAGCGGAGAGGTACTTGTACATGGAGCGGAGAGGTACTTGTACATGGAGCGGAGAGGTACTTGTACATGGAGCGGAGAGGTACTTGTACATGGAGCGGAGATGTACTTGTACATTGAGCGGAGAGGTACTTGTACATGGAGCAGAGATGTACTTGTACATGGAGCGGAGATGTACTTGTACATTGAGCGGAGAGGTACTTGTACATGGAGCGGAGAGGTACTTGTACATGGAGCGGAGATGTACTTGTACATGGAGCGGAGAGGTACTTGTACATGGAGCGGAGATGTACTTGTACAGGGAGCGGAGAGGTACTTGTACATTGAGCGGAGAGGTACTTGTAGATGGAGCGGAGAGGTACTGTCGACACTTGTACATTGAGCGGAGAGGTACTTGTACATGGAGCGGAGAGGTACTTGTACATGGAGCGGAGAGGTACTGTCGACACTTGTACATTGAGCAGAGAGGTACTTGTACATGGAGCGGAGAGGTACTTGTACATGGAGCGGAGATGTACTTGTACAGGGAGCGGAGAGGTACTTGTACATTGAGCGGAGAGGTACTTGTACATGGAGCGGAGAGGTACTTGTACATGGAGCGGAGAGGTACTTGTACATGGAGCGGAGAGGTACTTGTACATTGAGCGGAGAGGTACTTGTACATGGAGCGGAGAGGTACTTGTACATGGAGCGGAGAGGTACTTGTACATGGAGCGGAGAGGTACTTGTACATTGAGCGGAGAGGTACTTGTACATGGAGCGGAGAGGTACTTGTACATGGAGCGGAGAGGTACTTGTACATGGAGCGGAGAGGTACTTGTACATGGAGCGGAGAGGTACTTGTACATTGAGCGGAGATGTACTTGTACATGGAGCGGAGATGTACTTGTACATGGATCGGAGAGGTACTTGTACATGAGAGCGGAGAGGTACTGTCGACACTTGTACATTGAGCGTAGAGGTACTGTCGACACTTGTACATTGAGCGGAGAGGTACTTGTACATGGAGCGGAGAGGTACTGTCGACACTTGTACATTGAGCGGAGAGGTACTTGTACATTGAGCGGAGAGGTACTTGTACATGGAGCGCAGAGGTACTTGTACATTGAGCGGAGAGGTACTTGTACATGGAGCGGAGAGGTACTTGTACATGAGAGCGGAGAGGTACTTGTACATGGAGCGGAGAGGTACTTGTACATTGAGCGGAGAGGTACTGTCGACACTTGTACATTCAGCGGAGAGGTACTTGTACATGGAGCGGAGAGGTACTGTCGATACTTGACATTGAGCGGAGAGGTACTTGTACATGGAGCGGAGAGGTACTTGCACATGGAGCGGAGAGGTACTTGTACATGGAGCGGAGAGGTACTTGTACATTGAGCGGAGAGGTACTTGTACATGGAGCGGAGAGGTACTTGTACATTGAGCGGAGAGGTACTTGTACATGGAGCGGAGAGGTACTTGTACATGGAGCGGAGAGGTACTTGTACATGGAGCGGAGAGGTACTTGTACATGGAGCGGAGAGGTACTTGTACATTGAGCGGAGATGTACTTGTACATGGAGCGGAGATGTACTTGTACATGGATCGGAGAGGTACTTGTACATGAGAGCGGAGAGGTACTGTCGACACTTGTACATTGAGCGTAGAGGTACTGTCGACACTTGTACATTGAGCGGAGAGGTACTTGTACATGGAGCGGAGAGGTACTGTCGACACTTGTACATTGAGCGGAGAGGTACTTGTACATTGAGCGGAGAGGTACTTGTACATGGAGCGCAGAGGTACTTGTACATTGAGCGGAGAGGTACTTGTACATGGAGCGGAGAGGTACTTGTACATGAGAGCGGAGAGGTACTTGTACATGGAGCGGAGAGGTACTTGTACATTGAGCGGAGAGGTACTGTCGACACTTGTACATTCAGCGGAGAGGTACTTGTACATGGAGCGGAGAGGTACTGTCGATACTTGACATTGAGCGGAGAGGTACTTGTACATGGAGCGGAGAGGTATTTGTACATTGAGCGGAGAGGTACTTGTACATTGAGCGGAGAGGTACTGTCGACACTTGTACATTCAGCGGAGAGCTACTTGTACATGGAGCGGAGAGGTATTTGTACATTGAGCGGAGAGGTACTTGTACATGGAGCGGAGAGGTACTTGTACATAGAGCGGAGAGGTACTTATACATGGAGCGGAGAGGTATTTGTACATTGAGCGGAGAGGTACTTGTACATGGAGCGGAGAGGTACTTGTACATGAGAGCGGAGAGGTATTTGTACATGGAGCGGAAAGGTACTGTCGACACTTGTACATTGAGCGGAGAGCTACTTGTACATGGAGCGGAGAGGTACTTGTACATGAGAGCGGAGAGGTACTTGTACATGGAGCGGAGAGGTATTTGTACATGGAGCGGAGAGGTACTGTCGACACTTGACATTGAGCGGAGAGGTACTTGTACATGGAGCGGAGAGGTACTTGTACATGAGAGCGGAGAGGTATTTGTACATGGAGCGGAGAGGTACTGTCGACACTTGACATTGAGCGGAGAGGTACTTGTACATGGAGCGGAGAGGTACTTGTACATGGAGCGGAGAGGTACTTGTACATGGACCGGAGAGGTACTTGTACATGGAGCGGAGAGGTACTTGTACATGGAGCGGAGATGTACTTGTACATTGAGCGGAGAGGTACTTGTACATGGAGCAGAGATGTACTTGTACATGGAGCGGAGATGTACTTGTACATTGAGCGGAGAGGTACTTGTACATGGAGCGGAGAGGTACTTGTACATGGAGCGGAGATGTACTTGTACATGGAGCGGAGAGGTACTTGTACATGGAGCGGAGATGTACTTGTACATTGAGCGGAGAGGTACTTGTACATGGAGCAGAGATGTACTTGTACATGGAGCGGAGAGGTACTTGTACATGGAGCGGAGAGGTACTTGTACATGGAGCGGAGAGGTACTTGTACATGGAGCGGAGAGGTACTTGTACATTGAGCGGAGAGGTACTTGTACATTGAGCGGAGAGGTACTTGTACATGGAGCTAGGGCTGGGTATCGAGTTTCGATACTTACTTGGCACCGAAATGGAAACATCGATACTAAGGGGTATCGAAGCCTCCCTTGTCAATCGATACCAATTTTCGATACCAAAACAAAACAGCGTCATTGAGCCTATAAGCATGCGACATGCTTGCACGCCGCGCTCTAATACGGCTGGTGATTGGCTGTCATGTAGAGGCATGCAGGAAACGTTACGCCCACTTTAGCCGGTGTGTTTGTTGTGACTGTGAGCCAGGCGTGCGGTGCGGATAGTATACAAGAAGTTAGCCACTCAAGCTACTCCTATGCTGGATTACCATATGGCGAAGATGATGAAAAGCAGGAAAAGAAACAGAAACAACACGGACTGGTTTCCACAGACAAGAGAAATAATTGAGAGGTGGGTCAGCTCAGCTTACCGCAAGTTAGCGGTTATCAGATCCCTCAGTCTGACAAATCCATGCATCTGGCTGTGAGTTGTAGCATTAGATCGTTTAATTAATTGCCGCCGTAACGTTATGCGCAAGCGGGCATTGTGTATTTTTAGCAACTCGTTAACAAACGCTGATGTCATGATAGTTTGTTGAATGTAAATGCGATTCATTTATATTGATTGGCTAGTCAGTGAAGTTGAGCTGTCTCGTCAGATTTGACAAGAATGACGTTCTGTTGCAGCAGTGAGCACACTGATCTGCAACGCTAGCGTTAATGTTTAATTAATTAGCGTTATGTGCAAGCGGGCAGTTATCGCCCATGTATTTTTAGCAACTCGTTAACAAACGCTGATGTCATGATAGTTTGTTGAATATAAATGCGATTCACTTTGTGGCATATAAGGCTATATTGATAGGCTAGTCAATGCTCAACTAGTCTTCCATGCATGAAGTGGAGCCATCTCATCAGTTTGTACAAGAATAGAGTTCTGTTGCATCAGTGAGCATTAAACCCTGATTTGCAACTCTCTGTTTTGCACTGAAAACTATTCCACTGATTTATTTGTTTTAGCTACATTTCTTTCCTTTGTAGTACTCCAATATTTTTTGTAGGGACGGCAATACGTTTAGAGAACTTAAAGTTATGTTAAATACAGTAGGTTTTATTTTTTTCTGCTGTAAAACTTAAGATGGGGGGAAACTAAAGATTTGTAAAATAATTTCAATGTGTAATGCAGTTTTATTTTTGTTAAAATGGATTTTTCTAAAAATTGGTATCGAAAAAAGTATCGTTCAGGAACCGGTATCGAAATCCAAGTATCGAAACGGTATCGATATCGAAAAATTTTGAACGATACCCAGCCCTACATGGAGCGCAGATGTACTTGTACATTGAGCGGAGAGGTACTGGTACATGGAGCGGAGATGTACTTGTACATTGAGCGGAGAGGTACTTGTACATTGAGCGGAGAGGTACTTGTACATGGAGCGGAGATGTACTTGTACATTGAGCGGAGAGGTACTGGTACATGGAGCGGAGATGTACTTGTACATTGAGCGGAGAGGTACTTGTACATGGAGTGGAGATGTACTTGTACATTGAGCGGAGAGGTACTGGTACATGGAGCGGAGATGTACTTGTACATTGAGCGGAGAGGTACTTGTACATGGAGTGGAGATGTACTTGTACATTGAGCGGAGAGGTACTGGTACATGGAGCGGAGATGTACTTGTACATTGAGCGGAGAGGTACTTGTACATGGAGTGGAGATGTACTTGTACATGGAGCGGAGATGTACTTGTACATTGAGCGGAGAGGTACTTGTACATGGAGCGGAGATGTACTTGTACATGGAGCGGAGAGGTACTTGTACATGGAGCGGAGATGTACTTGTACATTGAGCGGAGAGGTACTTGTACATGGAGCGGAGAGGTACTTGTACATGGAGCGGAGATGTACTTGTACATGGAGCGGAGAGGTACTTGTACATGGAGCGGAGATGTACTTGTACATTGAGCGGAGAGGTACTTGTACATGGAGCAGAGATGTACTTGTACATGGAGCGGAGAGGTACTTGTACATGGAGCGGAGAGGTACTTGTACATGGAGCGGAGAGGTACTTGTACATGGAGCGGAGAGGTACTTGTACATTGAGCGGAGAGGTACTTGTACATTGAGCGGAGAGGTACTTGTACATGGAGCTAGGGCTGGGTATCGAGTTTCGATACTTACTTGGCACCGAAATGGAAACATCGATACTAAGGGGTATCGAAGCCTCCCTTGTCAATCGATACCAATTTTCGATACCAAAACAAAACAGCGTCATTGAGCCTATAAGCATGCGACATGCTTGCACGCCGCGCTCTAATACGGCTGGTGATTGGCTGTCATGTAGAGGCATGCAGGAAACGTTACGCCCACTTTAGCCGGTGTGTTTGTTGTGACTGTGAGCCAGGCGTGCGGTGCGGATAGTATACAAGAAGTTAGCCACTCAAGCTACTCCTATCCTGGATTACCATATGGCGAAGATGATGAAAAGCAGGAAAAGAAACAGAAACAACACGGACTGGTTTCCACAGACAAGAGAAATAATTGAGAGGTGGGTCAGCTCAGCTTACCGCAAGTTAGCGGTTATCAGATCCCTCAGTCTGACAAATCCATGCATCTGGCTGTGAGTTGTAGCATTAGATCGTTTAATTAATTGCCGCCGTAACGTTATGCGCAAGCGGGCATTGTGTATTTTTAGCAACTCGTTAACAAACGCTGATGTCATGATAGTTTGTTGAATGTAAATGCGATTCATTTATATTGATTGGCTAGTCAGTGAAGTTGAGCTGTCTCGTCAGATTTGACAAGAATGACGTTCTGTTGCAGCAGTGAGCACACTGATCTGCAACGCTAGCGTTAATGTTTAATTAATTAGCGTTATGTGCAAGCGGGCAGTTATCGCCCATGTATTTTTAGCAACTCGTTAACAAACGCTGATGTCATGATAGTTTGTTGAATATAAATGCGATTCACTTTGTGGCATATAAGGCTATATTGATAGGCTAGTCAATGCTCAACTAGTCTTCCATGCATGAAGTGGAGCCATCTCATCAGTTTGTACAAGAATAGAGTTCTGTTGCATCAGTGAGCATTAAACCCTGATTTGCAACTCTCTGTTTTGCACTGAAAACTATTCCACTGATTTATTTGTTTTAGCTACATTTCTTTCCTTTGTAGTACTCCAATATTTTTTGTAGGGACGGCAATACGTTTAGAGAACTTAAAGTTATGTTAAATACAGTAGGTTTTATTTTTTTCTGCTGTAAAACTTAAGATGGGGGGAAACTAAAGATTTGTAAAATAATTTCAATGTGTAATGCAGTTTTATTTTTGTTAAAATTGATTTTTCTAAAAATTGGTATCGAAAAAAGTATCGTTCAGGAACCGGTATCGAAATCCAAGTATCGAAACGGTATCGATATCGAAAAATTTTGAACGATACCCAGCCCTACATGGAGCGCAGATGTACTTGTACATTGAGCGGAGAGGTACTGGTACATGGAGCGGAGATGTACTTGTACATTGAGCGGAGAGGTACTTGTACATTGAGCGGAGAGGTACTTGTACATGGAGCGGAGATGTACTTGTACATTGAGCGGAGAGGTACTGGTACATGGAGCGGAGATGTACTTGTACATTGAGCGGAGAGGTACTTGTACATGGAGTGGAGATGTACTTGTACATTGAGCGGAGAGGTACTGGTACATGGAGCGGAGATGTACTTGTACATTGAGCGGAGAGGTACTTGTACATGGAGTGGAGATGTACTTGTACATTGAGCGGAGAGGTACTGGTACATGGAGCGGAGATGTACTTGTACATTGAGCGGAGAGGTACTTGTACATGGAGTGGAGATGTACTTGTACATGGAGCGGAGATGTACTTGTACATTGAGCGGAGAGGTACTTGTACATGGAGCGGAGATGTACTTGTACATGGAGCGGAGAGGTACTTGTACATGGAGCGGAGAGGTACTTGTACATGGAGCGGAGATGTACTTGTACATGGAGCGGAGATGTACTTGTACATGGAGCGGAGAGGTACTTGTACATGGAGCGGAGAGGTACTTATACATTGAGCGGAGACGTACTTGTACATGGAGCGGAGATGTACTTGTACATTGAGCGGAGAGGTACTTGTACATTGAGCGGAGAGGTACTGGTACATGGAGCGGAGATGTACTTGTACATTGAGCGGAGAGGTACTTGTACATGGAGCGGAGAGGTACTTGTACATTGAGCGGAGAGGTACTTGTACATTGAGCGGAGACGTACTTGTACATTGAGCGGAGATGTACTTGTACATTGAGCGGAGATGTACTTGTACATTGAGCGGAGAGGTACTTGTACATGGAGCGGAGAGGTACTTGTACATTGAGCGGAGAGGTACTTGTACATTGAGCGGAGACGTACTTGTACATTGAGCGGAGATGTACTTGTACATTGAGCGGAGATGTACTTGTACATTGAGCGGAGAGGTACTGGTACATGGAGCGGAGAGGTACTTGTACATGGAGCGGAGAGGTATTTGTACATGGACGGAGAGGTATTTGTACATGGAGCGGAGAGGTACTTGTACATTGAGCGGAGAGGTACTTGTACATGGAGCGGAGAGGTACTTGTACATGGAGCGGAGAGGTACTTGTACATGTAGCGGAGAGGTGCTTGTACATGGAGCGGAGAGGTACTTGTACATGGAGCGGAGAGGTATTTGTACATGGAGCGGAGAGGTACTTGTACATGGAGCGGAGAGGTACTTGTACATTCAGCGGAGAGGTACTTGTACATTGAGCGGAGAGGTACTTGTAGATGGAGCGGAGAGGTACTGTCGACACTTGTACATTGAGCGGAGAGGTACTGTCGACACTTGTACATTGAGCGGAGAGGTACTTGTACATGGAGCGGAGAGGTACTTGTACATGGAGCGGAGATGTACTTGTACAGGGAGCGGAGAGGTACTTGTACATTGAGCGGAGAGGTACTTGTACATGGAGCGGAGAGGTACTTGTACATGGAGAGGTACTTGTACATGGAGCGGAGAGGTACTTGTACATTGAGCGGAGAGGTACTTGTACATGGAGCGGAGAGGTACTTGTACATGGAGCGGAGAGGTACTTGTACATGGAGCGGAGAGGTACTTGTACATTGAGCGGAGAGGTACTTGTACATGGAGCGGAGAGGTACTTGTACATGGAGCGGAGAGGTACTTGTACATGGAGCGGAGAGGTACTTGTACATGGAGCGGAGAGGTACTTGTACATTGAGCGGAGATGTACTTGTACATGGAGCGGAGATGTACTTGTACATGGATCGGAGAGGTACTTGTACATGAGAGCGGAGAGGTACTGTCGACACTTGTACATTGAGCGTAGAGGTACTGTCGACACTTGTACATTGAGCGGAGAGGTACTTGTACATGGAGCGGAGAGGTACTGTCGACACTTGTACATTGAGCGGAGAGGTACTTGTACATTGAGCGGAGAGGTACTTGTACATGGAGCGCAGAGGTACTTGTACATTGAGCGGAGAGGTACTTGTACATGGAGCGGAGAGGTACTTGTACATGAGAGCGGAGAGGTACTTGTACATGGAGCGGAGAGGTACTTGTACATTGAGCGGAGAGGTACTGTCGACACTTGTACATTCAGCGGAGAGGTACTTGTACATGGAGCGGAGAGGTACTGTCGATACTTGACATTGAGCGGAGAGGTACTTGTACATGGAGCGGAGAGGTACTTGTACATGGAGCGGAGAGGTACTTGTACATGGAGCGGAGAGGTACTTGTACATTGAGCGGAGAGGTACTTGTACATGGAGCGGAGAGGTACTTGTACATTGAGCGGAGAGGTACTTGTACATGGAGCGGAGAGGTACTTGTACATGGAGCGGAGAGGTACTTGTACATGGAGCGGAGAGGTACTTGTACATGGAGCGGAGAGGTACTTGTACATTGAGCGGAGATGTACTTGTACATGGAGCGGATATGTACTTGTACATGGATCGGAGAGGTACTTGTACATGAGAGCGGAGAGGTACTGTCGACACTTGTACATTGAGCGTAGAGGTACTGTCGACACTTGTACATTGAGCGGAGAGGTACTTGTACATGGAGCGGAGAGGTACTGTCGACACTTGTACATTGAGCGGAGAGGTACTTGTACATTGAGCGGAGAGGTACTTGTACATGGAGCGCAGAGGTACTTGTACATTGAGCGGAGAGGTACTTGTACATGGAGCGGAGAGGTACTTGTACATGAGAGCGGAGAGGTACTTGTACATGGAGCGGAGAGGTACTTGTACATTGAGCGGAGAGGTACTGTCGACACTTGTACATTCAGCGGAGAGGTACTTGTACATGGAGCGGAGAGGTACTGTCGATACTTGACATTGAGCGGAGAGGTACTTGTACATGGAGCGGAGAGGTACTTGTACATGGAGCGGAGAGGTACTTGTACATGTAGCGGAGAGGTGCTTGTACATGGAGCGGAGAGGTACTTGTACATGGAGCGGAGAGGTATTTGTACATGGAGCGGAGAGGTACTTGTACATGGAGCGGAGAGGTACTTGTACATTCAGCGGAGAGGTACTTGTACATTGAGCGGAGAGGTACTTGTAGATGGAGCGGAGAGGTACTGTCGACACTTGTACATTGAGCGGAGAGGTACTGTCGACACTTGTACATTGAGCGGAGAGGTACTTGTACATGGAGCGGAGAGGTACTTGTACATGGAGCGGAGATGTACTTGTACAGGGAGCGGAGAGGTACTTGTACATTGAGCGGAGAGGTACTTGTACATGGAGCGGAGAGGTACTTGTACATGGAGAGGTACTTGTACATGGAGCGGAGAGGTACTTGTACATTGAGCGGAGAGGTACTTGTACATGGAGCGGAGAGGTACTTGTACATGGAGCGGAGAGGTACTTGTACATGGAGCGGAGAGGTACTTGTACATTGAGCGGAGAGGTACTTGTACATGGAGCGGAGAGGTACTTGTACATGGAGCGGAGAGGTACTTGTACATGGAGCGGAGAGGTACTTGTACATGGAGCGGAGAGGTACTTGTACATTGAGCGGAGATGTACTTGTACATGGAGCGGAGATGTACTTGTACATGGATCGGAGAGGTACTTGTACATGAGAGCGGAGAGGTACTGTCGACACTTGTACATTGAGCGTAGAGGTACTGTCGACACTTGTACATTGAGCGGAGAGGTACTTGTACATGGAGCGGAGAGGTACTGTCGACACTTGTACATTGAGCGGAGAGGTACTTGTACATTGAGCGGAGAGGTACTTGTACATGGAGCGCAGAGGTACTTGTACATTGAGCGGAGAGGTACTTGTACATGGAGCGGAGAGGTACTTGTACATGAGAGCGGAGAGGTACTTGTACATGGAGCGGAGAGGTACTTGTACATTGAGCGGAGAGGTACTGTCGACACTTGTACATTCAGCGGAGAGGTACTTGTACATGGAGCGGAGAGGTACTGTCGATACTTGACATTGAGCGGAGAGGTACTTGTACATGGAGCGGAGAGGTACTTGTACATGGAGCGGAGAGGTACTTGTACATGGAGCGGAGAGGTACTTGTACATTGAGCGGAGAGGTACTTGTACATGGAGCGGAGAGGTACTTGTACATTGAGCGGAGAGGTACTTGTACATGGAGCGGAGAGGTACTTGTACATGGAGCGGAGAGGTACTTGTACATGGAGCGGAGAGGTACTTGTACATGGAGCGGAGAGGTACTTGTACATTGAGCGGAGATGTACTTGTACATGGAGCGGATATGTACTTGTACATGGATCGGAGAGGTACTTGTACATGAGAGCGGAGAGGTACTGTCGACACTTGTACATTGAGCGTAGAGGTACTGTCGACACTTGTACATTGAGCGGAGAGGTACTTGTACATGGAGCGGAGAGGTACTGTCGACACTTGTACATTGAGCGGAGAGGTACTTGTACATTGAGCGGAGAGGTACTTGTACATGGAGCGCAGAGGTACTTGTACATTGAGCGGAGAGGTACTTGTACATGGAGCGGAGAGGTACTTGTACATGAGAGCGGAGAGGTACTTGTACATGGAGCGGAGAGGTACTTGTACATTGAGCGGAGAGGTACTGTCGACACTTGTACATTCAGCGGAGAGGTACTTGTACATGGAGCGGAGAGGTACTGTCGATACTTGACATTGAGCGGAGAGGTACTTGTACATGGAGCGGAGAGGTACTTGTACATGGAGCGGAGAGGTACTTGTACATGGAGCGGAGAGGTACTTGTACATTGAGCGGAGAGGTACTTGTACATGGAGCGGAGAGGTACTTGTACATTGAGCGGAGAGGTACTTGTACATGGAGCGGAGAGGTACTTGTACATGGAGCGGAGAGGTACTTGTACATGGAGCGGAGAGGTACTTGTACATGGAGCGGAGAGGTACTTGTACATTGAGCGGAGATGTACTTGTACATGGAGCGGAGATGTACTTGTACATGGATCGGAGAGGTACTTGTACATGAGAGCGGAGAGGTACTGTCGACACTTGTACATTGAGCGTAGAGGTACTGTCGACACTTGTACATTGAGCGGAGAGGTACTTGTACATGGAGCGGAGAGGTACTGTCGACACTTGTACATTGAGCGGAGAGGTACTTGTACATTGAGCGGAGAGGTACTTGTACATGGAGCGCAGAGGTACTTGTACATTGAGCGGAGAGGTACTTGTACATGAGAGCGGAGAGGTACTTGTACATGGAGCGGAGAGGTACTTGTACATTGAGCGGAGAGGTACTGTCGACACTTGTACATTCAGCGGAGAGGTACTTGTACATGGAGCGGAGAGGTACTGTCGATACTTGACATTGAGCGGAGAGGTACTTGTACATGGAGCGGAGAGGTATTTGTACATTGAGCGGAGAGGTACTTGTACATTGAGCGGAGAGGTACTGTCGACACTTGTACATTCAGCGGAGAGCTACTTGTACATGGAGCGGAGAGGTATTTGTACATTGAGCGGAGAGGTACTTGTACATGGAGCAGAGAGGTACTTGTACATAGAGCGGAGAGGTACTTATACATGGAGCGGAGAGGTATTTGTACATTGAGCGGAGAGGTACTTGTACATGGAGCGGAGAGGTACTTGTACATGAGAGCGGAGAGGTATTTGTACATGGAGCGGAAAGGTACTGTCGACACTTGTACATTGAGCGGAGAGCTACTTGTACATGGAGCGGAGAGGTACTTGTACATGAGAGCGGAGAGGTACTTGTACATGGAGCGGAGAGGTATTTGTACATGGAGCGGAGAGGTACTGTCGACACTTGACATTGAGCGGAGAGGTACTTGTACATGGAGCGGAGAGGTACTTGTACATGAGAGCGGAGAGGTATGTGTACATGGAGCGGAGAGGTACTGTCGACACTTGACATTGAGCGGAGAGGTACTTGTACATGGAGCGGAGAGGTACTTGTACATGGAGCGGAGAGGTACTTGTACATGGAGCGGAGAGGTACTTGTACATGGAGCGGAGAGGTACTTGTACATGGAGCGGAGATGTACTTGTACATTGAGCGGAGAGGTACTTGTACATGGAGCAGAGATGTACTTGTACATGGAGCGGAGATGTACTTGTACATTGAGCGGAGAGGTACTTGTACATGGAGCGGAGAGGTACTTGTACATGGAGCGGAGATGTACTTGTACATGGAGCGGAGAGGTACTTGTACATGGAGCGGAGATGTACTTGTACATTGAGCGGAGAGGTACTTGTACATGGAGCAGAGATGTACTTGTACATGGAGCGGAGAGGTACTTGTACATGGAGCGGAGAGGTACTTGTACATGGAGCGGAGAGGTACTTGTACATTGAGCGGAGAGGTACTTGTACATTGAGCGGAGAGGTACTTGTACATGGAGCTAGGGCTGGGTATCGAGTTTCGATACTTACTTGGCACCGAAATGGAAACATCGATACTAAGGGGTATCGAAGCCTCCCTTGTCAATCGATACCAATTTTCGATACCAAAACAAAACAGCGTCATTGAGCCTATAAGCATGCGACATGCTTGCACGCCGCGCTCTAATACGGCTGGTGATTGGCTGTCATGTAGAGGCATGCAGGAAACGTTACGCCCACTTTAGCCGGTGTGTTTGTTGTGACTGTGAGCCAGGCGTGCGGTGCGGATAGTATACAAGAAGTTAGCCACTCAAGCTACTCCTATCCTGGATTACCATATGGCGAAGATGATGAAAAGCAGGAAAAGAAACAGAAACAACACGGACTGGTTTCCACACACAAGAGAAATAATTGAGAGGTGGGTCAGCTCAGCTTACCGCAAGTTAGCGGTTATCAGATCCCTCAGTCTGACAAATCCATGCATCTGGCTGTGAGTTGTAGCATTAGATCGTTTAATTAATTGCCGCCGTAACGTTATGCGCAAGCGGGCATTGTGTATTTTTAGCAACTCGTTAACAAACGCTGATGTCATGATAGTTTGTTGAATGTAAATGCGATTCATTTATATTGATTGGCTAGTCAGTGAAGTTGAGCTGTCTCGTCAGATTTGACAAGAATGACGTTCTGTTGCAGCAGTGAGCACACTGATCTGCAACGCTAGCGTTAATGTTTAATTAATTAGCGTTATGTGCAAGCGGGCAGTTATCGCCCATGTATTTTTAGCAACTCGTTAACAAACGCTGATGTCATGATAGTTTGTTGAATATAAATGCGATTCACTTTGTGGCATATAAGGCTATATTGATAGGCTAGTCAATGCTCAACTAGTCTTCCATGCATGAAGTGGAGCCATCTCATCAGTTTGTACAAGAATAGAGTTCTGTTGCATCAGTGAGCATTAAACCCTGATTTGCAACTCTCTGTTTTGCACTGAAAACTATTCCACTGATTTATTTGTTTTAGCTACATTTCTTTCCTTTGTAGTACTCCAATATTTTTTGTAGGGACGGCAATACGTTTAGAGAACTTAAAGTTATGTTAAATACAGTAGGTTTTATTTTTTTCTGCTGTAAAACTTAAGATGGGGGGAAACTAAAGATTTGTAAAATAATTTCAATGTGTAATGCAGTTTTATTTTTGTTAAAATGGATTTTTCTAAAAATTGGTATCGAAAAAAGTATCGTTCAGGAACCGGTATCGAAATCCAAGTATCGAAACGGTATCGATATCGAAAAATTTTGAACGATACCCAGCCCTACATGGAGCGCAGATGTACTTGTACATTGAGCGGAGAGGTACTGGTACATGGAGCGGAGATGTACTTGTACATTGAGCGGAGAGGTACTTGTACATTGAGCGGAGAGGTACTTGTACATGGAGCGGAGATGTACTTGTACATTGAGCGGAGAGGTACTGGTACATGGAGCGGAGATGTACTTGTACATTGAGCGGAGAGGTACTTGTACATGGAGTGGAGATGTACTTGTACATTGAGCGGAGAGGTACTGGTACATGGAGCGGAGATGTACTTGTACATTGAGCGGAGAGGTACTTGTACATGGAGTGGAGATGTACTTGTACATTGAGCGGAGAGGTACTGGTACATGGAGCGGAGATGTACTTGTACATTGAGCGGAGAGGTACTTGTACATGGAGTGGAGATGTACTTGTACATGGAGCGGAGATGTACTTGTACATTGAGCGGAGAGGTACTTGTACATGGAGCGGAGATGTACTTGTACATGGAGCGGAGAGGTACTTGTACATGGAGCGGAGATGTACTTGTACATTGAGCGGAGAGGTACTTGTACATGGAGCGGAGAGGTACTTGTACATGGAGCGGAGATGTACTTGTACATGGAGCGGAGAGGTACTTGTACATGGAGCGGAGATGTACTTGTACATTGAGCGGAGAGGTACTTGTACATGGAGCAGAGATGTACTTGTACATGGAGCGGAGAGGTACTTGTACATGGAGCGGAGAGGTACTTGTACATGGAGCGGAGAGGTACTTGTACATGGAGCGGAGAGGTACTTGTACATTGAGCGGAGAGGTACTTGTACATTGAGCGGAGAGGTACTTGTACATGGAGCTAGGGCTGGGTATCGAGTTTCGATACTTACTTGGCACCGAAATGGAAACATCGATACTAAGGGGTATCGAAGCCTCCCTTGTCAATCGATACCAATTTTCGATACCAAAACAAAACAGCGTCATTGAGCCTATAAGCATGCGACATGCTTGCACGCCGCGCTCTAATACGGCTGGTGATTGGCTGTCATGTAGAGGCATGCAGGAAACGTTACGCCCACTTTAGCCGGTGTGTTTGTTGTGACTGTGAGCCAGGCGTGCGGTGCGGATAGTATACAAGAAGTTAGCCACTCAAGCTACTCCTATCCTGGATTACCATATGGCGAAGATGATGAAAAGCAGGAAAAGAAACAGAAACAACACGGACTGGTTTCCACAGACAAGAGAAATAATTGAGAGGTGGGTCAGCTCAGCTTACCGCAAGTTAGCGGTTATCAGATCCCTCAGTCTGACAAATCCATGCATCTGGCTGTGAGTTGTAGCATTAGATCGTTTAATTAATTGCCGCCGTAACGTTATGCGCAAGCGGGCATTGTGTATTTTTAGCAACTCGTTAACAAACGCTGATGTCATGATAGTTTGTTGAATGTAAATGCGATTCATTTATATTGATTGGCTAGTCAGTGAAGTTGAGCTGTCTCGTCAGATTTGACAAGAATGACGTTCTGTTGCAGCAGTGAGCACACTGATCTGCAACGCTAGCGTTAATGTTTAATTAATTAGCGTTATGTGCAAGCGGGCAGTTATCGCCCATGTATTTTTAGCAACTCGTTAACAAACGCTGATGTCATGATAGTTTGTTGAATATAAATGCGATTCACTTTGTGGCATATAAGGCTATATTGATAGGCTAGTCAATGCTCAACTAGTCTTCCATGCATGAAGTGGAGCCATCTCATCAGTTTGTACAAGAATAGAGTTCTGTTGCATCAGTGAGCATTAAACCCTGATTTGCAACTCTCTGTTTTGCACTGAAAACTATTCCACTGATTTATTTGTTTTAGCTACATTTCTTTCCTTTGTAGTACTCCAATATTTTTTGTAGGGACGGCAATACGTTTAGAGAACTTAAAGTTATGTTAAATACAGTAGGTTTTATTTTTTTCTGCTGTAAAACTTAAGATGGGGGGAAACTAAAGATTTGTAAAATAATTTCAATGTGTAATGCAGTTTTATTTTTGTTAAAATGGATTTTTCTAAAAATTGGTATCGAAAAAAGTATCGTTCAGGAACCGGTATCGAAATCCAAGTATCGAAACGGTATCGATATCGAAAAATTTTGAACGATACCCAGCCCTACATGGAGCGCAGATGTACTTGTACATTGAGCGGAGAGGTACTGGTACATGGAGCGGAGATGTACTTGTACATTGAGCGGAGAGGTACTTGTACATTGAGCGGAGAGGTACTTGTACATTGAGCGGAGAGGTACTTGTACATGGAGCGGAGATGTACTTGTACATTGAGCGGAGAGGTACTGGTACATGGAGCGGAGATGTACTTGTACATTGAGCGGAGAGGTACTTGTACATGGAGTGGAGATGTACTTGTACATTGAGCGGAGAGGTACTGGTACATGGAGCGGAGATGTACTTGTACATTGAGCGGAGAGGTACTTGTACATGGAGTGGAGATGTACTTGTACATTGAGCGGAGAGGTACTGGTACATGGAGCGGAGATGTACTTGTACATTGAGCGGAGAGGTACTTGTACATGGAGTGGAGATGTACTTGTACATGGAGCGGAGATGTACTTGTACATTGAGCGGAGAGGTACTTGTACATGGAGCGGAGATGTACTTGTACATGGAGCGGAGAGGTACTTGTACATGGAGCGGAGAGGTACTTGTACATGGAGCGGAGATGTACTTGTACATGGAGCGGAGATGTACTTGTACATGGAGCGGAGAGGTACTTGTACATGGAGCGGAGAGGTACTTATACATTGAGCGGAGACGTACTTGTACATGGAGCGGAGATGTACTTGTACATGGAGCGGAGAGGTACTTGTACATTGAGCGGAGAGGTACTTGTACATTGAGCGGAGATGTACTTGTACATTGAGCGGAGAGGTACTGTCGACACTTGTACATTGAGCGGAGAGGTACTTGTACATGGAGCGGAGAGGTACTTGTACATGGAGCGGAGAGGTACTGTCGACACTTGTACATTGAGCGGAGAGGTACTTGTACATGGAGCGGAGAGGTACTTGTACATGGAGCGGAGATGTACTTGTACAGGGAGCGGAGAGGTACTTGTACATTGAGCGGAGAGGTACTTGTACATGGAGCGGAGAGGTACTTGTACATGGAGCGGAGAGGTACTTGTACATGGAGCGGAGAGGTACTTGTACATTGAGCGGAGAGGTACTTGTACATGGAGCGGAGAGGTACTTGTACATGGAGCGGAGAGGTACTTGTACATGGAGCGGAGAGGTACTTGTACATTGAGCGGAGAGGTACTTGTACATGGAGCGGAGAGGTACTTGTACATGGAGCGGAGAGGTACTTGTACATGGAGCGGAGAGGTACTTGTACATGGAGCGGAGAGGTACTTGTACATTGAGCGGAGATGTACTTGTACATGGAGCGGAGATGTACTTGTACATGGATCGGAGAGGTACTTGTACATGAGAGCGGAGAGGTACTGTCGACACTTGTACATTGAGCGTAGAGGTACTGTCGACACTTGTACATTGAGCGGAGAGGTACTTGTACATGGAGCGGAGAGGTACTGTCGACACTTGTACATTGAGCGGAGAGGTACTTGTACATTGAGCGGAGAGGTACTTGTACATGGAGCGCAGAGGTACTTGTACATTGAGCGGAGAGGTACTTGTACATGGAGCGGAGAGGTACTTGTACATGAGAGCGGAGAGGTACTTGTACATGGAGCGGAGAGGTACTTGTACATTGAGCGGAGAGGTACTGTCGACACTTGTACATTCAGCGGAGAGGTACTTGTACATGGAGCGGAGAGGTACTGTCGATACTTGACATTGAGCGGAGAGGTACTTGTACATGGAGCGGAGAGGTACTTGTACATGGAGCGGAGAGGTACTTGTACATGGAGCGGAGAGGTACTTGTACATTGAGCGGAGAGGTACTTGTACATGGAGCGGAGAGGTACTTGTACATTGAGCGGAGAGGTACTTGTACATGGAGCGGAGAGGTACTTGTACATGGAGCGGAGAGGTACTTGTACATGGAGCGGAGAGGTACTTGTACATGGAGCGGAGAGGTACTTGTACATTGAGCGGAGATGTACTTGTACATGGAGCGGAGATGTACTTGTACATGGATCGGAGAGGTACTTGTACATGAGAGCGGAGAGGTACTGTCGACACTTGTACATTCAGCGGAGAGGTACTTGTACATTGAGCGTAGAGGTACTGTCGACACTTGTACATTGAGCGGAGAGGTACTTGTACATGGAGCGGAGAGGTACTGTCGACACTTGTACATTGAGCGGAGAGGTACTTGTACATTGAGCGGAGAGGTACTTGTACATGGAGCGCAGAGGTACTTGTACATTGAGCGGAGAGGTACTTGTACATGGAGCGGAGAGGTACTTGTACATGAGAGCGGAGAGGTACTTGTACATGGAGCGGAGAGGTACTGTCGACACTTGTACATTCAGCGGAGAGGTACTTGTACATGGAGCGGAGAGGTACTGTCGATACTTGACATTGAGCGGAGAGGTACTTGTACATGGAGCGGAGAGGTATTTGTACATTGAGCGGAGAGGTACTTGTACATTGAGCGGAGAGGTACTGTCGACACTTGTACATTCAGCGGAGAGCTACTTGTACATGGAGCGGAGAGGTATTTGTACATTGAGCGGAGAGGTACTTGTACATGGAGCGGAGAGGTACTTGTACATAGAGCGGAGAGGTACTTATACATGGAGCGGAGAGGTATTTGTACATTGAGCGGAGAGGTACTTGTACATGGAGCGGAGAGGTACTTGTACATGAGAGCGGAGAGGTATTTGTACATGGAGCGGAAAGGTACTGTCGACACTTGTACATTGAGCGGAGAGCTACTTGTACATGGAGCGGAGAGGTACTTGTACATGAGAGCGGAGAGGTACTTGTACATGGAGCGGAGAGGTATTTGTACATGGAGCGGAGAGGTACTGTCGACACTTGACATTGAGCGGAGAGGTACTTGTACATGGAGCGGAGAGGTACTTGTACATGAGAGCGGAGAGGTATTTGTACATGGAGCGGAGAGGTACTGTCGACACTTGACATTGAGCGGAGAGGTACTTGTACATGGAGCGGAGAGGTACTTGTACATGGAGCGGAGAGGTACTTGTACATGGACCGGAGAGGTACTTGTACATGGAGCGGAGAGGTACTTGTACATGGAGCGGAGATGTACTTGTACATTGAGCGGAGAGGTACTTGTACATGGAGCAGAGATGTACTTGTACATGGAGCGGAGATGTACTTGTACATTGAGCGGAGAGGTACTTGTACATGGAGCGGAGAGGTACTTGTACATGGAGCGGAGATGTACTTGTACATGGAGCGGAGATGTACTTGTACATTGAGCGGAGAGGTACTTGTACATGGAGCGGAGAGGTACTTGTACATTCAGCGGAGAGGTACTTGTACATTGAGCGGAGAGGTACTTGTAGATGGAGCGGAGAGGTACTGTCGACACTTGTACATTGAGCGGAGAGGTACTTGTACATGGAGCGGAGAGGTACTTGTACATGGAGCGGAGAGGTACTGTCGACACTTGTACATTGAGCGGAGAGGTACTTGTACATGGAGCGGAGAGGTACTTGTACATGGAGCGGAGATGTACTTGTACAGGGAGCGGAGAGGTACTTGTACATTGAGCGGAGAGGTACTTGTACATGGAGCGGAGAGGTACTTGTACATGGAGCGGAGAGGTACTTGTACATGGAGCGGAGAGGTACTTGTACATTGAGCGGAGAGGTACTTGTACATGGAGCGGAGATGTACTTGTACATGGAGCGGAGAGGTACTTGTACATGGAGCGGAGAGGTACTTGTACATTGAGCGGAGAGGTACTTGTACATGGAGCGGAGAGGTACTTGTACATGGAGCGGAGAGGTACTTGTACATGGAGCGGAGAGGTACTTGTACATGGAGCGGAGAGGTACTTGTACATTGAGCGGAGATGTACTTGTACATGGAGCGGAGATGTACTTGTACATGGATCGGAGAGGTACTTGTACATGAGAGCGGAGAGGTACTGTCGACACTTGTACATTGAGCGTAGAGGTACTGTCGACACTTGTACATTGAGCGGAGAGGTACTTGTACATGGAGCGGAGAGGTACTGTCGACACTTGTACATTGAGCGGAGAGGTACTTGTACATTGAGCGGAGAGGTACTTGTACATGGAGCGCAGAGGTACTTGTACATTGAGCGGAGAGGTACTTGTACATGGAGCGGAGAGGTACTTGTACATGAGAGCGGAGAGGTACTTGTACATGGAGCGGAGAGGTACTTGTACATTGAGCGGAGAGGTACTGTCGACACTTGTACATTCAGCGGAGAGGTACTTGTACATGGAGCGGAGAGGTACTGTCGATACTTGACATTGAGCGGAGAGGTACTTGTACATGGAGCGGAGAGGTACTTGTACATGGAGCGGAGAGGTACTTGTACATGGAGCGGAGAGGTACTTGTACATTGAGCGGAGAGGTACTTGTACATGGAGCGGAGAGGTACTTGTACATTGAGCGGAGAGGTACTTGTACATGGAGCGGAGAGGTACTTGTACATGGAGCGGAGAGGTACTTGTACATGGAGCGGAGAGGTACTTGTACATGGAGCGGAGAGGTACTTGTACATTGAGCGGAGATGTACTTGTACATGGAGCGGAGATGTACTTGTACATGGATCGGAGAGGTACTTGTACATGAGAGCGGAGAGGTACTGTCGACACTTGTACATTCAGCGGAGAGGTACTTGTACATTGAGCGTAGAGGTACTGTCGACACTTGTACATTGAGCGGAGAGGTACTTGTACATGGAGCGGAGAGGTACTGTCGACACTTGTACATTGAGCGGAGAGGTACTTGTACATTGAGCGGAGAGGTACTTGTACATGGAGCGCAGAGGTACTTGTACATTGAGCGGAGAGGTACTTGTACATGGAGCGGAGAGGTACTTGTACATGAGAGCGGAGAGGTACTTGTACATGGAGCGGAGAGGTACTGTCGACACTTGTACATTCAGCGGAGAGGTACTTGTACATGGAGCGGAGAGGTACTGTCGATACTTGACATTGAGCGGAGAGGTACTTGTACATGGAGCGGAGAGGTATTTGTACATTGAGCGGAGAGGTACTTGTACATTGAGCGGAGAGGTACTGTCGACACTTGTACATTCAGCGGAGAGCTACTTGTACATGGAGCGGAGAGGTATTTGTACATTGAGCGGAGAGGTACTTGTACATGGAGCGGAGAGGTACTTGTACATAGAGCGGAGAGGTACTTATACATGGAGCGGAGAGGTATTTGTACATTGAGCGGAGAGGTACTTGTACATGGAGCGGAGAGGTACTTGTACATGAGAGCGGAGAGGTATTTGTACATGGAGCGGAAAGGTACTGTCGACACTTGTACATTGAGCGGAGAGCTACTTGTACATGGAGCGGAGAGGTACTTGTACATGAGAGCGGAGAGGTACTTGTACATGGAGCGGAGAGGTATTTGTACATGGAGCGGAGAGGTACTGTCGACACTTGACATTGAGCGGAGAGGTACTTGTACATGGAGCGGAGAGGTACTTGTACATGAGAGCGGAGAGGTATTTGTACATGGAGCGGAGAGGTACTGTCGACACTTGACATTGAGCGGAGAGGTACTTGTACATGGAGCGGAGAGGTACTTGTACATGGAGCGGAGAGGTACTTGTACATGGACCGGAGAGGTACTTGTACATGGAGCGGAGAGGTACTTGTACATGGAGCGGAGATGTACTTGTACATTGAGCGGAGAGGTACTTGTACATGGAGCAGAGATGTACTTGTACATGGAGCGGAGATGTACTTGTACATTGAGCGGAGAGGTACTTGTACATGGAGCGGAGAGGTACTTGTACATGGAGCGGAGATGTACTTGTACATGGAGCGGAGATGTACTTGTACATTGAGCGGAGAGGTACTTGTACATGGAGCGGAGAGGTACTTGTACATTCAGCGGAGAGGTACTTGTACATTGAGCGGAGAGGTACTTGTAGATGGAGCGGAGAGGTACTGTCGACACTTGTACATTGAGCGGAGAGGTACTTGTACATGGAGCGGAGAGGTACTTGTACATGGAGCGGAGAGGTACTGTCGACACTTGTACATTGAGCGGAGAGGTACTTGTACATGGAGCGGAGAGGTACTTGTACATGGAGCGGAGATGTACTTGTACAGGGAGCGGAGAGGTACTTGTACATTGAGCGGAGAGGTACTTGTACATGGAGCGGAGAGGTACTTGTACATGGAGCGGAGAGGTACTTGTACATGGAGCGGAGAGGTACTTGTACATTGAGCGGAGAGGTACTTGTACATGGAGCGGAGAGGTACTTGTACATGGAGCGGAGAGGTACTTGTACATGGAGCGGAGAGGTACTTGTACATTGAGCGGAGAGGTACTTGTACATGGAGCGGAGAGGTACTTGTACATGGAGCGGAGAGGTACTTGTACATGGAGCGGAGAGGTACTTGTACATGGAGCGGAGAGGTACTTGTACATTGAGCGGAGATGTACTTGTACATGGAGCGGAGATGTACTTGTACATGGATCGGAGAGGTACTTGTACATGAGAGCGGAGAGGTACTGTCGACACTTGTACATTCAGCGGAGAGGTACTTGTACATTGAGCGTAGAGGTACTGTCGACACTTGTACATTGAGCGGAGAGGTACTTGTACATGGAGCGGAGAGGTACTGTCGACACTTGTACATTGAGCGGAGAGGTACTTGTACATTGAGCGGAGAGGTACTTGTACATGGAGCGCAGAGGTACTTGTACATTGAGCGGAGAGGTACTTGTACATGGAGCGGAGAGGTACTTGTACATGAGAGCGGAGAGGTACTTGTACATGGAGCGGAGAGGTACTGTCGACACTTGTACATTCAGCGGAGAGGTACTTGTACATGGAGCGGAGAGGTACTGTCGATACTTGACATTGAGCGGAGAGGTACTTGTACATGGAGCGGAGAGGTATTTGTACATTGAGCGGAGAGGTACTTGTACATTGAGCGGAGAGGTACTGTCGACACTTGTACATTCAGCGGAGAGCTACTTGTACATGGAGCGGAGAGGTATTTGTACATTGAGCGGAGAGGTACTTGTACATGGAGCGGAGAGGTACTTGTACATAGAGCGGAGAGGTACTTATACATGGAGCGGAGAGGTATTTGTACATTGAGCGGAGAGGTACTTGTACATGGAGCGGAGAGGTACTTGTACATGAGAGCGGAGAGGTATTTGTACATGGAGCGGAAAGGTACTGTCGACACTTGTACATTGAGCGGAGAGCTACTTGTACATGGAGCGGAGAGGTACTTGTACATGAGAGCGGAGAGGTACTTGTACATGGAGCGGAGAGGTATTTGTACATGGAGCGGAGAGGTACTGTCGACACTTGACATTGAGCGGAGAGGTACTTGTACATGGAGCGGAGAGGTACTTGTACATGAGAGCGGAGAGGTATTTGTACATGGAGCGGAGAGGTACTGTCGACACTTGACATTGAGCGGAGAGGTACTTGTACATGGAGCGGAGAGGTACTTGTACATGGAGCGGAGAGGTACTTGTACATGGACCGGAGAGGTACTTGTACATGGAGCGGAGAGGTACTTGTACATGGAGCGGAGATGTACTTGTACATTGAGCGGAGAGGTACTTGTACATGGAGCAGAGATGTACTTGTACATGGAGCGGAGATGTACTTGTACATTGAGCGGAGAGGTACTTGTACATGGAGCGGAGAGGTACTTGTACATGGAGCGGAGATGTACTTGTACATGGAGCGGAGATGTACTTGTACATTGAGCGGAGAGGTACTTGTACATGGAGCGGAGAGGTACTTGTACATTCAGCGGAGAGGTACTTGTACATTGAGCGGAGAGGTACTTGTAGATGGAGCGGAGAGGTACTGTCGACACTTGTACATTGAGCGGAGAGGTACTTGTACATGGAGCGGAGAGGTACTTGTACATGGAGCGGAGAGGTACTGTCGACACTTGTACATTGAGCGGAGAGGTACTTGTACATGGAGCGGAGAGGTACTTGTACATGGAGCGGAGATGTACTTGTACAGGGAGCGGAGAGGTACTTGTACATTGAGCGGAGAGGTACTTGTACATGGAGCGGAGAGGTACTTGTACATGGAGCGGAGAGGTACTTGTACATGGAGCGGAGAGGTACTTGTACATTGAGCGGAGAGGTACTTGTACATGGAGCGGAGAGGTACTTGTACATGGAGCGGAGAGGTACTTGTACATGGAGCGGAGAGGTACTTGTACATTGAGCGGAGAGGTACTTGTACATGGAGCGGAGAGGTACTTGTACATGGAGCGGAGAGGTACTTGTACATGGAGCGGAGAGGTACTTGTACATGGAGTGGAGAGGTACTTGTACATTGAGCGGAGATGTACTTGTACATGGAGCGGAGATGTACTTGTACATGGATCGGAGAGGTACTTGTACATGAGAGCGGAGAGGTACTGTCGACACTTGTACATTGAGCGTAGAGGTACTGTCGACACTTGTACATTGAGCGGAGAGGTACTTGTACATGGAGCGGAGAGGTACTGTCGACACTTGTACATTGAGCGGAGAGGTACTTGTACATTGAGCGGAGAGGTACTTGTACATGGAGCGCAGAGGTACTTGTACATTGAGCGGAGAGGTACTTGTACATGGAGCGGAGAGGTACTTGTACATGAGAGCGGAGAGGTACTTGTACATGGAGCGGAGAGGTACTTGTACATTGAGCGGAGAGGTACTGTCGACACTTGTACATTCAGCGGAGAGGTACTTGTACATGGAGCGGAGAGGTACTGTCGATACTTGACATTGAGCGGAGAGGTACTTGTACATGGAGCGGAGAGGTACTTGTACATGGAGCGGAGAGGTACTTGTACATGGAGCGGAGAGGTACTTGTACATTGAGCGGAGAGGTACTTGTACATGGAGCGGAGAGGTACTTGTACATTGAGCGGAGAGGTACTTGTACATGGAGCGGAGAGGTACTTGTACATGGAGCGGAGAGGTACTTGTACATGGAGCGGAGAGGTACTTGTACATGGAGCGGAGAGGTACTTGTACATTGAGCGGAGATGTACTTGTACATGGAGCGGAGATGTACTTGTACATGGATCGGAGAGGTACTTGTACATGAGAGCGGAGAGGTACTGTCGACACTTGTACATTCAGCGGAGAGGTACTTGTACATTGAGCGTAGAGGTACTGTCGACACTTGTACATTGAGCGGAGAGGTACTTGTACATGGAGCGGAGAGGTACTGTCGACACTTGTACATTGAGCGGAGAGGTACTTGTACATTGAGCGGAGAGGTACTTGTACATGGAGCGCAGAGGTACTTGTACATTGAGCGGAGAGGTACTTGTACATGGAGCGGAGAGGTACTTGTACATGAGAGCGGAGAGGTACTTGTACATGGAGCGGAGAGGTACTGTCGACACTTGTACATTCAGCGGAGAGGTACTTGTACATGGAGCGGAGAGGTACTGTCGATACTTGACATTGAGCGGAGAGGTACTTGTACATGGAGCGGAGAGGTATTTGTACATTGAGCGGAGAGGTACTTGTACATTGAGCGGAGAGGTACTGTCGACACTTGTACATTCAGCGGAGAGCTACTTGTACATGGAGCGGAGAGGTATTTGTACATTGAGCGGAGAGGTACTTGTACATGGAGCGGAGAGGTACTTGTACATGAGAGCGGAGAGGTACTTGTACATGGAGCGGAGAGGTATTTGTACATGGAGCGGAGAGGTACTGTCGACACTTGTACATTGAGCGGAGAGCTACTTGTACATGGAGCGGAGAGGTACTTGTACATGAGAGCGGAGAGGTACTTGTACATTGAGCGGAGAGGTACTTGTACATTGAGCGGAGACGTACTTGTACATTGAGCGGAGATGTACTTGTACATTGAGCGGAGATGTACTTGTACATTGAGCGGAGAGGTACTGGTACATGGAGCGGAGAGGTACTTGTACATGGAGCGGAGAGGTATTTGTACATGGAGCGGAGAGGTATTTGTACATGGAGCGGAGAGGTACTTGTACATTGAGCGGAGAGGTACTTGTACATGGAGCGGAGAGGTATTTGTACATGGAGCGGAGAGGTACTGTCGACACTTGTACATTGAGCGGAGAGCTACTTGTACATTGAGCGGAGAGGTACTTGTACATGGAGCGGAGAGGTACTTGTACATTGAGCGGAGAGGTACTTGTACATTGAGCGGAGACGTACTTGTACATTGAGCGGAGATGTACTTGTACATTGAGCGGAGATGTACTTGTACATTGAGCGGAGAGGTACTGGTACATGGAGCGGAGAGGTACTTGTACATGGAGCGGAGAGGTATTTGTACATGGAGCGGAGAGGTATTTGTACATGGAGCGGAGAGGTACTTGTACATTGAGCGGAGAGGTACTTGTACATGGAGCGGAGAGGTACTTGTACATGGAGCGGAGAGGTACTTGTACATGTAGCGGAGAGGTGCTTGTACATGGAGCGGAGAGGTACTTGTACATGGAGCGGAGAGGTATTTGTACATGGAGCGGAGAGGTACTTGTACATGGAGCGGAGAGGTACTTGTACATTCAGCGGAGAGGTACTTGTACATTGAGCGGAGAGGTACTTGTAGATGGAGCGGAGAGGTACTGTCGACACTTGTACATTGAGCGGAGAGGTACTTGTACATGGAGCGGAGAGGTACTTGTACATGGAGCGGAGAGGTACTGTCGACACTTGTACATTGAGCGGAGAGGTACTTGTACATGGAGCGGAGAGGTACTTGTACATGGAGCGGAGATGTACTTGTACAGGGAGCGGAGAGGTACTTGTACATTGAGCGGAGAGGTACTTGTACATGGAGCGGAGAGGTACTTGTACATGGAGCGGAGAGGTACTTGTACATGGAGCGGAGAGGTACTTGTACATTGAGCGGAGAGGTACTTGTACATGGAGCGGAGAGGTACTTGTACATGGAGCGGAGAGGTACTTGTACATGGAGCGGAGAGGTACTTGTACATTGAGCGGAGAGGTACTTGTACATGGAGCGGAGAGGTACTTGTACATGGAGCGGAGAGGTACTTGTACATGGAGCGGAGAGGTACTTGTACATGGAGCGGAGAGGTACTTGTACATTGAGCGGAGATGTACTTGTACATGGAGCGGAGATGTACTTGTACATGGATCGGAGAGGTACTTGTACATGAGAGCGGAGAGGTACTGTCGACACTTGTACATTGAGCGTAGAGGTACTGTCGACACTTGTACATTGAGCGGAGAGGTACTTGTACATGGAGCGGAGAGGTACTGTCGACACTTGTACATTGAGCGGAGAGGTACTTGTACATTGAGCGGAGAGGTACTTGTACATGGAGCGCAGAGGTACTTGTACATTGAGCGGAGAGGTACTTGTACATGGAGCGGAGAGGTACTTGTACATGAGAGCGGAGAGGTACTTGTACATGGAGCGGAGAGGTACTTGTACATTGAGCGGAGAGGTACTGTCGACACTTGTACATTCAGCGGAGAGGTACTTGTACATGGAGCGGAGAGGTACTGTCGATACTTGACATTGAGCGGAGAGGTACTTGTACATGGAGCGGAGAGGTACTTGTACATGGAGCGGAGAGGTACTTGTACATGGAGCGGAGAGGTACTTGTACATTGAGCGGAGAGGTACTTGTACATGGAGCGGAGAGGTACTTGTACATTGAGCGGAGAGGTACTTGTACATGGAGCGGAGAGGTACTTGTACATGGAGCGGAGAGGTACTTGTACATGGAGCGGAGAGGTACTTGTACATGGAGCGGAGAGGTACTTGTACATTGAGCGGAGATGTACTTGTACATGGAGCGGAGATGTACTTGTACATGGATCGGAGAGGTACTTGTACATGAGAGCGGAGAGGTACTGTCGACACTTGTACATTCAGCGGAGAGGTACTTGTACATTGAGCGTAGAGGTACTGTCGACACTTGTACATTGAGCGGAGAGGTACTTGTACATGGAGCGGAGAGGTACTGTCGACACTTGTACATTGAGCGGAGAGGTACTTGTACATTGAGCGGAGAGGTACTTGTACATGGAGCGCAGAGGTACTTGTACATTGAGCGGAGAGGTACTTGTACATGGAGCGGAGAGGTACTTGTACATGAGAGCGGAGAGGTACTTGTACATGGAGCGGAGAGGTACTGTCGACACTTGTACATTCAGCGGAGAGGTACTTGTACATGGAGCGGAGAGGTACTGTCGATACTTGACATTGAGCGGAGAGGTACTTGTACATGGAGCGGAGAGGTATTTGTACATTGAGCGGAGAGGTACTTGTACATTGAGCGGAGAGGTACTGTCGACACTTGTACATTCAGCGGAGAGCTACTTGTACATGGAGCGGAGAGGTATTTGTACATTGAGCGGAGAGGTACTTGTACATGGAGCGGAGAGGTACTTGTACATAGAGCGGAGAGGTACTTATACATGGAGCGGAGAGGTATTTGTACATTGAGCGGAGAGGTACTTGTACATGGAGCGGAGAGGTACTTGTACATGAGAGCGGAGAGGTATTTGTACATGGAGCGGAAAGGTACTGTCGACACTTGTACATTGAGCGGAGAGCTACTTGTACATGGAGCGGAGAGGTACTTGTACATGAGAGCGGAGAGGTACTTGTACATGGAGCGGAGAGGTATTTGTACATGGAGCGGAGAGGTACTGTCGACACTTGACATTGAGCGGAGAGGTACTTGTACATGGAGCGGAGAGGTACTTGTACATGAGAGCGGAGAGGTATTTGTACATGGAGCGGAGAGGTACTGTCGACACTTGACATTGAGCGGAGAGGTACTTGTACATGGAGCGGAGAGGTACTTGTACATGGAGCGGAGAGGTACTTGTACATGGACCGGAGAGGTACTTGTACATGGAGCGGAGAGGTACTTGTACATGGAGCGGAGATGTACTTGTACATTGAGCGGAGAGGTACTTGTACATGGAGCAGAGATGTACTTGTACATGGAGCGGAGATGTACTTGTACATTGAGCGGAGAGGTACTTGTACATGGAGCGGAGAGGTACTTGTACATGGAGCGGAGATGTACTTGTACATGGAGCGGAGATGTACTTGTACATTGAGCGGAGAGGTACTTGTACATGGAGCGGAGAGGTACTTGTACATTCAGCGGAGAGGTACTTGTACATTGAGCGGAGAGGTACTTGTAGATGGAGCGGAGAGGTACTGTCGACACTTGTACATTGAGCGGAGAGGTACTTGTACATGGAGCGGAGAGGTACTTGTACATGGAGCGGAGAGGTACTGTCGACACTTGTACATTGAGCGGAGAGGTACTTGTACATGGAGCGGAGAGGTACTTGTACATGGAGCGGAGATGTACTTGTACAGGGAGCGGAGAGGTACTTGTACATTGAGCGGAGAGGTACTTGTACATGGAGCGGAGAGGTACTTGTACATGGAGCGGAGAGGTACTTGTACATGGAGCGGAGAGGTACTTGTACATTGAGCGGAGAGGTACTTGTACATGGAGCGGAGAGGTACTTGTACATGGAGCGGAGAGGTACTTGTACATGGAGCGGAGAGGTACTTGTACATTGAGCGGAGAGGTACTTGTACATGGAGCGGAGAGGTACTTGTACATGGAGCGGAGAGGTACTTGTACATGGAGCGGAGAGGTACTTGTACATGGAGCGGAGAGGTACTTGTACATTGAGCGGAGATGTACTTGTACATGGAGCGGAGATGTACTTGTACATGGATCGGAGAGGTACTTGTACATGAGAGCGGAGAGGTACTGTCGACACTTGTACATTGAGCGTAGAGGTACTGTCGACACTTGTACATTGAGCGGAGAGGTACTTGTACATGGAGCGGAGAGGTACTGTCGACACTTGTACATTGAGCGGAGAGGTACTTGTACATTGAGCGGAGAGGTACTTGTACATGGAGCGCAGAGGTACTTGTACATTGAGCGGAGAGGTACTTGTACATGGAGCGGAGAGGTACTTGTACATGAGAGCGGAGAGGTACTTGTACATGGAGCGGAGAGGTACTTGTACATTGAGCGGAGAGGTACTGTCGACACTTGTACATTCAGCGGAGAGGTACTTGTACATGGAGCGGAGAGGTACTGTCGATACTTGACATTGAGCGGAGAGGTACTTGTACATGGAGCGGAGAGGTACTTGTACATGGAGCGGAGAGGTACTTGTACATGGAGCGGAGAGGTACTTGTACATTGAGCGGAGAGGTACTTGTACATGGAGCGGAGAGGTACTTGTACATTGAGCGGAGAGGTACTTGTACATGGAGCGGAGAGGTACTTGTACATGGAGCGGAGAGGTACTTGTACATGGAGCGGAGAGGTACTTGTACATGGAGCGGAGAGGTACTTGTACATTGAGCGGAGATGTACTTGTACATGGAGCGGAGATGTACTTGTACATGGATCGGAGAGGTACTTGTACATGAGAGCGGAGAGGTACTGTCGACACTTGTACATTCAGCGGAGAGTTACTTGTACATTGAGCGTAGAGGTACTGTCGACACTTGTACATTGAGCGGAGAGGTACTTGTACATGGAGCGGAGAGGTACTGTCGACACTTGTACATTGAGCGGAGAGGTACTTGTACATTGAGCGGAGAGGTACTTGTACATGGAGCGCAGAGGTACTTGTACATTGAGCGGAGAGGTACTTGTACATGGAGCGGAGAGGTACTTGTACATGAGAGCGGAGAGGTACTTGTACATGGAGCGGAGAGGTACTGTCGACACTTGTACATTCAGCGGAGAGGTACTTGTACATGGAGCGGAGAGGTACTGTCGATACTTGACATTGAGCGGAGAGGTACTTGTACATGGAGCGGAGAGGTATTTGTACATTGAGCGGAGAGGTACTTGTACATTGAGCGGAGAGGTACTGTCGACACTTGTACATTCAGCGGAGAGCTACTTGTACATGGAGCGGAGAGGTATTTGTACATTGAGCGGAGAGGTACTTGTACATGGAGCGGAGAGGTACTTGTACATGAGAGCGGAGAGGTACTTGTACATGGAGCGGAGAGGTATTTGTACATGGAGCGGAGAGGTACTGTCGACACTTGTACATTGAGCGGAGAGCTACTTGTACATGGAGCGGAGAGGTACTTGTACATGAGAGCGGAGAGGTACTTGTACATGGAGCGGAGAGGTATTTGTACATGGAGCGGAGAGGTACTGTCGACACTTGACATTGAGCGGAGAGGTACTTGTACATGGAGCGGAGAGGTACTTGTACATGAGAGCGGAGAGGTATTTGTACATGGAGCGGAGAGGTACTGTCGACACTTGACATTGAGCGGAGAGGTACTTGTACATGGAGCGGAGAGGTACTTGTACATGGAGCGGAGAGGTACTTGTACATGGAGCGGAGAGGTACTTGTACATGGAGCGGAGAGGTACTTGTACATGGAGCGGAGATGTACTTGTACATTGAGCGGAGAGGTACTTGTACATGGAGCAGAGATGTACTTGTACATGGAGCGGAGATGTACTTGTACATTGAGCGGAGAGGTACTTGTACATGGAGCGGAGAGGTACTTGTACATTGAGCGGAGAGGTACTTGTACATTGAGCGGAGAGGTACTTGTACATGGAGCTAGGGCTGGGTATCGAGTTTCGATACTTACTTGGCACCGAAATGGAAACATCGATACTAAGGGGTATCGAAGCCTCCCTTGTCAATCGATACCAATTTTCGATACCAAAACAAAACAGCGTCATTGAGCCTATAAGCATGCGACATGCTTGCACGCCGCGCTCTAATACGGCTGGTGATTGGCTGTCATGTAGAGGCATGCAGGAAACGTTACGCCCACTTTAGCCGGTGTGTTTGTTGTGACTGTGAGCCAGGCGTGCGGTGCGGATAGTATACAAGAAGTTAGCCACTCAAGCTACTCCTATCCTGGATTACCATATGGCGAAGATGATGAAAAGCAGGAAAAGAAACAGAAACAACACGGACTGGTTTCCACAGACAAGAGAAATAATTGAGAGGTGGGTCAGCTCAGCTTACCGCAAGTTAGCGGTTATCAGATCCCTCAGTCTGACAAATCCATGCATCTGGCTGTGAGTTGTAGCATTAGATCGTTTAATTAATTGCCGCCGTAACGTTATGCGCAAGCGGGCATTGTGTATTTTTAGCAACTCGTTAACAAACGCTGATGTCATGATAGTTTGTTGAATGTAAATGCGATTCATTTATATTGATTGGCTAGTCAGTGAAGTTGAGCTGTCTCGTCAGATTTGACAAGAATGACGTTCTGTTGCAGCAGTGAGCACACTGATCTGCAACGCTAGCGTTAATGTTTAATTAATTAGCGTTATGTGCAAGCGGGCAGTTATCGCCCATGTATTTTTAGCAACTCGTTAACAAACGCTGATGTCATGATAGTTTGTTGAATATAAATGCGATTCACTTTGTGGCATATAAGGCTATATTGATAGGCTAGTCAATGCTCAACTAGTCTTCCATGCATGAAGTGGAGCCATCTCATCAGTTTGTACAAGAATAGAGTTCTGTTGCATCAGTGAGCATTAAACCCTGATTTGCAACTCTCTGTTTTGCACTGAAAACTATTCCACTGATTTATTTGTTTTAGCTACATTTCTTTCCTTTGTAGTACTCCAATATTTTTTGTAGGGACGGCAATACGTTTAGAGAACTTAAAGTTATGTTAAATACAGTAGGTTTTATTTTTTTCTGCTGTAAAACTTAAGATGGGGGGAAACTAAAGATTTGTAAAATAATTTCAATGTGTAATGCAGTTTTATTTTTGTTAAAATGGATTTTTCTAAAAATTGGTATCGAAAAAAGTATCGTTCAGGAACCGGTATCGAAATCCAAGTATCGAAACGGTATCGATATCGAAAAATTTTGAACGATACCCAGCCCTACATGGAGCGCAGATGTACTTGTACATTGAGCGGAGAGGTACTGGTACATGGAGCGGAGATGTACTTGTACATTGAGCGGAGAGGTACTTGTACATTGAGCGGAGAGGTACTTGTACATGGAGCGGAGATGTACTTGTACATGGAGCGGAGAGGTACTTGTACATGGAGCGGAGAGGTACTTGTACATGGAGCGGAGAGGTACTTGTACATGGAGCGGAGAGGTACTTGTACATGGAGCGGAGAGGTACTTGTACATTGAGCGGAGATGTACTTGTACATGGAGCGGAGATGTACTTGTACATGGATCGGAGAGGTACTTGTACATGAGAGCGGAGAGGTACTGTCGACACTTGTACATTGAGCGTAGAGGTACTGTCGACACTTGTACATTGAGCGGAGAGGTACTTGTACATGGAGCGGAGAGGTACTGTCGACACTTGTACATTGAGCGGAGAGGTACTTGTACATTGAGCGGAGAGGTACTTGTACATGGAGCGCAGAGGTACTTGTACATTGAGCGGAGAGGTACTTGTACATGGAGCGGAGAGGTACTTGTACATGAGAGCGGAGAGGTACTTGTACATGGAGCGGAGAGGTACTTGTACATTGAGCGGAGAGGTACTGTCGACACTTGTACATTCAGCGGAGAGGTACTTGTACATGGAGCGGAGAGGTACTGTCGATACTTGACATTGAGCGGAGAGGTACTTGTACATGGAGCGGAGAGGTATTTGTACATTGAGCGGAGAGGTACTTGTACATTGAGCGGAGAGGTACTGTCGACACTTGTACATTCAGCGGAGAGCTACTTGTACATGGAGCGGAGAGGTATTTGTACATTGAGCGGAGAGGTACTTGTACATGGAGCGGAGAGGTACTTGTACATAGAGCGGAGAGGTACTTATACATGGAGCGGAGAGGTATTTGTACATTGAGCGGAGAGGTACTTGTACATGGAGCGGAGAGGTACTTGTACATGAGAGCGGAGAGGTATTTGTACATGGAGCGGAAAGGTACTGTCGACACTTGTACATTGAGCGGAGAGCTACTTGTACATGGAGCGGAGAGGTACTTGTACATGAGAGCGGAGAGGTACTTGTACATGGAGCGGAGAGGTATTTGTACATGGAGCGGAGAGGTACTGTCGACACTTGACATTGAGCGGAGAGGTACTTGTACATGGAGCGGAGAGGTACTTGTACATGAGAGCGGAGAGGTATTTGTACATGGAGCGGAGAGGTACTGTCGACACTTGACATTGAGCGGAGAGGTACTTGTACATGGAGCGGAGAGGTACTTGTACATGGAGCGGAGAGGTACTTGTACATGGACCGGAGAGGTACTTGTACATGGAGCGGAGAGGTACTTGTACATGGAGCGGAGAGGTACTTGTACATTGAGCGGAGAGGTACTGGTACATGGAGCGGAGATGTACTTGTACATTGAGCGGAGAGGTACTTGTACATGGAGCGGAGAGGTACTTGTACATTGAGCGGAGAGGTACTTGTACATTGAGCGGAGACGTACTTGTACATTGAGCGGAGATGTACTTGTACATTGAGCGGAGATGTACTTGTACATTGAGCGGAGAGGTACTGGTACATGGAGCGGAGAGGTACTTGTACATGGAGCGGAGAGGTATTTGTACATGGAGCGGAGAGGTATTTGTACATGGAGCGGAGAGGTACTTGTACATTGAGCGGAGAGGTACTTGTACATGGAGCGGAGAGGTACTTGTACATGGAGCGGAGAGGTACTTGTACATGTAGCGGAGAGGTGCTTGTACATGGAGCGGAGAGGTACTTGTACATGGAGCGGAGAGGTATTTGTACATGGAGCGGAGAGGTACTTGTACATGGAGCGGAGAGGTACTTGTACATTCAGCGGAGAGGTACTTGTACATTGAGCGGAGAGGTACTTGTAGATGGAGCGGAGAGGTACTGTCGACACTTGTACATTGAGCGGAGAGGTACTTGTACATGGAGCGGAGAGGTACTTGTACATGGAGCGGAGAGGTACTGTCGACACTTGTACATTGAGCGGAGAGGTACTTGTACATGGAGCGGAGAGGTACTTGTACATGGAGCGGAGATGTACTTGTACAGGGAGCGGAGAGGTACTTGTACATTGAGCGGAGAGGTACTTGTACATGGAGCGGAGAGGTACTTGTACATGGAGCGGAGAGGTACTTGTACATGGAGCGGAGAGGTACTTGTACATTGAGCGGAGAGGTACTTGTACATGGAGCGGAGAGGTACTTGTACATGGAGCGGAGAGGTACTTGTACATGGAGCGGAGAGGTACTTGTACATTGAGCGGAGAGGTACTTGTACATGGAGCGGAGAGGTACTGTCGACACTTGTACATTGAGCGGAGAGGTACTTGTACATGGAGCGGAGAGGTACTTGTACATGGAGCGGAGATGTACTTGTACAGGGAGCGGAGAGGTACTTGTACATTGAGCGGAGAGGTACTTGTACATGGAGCGGAGAGGTACTTGTACATGGAGCGGAGAGGTACTTGTACATGGAGCGGAGAGGTACTTGTACATTGAGCGGAGAGGTACTTGTACATGGAGCGGAGAGGTACTTGTACATGGAGCGGAGAGGTACTTGTACATGGAGCGGAGAGGTACTTGTACATTGAGCGGAGAGGTACTTGTACATGGAGCGGAGAGGTACTTGTACATGGAGCGGAGAGGTACTTGTACATGGAGCGGAGAGGTACTTGTACATGGAGCGGAGAGGTACTTGTACATTGAGCGGAGATGTACTTGTACATGGAGCGGAGATGTACTTGTACATGGATCGGAGAGGTACTTGTACATGAGAGCGGAGAGGTACTGTCGACACTTGTACATTGAGCGTAGAGGTACTGTCGACACTTGTACATTGAGCGGAGAGGTACTTGTACATGGAGCGGAGAGGTACTGTCGACACTTGTACATTGAGCGGAGAGGTACTTGTACATTGAGCGGAGAGGTACTTGTACATGGAGCGCAGAGGTACTTGTACATTGAGCGGAGAGGTACTTGTACATGGAGCGGAGAGGTACTTGTACATGAGAGCGGAGAGGTACTTGTACATGGAGCGGAGAGGTACTTGTACATTGAGCGGAGAGGTACTGTCGACACTTGTACATTCAGCGGAGAGGTACTTGTACATGGAGCGGAGAGGTACTGTCGATACTTGACATTGAGCGGAGAGGTACTTGTACATGGAGCGGAGAGGTACTTGTACATGGAGCGGAGAGGTACTTGTACATGGAGCGGAGAGGTACTTGTACATTGAGCGGAGAGGTACTTGTACATGGAGCGGAGAGGTACTTGTACATTGAGCGGAGAGGTACTTGTACATGGAGCGGAGAGGTACTTGTACATGGAGCGGAGAGGTACTTGTACATGGAGCGGAGAGGTACTTGTACATGGAGCGGAGAGGTACTTGTACATTGAGCGGAGATGTACTTGTACATGGAGCGGAGATGTACTTGTACATGGATCGGAGAGGTACTTGTACATGAGAGCGGAGAGGTACTGTCGACACTTGTACATTCAGCGGAGAGGTACTTGTACATTGAGCGTAGAGGTACTGTCGACACTTGTACATTGAGCGGAGAGGTACTTGTACATGGAGCGGAGAGGTACTGTCGACACTTGTACATTGAGCGGAGAGGTACTTGTACATTGAGCGGAGAGGTACTTGTACATGGAGCGCAGAGGTACTTGTACATTGAGCGGAGAGGTACTTGTACATGGAGCGGAGAGGTACTTGTACATGAGAGCGGAGAGGTACTTGTACATGGAGCGGAGAGGTACTGTCGACACTTGTACATTCAGCGGAGAGGTACTTGTACATGGAGCGGAGAGGTACTGTCGATACTTGACATTGAGCGGAGAGGTACTTGTACATGGAGCGGAGAGGTATTTGTACATTGAGCGGAGAGGTACTTGTACATTGAGCGGAGAGGTACTGTCGACACTTGTACATTCAGCGGAGAGCTACTTGTACATGGAGCGGAGAGGTATTTGTACATTGAGCGGAGAGGTACTTGTACATGGAGCGGAGAGGTACTTGTACATAGAGCGGAGAGGTACTTATACATGGAGCGGAGAGGTATTTGTACATTGAGCGGAGAGGTACTTGTACATGGAGCAGAGAGGTACTTGTACATGAGAGCGGAGAGGTATTTGTACATGGAGCGGAAAGGTACTGTCAACACTTGTACATTGAGCGGAGAGCTACTTGTACATGGAGCGGAGAGGTACTTGTACATGAGAGCGGAGAGGTACTTGTACATGGAGCGGAGAGGTATTTGTACATGGAGCGGAGAGGTACTGTCGACACTTGACATTGAGCGGAGAGGTACTTGTACATGGAGCGGAGAGGTACTTGTACATGAGAGCGGAGAGGTATTTGTACATGGAGCGGAGAGGTACTGTCGACACTTGACATTGAGCGGAGAGGTACTTGTACATGGAGCGGAGAGGTACTTGTACATGGAGCGGAGAGGTACTTGTACATGGACCGGAGAGGTACTTGTACATGGAGCGGAGAGGTACTTGTACATGGAGCGGAGATGTACTTGTACATTGAGCGGAGAGGTACTTGTACATGGAGCAGAGATGTACTTGTACATGGAGCGGAGATGTACTTGTACATTGAGCGGAGAGGTACTTGTACATGGAGCGGAGAGGTACTTGTACATGGAGCGGAGATGTACTTGTACATGGAGCGGAGATGTACTTGTACATTGAGCGGAGAGGTACTTGTACATGGAGCAGAGATGTACTTGTACATGAGAGCGGAGAGGTACTGTCGACACTTGTACATTGAGCATAGAGGTACTGTCGACACTTGTACATTGAGCGGAGAGGTACTTGTACATGGAGCGGAGAGGTACTGTCGACACTTGTACATTGAGCGGAGAGGTACTTGTACATTGAGCGGAGAGGTACTTGTACATGGAGCGCAGAGGTACTTGTACATTGAGCGGAGAGGTACTTGTACATGGAGCGGAGAGGTACTTGTACATGAGAGCGGAGAGGTACTTGTACATGGAGCGGAGAGGTACTTGTACATTGAGCGGAGAGGTACTGTCGACACTTGTACATTCAGCGGAGAGGTACTTGTACATGGAGCGGAGAGGTACTGTCGATACTTGACATTGAGCGGAGAGGTACTTGTACATGGAGCGGAGAGGTACTTGTACATGGAGCGGAGAGGTACTTGTACATGGAGCGGAGAGGTACTTGTACATTGAGCGGAGAGGTACTTGTACATGGAGCGGAGAGGTACTTGTACATTGAGCGGAGAGGTACTTGTACATGGAGCGGAGAGGTACTTGTACATGGAGCGGAGAGGTACTTGTACATGGAGCGGAGAGGTACTTGTACATGGAGCGGAGAGGTACTTGTACATTGAGCGGAGATGTACTTGTACATGGAGCGGAGATGTACTTGTACATGGATCGGAGAGGTACTTGTACATGAGAGCGGAGAGGTACTGTCGACACTTGTACATTCAGCGGAGAGGTACTTGTACATTGAGCGTAGAGGTACTGTCGACACTTGTACATTGAGCGGAGAGGTACTTGTACATGGAGCGGAGAGGTACTGTCGACACTTGTACATTGAGCGGAGAGGTACTTGTACATTGAGCGGAGAGGTACTTGTACATGGAGCGCAGAGGTACTTGTACATTGAGCGGAGAGGTACTTGTACATGGAGCGGAGAGGTACTTGTACATGAGAGCGGAGAGGTACTTGTACATGGAGCGGAGAGGTACTGTCGACACTTGTACATTCAGCGGAGAGGTACTTGTACATGGAGCGGAGAGGTACTGTCGATACTTGACATTGAGCGGAGAGGTACTTGTACATGGAGCGGAGAGGTATTTGTACATTGAGCGGAGAGGTACTTGTACATTGAGCGGAGAGGTACTGTCGACACTTGTACATTCAGCGGAGAGCTACTTGTACATGGAGCGGAGAGGTATTTGTACATTGAGCGGAGAGGTACTTGTACATGGAGCGGAGAGGTACTTGTACATAGAGCGGAGAGGTACTTATACATGGAGCGGAGAGGTATTTGTACATTGAGCGGAGAGGTACTTGTACATGGAGCGGAGAGGTACTTGTACATGAGAGCGGAGAGGTATTTGTACATGGAGCGGAAAGGTACTGTCGACACTTGTACATTGAGCGGAGAGCTACTTGTACATGGAGCGGAGAGGTACTTGTACATGAGAGCGGAGAGGTACTTGTACATGGAGCGGAGAGGTATTTGTACATGGAGCGGAGAGGTACTGTCGACACTTGACATTGAGCGGAGAGGTACTTGTACATGGAGCGGAGAGGTACTTGTACATGAGAGCGGAGAGGTATTTGTACATGGAGCGGAGAGGTACTGTCGACACTTGACATTGAGCGGAGAGGTACTTGTACATGGAGCGGAGAGGTACTTGTACATGGAGCGGAGAGGTACTTGTACATGGACCGGAGAGGTACTTGTACATGGAGCGGAGAGGTACTTGTACATGGAGCGGAGATGTACTTGTACATTGAGCGGAGAGGTACTTGTACATGGAGCAGAGATGTACTTGTACATGGAGCGGAGATGTACTTGTACATTGAGCGGAGAGGTACTTGTACATGGAGCGGAGAGGTACTTGTACATGGAGCGGAGATGTACTTGTACATGGAGCGGAGATGTACTTGTACATTGAGCGGAGAGGTACTTGTACATGGAGCGGAGAGGTACTTGTACATTCAGCGGAGAGGTACTTGTACATTGAGCGGAGAGGTACTTGTAGATGGAGCGGAGAGGTACTGTCGACACTTGTACATTGAGCGGAGAGGTACTTGTACATGGAGCGGAGAGGTACTTGTACATGGAGCGGAGAGGTACTGTCGACACTTGTACATTGAGCGGAGAGGTACTTGTACATGGAGCGGAGAGGTACTTGTACATGGAGCGGAGATGTACTTGTACAGGGAGCGGAGAGGTACTTGTACATTGAGCGGAGAGGTACTTGTACATGGAGCGGAGAGGTACTTGTACATGGAGCGGAGAGGTACTTGTACATGGAGCGGAGAGGTACTTGTACATTGAGCGGAGAGGTACTTGTACATGGAGCGGAGAGGTACTTGTACATGGAGCGGAGAGGTACTTGTACATGGAGCGGAGAGGTACTTGTACATTGAGCGGAGAGGTACTTGTACATGGAGCGGAGAGGTACTTGTACATGGAGCGGAGAGGTACTTGTACATGGAGCGGAGAGGTACTTGTACATGGAGCGGAGAGGTACTTGTACATTGAGCGGAGATGTACTTGTACATGGAGCGGAGATGTACTTGTACATGGATCGGAGAGGTACTTGTACATGAGAGCGGAGAGGTACTGTCGACACTTGTACATTGAGCGTAGAGGTACTGTCGACACTTGTACATTGAGCGGAGAGGTACTTGTACATGGAGCGGAGAGGTACTGTCGACACTTGTACATTGAGCGGAGAGGTACTTGTACATTGAGCGGAGAGGTACTTGTACATGGAGCGCAGAGGTACTTGTACATTGAGCGGAGAGGTACTTGTACATGGAGCGGAGAGGTACTTGTACATGAGAGCGGAGAGGTACTTGTACATGGAGCGGAGAGGTACTTGTACATTGAGCGGAGAGGTACTGTCGACACTTGTACATTCAGCGGAGAGGTACTTGTACATGGAGCGGAGAGGTACTGTCGATACTTGACATTGAGCGGAGAGGTACTTGTACATGGAGCGGAGAGGTACTTGTACATGGAGCGGAGAGGTACTTGTACATGGAGCGGAGAGGTACTTGTACATTGAGCGGAGAGGTACTTGTACATGGAGCGGAGAGGTACTTGTACATTGAGCGGAGAGGTACTTGTACATGGAGCGGAGAGGTACTTGTACATGGAGCGGAGAGGTACTTGTACATGGAGCGGAGAGGTACTTGTACATGGAGCGGAGAGGTACTTGTACATTGAGCGGAGATGTACTTGTACATGGAGCGGAGATGTACTTGTACATGGATCGGAGAGGTACTTGTACATGAGAGCGGAGAGGTACTGTCGACACTTGTACATTCAGCGGAGAGGTACTTGTACATTGAGCGTAGAGGTACTGTCGACACTTGTACATTGAGCGGAGAGGTACTTGTACATGGAGCGGAGAGGTACTGTCGACACTTGTACATTGAGCGGAGAGGTACTTGTACATTGAGCGGAGAGGTACTTGTACATGGAGCGCAGAGGTACTTGTACATTGAGCGGAGAGGTACTTGTACATGGAGCGGAGAGGTACTTGTACATGAGAGCGGAGAGGTACTTGTACATGGAGCGGAGAGGTACTGTCGACACTTGTACATTCAGCGGAGAGGTACTTGTACATGGAGCGGAGAGGTACTGTCGATACTTGACATTGAGCGGAGAGGTACTTGTACATGGAGCGGAGAGGTATTTGTACATTGAGCGGAGAGGTACTTGTACATTGAGCGGAGAGGTACTGTCGACACTTGTACATTCAGCGGAGAGCTACTTGTACATGGAGCGGAGAGGTATTTGTACATTGAGCGGAGAGGTACTTGTACATGGAGCGGAGAGGTACTTGTACATGAGAGCGGAGAGGTACTTGTACATGGAGCGGAGAGGTATTTGTACATGGAGCGGAGAGGTACTGTCGACACTTGTACATTGAGCGGAGAGCTACTTGTACATGGAGCGGAGAGGTACTTGTACATGAGAGCGGAGAGGTACTTGTACATGGAGCGGAGAGGTATTTGTACATGGAGCGGAGAGGTACTGTCGACACTTGACATTGAGCGGAGAGGTACTTGTACATGGAGCGGAGAGGTACTTGTACATGAGAGCGGAGAGGTATTTGTACATGGAGCGGAGAGGTACTGTCGACACTTGACATTGAGTGGAGAGGTACTTGTACATGGAGCGGAGAGGTACTTGTACATGGAGCGGAGAGGTACTTGTACATGGAGCGGAGAGGTACTTGTACATGGAGCGGAGAGGTACTTGTACATGGAGCGGAGATGTACTTGTACATTGAGCGGAGAGGTACTTGTACATGGAGCAGAGATGTACTTGTACATGGAGCGGAGATGTACTTGTACATTGAGCGGAGAGGTACTTGTACATGGAGCGGAGAGGTACTTGTACATTGAGCGGAGAGGTACTTGTACATTGAGCGGAGAGGTACTTGTACATGGAGCTAGGGCTGGGTATCGAGTTTCGATACTTACTTGGCACCGAAATGGAAACATCGATACTAAGGGGTATCGAAGCCTCCCTTGTCAATCGATACCAATTTTCGATACCAAAACAAAACAGCGTCATTGAGCCTATAAGCATGCGACATGCTTGCACGCCGCGCTCTAATACGGCTGGTGATTGGCTGTCATGTAGAGGCATGCAGGAAACGTTACGCCCACTTTAGCCGGTGTGTTTGTTGTGACTGTGAGCCAGGCGTGCGGTGCGGATAGTATACAAGAAGTTAGCCACTCAAGCTACTCCTATCCTGGATTACCATATGGCGAAGATGATGAAAAGCAGGAAAAGAAACAGAAACAACACGGACTGGTTTCCACAGACAAGAGAAATAATTGAGAGGTGGGTCAGCTCAGCTTACCGCAAGTTAGCGGTTATCAGATCCCTCAGTCTGACAAATCCATGCATCTGGCTGTGAGTTGTAGCATTAGATCGTTTAATTAATTGCCGCCGTAACGTTATGCGCAAGCGGGCATTGTGTATTTTTAGCAACTCGTTAACAAACGCTGATGTCATGATAGTTTGTTGAATGTAAATGCGATTCATTTATATTGATTGGCTAGTCAGTGAAGTTGAGCTGTCTCGTCAGATTTGACAAGAATGACGTTCTGTTGCAGCAGTGAGCACACTGATCTGCAACGCTAGCGTTAATGTTTAATTAATTAGCGTTATGTGCAAGCGGGCAGTTATCGCCCATGTATTTTTAGCAACTCGTTAACAAACGCTGATGTCATGATAGTTTGTTGAATATAAATGCGATTCACTTTGTGGCATATAAGGCTATATTGATAGGCTAGTCAATGCTCAACTAGTCTTCCATGCATGAAGTGGAGCCATCTCATCAGTTTGTACAAGAATAGAGTTCTGTTGCATCAGTGAGCATTAAACCCTGATTTGCAACTCTCTGTTTTGCACTGAAAACTATTCCACTGATTTATTTGTTTTAGCTACATTTCTTTCCTTTGTAGTACTCCAATATTTTTTGTAGGGACGGCAATACGTTTAGAGAACTTAAAGTTATGTTAAATACAGTAGGTTTTATTTTTTTCTGCTGTAAAACTTAAGATGGGGGGAAACTAAAGATTTGTAAAATAATTTCAATGTGTAATGCAGTTTTATTTTTGTTAAAATGGATTTTTCTAAAAATTGGTATCGAAAAAAGTATCGTTCAGGAACCGGTATCGAAATCCAAGTATCGAAACGGTATCGATATCGAAAAATTTTGAACGATACCCAGCCCTACATGGAGCGCAGATGTACTTGTACATTGAGCGGAGAGGTACTGGTACATGGAGCGGAGATGTACTTGTACATTGAGCGGAGAGGTACTTGTACATTGAGCGGAGAGGTACTTGTACATGGAGCGGAGATGTACTTGTACATGGAGCGGAGAGGTACTTGTACATGGAGCGGAGAGGTACTTGTACATGGAGCGGAGAGGTACTTGTACATGGAGCGGAGAGGTACTTGTACATGGAGCGGAGAGGTACTTGTACATTGAGCGGAGATGTACTTGTACATGGAGCGGAGATGTACTTGTACATGGATCGGAGAGGTACTTGTACATGAGAGCGGAGAGGTACTGTCGACACTTGTACATTGAGCGTAGAGGTACTGTCGACACTTGTACATTGAGCGGAGAGGTACTTGTACATGGAGCGGAGAGGTACTGTCGACACTTGTACATTGAGCGGAGAGGTACTTGTACATTGAGCGGAGAGGTACTTGTACATGGAGCGCAGAGGTACTTGTACATTGAGCGGAGAGGTACTTGTACATGGAGCGGAGAGGTACTTGTACATGAGAGCGGAGAGGTACTTGTACATGGAGCGGAGAGGTACTTGTACATTGAGCGGAGAGGTACTGTCGACACTTGTACATTCAGCGGAGAGGTACTTGTACATGGAGCGGAGAGGTACTGTCGATACTTGACATTGAGCGGAGAGGTACTTGTACATGGAGCGGAGAGGTATTTGTACATTGAGCGGAGAGGTACTTGTACATTGAGCGGAGAGGTACTGTCGACACTTGTACATTCAGCGGAGAGCTACTTGTACATGGAGCGGAGAGGTATTTGTACATTGAGCGGAGAGGTACTTGTACATGGAGCGGAGAGGTACTTGTACATAGAGCGGAGAGGTACTTATACATGGAGCGGAGAGGTATTTGTACATTGAGCGGAGAGGTACTTGTACATGGAGCGGAGAGGTACTTGTACATGAGAGCGGAGAGGTATTTGTACATGGAGCGGAAAGGTACTGTCGACACTTGTACATTGAGCGGAGAGCTACTTGTACATGGAGCGGAGAGGTACTTGTACATGAGAGCGGAGAGGTACTTGTACATGGAGCGGAGAGGTATTTGTACATGGAGCGGAGAGGTACTGTCGACACTTGACATTGAGCGGAGAGGTACTTGTACATGGAGCGGAGAGGTACTTGTACATGAGAGCGGAGAGGTATTTGTACATGGAGCGGAGAGGTACTGTCGACACTTGACATTGAGCGGAGAGGTACTTGTACATGGAGCGGAGAGGTACTTGTACATGGAGCGGAGAGGTACTTGTACATGGACCGGAGAGGTACTTGTACATGGAGCGGAGAGGTACTTGTACATGGAGCGGAGAGGTACTTGTACATTGAGCGGAGAGGTACTGGTACATGGAGCGTAGATGTACTTGTACATTGAGCGGAGAGGTACTTGTACATGGAGCGGAGAGGTACTTGTACATTGAGCGGAGAGGTACTTGTACATTGAGCGGAGACGTACTTGTACATTGAGCGGAGATGTACTTGTACATTGAGCGGAGATGTACTTGTACATTGAGCGGAGAGGTACTGGTACATGGAGCGGAGAGGTACTTGTACATGGAGCGGAGAGGTATTTGTACATGGAGCGGAGAGGTATTTGTACATGGAGCGGAGAGGTACTTGTACATTGAGCGGAGAGGTACTTGTACATGGAGCGGAGAGGTACTTGTACATGGAGCGGAGAGGTACTTGTACATGTAGCGGAGAGGTGCTTGTACATGGAGCGGAGAGGTACTTGTACATGGAGCGGAGAGGTATTTGTACATGGAGCGGAGAGGTACTTGTACATGGAGCGGAGAGGTACTTGTACATTCAGCGGAGAGGTACTTGTACATTGAGCGGAGAGGTACTTGTAGATGGAGCGGAGAGGTACTGTCGACACTTGTACATTGAGCGGTACTGTCGACACTTGTACATTGAGCGGAGAGGTACTTGTACATGGAGCGGAGAGCGTACTTGTAGAGGTGGACCCGCCCCTGGGGCCCTCTACGCAGGCAGATGTCGAATGTACATGGAGCGGAGAGGTACTTGTACATGGAGCGGAGAGGTACTTGTACATTGGAGCGGAGAGGTACTTGTACATGGAGCGGAGAGGTACTTGTACATGGAGCGGAGAGGTACTTGTACATGGAGCGGAGAGGTACTTGTACATTGAGCGGAGAGGTACTTGTACATGGAGCGGAGAGGTACTTGTACATGGAGCGGAGAGGTACTTGTACATGGAGCGGAGAGGTACTTGTACATTGAGCGGAGAGGTACTTGTACATGGAGCGGAGAGGTACTTGTACATGGAGCGGAGAGGTACTTGTACATGGAGCGGAGAGGTACTTGTACATGGAGCGGAGAGGTACTTGTACATTGAGCGGAGATGTACTTGTACATGGAGCGGAGATGTACTTGTACATGGATCGGAGAGGTACTTGTACATGAGAGCGGAGAGGTACTGTCGACACTTGTACATTGAGCGTAGAGGTACTGTCGACACTTGTACATTGAGCGGAGAGGTACTTGTACATGGAGCGGAGAGGTACTGTCGACACTTGTACATTGAGCGGAGAGGTACTTGTACATTGAGCGGAGAGGTACTTGTACATGGAGCGCAGAGGTACTTGTACATTGAGCGGAGAGGTACTTGTACATGGAGCGGAGAGGTACTTGTACATGAGAGCGGAGAGGTACTTGTACATGGAGCGGAGAGGTACTTGTACATTGAGCGGAGAGGTACTGTCGACACTTGTACATTCAGCGGAGAGGTACTTGTACATGGAGCGGAGAGGTACTGTCGATACTTGACATTGAGCGGAGAGGTACTTGTACATGGAGCGGAGAGGTACTTGTACATGGAGCGGAGAGGTACTTGTACATGGAGCGGAGAGGTACTTGTACATTGAGCGGAGAGGTACTTGTACATGGAGCGGAGAGGTACTTGTACATTGAGCGGAGAGGTACTTGTACATGGAGCGGAGAGGTACTTGTACATGGAGCGGAGAGGTACTTGTACATGGAGCGGAGAGGTACTTGTACATGGAGCGGAGAGGTACTTGTACATTGAGCGGAGATGTACTTGTACATGGAGCGGAGATGTACTTGTACATGGATCGGAGAGGTACTTGTACATGAGAGCGGAGAGGTACTGTCGACACTTGTACATTCAGCGGAGAGGTACTTGTACATTGAGCGTAGAGGTACTGTCGACACTTGTACATTGAGCGGAGAGGTACTTGTACATGGAGCGGAGAGGTACTGTCGACACTTGTACATTGAGCGGAGAGGTACTTGTACATTGAGCGGAGAGGTACTTGTACATGGAGCGCAGAGGTACTTGTACATTGAGCGGAGAGGTACTTGTACATGGAGCGGAGAGGTACTTGTACATGAGAGCGGAGAGGTACTTGTACATGGAGCGGAGAGGTACTGTCGACACTTGTACATTCAGCGGAGAGGTACTTGTACATGGAGCGGAGAGGTACTGTCGATACTTGACATTGAGCGGAGAGGTACTTGTACATGGAGCGGAGAGGTATTTGTACATTGAGCGGAGAGGTACTTGTACATTGAGCGGAGAGGTACTGTCGACACTTGTACATTCAGCGGAGAGCTACTAATACATGGAGCGGAGAGGTATTTGTACATTGAGCGGAGAGGTACTTGTACATGGAGCGGAGAGGTACTTGTACATAGAGCGGAGAGGTACTTATACATGGAGCGGAGAGGTATTTGTACATTGAGCGGAGAGGTACTTGTACATGGAGCGGAGAGGTACTTGTACATGAGAGCGGAGAGGTATTTGTACATGGAGCGGAAAGGTACTGTCGACACTTGTACATTGAGCGGAGAGCTACTTGTACATGGAGCGGAGAGGTACTTGTACATGAGAGCGGAGAGGTACTTGTACATGGAGCGGAGAGGTATTTGTACATGGAGCAGAGAGGTACTGTCGACACTTGACATTGAGCGGAGAGGTACTTGTACATGGAGCGGAGAGGTACTTGTACATGAGAGCGGAGAGGTATTTGTACATGGAGCGGAGAGGTACTGTCGACACTTGACATTGAGCGGAGAGGTACTTGTACATGGAGCGGAGAGGTACTTGTACATGGAGCGGAGAGGTACTTGTACATGGACCGGAGAGGTACTTGTACATGGAGCGGAGAGGTACTTGTACATGGAGCGGAGATGTACTTGTACATTGAGCGGAGAGGTACTTGTACATGGAGCAGAGATGTACTTGTACATGGAGCGGAGATGTACTTGTACATTGAGCGGAGAGGTACTTGTACATGGAGCGGAGAGGTACTTGTACATGGAGCGGAGATGTACTTGTACATGGAGCGGAGATGTACTTGTACATTGAGCGGAGAGGTACTTGTACATGGAGCGGAGAGGTACTTGTACATTCAGCGGAGAGGTACTTGTACATTGAGCGGAGAGGTACTTGTAGATGGAGCGGAGAGGTACTGTCGACACTTGTACATTGAGCGGAGAGGTACTTGTACATGGAGCGGAGAGGTACTTGTACATGGAGCGGAGAGGTACTGTCGACACTTGTACATTGAGCGGAGAGGTACTTGTACATGGAGCGGAGAGGTACTTGTACATGGAGCGGAGATGTACTTGTACAGGGAGCGGAGAGGTACTTGTACATTGAGCGGAGAGGTACTTGTACATGGAGCGGAGAGGTACTTGTACATGGAGCGGAGAGGTACTTGTACATGGAGCGGAGAGGTACTTGTACATTGAGCGGAGAGGTACTTGTACATGGAGCGGAGAGGTACTTGTACATGGAGCGGAGAGGTACTTGTACATGGAGCGGAGAGGTACTTGTACATTGAGCGGAGAGGTACTTGTACATGGAGCGGAGAGGTACTTGTACATGGAGCGGAGAGGTACTTGTACATGGAGCGGAGAGGTACTTGTACATGGAGCGGAGAGGTACTTGTACATTGAGCGGAGATGTACTTGTACATGGAGCGGAGATGTACTTGTACATGGATCGGAGAGGTACTTGTACATGAGAGCGGAGAGGTACTGTCGACACTTGTACATTGAGCGTAGAGGTACTGTCGACACTTGTACATTGAGCGGAGAGGTACTTGTACATGGAGCGGAGAGGTACTGTCGACACTTGTACATTGAGCGGAGAGGTACTTGTACATTGAGCGGAGAGGTACTTGTACATGGAGCGCAGAGGTACTTGTACATTGAGCGGAGAGGTACTTGTACATGGAGCGGAGAGGTACTTGTACATGAGAGCGGAGAGGTACTTGTACATGGAGCGGAGAGGTACTTGTACATTGAGCGGAGAGGTACTGTCGACACTTGTACATTCAGCGGAGAGGTACTTGTACATGGAGCGGAGAGGTACTGTCGATACTTGACATTGAGCGGAGAGGTACTTGTACATGGAGCGGAGAGGTACTTGTACATGGAGCGGAGAGGTACTTGTACATGGAGCGGAGAGGTACTTGTACATTGAGCGGAGAGGTACTTGTACATGGAGCGGAGAGGTACTTGTACATTGAGCGGAGAGGTACTTGTACATGGAGCGGAGAGGTACTTGTACATGGAGCGGAGAGGTACTTGTACATGGAGCGGAGAGGTACTTGTACATGGAGCGGAGAGGTACTTGTACATTGAGCGGAGATGTACTTGTACATGGAGCGGAGATGTACTTGTACATGGATCGGAGAGGTACTTGTACATGAGAGCGGAGAGGTACTGTCGACACTTGTACATTAAGCGGAGAGGTACTTGTACATTGAGCGTAGAGGTACTGTCGACACTTGTACATTGAGCGGAGAGGTACTTGTACATGGAGCGGAGAGGTACTGTCGACACTTGTACATTGAGCGGAGAGGTACTTGTACATTGAGCGGAGAGGTACTTGTACATGGAGCGCAGAGGTACTTGTACATTGAGCGGAGAGGTACTTGTACATGGAGCGGAGAGGTACTTGTACATGAGAGCGGAGAGGTACTTGTACATGGAGCGGAGAGGTACTTGTACATTGAGCGGAGAGGTACTGTCGACACTTGTACATTCAGCGGAGAGGTACTTGTACATGGAGCGGAGAGGTACTGTCGATACTTGACATTGAGCGGAGAGGTACTTGTACATGGAGCGGAGAGGTATTTGTACATTGAGCGGAGAGGTACTTGTACATTGAGCGGAGAGGTACTGTCGACACTTGTACATTCAGCGGAGAGCTACTTGTACATGGAGCGGAGAGGTATTTGTACATTGAGCGGAGAGGTACTTGTACATGGAGCGGAGAGGTACTTGTACATAGAGCGGAGAGGTACTTATACATGGAGCGGAGAGGTATTTGTACATTGAGCGGAGAGGTACTTGTACATGGAGCGGAGAGGTACTTGTACATGAGAGCGGAGAGGTATTTGTACATGGAGCGGAAAGGTACTGTCGACACTTGTACATTGAGCGGAGAGCTACTTGTACATGGAGCGGAGAGGTACTTGTACATGAGAGCGGAGAGGTACTTGTACATGGAGCGGAGAGGTATTTGTACATGGAGCGGAGAGGTACTGTCGACACTTGACATTGAGCGGAGAGGTACTTGTACATGGAGCGGAGAGGTACTTGTACATGAGAGCGGAGAGGTATTTGTACATGGAGCGGAGAGGTACTGTCGACACTTGACATTGAGCGGAGAGGTACTTGTACATGGAGCGGAGAGGTACTTGTACATGGAGCGGAGAGGTACTTGTACATGGACCGGAGAGGTACTTGTACATGGAGCGGAGAGGTACTTGTACATGGAGCGGAGAGGTACTTGTACATTGAGCGGAGAGGTACTGGTACATGGAGCGTAGATGTACTTGTACATTGAGCGGAGAGGTACTTGTACATGGAGCGGAGAGGTACTTGTACATTGAGCGGAGAGGTACTTGTACATTGAGCGGAGACGTACTTGTACATTGAGCGGAGATGTACTTGTACATTGAGCGGAGATGTACTTGTACATTGAGCGGAGAGGTACTGGTACATGGAGCGGAGAGGTACTTGTACATGGAGCGGAGAGGTATTTGTACATGGAGCGGAGAGGTATTTGTACATGGAGCGGAGAGGTACTTGTACATTGAGCGGAGAGGTACTTGTACATGGAGCGGAGAGGTACTTGTACATGGAGCGGAGAGGTACTTGTACATGTAGCGGAGAGGTGCTTGTACATGGAGCGGAGAGGTACTTGTACATGGAGCGGAGAGGTATTTGTACATGGAGCGGAGAGGTACTTGTACATGGAGCGGAGAGGTACTTGTACATTCAGCGGAGAGGTACTTGTACATTGAGCGGAGAGGTACTTGTAGATGGAGCGGAGAGGTACTGTCGACACTTGTACATTGAGCGGAGAGGTACTTGTACATGGAGCGGAGAGGTACTTGTACATGGAGCGGAGAGGTACTGTCGACACTTGTACATTGAGCGGAGAGGTACTTGTACATGGAGCGGAGAGGTACTTGTACATTGAGCGGAGAGGTACTTGTACATGGAGCGGAGAGGTACTTGTACATTGAGCGGAGAGGTACTTGTACATGGAGCGGAGAGGTACTTGTACATGGAGCGGAGAGGTACTTGTACATGGAGCGGAGAGGTACTTGTACATGGAGCGGAGAGGTACTTGTACATTGAGCGGAGATGTACTTGTACATGGAGCGGAGATGTACTTGTACATGGATCGGAGAGGTACTTGTACATGAGAGCGGAGAGGTACTGTCGACACTTGTACATTAAGCGGAGAGGTACTTGTACATTGAGCGTAGAGGTACTGTCGACACTTGTACATTGAGCGGAGAGGTACTGTCGACACTTGTACATTGAGCGGAGAGGTACTTGTACATTGAGCGGAGAGGTACTTGTACATGGAGCGCAGAGGTACTTGTACATTGAGCGGAGAGGTACTTGTACATGGAGCGGAGAGGTACTTGTACATGAGAGCGGAGAGGTACTTGTACATGGAGCGGAGAGGTACTTGTACATTGAGCGGAGAGGTACTGTCGACACTTGTACATTCAGCGGAGAGGTACTTGTACATGGAGCGGAGAGGTACTGTCGATACTTGACATTGAGCGGAGAGGTACTTGTACATGGAGCGGAGAGGTATTTGTACATTGAGCGGAGAGGTACTTGTACATTGAGCGGAGAGGTACTGTCGACACTTGTACATTCAGCGGAGAGCTACTTGTACATGGAGCGGAGAGGTATTTGTACATTGAGCGGAGAGGTACTTGTACATGGAGCGGAGAGGTACTTGTACATAGAGCGGAGAGGTACTTATACATGGAGCGGAGAGGTATTTGTACATTGAGCGGAGAGGTACTTGTACATGGAGCGGAGAGGTACTTGTACATGAGAGCGGAGAGGTATTTGTACATGGAGCGGAAAGGTACTGTCGACACTTGTACATTGAGCGGAGAGCTACTTGTACATGGAGCGGAGAGGTACTTGTACATGAGAGCGGAGAGGTACTTGTACATGGAGCGGAGAGGTATTTGTACATGGAGCGGAGAGGTACTGTCGACACTTGACATTGAGCGGAGAGGTACTTGTACATGGAGCGGAGAGGTACTTGTACATGAGAGCGGAGAGGTATTTGTACATGGAGCGGAGAGGTACTGTCGACACTTGACATTGAGCGGAGAGGTACTTGTACATGGAGCGGAGAGGTACTTGTACATGGAGCGGAGAGGTACTTGTACATGGACCGGAGAGGTACTTGTACATGGAGCGGAGAGGTACTTGTACATGGAGCGGAGAGGTACTTGTACATTGAGCGGAGAGGTACTGGTACATGGAGCGTAGATGTACTTGTACATTGAGCGGATAGGTACTTGTACATGGAGCGGAGAGGTACTTGTACATTGAGCGGAGAGGTACTTGTACATTGAGCGGAGACGTACTTGTACATTGAGCGGAGATGTACTTGTACATTGAGCGGAGATGTACTTGTACATTGAGCGGAGAGGTACTGGTACATGGAGCGGAGAGGTACTTGTACATGGAGCGGAGAGGTATTTGTACATGGAGCGGAGAGGTATTTGTACATGGAGCGGAGAGGTACTTGTACATTGAGCGGAGAGGTACTTGTACATGGAGCGGAGAGGTACTTGTACATGGAGCGGAGAGGTACTTGTACATGTAGCGGAGAGGTGCTTGTACATGGAGCGGAGAGGTACTTGTACATGGAGCGGAGAGGTACTTGTACATGGAGCGGAGAGGTACTTGTACATTGAGCGGAGATGTACTTGTACATGGAGCGGAGATGTACTTGTACATGGATCGGAGATGTACTTGTACATGGATCGGAGAGGTACTTGTACATGAGAGCGGAGAGGTACTGTCGACACTTGTACATTCAGCGGAGAGGTACTTGTACATTGAGCGTAGAGGTACTGTCGACACTTGTACATTGAGCGGAGAGGTACTTGTACATGGAGCGGAGAGGTACTGTCGACACTTGTACATTGAGCGGAGAGGTACTTGTACATTGAGCGGAGAGGTACTTGTACATGGAGCGCAGAGGTACTTGTACATTGAGCGGAGAGGTACTTGTACATGGAGCGGAGAGGTACTTGTACATGAGAGCGGAGAGGTACTTGTACATGGAGCGGAGAGGTACTGTCGACACTTGTACATTCAGCGGAGAGGTACTTGTACATGGAGCGGAGAGGTACTGTCGATACTTGACATTGAGCGGAGAGGTACTTGTACATGGAGCGGAGAGGTATTTGTACATTGAGCGGAGAGGTACTTGTACATTGAGCGGAGAGGTACTGTCGACACTTGTACATTCAGCGGAGAGCTACTAATACATGGAGCGGAGAGGTATTTGTACATTGAGCGGAGAGGTACTTGTACATGGAGCGGAGAGGTACTTGTACATAGAGCGGAGAGGTACTTATACATGGAGCGGAGAGGTATTTGTACATTGAGCGGAGAGGTACTTGTACATGGAGCGGAGAGGTACTTGTACATGAGAGCGGAGAGGTATTTGTACATGGAGCGGAAAGGTACTGTCGACACTTGTACATTGAGCGGAGAGCTACTTGTACATGGAGCGGAGAGGTACTTGTACATGAGAGCGGAGAGGTACTTGTACATGGAGCGGAGAGGTATTTGTACATGGAGCAGAGAGGTACTGTCGACACTTGACATTGAGCGGAGAGGTACTTGTACATGGAGCGGAGAGGTACTTGTACATGAGAGCGGAGAGGTATTTGTACATGGAGCGGAGAGGTACTGTCGACACTTGACATTGAGCGGAGAGGTACTTGTACATGGAGCGGAGAGGTACTTGTACATGGAGCGGAGAGGTACTTGTACATGGACCGGAGAGGTACTTGTACATGGAGCGGAGAGGTACTTGTACATGGAGCGGAGATGTACTTGTACATTGAGCGGAGAGGTACTTGTACATGGAGCAGAGATGTACTTGTACATGGAGCGGAGATGTACTTGTACATTGAGCGGAGAGGTACTTGTACATGGAGCGGAGAGGTACTTGTACATGGAGCGGAGATGTACTTGTACATGGAGCGGAGATGTACTTGTACATTGAGCGGAGAGGTACTTGTACATGGAGCGGAGAGGTACTTGTACATTCAGCGGAGAGGTACTTGTACATTGAGCGGAGAGGTACTTGTAGATGGAGCGGAGAGGTACTGTCGACACTTGTACATTGAGCGGAGAGGTACTTGTACATGGAGCGGAGAGGTACTTGTACATGGAGCGGAGAGGTACTGTCGACACTTGTACATTGAGCGGAGAGGTACTTGTACATGGAGCGGAGAGGTACTTGTACATGGAGCGGAGATGTACTTGTACAGGGAGCGGAGAGGTACTTGTACATTGAGCGGAGAGGTACTTGTACATGGAGCGGAGAGGTACTTGTACATGGAGCGGAGAGGTACTTGTACATGGAGCGGAGAGGTACTTGTACATTGAGCGGAGAGGTACTTGTACATGGAGCGGAGAGGTACTTGTACATGGAGCGGAGAGGTACTTGTACATGGAGCGGAGAGGTACTTGTACATTGAGCGGAGAGGTACTTGTACATGGAGCGGAGAGGTACTTGTACATGGAGCGGAGAGGTACTTGTACATGGAGCGGAGAGGTACTTGTACATGGAGCGGAGAGGTACTTGTACATTGAGCGGAGATGTACTTGTACATGGAGCGGAGATGTACTTGTACATGGATCGGAGAGGTACTTGTACATGAGAGCGGAGAGGTACTGTCGACACTTGTACATTGAGCGTAGAGGTACTGTCGACACTTGTACATTGAGCGGAGAGGTACTTGTACATGGAGCGGAGAGGTACTGTCGACACTTGTACATTGAGCGGAGAGGTACTTGTACATTGAGCGGAGAGGTACTTGTACATGGAGCGCAGAGGTACTTGTACATTGAGCGGAGAGGTACTTGTACATGGAGCGGAGAGGTACTTGTACATGAGAGCGGAGAGGTACTTGTACATGGAGCGGAGAGGTACTTGTACATTGAGCGGAGAGGTACTGTCGACACTTGTACATTCAGCGGAGAGGTACTTGTACATGGAGCGGAGAGGTACTGTCGATACTTGACATTGAGCGGAGAGGTACTTGTACATGGAGCGGAGAGGTACTTGTACATGGAGCGGAGAGGTACTTGTACATGGAGCGGAGAGGTACTTGTACATTGAGCGGAGAGGTACTTGTACATGGAGCGGAGAGGTACTTGTACATTGAGCGGAGAGGTACTTGTACATGGAGCGGAGAGGTACTTGTACATGGAGCGGAGAGGTACTTGTACATGGAGCGGAGAGGTACTTGTACATGGAGCGGAGAGGTACTTGTACATTGAGCGGAGATGTACTTGTACATGGAGCGGAGATGTACTTGTACATGGATCGGAGAGGTACTTGTACATGAGAGCGGAGAGGTACTGTCGACACTTGTACATTAAGCGGAGAGGTACTTGTACATTGAGCGTAGAGGTACTGTCGACACTTGTACATTGAGCGGAGAGGTACTTGTACATGGAGCGGAGAGGTACTGTCGACACTTGTACATTGAGCGGAGAGGTACTTGTACATTGAGCGGAGAGGTACTTGTACATGGAGCGCAGAGGTACTTGTACATTGAGCGGAGAGGTACTTGTACATGGAGCGGAGAGGTACTTGTACATGAGAGCGGAGAGGTACTTGTACATGGAGCGGAGAGGTACTTGTACATTGAGCGGAGAGGTACTGTCGACACTTGTACATTCAGCGGAGAGGTACTTGTACATGGAGCGGAGAGGTACTGTCGATACTTGACATTGAGCGGAGAGGTACTTGTACATGGAGCGGAGAGGTATTTGTACATTGAGCGGAGAGGTACTTGTACATTGAGCGGAGAGGTACTGTCGACACTTGTACATTCAGCGGAGAGCTACTTGTACATGGAGCGGAGAGGTATTTGTACATTGAGCGGAGAGGTACTTGTACATGGAGCGGAGAGGTACTTGTACATAGAGCAGAGAGGTACTTATACATGGAGCGGAGAGGTATTTGTACATTGAGCGGAGAGGTACTTGTACATGGAGCGGAGAGGTACTTGTACATGAGAGCGGAGAGGTATTTGTACATGGAGCGGAAAGGTACTGTCGACACTTGTACATTGAGCGGAGAGCTACTTGTACATGGAGCGGAGAGGTACTTGTACATGAGAGCGGAGAGGTACTTGTACATGGAGCGGAGAGGTATTTGTACATGGAGCGGAGAGGTACTGTCGACACTTGACATTGAGCGGAGAGGTACTTGTACATGGAGCGGAGAGGTACTTGTACATGAGAGCGGAGAGGTATTTGTACATGGAGCGGAGAGGTACTGTCGACACTTGACATTGAGCGGAGAGGTACTTGTACATGGATCGGAGAGGTACTTGTACATGAGAGCGGAGAGGTACTGTCGACACTTGTACATTCAGCGGAGAGGTACTTGTACATTGAGCGTAGAGGTACTGTCGACACTTGTACATTGAGCGGAGAGGTACTTGTACATGGAGCGGAGAGGTACTGTCGACACTTGTACATTGAGCGGAGAGGTACTTGTACATTGAGCGGAGAGGTACTTGTACATGGAGCGCAGAGGTACTTGTACATTGAGCGGAGAGGTACTTGTACATGGAGCGGAGAGGTACTTGTACATGAGAGCGGAGAGGTACTTGTACATGGAGCGGAGAGGTACTGTCGACACTTGTACATTCAGCGGAGAGGTACTTGTACATGGAGCGGAGAGGTACTGTCGATACTTGACATTGAGCGGAGAGGTACTTGTACATGGAGCGGAGAGGTATTTGTACATTGAGCGGAGAGGTACTTGTACATTGAGCGGAGAGGTACTGTCGACACTTGTACATTCAGCGGAGAGCTACTAATACATGGAGCGGAGAGGTATTTGTACATTGAGCGGAGAGGTACTTGTACATGGAGCGGAGAGGTACTTGTACATAGAGCGGAGAGGTACTTATACATGGAGCGGAGAGGTATTTGTACATTGAGCGGAGAGGTACTTGTACATGGAGCGGAGAGGTACTTGTACATGAGAGCGGAGAGGTATTTGTACATGGAGCGGAAAGGTACTGTCGACACTTGTACATTGAGCGGAGAGCTACTTGTACATGGAGCGGAGAGGTACTTGTACATGAGAGCGGAGAGGTACTTGTACATGGAGCGGAGAGGTATTTGTACATGGAGCAGAGAGGTACTGTCGACACTTGACATTGAGCGGAGAGGTACTTGTACATGGAGCGGAGAGGTACTTGTACATGAGAGCGGAGAGGTATTTGTACATGGAGCGGAGAGGTACTGTCGACACTTGACATTGAGCGGAGAGGTACTTGTACATGGAGCGGAGAGGTACTTGTACATGGAGCGGAGAGGTACTTGTACATGGACCGGAGAGGTACTTGTACATGGAGCGGAGAGGTACTTGTACATGGAGCGGAGATGTACTTGTACATTGAGCGGAGAGGTACTTGTACATGGAGCAGAGATGTACTTGTACATGGAGCGGAGATGTACTTGTACATTGAGCGGAGAGGTACTTGTACATGGAGCGGAGAGGTACTTGTACATGGAGCGGAGATGTACTTGTACATGGAGCGGAGATGTACTTGTACATTGAGCGGAGAGGTACTTGTACATGGAGCGGAGAGGTACTTGTACATTCAGCGGAGAGGTACTTGTACATTGAGCGGAGAGGTACTTGTAGATGGAGCGGAGAGGTACTGTCGACACTTGTACATTGAGCGGAGAGGTACTTGTACATGGAGCGGAGAGGTACTTGTACATGGAGCGGAGAGGTACTGTCGACACTTGTACATTGAGCGGAGAGGTACTTGTACATGGAGCGGAGAGGTACTTGTACATGGAGCGGAGATGTACTTGTACAGGGAGCGGAGAGGTACTTGTACATTGAGCGGAGAGGTACTTGTACATGGAGCGGAGAGGTACTTGTACATGGAGCGGAGAGGTACTTGTACATGGAGCGGAGAGGTACTTGTACATTGAGCGGAGAGGTACTTGTACATGGAGCGGAGAGGTACTTGTACATGGAGCGGAGAGGTACTTGTACATGGAGCGGAGAGGTACTTGTACATTGAGCGGAGAGGTACTTGTACATGGAGCGGAGAGGTACTTGTACATGGAGCGGAGAGGTACTTGTACATGGAGCGGAGAGGTACTTGTACATGGAGCGGAGAGGTACTTGTACATTGAGCGGAGATGTACTTGTACATGGAGCGGAGATGTACTTGTACATGGATCGGAGAGGTACTTGTACATGAGAGCGGAGAGGTACTGTCGACACTTGTACATTGAGCGTAGAGGTACTGTCGACACTTGTACATTGAGCGGAGAGGTACTTGTACATGGAGCGGAGAGGTACTGTCGACACTTGTACATTGAGCGGAGAGGTACTTGTACATTGAGCGGAGAGGTACTTGTACATGGAGCGCAGAGGTACTTGTACATTGAGCGGAGAGGTACTTGTACATGGAGCGGAGAGGTACTTGTACATGAGAGCGGAGAGGTACTTGTACATGGAGCGGAGAGGTACTTGTACATTGAGCGGAGAGGTACTGTCGACACTTGTACATTCAGCGGAGAGGTACTTGTACATGGAGCGGAGAGGTACTGTCGATACTTGACATTGAGCGGAGAGGTACTTGTACATGGAGCGGAGAGGTACTTGTACATGGAGCGGAGAGGTACTTGTACATGGAGCGGAGAGGTACTTGTACATTGAGCGGAGAGGTACTTGTACATGGAGCGGAGAGGTACTTGTACATTGAGCGGAGAGGTACTTGTACATGGAGCGGAGAGGTACTTGTACATGGAGCGGAGAGGTACTTGTACATGGAGCGGAGAGGTACTTGTACATGGAGCGGAGAGGTACTTGTACATTGAGCGGAGATGTACTTGTACATGGAGCGGAGATGTACTTGTACATGGATCGGAGAGGTACTTGTACATGAGAGCGGAGAGGTACTGTCGACACTTGTACATTAAGCGGAGAGGTACTTGTACATTGAGCGTAGAGGTACTGTCGACACTTGTACATTGAGCGGAGAGGTACTTGTACATGGAGCGGAGAGGTACTGTCGACACTTGTACATTGAGCGGAGAGGTACTTGTACATTGAGCGGAGAGGTACTTGTACATGGAGCGCAGAGGTACTTGTACATTGAGCGGAGAGGTACTTGTACATGGAGCGGAGAGGTACTTGTACATGAGAGCGGAGAGGTACTTGTACATGGAGCGGAGAGGTACTTGTACATTGAGCGGAGAGGTACTGTCGACACTTGTACATTCAGCGGAGAGGTACTTGTACATGGAGCGGAGAGGTACTGTCGATACTTGACATTGAGCGGAGAGGTACTTGTACATGGAGCGGAGAGGTATTTGTACATTGAGCGGAGAGGTACTTGTACATTGAGCGGAGAGGTACTGTCGACACTTGTACATTCAGCGGAGAGCTACTTGTACATGGAGCGGAGAGGTATTTGTACATTGAGCGGAGAGGTACTTGTACATGGAGCGGAGAGGTACTTGTACATAGAGCGGAGAGGTACTTATACATGGAGCGGAGAGGTATTTGTACATTGAGCGGAGAGGTACTTGTACATGGAGCGGAGAGGTACTTGTACATGAGAGCGGAGAGGTATTTGTACATGGAGCGGAAAGGTACTGTCGACACTTGTACATTGAGCGGAGAGCTACTTGTACATGGAGCGGAGAGGTACTTGTACATGAGAGCGGAGAGGTACTTGTACATGGAGCGGAGAGGTATTTGTACATGGAGCGGAGAGGTACTGTCGACACTTGACATTGAGCGGAGAGGTACTTGTACATGGAGCGGAGAGGTACTTGTACATGAGAGCGGAGAGGTATTTGTACATGGAGCGGAGAGGTACTGTCGACACTTGACATTGAGCGGAGAGGTACTTGTACATGGAGCGGAGAGGTACTTGTACATGGAGCGGAGAGGTACTTGTACATGGACCGGAGAGGTACTTGTACATGGAGCGGAGAGGTACTTGTACATGGAGCGGAGAGGTACTTGTACATTGAGCGGAGAGGTACTGGTACATGGAGCGTAGATGTACTTGTACATTGAGCGGAGAGGTACTTGTACATGGAGCGGAGAGGTACTTGTACATTGAGCGGAGAGGTACTTGTACATTGAGCGGAGACGTACTTGTACATTGAGCGGAGATGTACTTGTACATTGAGCGGAGATGTACTTGTACATTGAGCGGAGAGGTACTGGTACATGGAGCGGAGAGGTACTTGTACATGGAGCGGAGAGGTATTTGTACATGGAGCGGAGAGGTATTTGTACATGGAGCGGAGATGTACTTGTACATTGAGCGGAGAGGTACTTGTACATGGAGCGGAGAGGTACTTGTACATGGAGCGGAGAGGTACTTGTACATGTAGCGGAGAGGTGCTTGTACATGGAGCGGAGAGGTACTTGTACATGGAGCGGAGAGGTATTTGTACATGGAGCGGAGAGGTACTTGTACATGGAGCGGAGAGGTACTTGTACATTCAGCGGAGAGGTACTTGTACATTGAGCGGAGAGGTACTTGTAGATGGAGCGGAGAGGTACTGTCGACACTTGTACATTGAGCGGAGAGGTACTTGTACATGGAGCGGAGAGGTACTTGTACATGGAGCGGAGAGGTACTGTCGACACTTGTACATTGAGCGGAGAGGTACTTGTACATGGAGCGGAGAGGTACTTGTACATTGAGCGGAGAGGTACTTGTACATGGAGCGGAGAGGTACTTGTACATTGAGCGGAGAGGTACTTGTACATGGAGCGGAGAGGTACTTGTACATGGAGCGGAGAGGTACTTGTACATGGAGCGGAGAGGTACTTGTACATGGAGCGGAGAGGTACTTGTACATTGAGCGGAGATGTACTTGTACATGGAGCGGAGATGTACTTGTACATGGATCGGAGAGGTACTTGTACATGAGAGCGGAGAGGTACTGTCGACACTTGTACATTAAGCGGAGAGGTACTTGTACATTGAGCGTAGAGGTACTGTCGACACTTGTACATTGAGCGGAGAGGTACTTGTACATGGAGCGGAGAGGTACTGTCGACACTTGTACATTGAGCGGAGAGGTACTTGTACATTGAGCGGAGAGGTACTTGTACATGGAGCGCAGAGGTACTTGTACATTGAGCGGAGAGGTACTTGTACATGGAGCGGAGAGGTACTTGTACATGAGAGCGGAGAGGTACTTGTACATGGAGCGGAGAGGTACTTGTACATTGAGCGGAGAGGTACTGTCGACACTTGTACATTCAGCGGAGAGGTACTTGTACATGGAGCGGAGAGGTACTGTCGATACTTGACATTGAGCGGAGAGGTACTTGTACATGGAGCGGAGAGGTATTTGTACATTGAGCGGAGAGGTACTTGTACATTGAGCGGAGAGGTACTGTCGACACTTGTACATTCAGCGGAGAGCTACTTGTACATGGAGCGGAGAGGTATTTGTACATTGAGCGGAGAGGTACTTGTACATGGAGCGGAGAGGTACTTGTACATAGAGCGGAGAGGTACTTATACATGGAGCGGAGAGGTATTTGTACATTGAGCGGAGAGGTACTTGTACATGGAGCGGAGAGGTACTTGTACATGAGAGCGGAGAGGTATTTGTACATGGAGCGGAAAGGTACTGTCGACACTTGTACATTGAGCGGAGAGCTACTTGTACATGGAGCGGAGAGGTACTTGTACATGAGAGCGGAGAGGTACTTGTACATGGAGCGGAGAGGTATTTGTACATGGAGCGGAGAGGTACTGTCGACACTTGACATTGAGCGGAGAGGTACTTGTACATGGAGCGGAGAGGTACTTGTACATGAGAGCGGAGAGGTATTTGTACATGGAGCGGAGAGGTACTGTCGACACTTGACATTGAGCGGAGAGGTACTTGTACATGGAGCGGAGAGGTACTTGTACATGGAGCGGAGAGGTACTTGTACATGGACCGGAGAGGTACTTGTACATGGAGCGGAGAGGTACTTGTACATGGAGCGGAGAGGTACTTGTACATTGAGCGGAGAGGTACTGGTACATGGAGCGTAGATGTACTTGTACATTGAGCGGAGAGGTACTTGTACATGGAGCGGAGAGGTACTTGTACATTGAGCGGAGAGGTACTTGTACATTGAGCGGAGACGTACTTGTACATTGAGCGGAGATGTACTTGTACATTGAGCGGAGATGTACTTGTACATTGAGCGGAGAGGTACTGGTACATGGAGCGGAGAGGTACTTGTACATGGAGCGGAGAGGTATTTGTACATGGAGCGGAGAGGTATTTGTACATGGAGCGGAGAGGTACTTGTACATTGAGCGGAGAGGTACTTGTACATGGAGCGGAGAGGTACTTGTACATGGAGCGGAGAGGTACTTGTACATGTAGCGGAGAGGTGCTTGTACATGGAGCGGAGAGGTACTTGTACATGGAGCGGAGAGGTATTTGTACATGGAGCGGAGAGGTACTTGTACATGGAGCGGAGAGGTACTTGTACATTCAGCGGAGAGGTACTTGTACATTGAGCGGAGAGGTACTTGTAGATGGAGCGGAGAGGTACTGTCGACACTTGTACATTGAGCGGAGAGGTACTTGTACATGGAGCGGAGAGGTACTTGTACATGGAGCGGAGAGGTACTGTCGACACTTGTACATTGAGCGGAGAGGTACTTGTACATGGAGCGGAGAGGTACTTGTACATTGAGCGGAGAGGTACTTGTACATGGAGCGGAGAGGTACTTGTACATTGAGCGGAGAGGTACTTGTACATGGAGCGGAGAGGTACTTGTACATGGAGCGGAGAGGTACTTGTACATGGAGCGGAGAGGTACTTGTACATGGAGCGGAGAGGTACTTGTACATTGAGCGGAGATGTACTTGTACATGGAGCGGAGATGTACTTGTACATGGATCGGAGAGGTACTTGTACATGAGAGCGGAGAGGTACTGTCGACACTTGTACATTAAGCGGAGAGGTACTTGTACATTGAGCGTAGAGGTACTGTCGACACTTGTACATTGAGCGGAGAGGTACTTGTACATGGAGCGGAGAGGTACTGTCGACACTTGTACATTGAGCGGAGAGGTACTTGTACATTGAGCGGAGAGGTACTTGTACATGGAGCGCAGAGGTACTTGTACATTGAGCGGAGAGGTACTTGTACATGGAGCGGAGAGGTACTTGTACATGAGAGCGGAGAGGTACTTGTACATGGAGCGGAGAGGTACTTGTACATTGAGCGGAGAGGTACTGTCGACACTTGTACATTCAGCGGAGAGGTACTTGTACATGGAGCGGAGAGGTACTGTCGATACTTGACATTGAGCGGAGAGGTACTTGTACATGGAGCGGAGAGGTATTTGTACATTGAGCGGAGAGGTACTTGTACATTGAGCGGAGAGGTACTGTCGACACTTGTACATTCAGCGGAGAGCTACTTGTACATGGAGCGGAGAGGTATTTGTACATTGAGCGGAGAGGTACTTGTACATGGAGCGGAGAGGTACTTGTACATAGAGCGGAGAGGTACTTATACATGGAGCGGAGAGGTATTTGTACATTGAGCGGAGAGGTACTTGTACATGGAGCGGAGAGGTACTTGTACATGAGAGCGGAGAGGTATTTGTACATGGAGCGGAAAGGTACTGTCGACACTTGTACATTGAGCGGAGAGCTACTTGTACATGGAGCGGAGAGGTACTTGTACATGAGAGCGGAGAGGTACTTGTACATGGAGCGGAAAGGTACTGTCGACACTTGTACATTGAGCGGAGAGCTACTTGTACATGGAGCGGAGAGGTACTTGTACATGAGAGCGGAGAGGTACTTGTACATGGAGCGGAGAGGTATTTGTACATGGAGCGGAGAGGTACTGTCGACACTTGACATTGAGCGGAGAGGTACTTGTACATGGAGCGGAGAGGTACTTGTACATGAGAGCGGAGAGGTATTTGTACATGGAGCGGAGAGGTACTGTCGACACTTGACATTGAGCGGAGAGGTACTTGTACATGGAGCGGAGAGGTACTTGTACATGGAGCGGAGAGGTACTTGTACATGGACCGGAGAGGTACTTGTACATGGAGCGGAGAGGTACTTGTACATGGAGCGGAGAGGTACTTGTACATTGAGCGGAGAGGTACTGGTACATGGAGCGTAGATGTACTTGTACATTGAGCGGAGAGGTACTTGTACATGGAGCGGAGAGGTACTTGTACATTGAGCGGAGAGGTACTTGTACATTGAGCGGAGACGTACTTGTACATTGAGCGGAGATGTACTTGTACATTGAGCGGAGATGTACTTGTACATTGAGCGGAGAGGTACTGGTACATGGAGCGGAGAGGTACTTGTACATGGAGCGGAGAGGTATTTGTACATGGAGCGGAGAGGTATTTGTACATGGAGCGGAGAGGTACTTGTACATTGAGCGGAGAGGTACTTGTACATGGAGCGGAGAGGTACTTGTACATGGAGCGGAGAGGTACTTGTACATGTAGCGGAGAGGTGCTTGTACATGGAGCGGAGAGGTACTTGTACATGGAGCGGAGAGGTATTTGTACATGGAGCGGAGAGGTACTTGTACATGGAGCGGAGAGGTACTTGTACATTCAGCGGAGAGGTACTTGTACATTGAGCGGAGAGGTACTTGTAGATGGAGCGGAGAGGTACTGTCGACACTTGTACATTGAGCGGAGAGGTACTTGTACATGGAGCGGAGAGGTACTTGTACATGGAGCGGAGAGGTACTGTCGACACTTGTACATTGAGCGGAGAGGTACTTGTACATGGAGCGGAGAGGTACTTGTACATTGAGCGGAGAGGTACTTGTACATGGAGCGGAGAGGTACTTGTACATTGAGCGGAGAGGTACTTGTACATGGAGCGGAGAGGTACTTGTACATGGAGCGGAGAGGTACTTGTACATGGAGCGGAGAGGTACTTGTACATGGAGCGGAGAGGTACTTGTACATTGAGCGGAGATGTACTTGTACATGGAGCGGAGATGTACTTGTACATGGATCGGAGAGGTACTTGTACATGAGAGCGGAGAGGTACTGTCGACACTTGTACATTAAGCGGAGAGGTACTTGTACATTGAGCGTAGAGGTACTGTCGACACTTGTACATTGAGCGGAGAGGTACTTGTACATGGAGCGGAGAGGTACTGTCGACACTTGTACATTGAGCGGAGAGGTACTTGTACATTGAGCGGAGAGGTACTTGTACATGGAGCGCAGAGGTACTTGTACATTGAGCGGAGAGGTACTTGTACATGGAGCGGAGAGGTACTTGTACATGAGAGCGGAGAGGTACTTGTACATGGAGCGGAGAGGTACTTGTACATTGAGCGGAGAGGTACTGTCGACACTTGTACATTCAGCGGAGAGGTACTTGTACATGGAGCGGAGAGGTACTGTCGATACTTGACATTGAGCGGAGAGGTACTTGTACATGGAGCGGAGAGGTATTTGTACATTGAGCGGAGAGGTACTTGTACATTGAGCGGAGAGGTACTGTCGACACTTGTACATTCAGCGGAGAGCTACTTGTACATGGAGCGGAGAGGTATTTGTACATTGAGCGGAGAGGTACTTGTACATGGAGCGGAGAGGTACTTGTACATAGAGCGGAGAGGTACTTATACATGGAGCGGAGAGGTATTTGTACATTGAGCGGAGAGGTACTTGTACATGGAGCGGAGAGGTACTTGTACATGAGAGCGGAGAGGTATTTGTACATGGAGCGGAAAGGTACTGTCGACACTTGTACATTGAGCGGAGAGCTACTTGTACATGGAGCGGAGAGGTACTTGTACATGAGAGCGGAGAGGTACTTGTACATGGAGCGGAGAGGTATTTGTACATGGAGCGGAGAGGTACTGTCGACACTTGACATTGAGCGGAGAGGTACTTGTACATGGAGCGGAGAGGTACTTGTACATGAGAGCGGAGAGGTATTTGTACATGGAGCGGAGAGGTACTGTCGACACTTGACATTGAGCGGAGAGGTACTTGTACATGGAGCGGAGAGGTACTTGTACATGGAGCGGAGAGGTACTTGTACATGGACCGGAGAGGTACTTGTACATGGAGCGGAGAGGTACTTGTACATGGAGCGGAGAGGTACTTGTACATTGAGCGGAGAGGTACTGGTACATGGAGCGTAGATGTACTTGTACATTGAGCGGAGAGGTACTTGTACATGGAGCGGAGAGGTACTTGTACATTGAGCGGAGAGGTACTTGTACATTGAGCGGAGACGTACTTGTACATTGAGCGGAGATGTACTTGTACATTGAGCGGAGATGTACTTGTACATTGAGCGGAGAGGTACTGGTACATGGAGCGGAGAGGTACTTGTACATGGAGCGGAGAGGTATTTGTACATGGAGCGGAGAGGTATTTGTACATGGAGCGGAGAGGTACTTGTACATTGAGCGGAGAGGTACTTGTACATGGAGCGGAGAGGTACTTGTACATGGAGCGGAGAGGTACTTGTACATGTAGCGGAGAGGTGCTTGTACATGGAGCGGAGAGGTACTTGTACATGGAGCGGAGAGGTATTTGTACATGGAGCGGAGAGGTACTTGTACATGGAGCGGAGAGGTACTTGTACATTCAGCGGAGAGGTACTTGTACATTGAGCGGAGAGGTACTTGTAGATGGAGCGGAGAGGTACTGTCGACACTTGTACATTGAGCGGAGAGGTACTTGTACATGGAGCGGAGAGGTACTTGTACATGGAGCGGAGAGGTACTGTCGACACTTGTACATTGAGCGGAGAGGTACTTGTACATGGAGCGGAGAGGTACTTGTACATTGAGCGGAGAGGTACTTGTACATGGAGCGGAGAGGTACTTGTACATTGAGCGGAGAGGTACTTGTACATGGAGCGGAGAGGTACTTGTACATGGAGCGGAGAGGTACTTGTACATGGAGCGGAGAGGTACTTGTACATGGAGCGGAGAGGTACTTGTACATTGAGCGGAGATGTACTTGTACATGGAGCGGAGATGTACTTGTACATGGATCGGAGAGGTACTTGTACATGAGAGCGGAGAGGTACTGTCGACACTTGTACATTAAGCGGAGAGGTACTTGTACATTGAGCGTAGAGGTACTGTCGACACTTGTACATTGAGCGGAGAGGTACTTGTACATGGAGCGGAGAGGTACTGTCGACACTTGTACATTGAGCGGAGAGGTACTTGTACATTGAGCGGAGAGGTACTTGTACATGGAGCGCAGAGGTACTTGTACATTGAGCGGAGAGGTACTTGTACATGGAGCGGAGAGGTACTTGTACATGAGAGCGGAGAGGTACTTGTACATGGAGCGGAGAGGTACTTGTACATTGAGCGGAGAGGTACTGTCGACACTTGTACATTCAGCGGAGAGGTACTTGTACATGGAGCGGAGAGGTACTGTCGATACTTGACATTGAGCGGAGAGGTACTTGTACATGGAGCGGAGAGGTATTTGTACATTGAGCGGAGAGGTACTTGTACATTGAGCGGAGAGGTACTGTCGACACTTGTACATTCAGCGGAGAGCTACTTGTACATGGAGCGGAGAGGTATTTGTACATTGAGCGGAGAGGTACTTGTACATGGAGCGGAGAGGTACTTGTACATAGAGCGGAGAGGTACTTATACATGGAGCGGAGAGGTATTTGTACATTGAGCGGAGAGGTACTTGTACATGGAGCGGAGAGGTACTTGTACATGAGAGCGGAGAGGTATTTGTACATGGAGCGGAAAGGTACTGTCGACACTTGTACATTGAGCGGAGAGCTACTTGTACATGGAGCGGAGAGGTACTTGTACATGAGAGCGGAGAGGTACTTGTACATGGAGCGGAGAGGTATTTGTACATGGAGCGGAGAGGTACTGTCGACACTTGACATTGAGCGGAGAGGTACTTGTACATGGAGCGGAGAGGTACTTGTACATGAGAGCGGAGAGGTATTTGTACATGGAGCGGAGAGGTACTGTCGACACTTGACATTGAGCGGAGAGGTACTTGTACATGGATCGGAGAGGTACTTGTACATGAGAGCGGAGAGGTACTGTCGACACTTGTACATTCAGCGGAGAGGTACTTGTACATTGAGCGTAGAGGTACTGTCGACACTTGTACATTGAGCGGAGAGGTACTTGTACATGGAGCGGAGAGGTACTGTCGACACTTGTACATTGAGCGGAGAGGTACTTGTACATTGAGCGGAGAGGTACTTGTACATGGAGCGCAGAGGTACTTGTACATTGAGCGGAGAGGTACTTGTACATGGAGCGGAGAGGTACTTGTACATGAGAGCGGAGAGGTACTTGTACATGGAGCGGAGAGGTACTGTCGACACTTGTACATTCAGCGGAGAGGTACTTGTACATGGAGCGGAGAGGTACTGTCGATACTTGACATTGAGCGGAGAGGTACTTGTACATGGAGCGGAGAGGTATTTGTACATTGAGCGGAGAGGTACTTGTACATTGAGCGGAGAGGTACTGTCGACACTTGTACATTCAGCGGAGAGCTACTAATACATGGAGCGGAGAGGTATTTGTACATTGAGCGGAGAGGTACTTGTACATGGAGCGGAGAGGTACTTGTACATAGAGCGGAGAGGTACTTATACATGGAGCGGAGAGGTATTTGTACATTGAGCGGAGAGGTACTTGTACATGGAGCGGAGAGGTACTTGTACATGAGAGCGGAGAGGTATTTGTACATGGAGCGGAAAGGTACTGTCGACACTTGTACATTGAGCGGAGAGCTACTTGTACATGGAGCGGAGAGGTACTTGTACATGAGAGCGGAGAGGTACTTGTACATGGAGCGGAGAGGTATTTGTACATGGAGCAGAGAGGTACTGTCGACACTTGACATTGAGCGGAGAGGTACTTGTACATGGAGCGGAGAGGTACTTGTACATGAGAGCGGAGAGGTATTTGTACATGGAGCGGAGAGGTACTGTCGACACTTGACATTGAGCGGAGAGGTACTTGTACATGGAGCGGAGAGGTACTTGTACATGGAGCGGAGAGGTACTTGTACATGGACCGGAGAGGTACTTGTACATGGAGCGGAGAGGTACTTGTACATGGAGCGGAGATGTACTTGTACATTGAGCGGAGAGGTACTTGTACATGGAGCAGAGATGTACTTGTACATGGAGCGGAGATGTACTTGTACATTGAGCGGAGAGGTACTTGTACATGGAGCGGAGAGGTACTTGTACATGGATCGGAGATGTACTTGTACATGGAGCGGAGATGTACTTGTACATTGAGCGGAGAGGTACTTGTACATGGAGCGGAGAGGTACTTGTACATTCAGCGGAGAGGTACTTGTACATTGAGCGGAGAGGTACTTGTAGATGGAGCGGAGAGGTACTGTCGACACTTGTACATTGAGCGGAGAGGTACTTGTACATGGAGCGGAGAGGTACTTGTACATGGAGCGGAGAGGTACTGTCGACACTTGTACATTGAGCGGAGAGGTACTTGTACATGGAGCGGAGAGGTACTTGTACATGGAGCGGAGATGTACTTGTACAGGGAGCGGAGAGGTACTTGTACATTGAGCGGAGAGGTACTTGTACATGGAGCGGAGAGGTACTTGTACATGGAGCGGAGAGGTACTTGTACATGGAGCGGAGAGGTACTTGTACATTGAGCGGAGAGGTACTTGTACATGGAGCGGAGAGGTACTTGTACATGGAGCGGAGAGGTACTTGTACATGGAGCGGAGAGGTACTTGTACATTGAGCGGAGAGGTACTTGTACATGGAGCGGAGAGGTACTTGTACATGGAGCGGAGAGGTACTTGTACATGGAGCGGAGAGGTACTTGTACATGGAGCGGAGAGGTACTTGTACATTGAGCGGAGATGTACTTGTACATGGAGCGGAGATGTACTTGTACATGGATCGGAGAGGTACTTGTACATGAGAGCGGAGAGGTACTGTCGACACTTGTACATTGAGCGTAGAGGTACTGTCGACACTTGTACATTGAGCGGAGAGGTACTTGTACATGGAGCGGAGAGGTACTGTCGACACTTGTACATTGAGCGGAGAGGTACTTGTACATTGAGCGGAGAGGTACTTGTACATGGAGCGCAGAGGTACTTGTACATTGAGCGGAGAGGTACTTGTACATGGAGCGGAGAGGTACTTGTACATGAGAGCGGAGAGGTACTTGTACATGGAGCGGAGAGGTACTTGTACATTGAGCGGAGAGGTACTGTCGACACTTGTACATTCAGCGGAGAGGTACTTGTACATGGAGCGGAGAGGTACTGTCGATACTTGACATTGAGCGGAGAGGTACTTGTACATGGAGCGGAGAGGTACTTGTACATGGAGCGGAGAGGTACTTGTACATGGAGCGGAGAGGTACTTGTACATTGAGCGGAGAGGTACTTGTACATGGAGCGGAGAGGTACTTGTACATTGAGCGGAGAGGTACTTGTACATGGAGCGGAGAGGTACTTGTACATGGAGCGGAGAGGTACTTGTACATGGAGCGGAGAGGTACTTGTACATGGAGCGGAGAGGTACTTGTACATTGAGCGGAGATGTACTTGTACATGGAGCGGAGATGTACTTGTACATGGATCGGAGAGGTACTTGTACATGAGAGCGGAGAGGTACTGTCGACACTTGTACATTAAGCGGAGAGGTACTTGTACATTGAGCGTAGAGGTACTGTCGACACTTGTACATTGAGCGGAGAGGTACTTGTACATGGAGCGGAGAGGTACTGTCGACACTTGTACATTGAGCGGAGAGGTACTTGTACATTGAGCGGAGAGGTACTTGTACATGGAGCGCAGAGGTACTTGTACATTGAGCGGAGAGGTACTTGTACATGGAGCGGAGAGGTACTTGTACATGAGAGCGGAGAGGTACTTGTACATGGAGCGGAGAGGTACTTGTACATTGAGCGGAGAGGTACTGTCGACACTTGTACATTCAGCGGAGAGGTACTTGTACATGGAGCGGAGAGGTACTGTCGATACTTGACATTGAGCGGAGAGGTACTTGTACATGGAGCGGAGAGGTATTTGTACATTGAGCGGAGAGGTACTTGTACATTGAGCGGAGAGGTACTGTCGACACTTGTACATTCAGCGGAGAGCTACTTGTACATGGAGCGGAGAGGTATTTGTACATTGAGCGGAGAGGTACTTGTACATGGAGCGGAGAGGTACTTGTACATAGAGCGGAGAGGTACTTATACATGGAGCGGAGAGGTATTTGTACATTGAGCGGAGAGGTACTTGTACATGGAGCGGAGAGGTACTTGTACATGAGAGCGGAGAGGTATTTGTACATGGAGCGGAAAGGTACTGTCGACACTTGTACATTGAGCGGAGAGCTACTTGTACATGGAGCGGAGAGGTACTTGTACATGAGAGCGGAGAGGTACTTGTACATGGAGCGGAGAGGTATTTGTACATGGAGCGGAGAGGTACTGTCGACACTTGACATTGAGCGGAGAGGTACTTGTACATGGAGCGGAGAGGTACTTGTACATGAGAGCGGAGAGGTATTTGTACATGGAGCGGAGAGGTACTGTCGACACTTGACATTGAGCGGAGAGGTACTTGTACATGGAGCGGAGAGGTACTTGTACATGGAGCGGAGAGGTACTTGTACATGGACCGGAGAGGTACTTGTACATGGAGCGGAGAGGTACTTGTACATGGAGCGGAGAGGTACTTGTACATTGAGCGGAGAGGTACTGGTACATGGAGCGTAGATGTACTTGTACATTGAGCGGAGAGGTACTTGTACATGGAGCGGAGAGGTACTTGTACATTGAGCGGAGAGGTACTTGTACATTGAGCGGAGACGTACTTGTACATTGAGCGGAGATGTACTTGTACATTGAGCGGAGATGTACTTGTACATTGAGCGGAGAGGTACTGGTACATGGAGCGGAGAGGTACTTGTACATGGAGCGGAGAGGTATTTGTACATGGAGCGGAGAGGTATTTGTACATGGAGCGGAGAGGTACTTGTACATTGAGCGGAGAGGTACTTGTACATGGAGCGGAGAGGTACTTGTACATGGAGCGGAGAGGTACTTGTACATGTAGCGGAGAGGTGCTTGTACATGGAGCGGAGAGGTACTTGTACATGGAGCGGAGAGGTATTTGTACATGGAGCGGAGAGGTACTTGTACATGGAGCGGAGAGGTACTTGTACATTCAGCGGAGAGGTACTTGTACATTGAGCGGAGAGGTACTTGTAGATGGAGCGGAGAGGTACTGTCGACACTTGTACATTGAGCGGAGAGGTACTTGTACATGGAGCGGAGAGGTACTTGTACATGGAGCGGAGAGGTACTGTCGACACTTGTACATTGAGCGGAGAGGTACTTGTACATGGAGCGGAGAGGTACTTGTACATTGAGCGGAGAGGTACTTGTACATGGAGCGGAGAGGTACTTGTACATTGAGCGGAGAGGTACTTGTACATGGAGCGGAGAGGTACTTGTACATGGAGCGGAGAGGTACTTGTACATGGAGCGGAGAGGTACTTGTACATGGAGCGGAGAGGTACTTGTACATTGAGCGGAGATGTACTTGTACATGGAGCGGAGATGTACTTGTACATGGATCGGAGAGGTACTTGTACATGAGAGCGGAGAGGTACTGTCGACACTTGTACATTAAGCGGAGAGGTACTTGTACATTGAGCGTAGAGGTACTGTCGACACTTGTACATTGAGCGGAGAGGTACTTGTACATGGAGCGGAGAGGTACTGTCGACACTTGTACATTGAGCGGAGAGGTACTTGTACATTGAGCGGAGAGGTACTTGTACATGGAGCGCAGAGGTACTTGTACATTGAGCGGAGAGGTACTTGTACATGGAGCGGAGAGGTACTTGTACATGAGAGCGGAGAGGTACTTGTACATGGAGCGGAGAGGTACTTGTACATTGAGCGGAGAGGTACTGTCGACACTTGTACATTCAGCGGAGAGGTACTTGTACATGGAGCGGAGAGGTACTGTCGATACTTGACATTGAGCGGAGAGGTACTTGTACATGGAGCGGAGAGGTATTTGTACATTGAGCGGAGAGGTACTTGTACATTGAGCGGAGAGGTACTGTCGACACTTGTACATTCAGCGGAGAGCTACTTGTACATGGAGCGGAGAGGTATTTGTACATTGAGCGGAGAGGTACTTGTACATGGAGCGGAGAGGTACTTGTACATAGAGCGGAGAGGTACTTATACATGGAGCGGAGAGGTATTTGTACATTGAGCGGAGAGGTACTTGTACATGGAGCGGAGAGGTACTTGTACATGAGAGCGGAGAGGTATTTGTACATGGAGCGGAAAGGTACTGTCGACACTTGTACATTGAGCGGAGAGCTACTTGTACATGGAGCGGAGAGGTACTTGTACATGAGAGCGGAGAGGTACTTGTACATGGAGCGGAGAGGTATTTGTACATGGAGCGGAGAGGTACTGTCGACACTTGACATTGAGCGGAGAGGTACTTGTACATGGAGCGGAGAGGTACTTGTACATGAGAGCGGAGAGGTATTTGTACATGGAGCGGAGAGGTACTGTCGACACTTGACATTGAGCGGAGAGGTACTTGTACATGGAGCGGAGAGGTACTTGTACATGGAGCGGAGAGGTACTTGTACATGGACCGGAGAGGTACTTGTACATGGAGCGGAGAGGTACTTGTACATGGAGCGGAGAGGTACTTGTACATTGAGCGGAGAGGTACTGGTACATGGAGCGTAGATGTACTTGTACATTGAGCGGAGAGGTACTTGTACATGGAGCGGAGAGGTACTTGTACATTGAGCGGAGAGGTACTTGTACATTGAGCGGAGACGTACTTGTACATTGAGCGGAGATGTACTTGTACATTGAGCGGAGATGTACTTGTACATTGAGCGGAGAGGTACTGGTACATGGAGCGGAGAGGTACTTGTACATGGAGCGGAGAGGTATTTGTACATGGAGCGGAGAGGTATTTGTACATGGAGCGGAGAGGTACTTGTACATTGAGCGGAGAGGTACTTGTACATGGAGCGGAGAGGTACTTGTACATGGAGCGGAGAGGTACTTGTACATGTAGCGGAGAGGTGCTTGTACATGGAGCGGAGAGGTACTTGTACATGGAGCGGAGAGGTATTTGTACATGGAGCGGAGAGGTACTTGTACATGGAGCGGAGAGGTACTTGTACATTCAGCGGAGAGGTACTTGTACATTGAGCGGAGAGGTACTTGTAGATGGAGCGGAGAGGTACTGTCGACACTTGTACATTGAGCGGAGAGGTACTTGTACATGGAGCGGAGAGGTACTTGTACATGGAGCGGAGAGGTACTGTCGACACTTGTACATTGAGCGGAGAGGTACTTGTACATGGAGCGGAGAGGTACTTGTACATTGAGCGGAGAGGTACTTGTACATGGAGCGGAGAGGTACTTGTACATTGAGCGGAGAGGTACTTGTACATGGAGCGGAGAGGTACTTGTACATGGAGCGGAGAGGTACTTGTACATGGAGCGGAGAGGTACTTGTACATGGAGCGGAGAGGTACTTGTACATTGAGCGGAGATGTACTTGTACATGGAGCGGAGATGTACTTGTACATGGATCGGAGAGGTACTTGTACATGAGAGCGGAGAGGTACTGTCGACACTTGTACATTAAGCGGAGAGGTACTTGTACATTGAGCGTAGAGGTACTGTCGACACTTGTACATTGAGCGGAGAGGTACTTGTACATGGAGCGGAGAGGTACTGTCGACACTTGTACATTGAGCGGAGAGGTACTTGTACATTGAGCGGAGAGGTACTTGTACATGGAGCGCAGAGGTACTTGTACATTGAGCGGAGAGGTACTTGTACATGGAGCGGAGAGGTACTTGTACATGAGAGCGGAGAGGTACTTGTACATGGAGCGGAGAGGTACTTGTACATTGAGCGGAGAGGTACTGTCGACACTTGTACATTCAGCGGAGAGGTACTTGTACATGGAGCGGAGAGGTACTGTCGATACTTGACATTGAGCGGAGAGGTACTTGTACATGGAGCGGAGAGGTATTTGTACATTGAGCGGAGAGGTACTTGTACATTGAGCGGAGAGGTACTGTCGACACTTGTACATTCAGCGGAGAGCTACTTGTACATGGAGCGGAGAGGTATTTGTACATTGAGCGGAGAGGTACTTGTACATGGAGCGGAGAGGTACTTGTACATAGAGCGGAGAGGTACTTATACATGGAGCGGAGAGGTATTTGTACATTGAGCGGAGAGGTACTTGTACATGGAGCGGAGAGGTACTTGTACATGAGAGCGGAGAGGTATTTGTACATGGAGCGGAAAGGTACTGTCGACACTTGTACATTGAGCGGAGAGCTACTTGTACATGGAGCGGAGAGGTACTTGTACATGAGAGCGGAGAGGTACTTGTACATGGAGCGGAGAGGTATTTGTACATGGAGCGGAGAGGTACTGTCGACACTTGACATTGAGCGGAGAGGTACTTGTACATGGAGCGGAGAGGTACTTGTACATGAGAGCGGAGAGGTATTTGTACATGGAGCGGAGAGGTACTGTCGACACTTGACATTGAGCGGAGAGGTACTTGTACATGGAGCGGAGAGGTACTTGTACATGGAGCGGAGAGGTACTTGTACATGGACCGGAGAGGTACTTGTACATGGAGCGGAGAGGTACTTGTACATGGAGCGGAGAGGTACTTGTACATTGAGCGGAGAGGTACTGGTACATGGAGCGTAGATGTACTTGTACATTGAGCGGAGAGGTACTTGTACATGGAGCGGAGAGGTACTTGTACATTGAGCGGAGAGGTACTTGTACATTGAGCGGAGACGTACTTGTACATTGAGCGGAGATGTACTTGTACATTGAGCGGAGATGTACTTGTACATTGAGCGGAGAGGTACTGGTACATGGAGCGGAGAGGTACTTGTACATGGAGCGGAGAGGTATTTGTACATGGAGCGGAGAGGTATTTGTACATGGAGCGGAGAGGTACTTGTACATTGAGCGGAGAGGTACTTGTACATGGAGCGGAGAGGTACTTGTACATGGAGCGGAGAGGTACTTGTACATGTAGCGGAGAGGTGCTTGTACATGGAGCGGAGAGGTACTTGTACATGGAGCGGAGAGGTATTTGTACATGGAGCGGAGAGGTACTTGTACATGGAGCGGAGAGGTACTTGTACATTCAGCGGAGAGGTACTTGTACATTGAGCGGAGAGGTACTTGTAGATGGAGCGGAGAGGTACTGTCGACACTTGTACATTGAGCGGAGAGGTACTTGTACATGGAGCGGAGAGGTACTTGTACATGGAGCGGAGAGGTACTGTCGACACTTGTACATTGAGCGGAGAGGTACTTGTACATGGAGCGGAGAGGTACTTGTACATGGAGCGGAGATGTACTTGTACAGGGAGCGGAGAGGTACTTGTACATTGAGCGGAGAGGTACTTGTACATGGAGCGGAGAGGTACTTGTACATGGAGCGGAGAGGTACTTGTACATGGAGCGGAGAGGTACTTGTACATTGAGCGGAGAGGTACTTGTACATGGAGCGGAGAGGTACTTGTACATGGAGCGGAGAGGTACTTGTACATGGAGCGGAGAGGTACTTGTACATTGAGCGGAGAGGTACTTGTACATGGAGCGGAGAGGTACTTGTACATGGAGCGGAGAGGTACTTGTACATGGAGCGGAGAGGTACTTGTACATGGAGCGGAGAGGTACTTGTACATTGAGCGGAGATGTACTTGTACATGGAGCGGAGATGTACTTGTACATGGATCGGAGAGGTACTTGTACATGAGAGCGGAGAGGTACTGTCGACACTTGTACATTGATCGTAGAGGTACTGTCGACACTTGTACATTGAGCGGAGAGGTACTTGTACATGGAGCGGAGAGGTACTGTCGACACTTGTACATTGAGCGGAGAGGTACTTGTACATTGAGCGGAGAGGTACTTGTACATGGAGCGCAGAGGTACTTGTACATTGAGCGGAGAGGTACTTGTACATGGAGCGGAGAGGTACTTGTACATGAGAGCGGAGAGGTACTTGTACATGGAGCGGAGAGGTACTTGTACATTGAGCGGAGAGGTACTGTCGACACTTGTACATTCAGCGGAGAGGTACTTGTACATGGAGCGGAGAGGTACTGTCGATACTTGACATTGAGCGGAGAGGTACTTGTACATGGAGCGGAGAGGTACTTGTACATGGAGCGGAGAGGTACTTGTACATGGAGCGGAGAGGTACTTGTACATTGAGCGGAGAGGTACTTGTACATGGAGCGGAGAGGTACTTGTACATTGAGCGGAGAGGTACTTGTACATGGAGCGGAGAGGTACTTGTACATGGAGCGGAGAGGTACTTGTACATGGAGCGGAGAGGTACTTGTACATGGAGCGGAGAGGTACTTGTACATTGAGCGGAGATGTACTTGTACATGGAGCGGAGATGTACTTGTACATGGATCGGAGAGGTACTTGTACATGAGAGCGGAGAGGTACTGTCGACACTTGTACATTCAGCGGAGAGGTACTTGTACATTGAGCGTAGAGGTACTGTCGACACTTGTACATTGAGCGGAGAGGTACTTGTACATGGAGCGGAGAGGTACTGTCGACACTTGTACATTGAGCGGAGAGGTACTTGTACATTGAGCGGAGAGGTACTTGTACATGGAGCGCAGAGGTACTTGTACATTGAGCGGAGAGGTACTTGTACATGGAGCGGAGAGGTACTTGTACATGAGAGCGGAGAGGTACTTGTACATGGAGCGGAGAGGTACTGTCGACACTTGTACATTCAGCGGAGAGGTACTTGTACATGGAGCGGAGAGGTACTGTCGATACTTGACATTGAGCGGAGAGGTACTTGTACATGGAGCGGAGAGGTATTTGTACATTGAGCGGAGAGGTACTTGTACATTGAGCGGAGAGGTACTGTCGACACTTGTACATTCAGCGGAGAGCTACTAATACATGGAGCGGAGAGGTATTTGTACATTGAGCGGAGAGGTACTTGTACATGGAGCGGAGAGGTACTTGTACATAGAGCGGAGAGGTACTTATACATGGAGCGGAGAGGTATTTGTACATTGAGCGGAGAGGTACTTGTACATGGAGCGGAGAGGTACTTGTACATGAGAGCGGAGAGGTATTTGTACATGGAGCGGAAAGGTACTGTCGACACTTGTACATTGAGCGGAGAGCTACTTGTACATGGAGCGGAGAGGTACTTGTACATGAGAGCGGAGAGGTACTTGTACATGGAGCGGAGAGGTATTTGTACATGGAGCAGAGAGGTACTGTCGACACTTGACATTGAGCGGAGAGGTACTTGTACATGGAGCGGAGAGGTACTTGTACATGAGAGCGGAGAGGTATTTGTACATGGAGCGGAGAGGTACTGTCGACACTTGACATTGAGCGGAGAGGTACTTGTACATGGAGCGGAGAGGTACTTGTACATGGAGCGGAGAGGTACTTGTACATGGACCGGAGAGGTACTTGTACATGGAGCGGAGAGGTACTTGTACATGGAGCGGAGATGTACTTGTACATTGAGCGGAGAGGTACTTGTACATGGAGCAGAGATGTACTTGTACATGGAGCGGAGATGTACTTGTACATTGAGCGGAGAGGTACTTGTACATGGAGCGGAGAGGTACTTGTACATGGAGCGGAGATGTACTTGTACATGGAGCGGAGATGTACTTGTACATTGAGCGGAGAGGTACTTGTACATGGAGCGGAGAGGTACTTGTACATTCAGCGGAGAGGTACTTGTACATTGAGCGGAGAGGTACTTGTAGATGGAGCGGAGAGGTACTGTCGACACTTGTACATTGAGCGGAGAGGTACTTGTACATGGAGCGGAGAGGTACTTGTACATGGAGCGGAGAGGTACTGTCGACACGTGTACATTGAGCGGAGAGGTACTTGTACATGGAGCGGAGAGGTACTTGTACATGGAGCGGAGATGTACTTGTACAGGGAGCGGAGAGGTACTTGTACATTGAGCGGAGAGGTACTTGTACATGGAGCGGAGAGGTACTTGTACATGGAGCGGAGAGGTACTTGTACATGGAGCGGAGAGGTACTTGTACATTGAGCGGAGAGGTACTTGTACATGGAGCGGAGAGGTACTTGTACATGGAGCGGAGAGGTACTTGTACATGGAGCGGAGAGGTACTTGTACATTGAGCGGAGAGGTACTTGTACATGGAGCGGAGAGGTACTTGTACATGGAGCGGAGAGGTACTTGTACATGGAGCGGAGAGGTACTTGTACATGGAGCGGAGAGGTACTTGTACATTGAGCGGAGATGTACTTGTACATGGAGCGGAGATGTACTTGTACATGGATCGGAGAGGTACTTGTACATGAGAGCGGAGAGGTACTGTCGACACTTGTACATTGAGCGTAGAGGTACTGTCGACACTTGTACATTGAGCGGAGAGGTACTTGTACATGGAGCGGAGAGGTACTGTCGACACTTGTACATTGAGCGGAGAGGTACTTGTACATTGAGCGGAGAGGTACTTGTACATGGAGCGCAGAGGTACTTGTACATTGAGCGGAGAGGTACTTGTACATGGAGCGGAGAGGTACTTGTACATGAGAGCGGAGAGGTACTTGTACATGGAGCGGAGAGGTACTTGTACATTGAGCGGAGAGGTACTGTCGACACTTGTACATTCAGCGGAGAGGTACTTGTACATGGAGCGGAGAGGTACTGTCGATACTTGACATTGAGCGGAGAGGTACTTGTACATGGAGCGGAGAGGTACTTGTACATGGAGCGGAGAGGTACTTGTACATGGAGCGGAGAGGTACTTGTACATTGAGCGGAGAGGTACTTGTACATGGAGCGGAGAGGTACTTGTACATTGAGCGGAGAGGTACTTGTACATGGAGCGGAGAGGTACTTGTACATGGAGCGGAGAGGTACTTGTACATGGAGCGGAGAGGTACTTGTACATGGAGCGGAGAGGTACTTGTACATTGAGCGGAGATGTACTTGTACATGGAGCGGAGATGTACTTGTACATGGATCGGAGAGGTACTTGTACATGAGAGCGGAGAGGTACTGTCGACACTTGTACATTCAGCGGAGAGGTACTTGTACATTGAGCGTAGAGGTACTGTCGACACTTGTACATTGAGCGGAGAGGTACTTGTACATGGAGCGGAGAGGTACTGTCGACACTTGTACATTGAGCGGAGAGGTACTTGTACATTGAGCGGAGAGGTACTTGTACATGGAGCGCAGAGGTACTTGTACATTGAGCGGAGAGGTACTTGTACATGGAGCGGAGAGGTACTTGTACATGAGAGCGGAGAGGTACTTGTACATGGAGCGGAGAGGTACTGTCGACACTTGTACATTCAGCGGAGAGGTACTTGTACATGGAGCGGAGAGGTACTGTCGATACTTGACATTGAGCGGAGAGGTACTTGTACATGGAGCGGAGAGGTATTTGTACATTGAGCGGAGAGGTACTTGTACATTGAGCGGAGAGGTACTGTCGACACTTGTACATTCAGCGGAGAGCTACTTGTACATGGAGCGGAGAGGTATTTGTACATTGAGCGGAGAGGTACTTGTACATGGAGCGGAGAGGTACTTGTACATAGAGCGGAGAGGTACTTATACATGGAGCGGAGAGGTATTTGTACATTGAGCGGAGAGGTACTTGTACATGGAGCAGAGAGGTACTTGTACATGAGAGCGGAGAGGTATTTGTACATGGAGCGGAAAGGTACTGTCGACACTTGTACATTGAGCGGAGAGCTACTTGTACATGGAGCGGAGAGGTACTTGTACATGAGAGCGGAGAGGTACTTGTACATGGAGCGGAGAGGTATTTGTACATGGAGCGGAGAGGTACTGTCGACACTTGACATTGAGCGGAGAGGTACTTGTACATGGAGCGGAGAGGTACTTGTACATGAGAGCGGAGAGGTATTTGTACATGGAGCGGAGAGGTACTGTCGACACTTGACATTGAGCGGAGAGGTACTTGTACATGGAGCGGAGAGGTACTTGTACATGGAGCGGAGAGGTACTTGTACATGGACCGGAGAGGTACTTGTACATGGAGCGGAGAGGTACTTGTACATGGAGCGGAGATGTACTTGTACATTGAGCGGAGAGGTACTTGTACATGGAGCAGAGATGTACTTGTACATGGAGCGGAGATGTACTTGTACATTGAGCGGAGAGGTACTTGTACATGGAGCGGAGAGGTACTTGTACATGGAGCGGAGATGTACTTGTACATGGAGCGGAGATGTACTTGTACATTGAGCGGAGAGGTACTTGTACATGGAGCAGAGATGTACTTGTACATGGAGCGGAGAGGTACTTGTACATGGAGCGGAGAGGTACTTGTACATGGAGCGGAGAGGTACTTGTACATGGAGCGGAGAGGTACTTGTACATGGAGCGGAGAGGTACTTGTACATTGAGCGGAGAGGTACTTGTACATGGAGCGGAGAGGTACTTGTACATTGAGCGGAGAGGTACTTGTACATGGAGCGGAGAGGTACTTGTACATGGAGCGGAGAGGTACTTGTACATGGAGCGGAGAGGTACTTGTACATGGAGCGGAGAGGTACTTGTACATTGAGCGGAGATGTACTTGTACATGGAGCGGAGATGTACTTGTACATGGATCGGAGAGGTACTTGTACATGAGAGCGGAGAGGTACTGTCGACACTTGTACATTCAGCGGAGAGGTACTTGTACATTGAGCGTAGAGGTACTGTCGACACTTGTACATTGAGCGGAGAGGTACTTGTACATGGAGCGGAGAGGTACTGTCGACACTTGTACATTGAGCGGAGAGGTACTTGTACATTGAGCGGAGAGGTACTTGTACATGGAGCGCAGAGGTACTTGTACATTGAGCGGAGAGGTACTTGTACATGGAGCGGAGAGGTACTTGTACATGAGAGCGGAGAGGTACTTGTACATGGAGCGGAGAGGTACTGTCGACACTTGTACATTCAGCGGAGAGGTACTTGTACATGGAGCGGAGAGGTACTGTCGATACTTGACATTGAGCGGAGAGGTACTTGTACATGGAGCGGAGAGGTATTTGTACATTGAGCGGAGAGGTACTTGTACATTGAGCGGAGAGGTACTGTCGACACTTGTACATTCAGCGGAGAGCTACTTGTACATGGAGCGGAGAGGTATTTGTACATTGAGCGGAGAGGTACTTGTACATGGAGCGGAGAGGTACTTGTACATAGAGCGGAGAGGTACTTATACATGGAGCGGAGAGGTATTTGTACATTGAGCGGAGAGGTACTTGTACATGGAGCAGAGAGGTACTTGTACATGAGAGCGGAGAGGTATTTGTACATGGAGCGGAAAGGTACTGTCGACACTTGTACATTGAGCGGAGAGCTACTTGTACATGGAGCGGAGAGGTACTTGTACATGAGAGCGGAGAGGTACTTGTACATGGAGCGGAGAGGTATTTGTACATGGAGCGGAGAGGTACTGTCGACACTTGACATTGAGCGGAGAGGTACTTGTACATGGAGCGGAGAGGTACTTGTACATGAGAGCGGAGAGGTATTTGTACATGGAGCGGAGAGGTACTGTCGACACTTGACATTGAGCGGAGAGGTACTTGTACATGGAGCGGAGAGGTACTTGTACATGGAGCGGAGAGGTACTTGTACATGGACCGGAGAGGTACTTGTACATGGAGCGGAGAGGTACTTGTACATGGAGCGGAGATGTACTTGTACATTGAGCGGAGAGGTACTTGTACATGGAGCAGAGATGTACTTGTACATGGAGCGGAGATGTACTTGTACATTGAGCGGAGAGGTACTTGTACATGGAGCGGAGAGGTACTTGTACATGGAGCGGAGATGTACTTGTACATGGAGCGGAGATGTACTTGTACATTGAGCGGAGAGGTACTTGTACATGGAGCAGAGATGTACTTGTACATGGAGCGGAGAGGTACTTGTACATGGAGCGGAGAGGTACTTGTACATGGAGCGGAGAGGTACTTGTACATGGAGCGGAGAGGTACTTGTACATTGAGCGGAGAGGTACTTGTACATGGAGCGGAGAGGTACTTGTACATTGAGCGGAGAGGTACTTGTACATGGAGCGGAGAGGTACTTGTACATGGAGCGGAGAGGTACTTGTACATGGAGCGGAGAGGTACTTGTACATGGAGCGGAGAGGTACTTGTACATGGAGCGGAGAGGTACTTGTACATTGAGCGGAGATGTACTTGTACATGGAGCGGAGATGTACTTGTACATGGATCGGAGAGGTACTTGTACATGAGAGCGGAGAGGTACTGTCGACACTTGTACATTGAGCGTAGAGGTACTGTCGACACTTGTACATTGAGCGGAGAGGTACTTGTACATGGAGCGGAGAGGTACTGTCGACACTTGTACATTGAGCGGAGAGGTACTTGTACATTGAGCGGAGAGGTACTTGTACATGGAGCGGAGAGGTACTTGTACATAGAGCGGAGAGGTACTTATACATGGAGCGGAGAGGTATTTGTACATTGAGCGGAGAGGTACTTGTACATGGAGCGGAGAGGTACTTGTACATGAGAGCGGAGAGGTATTTGTACATGGAGCGGAAAGGTACTGTCGACACTTGTACATTGAGCGGAGAGCTACTTGTACATGGAGCGGAGAGGTACTTGTACATGAGAGCGGAGAGGTACTTGTACATGGAGCGGAGAGGTATTTGTACATGGAGCGGAGAGGTACTGTCGACACTTGACATTGAGCGGAGAGGTACTTGTACATGGAGCGGAGAGGTACTTGTACATGAGAGCGGAGAGGTATTTGTACATGGAGCGGAGAGGTACTGTCGACACTTGACATTGAGCGGAGAGGTACTTGTACATGGAGCGGAGAGGTACTTGTACATGGAGCGGAGAGGTACTTGTACATGGACCGGAGAGGTACTTGTACATGGAGCGGAGAGGTACTTGTACATGGAGCGGAGATGTACTTGTACATTGAGCGGAGAGGTACTTGTACATGGAGCAGAGATGTACTTGTACATGGAGCGGAGATGTACTTGTACATTGAGCGGAGAGGTACTTGTACATGGAGCGGAGAGGTACTTGTACATGGAGCGGAGATGTACTTGTACATGGAGCGGAGATGTACTTGTACATTGAGCGGAGAGGTACTTGTACATGGAGCGGAGAGGTACTTGTACATTCAGCGGAGAGGTACTTGTACATTGAGCGGAGAGGTACTTGTAGATGGAGCGGAGAGGTACTGTCGACACTTGTACATTGAGCGGAGAGGTACTTGTACATGGAGCGGAGAGGTACTTGTACATGGAGCGGAGAGGTACTGTCGACACTTGTACATTGAGCGGAGAGGTACTTGTACATGGAGCGGAGAGGTACTTGTACATGGAGCGGAGATGTACTTGTACAGGGAGCGGAGAGGTACTTGTACATTGAGCGGAGAGGTACTTGTACATGGAGCGGAGAGGTACTTGTACATGGAGCGGAGAGGTACTTGTACATGGAGCGGAGAGGTACTTGTACATTGAGCGGAGAGGTACTTGTACATGGAGCGGAGAGGTACTTGTACATGGAGCGGAGAGGTACTTGTACATGGAGCGGAGAGGTACTTGTACATTGAGCGGAGAGGTACTTGTACATGGAGCGGAGAGGTACTTGTACATGGAGCGGAGAGGTACTTGTACATGGAGCGGAGAGGTACTTGTACATGGAGCGGAGAGGTACTTGTCCATTGAGCGGAGATGTACTTGTACATGGAGCGGAGATGTACTTGTACATGGATCGGAGAGGTACTTGTACATGAGAGCGGAGAGGTACTGTCGACACTTGTACATTGAGCGTAGAGGTACTGTCGACACTTGTACATTGAGCGGAGAGGTACTTGTACATGGAGCGGAGAGGTACTGTCGACACTTGTACATTGAGCGGAGAGGTACTTGTACATTGAGCGGAGAGGTACTTGTACATGGAGCGCAGAGGTACTTGTACATTGAGCGGAGAGGTACTTGTACATGGAGCGGAGAGGTACTTGTACATGAGAGCGGAGAGGTACTTGTACATGGAGCGGAGAGGTACTTGTACATTGAGCGGAGAGGTACTGTCGACACTTGTACATTCAGCGGAGAGGTACTTGTACATGGAGCGGAGAGGTACTGTCGATACTTGACATTGAGCGGAGAGGTACTTGTACATGGAGCGGAGAGGTACTTGTACATGGAGCGGAGAGGTACTTGTACATGGAGCGGAGAGGTACTTGTACATTGAGCGGAGAGGTACTTGTACATGGAGCGGAGAGGTACTTGTACATTGAGCGGAGAGGTACTTGTACATGGAGCGGAGAGGTACTTGTACATGGAGCGGAGAGGTACTTGTACATGGAGCGGAGAGGTACTTGTACATGGAGCGGAGAGGTACTTGTACATTGAGCGGAGATGTACTTGTACATGGAGCGGAGATGTACTTGTACATGGATCGGAGAGGTACTTGTACATGAGAGCGGAGAGGTACTGTCGACACTTGTACATTCAGCAGAGAGGTACTTGTACATTGAGCGTAGAGGTACTGTCGACACTTGTACATTGAGCGGAGAGGTACTTGTACATGGAGCGGAGAGGTACTGTCGACACTTGTACATTGAGCGGAGAGGTACTTGTACATTGAGCGGAGAGGTACTTGTACATGGAGCGCAGAGGTACTTGTACATTGAGCGGAGAGGTACTTGTACATGGAGCGGAGAGGTACTTGTACATGAGAGCGGAGAGGTACTTGTACATGGAGCGGAGAGGTACTGTCGACACTTGTACATTCAGCGGAGAGGTACTTGTACATGGAGCGGAGAGGTACTGTCGATACTTGACATTGAGCGGAGAGGTACTTGTACATGGAGCGGAGAGGTATTTGTACATTGAGCGGAGAGGTACTTGTACATTGAGCGGAGAGGTACTGTCGACACTTGTACATTCAGCGGAGAGCTACTTGTACATGGAGCGGAGAGGTATTTGTACATTGAGCGGAGAGGTACTTGTACATGGAGCGGAGAGGTACTTGTACATAGAGCGGAGAGGTACTTATACATGGAGCGGAGAGGTATTTGTACATTGAGCGGAGAGGTACTTGTACATGGAGCGGAGAGGTACTTGTACATGAGAGCGGAGAGGTATTTGTACATGGAGCGGAAAGGTACTGTCGACACTTGTACATTGAGCGGAGAGCTACTTGTACATGGAGCGGAGAGGTACTTGTACATGAGAGCGGAGAGGTACTTGTACATGGAGCGGAGAGGTATTTGTACATGGAGCGGAGAGGTACTGTCGACACTTGACATTGAGCGGAGAGGTACTTGTACATGGAGCGGAGAGGTACTTGTACATGAGAGCGGAGAGGTATTTGTACATGGAGCGGAGAGGTACTGTCGACACTTGACATTGAGCGGAGAGGTACTTGTACATGGAGCGGAGAGGTACTTGTACATGAGAGCGGAGAGGTACTTGTACATGGAGCGGAGAGGTATTTGTACATGGAGCGGAGAGGTACTGTCGACACTTGACATTGAGCGGAGAGGTACTTGTACATGGAGCGGAGAGGTACTTGTACATGAGAGCGGAGAGGTATTTGTACATGGAGCGGAGAGGTACTGTCGACACTTGACATTGAGCGGAGAGGTACTTGTACATGGAGCGGAGAGGTACTTGTACATGGAGCGGAGAGGTACTTGTACATGGACCGGAGAGGTACTTGTACATGGAGCGGAGAGGTACTTGTACATGGAGCGGAGATGTACTTGTACATTGAGCGGAGAGGTACTTGTACATGGAGCAGAGATGTACTTGTACATGGAGCGGAGATGTACTTGTACATTGAGCGGAGAGGTACTTGTACATGGAGCGGAGAGGTACTTGTACATGGAGCGGAGATGTACTTGTACATGGAGCGGAGATGTACTTGTACATTGAGCGGAGAGGTACTTGTACATGGAGCGGAGAGGTACTTGTACATTCAGCGGAGAGGTACTTGTACATTGAGCGGAGAGGTACTTGTAGATGGAGCGGAGAGGTACTGTCGACACTTGTACATTGAGCGGAGAGGTACTTGTACATGGAGCGGAGAGGTACTTGTACATGGAGCGGAGAGGTACTGTCGACACTTGTACATTGAGCGGAGAGGTACTTGTACATGGAGCGGAGAGGTACTTGTACATGGAGCGGAGATGTACTTGTACAGGGAGCGGAGAGGTACTTGTACATTGAGCGGAGAGGTACTTGTACATGGAGCGGAGAGGTACTTGTACATGGAGCGGAGAGGTACTTGTACATGGAGCGGAGAGGTACTTGTACATTGAGCGGAGAGGTACTTGTACATGGAGCGGAGAGGTACTTGTACATGGAGCGGAGAGGTACTTGTACATGGAGCGGAGAGGTACTTGTACATTGAGCGGAGAGGTACTTGTACATGGAGCGGAGAGGTACTTGTACATGGAGCGGAGAGGTACTTGTACATGGAGCGGAGAGGTACTTGTACATGGAGCGGAGAGGTACTTGTCCATTGAGCGGAGATGTACTTGTACATGGAGCGGAGATGTACTTGTACATGGATCGGAGAGGTACTTGTACATGAGAGCGGAGAGGTACTGTCGACACTTGTACATTGAGCGTAGAGGTACTGTCGACACTTGTACATTGAGCGGAGAGGTACTTGTACATGGAGCGGAGAGGTACTGTCGACACTTGTACATTGAGCGGAGAGGTACTTGTACATTGAGCGGAGAGGTACTTGTACATGGAGCGCAGAGGTACTTGTACATTGAGCGGAGAGGTACTTGTACATGGAGCGGAGAGGTACTTGTACATGAGAGCGGAGAGGTACTTGTACATGGAGCGGAGAGGTACTTGTACATTGAGCGGAGAGGTACTGTCGACACTTGTACATTCAGCGGAGAGGTACTTGTACATGGAGCGGAGAGGTACTGTCGATACTTGACATTGAGCGGAGAGGTACTTGTACATGGAGCGGAGAGGTACTTGTACATGGAGCGGAGAGGTACTTGTACATGGAGCGGAGAGGTACTTGTACATTGAGCGGAGAGGTACTTGTACATGGAGCGGAGAGGTACTTGTACATTGAGCGGAGAGGTACTTGTACATGGAGCGGAGAGGTACTTGTACATGGAGCGGAGAGGTACTTGTACATGGAGCGGAGAGGTACTTGTACATGGAGCGGAGAGGTACTTGTACATTGAGCGGAGATGTACTTGTACATGGAGCGGAGATGTACTTGTACATGGATCGGAGAGGTACTTGTACATGAGAGCGGAGAGGTACTGTCGACACTTGTACATTCAGCGGAGAGGTACTTGTACATTGAGCGTAGAGGTACTGTCGACACTTGTACATTGAGCGGAGAGGTACTTGTACATGGAGCGGAGAGGTACTGTCGACACTTGTACATTGAGCGGAGAGGTACTTGTACATTGAGCGGAGAGGTACTTGTACATGGAGCGCAGAGGTACTTGTACATTGAGCGGAGAGGTACTTGTACATGGAGCGGAGAGGTACTTGTACATGAGAGCGGAGAGGTACTTGTACATGGAGCGGAGAGGTACTGTCGACACTTGTACATTCAGCGGAGAGGTACTTGTACATGGAGCGGAGAGGTACTGTCGATACTTGACATTGAGCGGAGAGGTACTTGTACATGGAGCGGAGAGGTATTTGTACATTGAGCGGAGAGGTACTTGTACATTGAGCGGAGAGGTACTGTCGACACTTGTACATTCAGCGGAGAGCTACTTGTACATGGAGCGGAGAGGTATTTGTACATTGAGCGGAGAGGTACTTGTACATGGAGCGGAGAGGTACTTGTACATAGAGCGGAGAGGTACTTATACATGGAGCGGAGAGGTATTTGTACATTGAGCGGAGAGGTACTTGTACATGGAGCGGAGAGGTACTTGTACATGAGAGCGGAGAGGTATTTGTACATGGAGCGGAAAGGTACTGTCGACACTTGTACATTGAGCGGAGAGCTACTTGTACATGGAGCGGAGAGGTACTTGTACATGAGAGCGGAGAGGTACTTGTACATGGAGCGGAGAGGTATTTGTACATGGAGCGGAGAGGTACTGTCGACACTTGACATTGAGCGGAGAGGTACTTGTACATGGAGCGGAGAGGTACTTGTACATGAGAGCGGAGAGGTATTTGTACATGGAGCGGAGAGGTACTGTCGACACTTGACATTGAGCGGAGAGGTACTTGTACATGGAGCGGAGAGGTACTTGTACATGGAGCGGAGAGGTACTTGTACATGGACCGGAGAGGTACTTGTACATGGAGCGGAGAGGTACTTGTACATGGAGCGGAGATGTACTTGTACATTGAGCGGAGAGGTACTTGTACATGGAGCAGAGATGTACTTGTACATGGAGCGGAGATGTACTTGTACATTGAGCGGAGAGGTACTTGTACATGGAGCGGAGAGGTACTTGTACATGGAGCGGAGATGTACTTGTACATGGAGCGGAGATGTACTTGTACATTGAGCGGAGAGGTACTTGTACATGGAGCAGAGATGTACTTGTACATGGAGCGGAGAGGTACTTGTACATGGAGCGGAGAGGTACTTGTACATGGAGCGGAGAGGTACTTGTACATGGAGCGGAGAGGTACTTGTACATTGAGCGGAGAGGTACTTGTACATGGAGCGGAGAGGTACTTGTACATTGAGCGGAGAGGTACTTGTACATGGAGCGGAGAGGTACTTGTACATGGAGCGGAGAGGTACTTGTACATGGAGCGGAGAGGTACTTGTACATGGAGCGGAGAGGTACTTGTACATGGAGCGGAGAGGTACTTGTACATGGAGCGGAGATGTACTTGTACATGGATCGGAGAGGTACTTGTACATGAGAGCGGAGAGGTACTGTCGACACTTGTACATTGAGCGTAGAGGTACTGTCGACACTTGTACATTGAGCGGAGAGGTACTTGTACATGGAGCGGAGAGGTACTGTCGACACTTGTACATTGAGCGGAGAGGTACTTGTACATTGAGCGGAGAGGTACTTGTACATGGAGCGGAGAGGTACTTGTACATAGAGCGGAGAGGTACTTATACATGGAGCGGAGAGGTATTTGTACATTGAGCGGAGAGGTACTTGTACATGGAGCGGAGAGGTACTTGTACATGAGAGCGGAGAGGTATTTGTACATGGAGCGGAAAGGTACTGTCGACACTTGTACATTGAGCGGAGAGCTACTTGTACATGGAGCGGAGAGGTACTTGTACATGAGAGCGGAGAGGTACTTGTACATGGAGCGGAGAGGTATTTGTACATGGAGCGGAGAGGTACTGTCGACACTTGACATTGAGCGGAGAGGTACTTGTACATGGAGCGGAGAGGTACTTGTACATGAGAGCGGAGAGGTATTTGTACATGGAGCGGAGAGGTACTGTCGACACTTGACATTGAGCGGAGAGGTACTTGTACATGGAGCGGAGAGGTACTTGTACATGGAGCGGAGAGGTACTTGTACATGGACCGGAGAGGTACTTGTACATGGAGCGGAGAGGTACTTGTACATGGAGCGGAGATGTACTTGTACATTGAGCGGAGAGGTACTTGTACATGGAGCAGAGATGTACTTGTACATGGAGCGGAGATGTACTTGTACATTGAGCGGAGAGGTACTTGTACATGGAGCGGAGAGGTACTTGTACATGGAGCGGAGATGTACTTGTACATGGAGCGGAGATGTACTTGTACATTGAGCGGAGAGGTACTTGTACATGGAGCAGAGATGTACTTGTACATGGAGCGGAGAGGTACTTGTACATGGAGCGGAGAGGTACTTGTACATGGAGCGGAGAGGTACTTGTACATGGAGCGGAGAGGTACTTGTACATTGAGCGGAGAGGTACTTGTACATGGAGCGGAGAGGTACTTGTACATTGAGCGGAGAGGTACTTGTACATGGAGCGGAGAGGTACTTGTACATGGAGCGGAGAGGTACTTGTACATGGAGCGGAGAGGTACTTGTACATGGAGCGGAGAGGTACTTGTACATTGAGCGGAGATGTACTTGTACATGGAGCGGAGATGTACTTGTACATGGATCGGAGAGGTACTTGTACATGAGAGCGGAGAGGTACTGTCGACACTTGTACATTGAGCGTAGAGGTACTGTCGACACTTGTACATTGAGCGGAGAGGTACTTGTACATGGAGCGGAGAGGTACTGTCGACACTTGTACATTGAGCGGAGAGGTACTTGTACATTGAGCGGAGAGGTACTTGTACATGGAGCGGAGAGGTACTTGTACATAGAGCGGAGAGGTACTTATACATGGAGCGGAGAGGTATTTGTACATTGAGCGGAGAGGTACTTGTACATGGAGCGGAGAGGTACTTGTACATGAGAGCGGAGAGGTATTTGTACATGGAGCGGAAAGGTACTGTCGACACTTGTACATTGAGCGGAGAGCTACTTGTACATGGAGCGGAGAGGTACTTGTACATGAGAGCGGAGAGGTACTTGTACATGGAGCGGAGAGGTATTTGTACATGGAGCGGAGAGGTACTGTCGACACTTGACATTGAGCGGAGAGGTACTTGTACATGGAGCGGAGAGGTACTTGTACATGAGAGCGGAGAGGTATTTGTACATGGAGCGGAGAGGTACTGTCGACACTTGACATTGAGCGGAGAGGTACTTGTACATGGAGCGGAGAGGTACTTGTACATGGAGCGGAGAGGTACTTGTACATGGACCGGAGAGGTACTTGTACATGGAGCGGAGAGGTACTTGTACATGGAGCGGAGATGTACTTGTACATTGAGCGGAGAGGTACTTGTACATGGAGCAGAGATGTACTTGTACATGGAGCGGAGATGTACTTGTACATTGAGCGGAGAGGTACTTGTACATGGAGCGGAGAGGTACTTGTACATGGAGCGGAGATGTACTTGTACATGGAGCGGAGATGTACTTGTACATTGAGCGGAGAGGTACTTGTACATGGAGCGGAGAGGTACTTGTACATTCAGCGGAGAGGTACTTGTACATTGAGCGGAGAGGTACTTGTAGATGGAGCGGAGAGGTACTGTCGACACTTGTACATTGAGCGGAGAGGTACTTGTACATGGAGCGGAGAGGTACTTGTACATGGAGCGGAGAGGTACTGTCGACACTTGTACATTGAGCGGAGAGGTACTTGTACATGGAGCGGAGAGGTACTTGTACATGGAGCGGAGAGGTACTGTCGACACTTGTACATTGAGCGGAGAGGTACTTGTACATGGAGCGGAGAGGTACTTGTACATGGAGCGGAGATGTACTTGTACATGGAGCGGAGAGGTACTTGTACATGAGAGCGGAGAGGTACTTGTACATGGAGCGGAGAGGTACTGTCGACACTTGTACATTCAGCGGAGAGGTACTTGTACATGGAGCGGAGAGGTACTGTCGATACTTGACATTGAGCGGAGAGGTACTTGTACATGGAGCGGAGAGGTATTTGTACATTGAGCGGAGAGGTACTTGTACATTGAGCGGAGAGGTACTGTCGACACTTGTACATTCAGCGGAGAGCTACTTGTACATGGAGCGGAGAGGTATTTGTACATTGAGCGGAGAGGTACTTGTACATGGAGCGGAGAGGTACTTGTACATGAGAGCGGAGAGGTACTTGTACATGGAGCGGAGAGGTATTTGTACATGGAGCGGAGAGGTACTGTCGACACTTGTACATTGAGCGGAGAGCTACTTGTACATGGAGCGGAGAGGTACTTGTACATGAGAGCGGAGAGGTACTTGTACATGGAGCGGAGAGGTATTTGTACATGGAGCGGAGAGGTACTGTCGACACTTGACATTGAGCGGAGAGGTACTTGTACATGGAGCGGAGAGGTACTTGTACATGAGAGCGGAGAGGTATTTGTACATGGAGCGGAGAGGTACTGTCGACACTTGACATTGAGCGGAGAGGTACTTGTACATGGAGCGGAGAGGTACTTGTACATGGAGCGGAGAGGTACTTGTACATGGAGCGGAGAGGTACTTGTACATGGAGCGGAGAGGTACTTGTACATGGAGCGGAGATGTACTTGTACATTGAGCGGAGAGGTACTTGTACATGGAGCAGAGATGTACTTGTACATGGAGCGGAGATGTACTTGTACATTGAGCGGAGAGGTACTTGTACATGGAGCGGAGAGGTACTTGTACATTGAGCGGAGAGGTACTTGTACATTGAGCGGAGAGGTACTTGTACATGGAGCTAGGGCTGGGTATCGAGTTTCGATACTTACTTGGCACCGAAATGGAAACATCGATACTAAGGGGTATCGAAGCCTCCCTTGTCAATCGATACCAATTTTCGATACCAAAACAAAACAGCGTCATTGAGCCTATAAGCATGCGACATGCTTGCACGCCGCGCTCTAATACGGCTGGTGATTGGCTGTCATGTAGAGGCATGCAGGAAACGTTACGCCCACTTTAGCCGGTGTGTTTGTTGTGACTGTGAGCCAGGCGTGCGGTGCGGATAGTATACAAGAAGTTAGCCACTCAAGCTACTCCTATCCTGGATTACCATATGGCGAAGATGATGAAAAGCAGGAAAAGAAACAGAAACAACACGGACTGGTTTCCACAGACAAGAGAAATAATTGAGAGGTGGGTCAGCTCAGCTTACCGCAAGTTAGCGGTTATCAGATCCCTCAGTCTGACAAATCCATGCATCTGGCTGTGAGTTGTAGCATTAGATCGTTTAATTAATTGCCGCCGTAACGTTATGCGCAAGCGGGCATTGTGTATTTTTAGCAACTCGTTAACAAACGCTGATGTCATGATAGTTTGTTGAATGTAAATGCGATTCATTTATATTGATTGGCTAGTCAGTGAAGTTGAGCTGTCTCGTCAGATTTGACAAGAATGACGTTCTGTTGCAGCAGTGAGCACACTGATCTGCAACGCTAGCGTTAATGTTTAATTAATTAGCGTTATGTGCAAGCGGGCAGTTATCGCCCATGTATTTTTAGCAACTCGTTAACAAACGCTGATGTCATGATAGTTTGTTGAATATAAATGCGATTCACTTTGTGGCATATAAGGCTATATTGATAGGCTAGTCAATGCTCAACTAGTCTTCCATGCATGAAGTGGAGCCATCTCATCAGTTTGTACAAGAATAGAGTTCTGTTGCATCAGTGAGCATTAAACCCTGATTTGCAACTCTCTGTTTTGCACTGAAAACTATTCCACTGATTTATTTGTTTTAGCTACATTTCTTTCCTTTGTAGTACTCCAATATTTTTTGTAGGGACGGCAATACGTTTAGAGAACTTAAAGTTATGTTAAATACAGTAGGTTTTATTTTTTTCTGCTGTAAAACTTAAGATGGGGGGAAACTAAAGATTTGTAAAATAATTTCAATGTGTAATGCAGTTTTATTTTTGTTAAAATGGATTTTTCTAAAAATTGGTATCGAAAAAAGTATCGTTCAGGAACCGGTATCGAAATCCAAGTATCGAAACGGTATCGATATCGAAAAATTTTGAACGATACCCAGCCCTACATGGAGCGCAGATGTACTTGTACATTGAGCGGAGAGGTACTGGTACATGGAGCGGAGATGTACTTGTACATTGAGCGGAGAGGTACTTGTACATTGAGCGGAGAGGTACTTGTACATGGAGCGGAGATGTACTTGTACATGGAGCGGAGAGGTACTTGTACATGGAGCGGAGAGGTACTTGTACATGGAGCGGAGAGGTACTTGTACATGGAGCGGAGAGGTACTTGTACATGGAGCGGAGAGGTACTTGTACATTGAGCGGAGATGTACTTGTACATGGAGCGGAGATGTACTTGTACATGGATCGGAGAGGTACTTGTACATGAGAGCGGAGAGGTACTGTCGACACTTGTACATTGAGCGTAGAGGTACTGTCGACACTTGTACATTGAGCGGAGAGGTACTTGTACATGGAGCGGAGAGGTACTGTCGACACTTGTACATTGAGCGGAGAGGTACTTGTACATTGAGCGGAGAGGTACTTGTACATGGAGCGCAGAGGTACTTGTACATTGAGCGGAGAGGTACTTGTACATGGAGCGGAGAGGTACTTGTACATGAGAGCGGAGAGGTACTTGTACATGGAGCGGAGAGGTACTTGTACATTGAGCGGAGAGGTACTGTCGACACTTGTACATTCAGCGGAGAGGTACTTGTACATGGAGCGGAGAGGTACTGTCGATACTTGACATTGAGCGGAGAGGTACTTGTACATGGAGCGGAGAGGTATTTGTACATTGAGCGGAGAGGTACTTGTACATTGAGCGGAGAGGTACTGTCGACACTTGTACATTCAGCGGAGAGCTACTTGTACATGGAGCGGAGAGGTATTTGTACATTGAGCGGAGAGGTACTTGTACATGGAGCGGAGAGGTACTTGTACATAGAGCGGAGAGGTACTTATACATGGAGCGGAGAGGTATTTGTACATTGAGCGGAGAGGTACTTGTACATGGAGCGGAGAGGTACTTGTACATGAGAGCGGAGAGGTATTTGTACATGGAGCGGAAAGGTACTGTCGACACTTGTACATTGAGCGGAGAGCTACTTGTACATGGAGCGGAGAGGTACTTGTACATGAGAGCGGAGAGGTACTTGTACATGGAGCGGAGAGGTATTTGTACATGGAGCGGAGAGGTACTGTCGACACTTGACATTGAGCGGAGAGGTACTTGTACATGGAGCGGAGAGGTACTTGTACATGAGAGCGGAGAGGTATTTGTACATGGAGCGGAGAGGTACTGTCGACACTTGACATTGAGCGGAGAGGTACTTGTACATGGAGCGGAGAGGTACTTGTACATGGAGCGGAGAGGTACTTGTACATGGACCGGAGAGGTACTTGTACATGGAGCGGAGAGGTACTTGTACATGGAGCGGAGAGGTACTTGTACATTGAGCGGAGAGGTACTGGTACATGGAGCGTAGATGTACTTGTACATTGAGCGGAGAGGTACTTGTACATGGAGCGGAGAGGTACTTGTACATTGAGCGGAGAGGTACTTGTACATTGAGCGGAGACGTACTTGTACATTGAGCGGAGATGTACTTGTACATTGAGCGGAGATGTACTTGTACATTGAGCGGAGAGGTACTGGTACATGGAGCGGAGAGGTACTTGTACATGGAGCGGAGAGGTATTTGTACATGGAGCGGAGAGGTATTTGTACATGGAGCGGAGAGGTACTTGTACATTGAGCGGAGAGGTACTTGTACATGGAGCGGAGAGGTACTTGTACATGGAGCGGAGAGGTACTTGTACATGTAGCGGAGAGGTGCTTGTACATGGAGCGGAGAGGTACTTGTACATGGAGCGGAGAGGTATTTGTACATGGAGCGGAGAGGTACTTGTACATGGAGCGGAGAGGTACTTGTACATTCAGCGGAGAGGTACTTGTACATTGAGCGGAGAGGTACTTGTAGATGGAGCGGAGAGGTACTGTCGACACTTGTACATTGAGCGGAGAGGTACTTGTACATGGAGCGGAGAGGTACTTGTACATGGAGCGGAGAGGTACTGTCGACACTTGTACATTGAGCGGAGAGGTACTTGTACATGGAGCGGAGAGGTACTTGTACATGGAGCGGAGATGTACTTGTACAGGGAGCGGAGAGGTACTTGTACATTGAGCGGAGAGGTACTTGTACATGGAGCGGAGAGGTACTTGTACATGGAGCGGAGAGGTACTTGTACATGGAGCGGAGAGGTACTTGTACATTGAGCGGAGAGGTACTTGTACATGGAGCGGAGAGGTACTTGTACATGGAGCGGAGAGGTACTTGTACATGGAGCGGAGAGGTACTTGTACATTGAGCGGAGAGGTACTTGTACATGGAGCGGAGAGGTACTTGTACATGGAGCGGAGAGGTACTTGTACATGGAGCGGAGAGGTACTTGTACATGGAGCGGAGAGGTACTTGTACATTGAGCGGAGATGTACTTGTACATGGAGCGGAGATGTACTTGTACATGGATCGGAGAGGTACTTGTACATGAGAGCGGAGAGGTACTGTCAACACTTGTACATTGAGCGTAGAGGTACTGTCGACACTTGTACATTGAGCGGAGAGGTACTTGTACATGGAGCGGAGAGGTACTGTCGACACTTGTACATTGAGCGGAGAGGTACTTGTACATTGAGCGGAGAGGTACTTGTACATGGAGCGCAGAGGTACTTGTACATTGAGCGGAGAGGTACTTGTACATGGAGCGGAGAGGTACTTGTACATGAGAGCGGAGAGGTACTTGTACATGGAGCGGAGAGGTACTTGTACATTGAGCGGAGAGGTACTGTCGACACTTGTACATTCAGCGGAGAGGTACTTGTACATGGAGCGGAGAGGTACTGTCGATACTTGACATTGAGCGGAGAGGTACTTGTACATGGAGCGGAGAGGTACTTGTACATGGAGCGGAGAGGTACTTGTACATGGAGCGGAGAGGTACTTGTACATTGAGCGGAGAGGTACTTGTACATGGAGCGGAGAGGTACTTGTACATTGAGCGGAGAGGTACTTGTACATGGAGCGGAGAGGTACTTGTACATGGAGCGGAGAGGTACTTGTACATGGAGCGGAGAGGTACTTGTACATGGAGCGGAGAGGTACTTGTACATTGAGCGGAGATGTACTTGTACATGGAGCGGAGATGTACTTGTACATGGATCGGAGAGGTACTTGTACATGAGAGCGGAGAGGTACTGTCGACACTTGTACATTCAGCGGAGAGGTACTTGTACATTGAGCGTAGAGGTACTGTCGACACTTGTACATTGAGCGGAGAGGTACTTGTACATGGAGCGGAGAGGTACTGTCGACACTTGTACATTGAGCGGAGAGGTACTTGTACATTGAGCGGAGAGGTACTTGTACATGGAGCGCAGAGGTACTTGTACATTGAGCGGAGAGGTACTTGTACATGGAGCGGAGAGGTACTTGTACATGAGAGCGGAGAGGTACTTGTACATGGAGCGGAGAGGTACTGTCGACACTTGTACATTCAGCGGAGAGGTACTTGTACATGGAGCGGAGAGGTACTGTCGATACTTGACATTGAGCGGAGAGGTACTTGTACATGGAGCGGAGAGGTATTTGTACATTGAGCGGAGAGGTACTTGTACATTGAGCGGAGAGGTACTGTCGACACTTGTACATTCAGCGGAGAGCTACTAATACATGGAGCGGAGAGGTATTTGTACATTGAGCGGAGAGGTACTTGTACATGGAGCGGAGAGGTACTTGTACATAGAGCGGAGAGGTACTTATACATGGAGCGGAGAGGTATTTGTACATTGAGCGGAGAGGTACTTGTACATGGAGCGGAGAGGTACTTGTACATGAGAGCGGAGAGGTATTTGTACATGGAGCGGAAAGGTACTGTCGACACTTGTACATTGAGCGGAGAGCTACTTGTACATGGAGCGGAGAGGTACTTGTACATGAGAGCGGAGAGGTACTTGTACATGGAGCGGAGAGGTATTTGTACATGGAGCAGAGAGGTACTGTCGACACTTGACATTGAGCGGAGAGGTACTTGTACATGGAGCGGAGAGGTACTTGTACATGAGAGCGGAGAGGTATTTGTACATGGAGCGGAGAGGTACTGTCGACACTTGACATTGAGCGGAGAGGTACTTGTACATGGAGCGGAGAGGTACTTGTACATGGAGCGGAGAGGTACTTGTACATGGACCGGAGAGGTACTTGTACATGGAGCGGAGAGGTACTTGTACATGGAGCGGAGATGTACTTGTACATTGAGCGGAGAGGTACTTGTACATGGAGCAGAGATGTACTTGTACATGGAGCGGAGATGTACTTGTACATTGAGCGGAGAGGTACTTGTACATGGAGCGGAGAGGTACTTGTACATGGAGCGGAGATGTACTTGTACATGGAGCGGAGATGTACTTGTACATTGAGCGGAGAGGTACTTGTACATGGAGCGGAGAGGTACTTGTACATTCAGCGGAGAGGTACTTGTACATTGAGCGGAGAGGTACTTGTAGATGGAGCGGAGAGGTACTGTCGACACTTGTACATTGAGCGGAGAGGTACTTGTACATGGAGCGGAGAGGTACTTGTACATGGAGCGGAGAGGTACTGTCGACACTTGTACATTGAGCGGAGAGGTACTTGTACATGGAGCGGAGAGGTACTTGTACATGGAGCGGAGATGTACTTGTACAGGGAGCGGAGAGGTACTTGTACATTGAGCGGAGAGGTACTTGTACATGGAGCGGAGAGGTACTTGTACATGGAGCGGAGAGGTACTTGTACATGGAGCGGAGAGGTACTTGTACATTGAGCGGAGAGGTACTTGTACATGGAGCGGAGAGGTACTTGTACATGGAGCGGAGAGGTACTTGTACATGGAGCGGAGAGGTACTTGTACATTGAGCGGAGAGGTACTTGTACATGGAGCGGAGAGGTACTTGTACATGGAGCGGAGAGGTACTTGTACATGGAGCGGAGAGGTACTTGTACATGGAGCGGAGAGGTACTTGTACATTGAGCGGAGATGTACTTGTACATGGAGCGGAGATGTACTTGTACATGGATCGGAGAGGTACTTGTACATGAGAGCGGAGAGGTACTGTCGACACTTGTACATTGAGCGTAGAGGTACTGTCGACACTTGTACATTGAGCGGAGAGGTACTTGTACATGGAGCGGAGAGGTACTGTCGACACTTGTACATTGAGCGGAGAGGTACTTGTACATTGAGCGGAGAGGTACTTGTACATGGAGCGCAGAGGTACTTGTACATTGAGCGGAGAGGTACTTGTACATGGAGCAGAGAGGTACTGTCGACACTTGACATTGAGCGGAGAGGTACTTGTACATGGAGCGGAGAGGTACTTGTACATGAGAGCGGAGAGGTATTTGTACATGGAGCGGAGAGGTACTGTCGACACTTGACATTGAGCGGAGAGGTACTTGTACATGGAGCGGAGAGGTACTTGTACATGGAGCGGAGAGGTACTTGTACATGGACCGGAGAGGTACTTGTACATGGAGCGGAGAGGTACTTGTACATGGAGCGGAGATGTACTTGTACATTGAGCGGAGAGGTACTTGTACATGGAGCAGAGATGTACTTGTACATGGAGCGGAGATGTACTTGTACATTGAGCGGAGAGGTACTTGTACATGGAGCGGAGAGGTACTTGTACATGGAGCGGAGATGTACTTGTACATGGAGCGGAGATGTACTTGTACATTGAGCGGAGAGGTACTTGTACATGGAGCGGAGAGGTACTTGTACATTCAGCGGAGAGGTACTTGTACATTGAGCGGAGAGGTACTTGTAGATGGAGCGGAGAGGTACTGTCGACACTTGTACATTGAGCGGAGAGGTACTTGTACATGGAGCGGAGAGGTACTTGTACATGGAGCGGAGAGGTACTGTCGACACTTGTACATTGAGCGGAGAGGTACTTGTACATGGAGCGGAGAGGTACTTGTACATGGAGCGGAGATGTACTTGTACAGGGAGCGGAGAGGTACTTGTACATTGAGCGGAGAGGTACTTGTACATGGAGCGGAGAGGTACTTGTACATGGAGCGGAGAGGTACTTGTACATGGAGCGGAGAGGTACTTGTACATTGAGCGGAGAGGTACTTGTACATGGAGCGGAGAGGTACTTGTACATGGAGCGGAGAGGTACTTGTACATGGAGCGGAGAGGTACTTGTACATTGAGCGGAGAGGTACTTGTACATGGAGCGGAGAGGTACTTGTACATGGAGCGGAGAGGTACTTGTACATGGAGCGGAGAGGTACTTGTACATGGAGCGGAGAGGTACTTGTACATTGAGCGGAGATGTACTTGTACATGGAGCGGAGATGTACTTGTACATGGATCGGAGAGGTACTTGTACATGAGAGCGGAGAGGTACTGTCGACACTTGTACATTGAGCGTAGAGGTACTGTCGACACTTGTACATTGAGCGGAGAGGTACTTGTACATGGAGCGGAGAGGTACTGTCGACACTTGTACATTGAGCGGAGAGGTACTTGTACATTGAGCGGAGAGGTACTTGTACATGGAGCGCAGAGGTACTTGTACATTGAGCGGAGAGGTACTTGTACATGGAGCGGAGAGGTACTTGTACATGAGAGCGGAGAGGTACTTGTACATGGAGCGGAGAGGTACTTGTACATTGAGCGGAGAGGTACTGTCGACACTTGTACATTCAGCGGAGAGGTACTTGTACATGGAGCGGAGAGGTACTGTCGATACTTGACATTGAGCGGAGAGGTACTTGTACATGGAGCGGAGAGGTACTTGTACATGGAGCGGAGAGGTACTTGTACATGGAGCGGAGAGGTACTTGTACATTGAGCGGAGAGGTACTTGTACATGGAGCGGAGAGGTACTTGTACATTGAGCGGAGAGGTACTTGTACATGGAGCGGAGAGGTACTTGTACATGGAGCGGAGAGGTACTTGTACATGGAGCGGAGAGGTACTTGTACATGGAGCGGAGAGGTACTTGTACATTGAGCGGAGATGTACTTGTACATGGAGCGGAGATGTACTTGTACATGGATCGGAGAGGTACTTGTACATGAGAGCGGAGAGGTACTGTCGACACTTGTACATTCAGCGGAGAGGTACTTGTACATTGAGCGTAGAGGTACTGTCGACACTTGTACATTGAGCGGAGAGGTACTTGTACATGGAGCGGAGAGGTACTGTCGACACTTGTACATTGAGCGGAGAGGTACTTGTACATTGAGCGGAGAGGTACTTGTACATGGAGCGCAGAGGTACTTGTACATTGAGCGGAGAGGTACTTGTACATGGAGCGGAGAGGTACTTGTACATGAGAGCGGAGAGGTACTTGTACATGGAGCGGAGAGGTACTTGTACATTGAGCGGAGAGGTACTGTCGACACTTGTACATTCAGCGGAGAGGTACTTGTACATGGAGCGGAGAGGTACTGTCGATACTTGACATTGAGCGGAGAGGTACTTGTACATGGAGCGGAGAGGTATTTGTACATTGAGCGGAGAGGTACTTGTACATTGAGCGGAGAGGTACTGTCGACACTTGTACATTCAGCGGAGAGCTACTTGTACATGGAGCGGAGAGGTATTTGTACATTGAGCGGAGAGGTACTTGTACATGGAGCGGAGAGGTACTTGTACATAGAGCGGAGAGGTACTTATACATGGAGCGGAGAGGTATTTGTACATTGAGCGGAGAGGTACTTGTACATGGAGCGGAGAGGTACTTGTACATGAGAGCGGAGAGGTATTTGTACATGGAGCGGAAAGGTACTGTCGACACTTGTACATTGAGCGGAGAGCTACTTGTACATGGAGCGGAGAGGTACTTGTACATGAGAGCGGAGAGGTACTTGTACATGGAGCGGAGAGGTATTTGTACATGGAGCGGAGAGGTACTGTCGACACTTGACATTGAGCGGAGAGGTACTTGTACATGGAGCGGAGAGGTACTTGTACATGAGAGCGGAGAGGTATTTGTACATGGAGCGGAGAGGTACTGTCGACACTTGACATTGAGCGGAGAGGTACTTGTACATGGAGCGGAGAGGTACTTGTACATGGAGCGGAGAGGTACTTGTACATGGACCGGAGAGGTACTTGTACATGGAGCGGAGAGGTACTTGTACATGGAGCGGAGAGGTACTTGTACATTGAGCGGAGAGGTACTGGTACATGGAGCGTAGATGTACTTGTACATTGAGCGGAGAGGTACTTGTACATGGAGCGGAGAGGTACTTGTACATTGAGCGGAGAGGTACTTGTACATTGAGCGGAGACGTACTTGTACATTGAGCGGAGATGTACTTGTACATTGAGCGGAGATGTACTTGTACATTGAGCGGAGAGGTACTGGTACATGGAGCGGAGAGGTACTTGTACATGGAGCGGAGAGGTATTTGTACATGGAGCGGAGAGGTATTTGTACATGGAGCGGAGAGGTACTTGTACATTGAGCGGAGAGGTACTTGTACATGGAGCGGAGAGGTACTTGTACATGGAGCGGAGAGGTACTTGTACATGTAGCGGAGAGGTGCTTGTACATGGAGCGGAGAGGTACTTGTACATGGAGCGGAGAGGTATTTGTACATGGAGCGGAGAGGTACTTGTACATGGAGCGGAGAGGTACTTGTACATTCAGCGGAGAGGTACTTGTACATTGAGCGGAGAGGTACTTGTAGATGGAGCGGAGAGGTACTGTCGACACTTGTACATTGAGCGGAGAGGTACTTGTACATGGAGCGGAGAGGTACTTGTACATGGAGCGGAGAGGTACTGTCGACACTTGTACATTGAGCGGAGAGGTACTTGTACATGGAGCGGAGAGGTACTTGTACATGGAGCGGAGATGTACTTGTACAGGGAGCGGAGAGGTACTTGTACATTGAGCGGAGAGGTACTTGTACATGGAGCGGAGAGGTACTTGTACATGGAGCGGAGAGGTACTTGTACATGGAGCGGAGAGGTACTTGTACATTGAGCGGAGAGGTACTTGTACATGGAGCGGAGAGGTACTTGTACATGGAGCGGAGAGGTACTTGTACATGGAGCGGAGAGGTACTTGTACATTGAGCGGAGAGGTACTTGTACATGGAGCGGAGAGGTACTTGTACATGGAGCGGAGAGGTACTTGTACATGGAGCGGAGAGGTACTTGTACATGGAGCGGAGAGGTACTTGTACATTGAGCGGAGATGTACTTGTACATGGAGCGGAGATGTACTTGTACATGGATCGGAGAGGTACTTGTACATGAGAGCGGAGAGGTACTGTCGACACTTGTACATTGAGCGTAGAGGTACTGTCGACACTTGTACATTGAGCGGAGAGGTACTTGTACATGGAGCGGAGAGGTACTGTCGACACTTGTACATTGAGCGGAGAGGTACTTGTACATTGAGCGGAGAGGTACTTGTACATGGAGCGCAGAGGTACTTGTACATTGAGCGGAGAGGTACTTGTACATGGAGCGGAGAGGTACTTGTACATGAGAGCGGAGAGGTACTTGTACATGGAGCGGAGAGGTACTTGTACATTGAGCGGAGAGGTACTGTCGACACTTGTACATTCAGCGGAGAGGTACTTGTACATGGAGCGGAGAGGTACTGTCGATACTTGACATTGAGCGGAGAGGTACTTGTACATGGAGCGGAGAGGTACTTGTACATGGAGCGGAGAGGTACTTGTACATGGAGCGGAGAGGTACTTGTACATTGAGCGGAGAGGTACTTGTACATGGAGCGGAGAGGTACTTGTACATTGAGCGGAGAGGTACTTGTACATGGAGCGGAGAGGTACTTGTACATGGAGCGGAGAGGTACTTGTACATGGAGCGGAGAGGTACTTGTACATGGAGCGGAGAGGTACTTGTACATTGAGCGGAGATGTACTTGTACATGGAGCGGAGATGTACTTGTACATGGATCGGAGAGGTACTTGTACATGAGAGCGGAGAGGTACTGTCGACACTTGTACATTCAGCGGAGAGGTACTTGTACATTGAGCGTAGAGGTACTGTCGACACTTGTACATTGAGCGGAGAGGTACTTGTACATGGAGCGGAGAGGTACTGTCGACACTTGTACATTGAGCGGAGAGGTACTTGTACATTGAGCGGAGAGGTACTTGTACATGGAGCGCAGAGGTACTTGTACATTGAGCGGAGAGGTACTTGTACATGGAGCGGAGAGGTACTTGTACATGAGAGCGGAGAGGTACTTGTACATGGAGCGGAGAGGTACTGTCGACACTTGTACATTCAGCGGAGAGGTACTTGTACATGGAGCGGAGAGGTACTGTCGATACTTGACATTGAGCGGAGAGGTACTTGTACATGGAGCGGAGAGGTATTTGTACATTGAGCGGAGAGGTACTTGTACATTGAGCGGAGAGGTACTGTCGACACTTGTACATTCAGCGGAGAGCTACTAATACATGGAGCGGAGAGGTATTTGTACATTGAGCGGAGAGGTACTTGTACATGGAGCGGAGAGGTACTTGTACATAGAGCGGAGAGGTACTTATACATGGAGCGGAGAGGTATTTGTACATTGAGCGGAGAGGTACTTGTACATGGAGCGGAGAGGTACTTGTACATGAGAGCGGAGAGGTATTTGTACATGGAGCGGAAAGGTACTGTCGACACTTGTACATTGAGCGGAGAGCTACTTGTACATGGAGCGGAGAGGTACTTGTACATGAGAGCGGAGAGGTACTTGTACATGGAGCGGAGAGGTATTTGTACATGGAGCAGAGAGGTACTGTCGACACTTGACATTGAGCGGAGAGGTACTTGTACATGGAGCGGAGAGGTACTTGTACATGAGAGCGGAGAGGTATTTGTACATGGAGCGGAGAGGTACTGTCGACACTTGACATTGAGCGGAGAGGTACTTGTACATGGAGCGGAGAGGTACTTGTACATGGAGCGGAGAGGTACTTGTACATGGACCGGAGAGGTACTTGTACATGGAGCGGAGAGGTACTTGTACATGGAGCGGAGATGTACTTGTACATTGAGCGGAGAGGTACTTGTACATGGAGCAGAGATGTACTTGTACATGGAGCGGAGATGTACTTGTACATTGAGCGGAGAGGTACTTGTACATGGAGCGGAGAGGTACTTGTACATGGAGCGGAGATGTACTTGTACATGGAGCAGAGATGTACTTGTACATTGAGCGGAGAGGTACTTGTACATGGAGCGGAGAGGTACTTGTACATTCAGCGGAGAGGTACTTGTACATTGAGCGGAGAGGTACTTGTAGATGGAGCGGAGAGGTACTGTCGACACTTGTACATTGAGCGGAGAGGTACTTGTACATGGAGCGGAGAGGTACTTGTACATGGAGCGGAGAGGTACTGTCGACACTTGTACATTGAGCGGAGAGGTACTTGTACATGGAGCGGAGAGGTACTTGTACATGGAGCGGAGATGTACTTGTACAGGGAGCGGAGAGGTACTTGTACATTGAGCGGAGAGGTACTTGTACATGGAGCGGAGAGGTACTTGTACATGGAGCGGAGAGGTACTTGTACATGGAGCGGAGAGGTACTTGTACATTGAGCGGAGAGGTACTTGTACATGGAGCGGAGAGGTACTTGTACATGGAGCGGAGAGGTACTTGTACATGGAGCGGAGAGGTACTTGTACATTGAGCGGAGAGGTACTTGTACATGGAGCGGAGAGGTACTTGTACATGGAGCGGAGAGGTACTTGTACATGGAGCGGAGAGGTACTTGTACATGGAGCGGAGAGGTACTTGTACATTGAGCGGAGATGTACTTGTACATGGAGCGGAGATGTACTTGTACATGGATCGGAGAGGTACTTGTACATGAGAGCGGAGAGGTACTGTCGACACTTGTACATTGAGCGTAGAGGTACTGTCGACACTTGTACATTGAGCGGAGAGGTACTTGTACATGGAGCGGAGAGGTACTGTCGACACTTGTACATTGAGCGGAGAGGTACTTGTACATTGAGCGGAGAGGTACTTGTACATGGAGCGCAGAGGTACTTGTACATTGAGCGGAGAGGTACTTGTACATGGAGCGGAGAGGTACTTGTACATGAGAGCGGAGAGGTACTTGTACATGGAGCGGAGAGGTACTTGTACATTGAGCGGAGAGGTACTGTCGACACTTGTACATTCAGCGGAGAGGTACTTGTACATGGAGCGGAGAGGTACTGTCGATACTTGACATTGAGCGGAGAGGTACTTGTACATGGAGCGGAGAGGTACTTGTACATGGAGCGGAGAGGTACTTGTACATGGAGCGGAGAGGTACTTGTACATTGAGCGGAGAGGTACTTGTACATGGAGCGGAGAGGTACTTGTACATTGAGCGGAGAGGTACTTGTACATGGAGCGGAGAGGTACTTGTACATGGAGCGGAGAGGTACTTGTACATGGAGCGGAGAGGTACTTGTACATGGAGCGGAGAGGTACTTGTACATTGAGCGGAGATGTACTTGTACATGGAGCGGAGATGTACTTGTACATGGATCGGAGAGGTACTTGTACATGAGAGCGGAGAGGTACTGTCGACACTTGTACATTCAGCGGAGAGGTACTTGTACATTGAGCGTAGAGGTACTGTCGACACTTGTACATTGAGCGGAGAGGTACTTGTACATGGAGCGGAGAGGTACTGTCGACACTTGTACATTGAGCGGAGAGGTACTTGTACATTGAGCGGAGAGGTACTTGTACATGGAGCGCAGAGGTACTTGTACATTGAGCGGAGAGGTACTTGTACATGGAGCGGAGAGGTACTTGTACATGAGAGCGGAGAGGTACTTGTACATGGAGCGGAGAGGTACTGTCGACACTTGTACATTCAGCGGAGAGGTACTTGTACATGGAGCGGAGAGGTACTGTCGATACTTGACATTGAGCGGAGAGGTACTTGTACATGGAGCGGAGAGGTATTTGTACATTGAGCGGAGAGGTACTTGTACATTGAGCGGAGAGGTACTGTCGACACTTGTACATTCAGCGGAGAGCTACTTGTACATGGAGCGGAGAGGTATTTGTACATTGAGCGGAGAGGTACTTGTACATGGAGCGGAGAGGTACTTGTACATAGAGCGGAGAGGTACTTATACATGGAGCGGAGAGGTATTTGTACATTGAGCGGAGAGGTACTTGTACATGGAGCAGAGAGGTACTTGTACATGAGAGCGGAGAGGTATTTGTACATGGAGCGGAAAGGTACTGTCGACACTTGTACATTGAGCGGAGAGCTACTTGTACATGGAGCGGAGAGGTACTTGTACATGAGAGCGGAGAGGTACTTGTACATGGAGCGGAGAGGTATTTGTACATGGAGCGGAGAGGTACTGTCGACACTTGACATTGAGCGGAGAGGTACTTGTACATGGAGCGGAGAGGTACTTGTACATGAGAGCGGAGAGGTATTTGTACATGGAGCGGAGAGGTACTGTCGACACTTGACATTGAGCGGAGAGGTACTTGTACATGGAGCGGAGAGGTACTTGTACATGGAGCGGAGAGGTACTTGTACATGGACCGGAGAGGTACTTGTACATGGAGCGGAGAGGTACTTGTACATGGAGCGGAGATGTACTTGTACATTGAGCGGAGAGGTACTTGTACATGGAGCAGAGATGTACTTGTACATGGAGCGGAGATGTACTTGTACATTGAGCGGAGAGGTACTTGTACATGGAGCGGAGAGGTACTTGTACATGGAGCGGAGATGTACTTGTACATGGAGCGGAGATGTACTTGTACATTGAGCGGAGAGGTACTTGTACATGGAGCAGAGATGTACTTGTACATGGAGCGGAGAGGTACTTGTACATGGAGCGGAGAGGTACTTGTACATGGAGCGGAGAGGTACTTGTACATGGAGCGGAGAGGTACTTGTACATTGAGCGGAGAGGTACTTGTACATGGAGCGGAGAGGTACTTGTACATTGAGCGGAGAGGTACTTGTACATGGAGCGGAGAGGTACTTGTACATGGAGCGGAGAGGTACTTGTACATGGAGCGGAGAGGTACTTGTACATGGAGCGGAGAGGTACTTGTACATGGAGCGGAGAGGTACTTGTACATTGAGCGGAGATGTACTTGTACATGGAGCGGAGATGTACTTGTACATGGATCGGAGAGGTACTTGTACATGAGAGCGGAGAGGTACTGTCGACACTTGTACATTGAGCGTAGAGGTACTGTCGACACTTGTACATTGAGCGGAGAGGTACTTGTACATGGAGCGGAGAGGTACTGTCGACACTTGTACATTGAGCGGAGAGGTACTTGTACATTGAGCGGAGAGGTACTTGTACATGGAGCGGAGAGGTACTTGTACATAGAGCGGAGAGGTACTTATACATGGAGCGGAGAGGTATTTGTACATTGAGCGGAGAGGTACTTGTACATGGAGCGGAGAGGTACTTGTACATGAGAGCGGAGAGGTATTTGTACATGGAGCGGAAAGGTACTGTCGACACTTGTACATTGAGCGGAGAGCTACTTGTACATGGAGCGGAGAGGTACTTGTACATGAGAGCGGAGAGGTACTTGTACATGGAGCGGAGAGGTATTTGTACATGGAGCGGAGAGGTACTGTCGACACTTGACATTGAGCGGAGAGGTACTTGTACATGGAGCGGAGAGGTACTTGTACATGAGAGCGGAGAGGTATTTGTACATGGAGCGGAGAGGTACTGTCGACACTTGACATTGAGCGGAGAGGTACTTGTACATGGAGCGGAGAGGTACTTGTACATGGAGCGGAGAGGTACTTGTACATGGACCGGAGAGGTACTTGTACATGGAGCGGAGAGGTACTTGTACATGGAGCGGAGATGTACTTGTACATTGAGCGGAGAGGTACTTGTACATGGAGCAGAGATGTACTTGTACATGGAGCGGAGATGTACTTGTACATTGAGCGGAGAGGTACTTGTACATGGAGCGGAGAGGTACTTGTACATGGAGCGGAGATGTACTTGTACATGGAGCGGAGATGTACTTGTACATTGAGCGGAGAGGTACTTGTACATGGAGCGGAGAGGTACTTGTACATTCAGCGGAGAGGTACTTGTACATTGAGCGGAGAGGTACTTGTAGATGGAGCGGAGAGGTACTGTCGACACTTGTACATTGAGCGGAGAGGTACTTGTACATGGAGCGGAGAGGTACTTGTACATGGAGCGGAGAGGTACTGTCGACACTTGTACATTGAGCGGAGAGGTACTTGTACATGGAGCGGAGAGGTACTTGTACATGGAGCGGAGATGTACTTGTACAGGGAGCGGAGAGGTACTTGTACATTGAGCGGAGAGGTACTTGTACATGGAGCGGAGAGGTACTTGTACATGGAGCGGAGAGGTACTTGTACATGGAGCGGAGAGGTACTTGTACATTGAGCGGAGAGGTACTTGTACATGGAGCGGAGAGGTACTTGTACATGGAGCGGAGAGGTACTTGTACATGGAGCGGAGAGGTACTTGTACATTGAGCGGAGAGGTACTTGTACATGGAGCGGAGAGGTACTTGTACATGGAGCGGAGAGGTACTTGTACATGGAGCGGAGAGGTACTTGTACATGGAGCGGAGAGGTACTTGTCCATTGAGCGGAGATGTACTTGTACATGGAGCGGAGATGTACTTGTACATGGATCGGAGAGGTACTTGTACATGAGAGCGGAGAGGTACTGTCGACACTTGTACATTGAGCGTAGAGGTACTGTCGACACTTGTACATTGAGCGGAGAGGTACTTGTACATGGAGCGGAGAGGTACTGTCGACACTTGTACATTGAGCGGAGAGGTACTTGTACATTGAGCGGAGAGGTACTTGTACATGGAGCGCAGAGGTACTTGTACATTGAGCGGAGAGGTACTTGTACATGGAGCGGAGAGGTACTTGTACATGAGAGCGGAGAGGTACTTGTACATGGAGCGGAGAGGTACTTGTACATTGAGCGGAGAGGTACTGTCGACACTTGTACATTCAGCGGAGAGGTACTTGTACATGGAGCGGAGAGGTACTGTCGATACTTGACATTGAGCGGAGAGGTACTTGTACATGGAGCGGAGAGGTACTTGTACATGGAGCGGAGAGGTACTTGTACATGGAGCGGAGAGGTACTTGTACATTGAGCGGAGAGGTACTTGTACATGGAGCGGAGAGGTACTTGTACATTGAGCGGAGAGGTACTTGTACATGGAGCGGAGAGGTACTTGTACATGGAGCGGAGAGGTACTTGTACATGGACCGGAGAGGTACTTGTACATGGAGCGGAGAGGTACTTGTACATGGAGCGGAGATGTACTTGTACATTGAGCGGAGAGGTACTTGTACATGGAGCAGAGATGTACTTGTACATGGAGCGGAGATGTACTTGTACATTGAGCGGAGAGGTACTTGTACATGGAGCGGAGAGGTACTTGTACATGGAGCGGAGATGTACTTGTACATGGAGCGGAGATGTACTTGTACATTGAGCGGAGAGGTACTTGTACATGGAGCAGAGATGTACTTGTACATGGAGCGGAGAGGTACTTGTACATGGAGCGGAGAGGTACTTGTACATGGAGCGGAGAGGTACTTGTACATGGAGCGGAGAGGTACTTGTACATTGAGCGGAGAGGTACTTGTACATGGAGCGGAGAGGTACTTGTACATTGAGCGGAGAGGTACTTGTACATGGAGCGGAGAGGTACTTGTACATGGAGCGGAGAGGTACTTGTACATGGAGCGGAGAGGTACTTGTACATGGAGCGGAGAGGTACTTGTACATGGAGCGGAGAGGTACTTGTACATTGAGCGGAGATGTACTTGTACATGGAGCGGAGATGTACTTGTACATGGATCGGAGAGGTACTTGTACATGAGAGCGGAGAGGTACTGTCGACACTTGTACATTGAGCGTAGAGGTACTGTCGACACTTGTACATTGAGCGGAGAGGTACTTGTACATGGAGCGGAGAGGTACTGTCGACACTTGTACATTGAGCGGAGAGGTACTTGTACATTGAGCGGAGAGGTACTTGTACATGGAGCGGAGAGGTACTTGTACATAGAGCGGAGAGGTACTTATACATGGAGCGGAGAGGTATTTGTACATTGAGCGGAGAGGTACTTGTACATGGAGCGGAGAGGTACTTGTACATGAGAGCGGAGAGGTATTTGTACATGGAGCGGAAAGGTACTGTCGACACTTGTACATTGAGCGGAGAGCTACTTGTACATGGAGCGGAGAGGTACTTGTACATGAGAGCGGAGAGGTACTTGTACATGGAGCGGAGAGGTATTTGTACATGGAGCGGAGAGGTACTGTCGACACTTGACATTGAGCGGAGAGGTACTTGTACATGGAGCGGAGAGGTACTTGTACATGAGAGCGGAGAGGTATTTGTACATGGAGCGGAGAGGTACTGTCGACACTTGACATTGAGCGGAGAGGTACTTGTACATGGAGCGGAGAGGTACTTGTACATGGAGCGGAGAGGTACTTGTACATGGACCGGAGAGGTACTTGTACATGGAGCGGAGAGGTACTTGTACATGGAGCGGAGATGTACTTGTACATTGAGCGGAGAGGTACTTGTACATGGAGCAGAGATGTACTTGTACATGGAGCGGAGATGTACTTGTACATTGAGCGGAGAGGTACTTGTACATGGAGCGGAGAGGTACTTGTACATGGAGCGGAGATGTACTTGTACATGGAGCGGAGATGTACTTGTACATTGAGCGGAGAGGTACTTGTACATGGAGCGGAGAGGTACTTGTACATTCAGCGGAGAGGTACTTGTACATTGAGCGGAGAGGTACTTGTAGATGGAGCGGAGAGGTACTGTCGACACTTGTACATTGAGCGGAGAGGTACTTGTACATGGAGCGGAGAGGTACTTGTACATGGAGCGGAGAGGTACTGTCGACACTTGTACATTGAGCGGAGAGGTACTTGTACATGGAGCGGAGAGGTACTTGTACATGGAGCGGAGATGTACTTGTACAGGGAGCGGAGAGGTACTTGTACATTGAGCGGAGAGGTACTTGTACATGGAGCGGAGAGGTACTTGTACATGGAGCGGAGAGGTACTTGTACATGGAGCGGAGAGGTACTTGTACATTGAGCGGAGAGGTACTTGTACATGGAGCGGAGAGGTACTTGTACATGGAGCGGAGAGGTACTTGTACATGGAGCGGAGAGGTACTTGTACATTGAGCGGAGAGGTACTTGTACATGGAGCGGAGAGGTACTTGTACATGGAGCGGAGAGGTACTTGTACATGGAGCGGAGAGGTACTTGTACATGGAGCGGAGAGGTACTTGTCCATTGAGCGGAGATGTACTTGTACATGGAGCGGAGATGTACTTGTACATGGATCGGAGAGGTACTTGTACATGAGAGCGGAGAGGTACTGTCGACACTTGTACATTGAGCGTAGAGGTACTGTCGACACTTGTACATTGAGCGGAGAGGTACTTGTACATGGAGCGGAGAGGTACTGTCGACACTTGTACATTGAGCGGAGAGGTACTTGTACATTGAGCGGAGAGGTACTTGTACATGGAGCGCAGAGGTACTTGTACATTGAGCGGAGAGGTACTTGTACATGGAGCGGAGAGGTACTTGTACATGAGAGCGGAGAGGTACTTGTACATGGAGCGGAGAGGTACTTGTACATTGAGCGGAGAGGTACTGTCGACACTTGTACATTCAGCGGAGAGGTACTTGTACATGGAGCGGAGAGGTACTGTCGATACTTGACATTGAGCGGAGAGGTACTTGTACATGGAGCGGAGAGGTACTTGTACATGGAGCGGAGAGGTACTTGTACATGGAGCGGAGAGGTACTTGTACATTGAGCGGAGAGGTACTTGTACATGGAGCGGAGAGGTACTTGTACATTGAGCGGAGAGGTACTTGTACATGGAGCGGAGAGGTACTTGTACATGGAGCGGAGAGGTACTTGTACATGGACCGGAGAGGTACTTGTACATGGAGCGGAGAGGTACTTGTACATGGAGCGGAGATGTACTTGTACATTGAGCGGAGAGGTACTTGTACATGGAGCAGAGATGTACTTGTACATGGAGCGGAGATGTACTTGTACATTGAGCGGAGAGGTACTTGTACATGGAGCGGAGAGGTACTTGTACATGGAGCGGAGATGTACTTGTACATGGAGCGGAGATGTACTTGTACATTGAGCGGAGAGGTACTTGTACATGGAGCAGAGATGTACTTGTACATGGAGCGGAGAGGTACTTGTACATGGAGCGGAGAGGTACTTGTACATGGAGCGGAGAGGTACTTGTACATGGAGCGGAGAGGTACTTGTACATTGAGCGGAGAGGTACTTGTACATGGAGCGGAGAGGTACTTGTACATTGAGCGGAGAGGTACTTGTACATGGAGCGGAGAGGTACTTGTACATGGAGCGGAGAGGTACTTGTACATGGAGCGGAGAGGTACTTGTACATGGAGCGGAGAGGTACTTGTACATGGAGCGGAGAGGTACTTGTACATTGAGCGGAGATGTACTTGTACATGGAGCGGAGATGTACTTGTACATGGATCGGAGAGGTACTTGTACATGAGAGCGGAGAGGTACTGTCGACACTTGTACATTGAGCGTAGAGGTACTCTGCCCTACAAAGGAGAAAGCCAGTAACTCACCAGAGTGCAGAGCTGAGAAAAATGACTTTAAAGTTTTCTTGTCGTCCAGACAAAATAGTTGCAGGCAGCTCATTAAATATGTGGCAATTCTTTGTTTTTTTAGTCAAGTTATTTATCCATATAAAAATATTTAGCTAAATCTTGACCTTTGACCTTCATTTGGGAGTTACTGTATTCCTCCTTTGTATGTCTTACGAAAAAGCATGGGGTTATACCAAAGTGAAGGGCAGTAAGTCAAATTTTAGCTCATCTTTTTAGTTTTAAAAAGCAGTATAATGACAAATATAATAACATCCTTATTCGTCTGATGATGATATAAGATGAAATTGCACTTTTTACTGTTATTCATTACATTAATATTATTATATAATAACATTTGTTATCATATTTGTATGCAAGTATGTTTGAGATATTCCAAAGTATCTTTTTAAATCAAATTATTTCAATTGTTTTTGGATATTTTGGATATTTTCCACACAGTAACTTTGAGGCGCGAAAAATAGAGTGATGCAAAACAAAGGGCACGGGACAGTAACTCAATTTCAGCACAGCTAAACAAAAGAGGAGTACAGTAACTCGAGTTACAGTGATTGGCCTTGGTTTCACTAGGGCTTTTTTGAGTTACTGCAAATACGACCCCCTATTTTCTCCAAAACACAACACATTTGAGACAAGATATTTTTCCACATGACAAAGGATGTCTTTAATGTCACAAAAATGATAATAACTCATTTTTGACAAAAAATGAGTTACTGGCTTTCTCCTTTGTAGGGCAGTACTGTCGACACTTGTACATTGAGCGGAGAGGTACTTGTACATGGAGCGGAGAGGTACTGTCGACACTTGTACATTGAGCGGAGAGGTACTTGTACATTGAGCGGAGAGGTACTTGTACATGGAGCGGAGAGGTACTTGTACATAGAGCGGAGAGGTACTTATACATGGAGCGGAGAGGTATTTGTACATTGAGCGGAGAGGTACTTGTACATGGAGCGGAGAGGTACTTGTACATGAGAGCGGAGAGGTATTTGTACATGGAGCGGAAAGGTACTGTCGACACTTGTACATTGAGCGGAGAGCTACTTGTACATGGAGCGGAGAGGTACTTGTACATGAGAGCGGAGAGGTACTTGTACATGGAGCGGAGAGGTATTTGTACATGGAGCGGAGAGGTACTGTCGACACTTGACATTGAGCGGAGAGGTACTTGTACATGGAGCGGAGAGGTACTTGTACATGAGAGCGGAGAGGTATTTGTACATGGAGCGGAGAGGTACTGTCGACACTTGACATTGAGCGGAGAGGTACTTGTACATGGAGCGGAGAGGTACTTGTACATGGAGCGGAGAGGTACTTGTACATGGACCGGAGAGGTACTTGTACATGGAGCGGAGAGGTACTTGTACATGGAGCGGAGATGTACTTGTACATTGAGCGGAGAGGTACTTGTACATGGAGCAGAGATGTACTTGTACATGGAGCGGAGATGTACTTGTACATTGAGCGGAGAGGTACTTGTACATGGAGCGGAGAGGTACTTGTACATGGAGCGGAGATGTACTTGTACATGGAGCGGAGATGTACTTGTACATTGAGCGGAGAGGTACTTGTACATGGAGCGGAGAGGTACTTGTACATTCAGCGGAGAGGTACTTGTACATTGAGCGGAGAGGTACTTGTAGATGGAGCGGAGAGGTACTGTCGACACTTGTACATTGAGCGGAGAGGTACTTGTACATGGAGCGGAGAGGTACTTGTACATGGAGCGGAGAGGTACTGTCGACACTTGTACATTGAGCGGAGAGGTACTTGTACATGGAGCGGAGAGGTACTTGTACATGGAGCGGAGATGTACTTGTACAGGGAGCGGAGAGGTACTTGTACATTGAGCGGAGAGGTACTTGTACATGGAGCGGAGAGGTACTTGTACATGGAGCGGAGAGGTACTTGTACATGGAGCGGAGAGGTACTTGTACATTGAGCGGAGAGGTACTTGTACATGGAGCGGAGAGGTACTTGTACATGGAGCGGAGAGGTACTTGTACATGGAGCGGAGAGGTACTTGTACATTGAGCGGAGAGGTACTTGTACATGGAGCGGAGAGGTACTTGTACATGGAGCGGAGAGGTACTTGTACATGGAGCGGAGAGGTACTTGTACATGGAGCGGAGAGGTACTTGTCCATTGAGCGGAGATGTACTTGTACATGGAGCGGAGATGTACTTGTACATGGATCGGAGAGGTACTTGTACATGAGAGCGGAGAGGTACTGTCGACACTTGTACATTGAGCGTAGAGGTACTGTCGACACTTGTACATTGAGCGGAGAGGTACTTGTACATGGAGCGGAGAGGTACTGTCGACACTTGTACATTGAGCGGAGAGGTACTTGTACATTGAGCGGAGAGGTACTTGTACATGGAGCGCAGAGGTACTTGTACATTGAGCGGAGAGGTACTTGTACATGGAGCGGAGAGGTACTTGTACATGAGAGCGGAGAGGTACTTGTACATGGAGCGGAGAGGTACTTGTACATTGAGCGGAGAGGTACTGTCGACACTTGTACATTCAGCGGAGAGGTACTTGTACATGGAGCGGAGAGGTACTGTCGATACTTGACATTGAGCGGAGAGGTACTTGTACATGGAGCGGAGAGGTACTTGTACATGGAGCGGAGAGGTACTTGTACATGGAGCGGAGAGGTACTTGTACATTGAGCGGAGAGGTACTTGTACATGGAGCGGAGAGGTACTTGTACATTGAGCGGAGAGGTACTTGTACATGGAGCGGAGAGGTACTTGTACATGGAGCGGAGAGGTACTTGTACATGGAGCGGAGAGGTACTTGTACATGGAGCGGAGAGGTACTTGTACATTGAGCGGAGATGTACTTGTACATGGAGCGGAGATGTACTTGTACATGGATCGGAGAGGTACTTGTACATGAGAGCGGAGAGGTACTGTCGACACTTGTACATTCAGCGGAGAGGTACTTGTACATTGAGCGTAGAGGTACTGTCGACACTTGTACATTGAGCGGAGAGGTACTTGTACATGGAGCGGAGAGGTACTGTCAACACTTGTACATTGAGCGGAGAGGTACTTGTACATTGAGCGGAGAGGTACTTGTACATGGAGCGCAGAGGTACTTGTACATTGAGCGGAGAGGTACTTGTACATGGAGCGGAGAGGTACTTGTACATGAGAGCGGAGAGGTACTTGTACATGGAGCGGAGAGGTACTGTCGACACTTGTACATTCAGCGGAGAGGTACTTGTACATGGAGCGGAGAGGTACTGTCGATACTTGACATTGAGCGGAGAGGTACTTGTACATGGAGCGGAGAGGTATTTGTACATTGAGCGGAGAGGTACTTGTACATTGAGCGGAGAGGTACTGTCGACACTTGTACATTCAGCGGAGAGCTACTTGTACATGGAGCGGAGAGGTATTTGTACATTGAGCGGAGAGGTACTTGTACATGGAGCGGAGAGGTACTTGTACATAGAGCGGAGAGGTACTTATACATGGAGCGGAGAGGTATTTGTACATTGAGCGGAGAGGTACTTGTACATGGAGCGGAGAGGTACTTGTACATGAGAGCGGAGAGGTATTTGTACATGGAGCGGAAAGGTACTGTCGACACTTGTACATTGAGCGGAGAGCTACTTGTACATGGAGCGGAGAGGTACTTGTACATGAGAGCGGAGAGGTACTTGTACATGGAGCGGAGAGGTATTTGTACATGGAGCGGAGAGGTACTGTCGACACTTGACATTGAGCGGAGAGGTACTTGTACATGGAGCGGAGAGGTACTTGTACATGAGAGCGGAGAGGTATTTGTACATGGAGCGGAGAGGTACTGTCGACACTTGACATTGAGCGGAGAGGTACTTGTACATGGAGCGGAGAGGTACTTGTACATGGAGCGGAGAGGTACTTGTACATGGACCGGAGAGGTACTTGTACATGGAGCGGAGAGGTACTTGTACATGGAGCGGAGATGTACTTGTACATTGAGCGGAGAGGTACTTGTACATGGAGCAGAGATGTACTTGTACATGGAGCGGAGATGTACTTGTACATTGAGCGGAGAGGTACTTGTACATGGAGCGGAGAGGTACTTGTACATGGAGCGGAGATGTACTTGTACATGGAGCGGAGATGTACTTGTACATTGAGCGGAGAGGTACTTGTACATGGAGCGGAGAGGTACTTGTACATTCAGCGGAGAGGTACTTGTACATTGAGCGGAGAGGTACTTGTAGATGGAGCGGAGAGGTACTGTCGACACTTGTACATTGAGCGGAGAGGTACTTGTACATGGAGCGGAGAGGTACTTGTACATGGAGCGGAGAGGTACTGTCGACACTTGTACATTGAGCGGAGAGGTACTTGTACATGGAGCGGAGAGGTACTTGTACATGGAGCGGAGATGTACTTGTACAGGGAGCGGAGAGGTACTTGTACATTGAGCGGAGAGGTACTTGTACATGGAGCGGAGAGGTACTTGTACATGGAGCGGAGAGGTACTTGTACATGGAGCGGAGAGGTACTTGTACATTGAGCGGAGAGGTACTTGTACATGGAGCGGAGAGGTACTTGTACATGGAGCGGAGAGGTACTTGTACATGGAGCGGAGAGGTACTTGTACATTGAGCGGAGAGGTACTTGTACATGGAGCGGAGAGGTACTTGTACATGGAGCGGAGAGGTACTTGTACATGGAGCGGAGAGGTACTTGTACATGGAGCGGAGAGGTACTTGTCCATTGAGCGGAGATGTACTTGTACATGGAGCGGAGATGTACTTGTACATGGATCGGAGAGGTACTTGTACATGAGAGCGGAGAGGTACTGTCGACACTTGTACATTGAGCGTAGAGGTACTGTCGACACTTGTACATTGAGCGGAGAGGTACTTGTACATGGAGCGGAGAGGTACTGTCGACACTTGTACATTGAGCGGAGAGGTACTTGTACATTGAGCGGAGAGGTACTTGTACATGGAGCGCAGAGGTACTTGTACATTGAGCGGAGAGGTACTTGTACATGGAGCGGAGAGGTACTTGTACATGAGAGCGGAGAGGTACTTGTACATGGAGCGGAGAGGTACTTGTACATTGAGCGGAGAGGTACTGTCGACACTTGTACATTCAGCGGAGAGGTACTTGTACATGGAGCGGAGAGGTACTGTCGATACTTGACATTGAGCGGAGAGGTACTTGTACATGGAGCGGAGAGGTACTTGTACATGGAGCGGAGAGGTACTTGTACATGGAGCGGAGAGGTACTTGTACATTGAGCGGAGAGGTACTTGTACATGGAGCGGAGAGGTACTTGTACATTGAGCGGAGAGGTACTTGTACATGGAGCGGAGAGGTACTTGTACATGGAGCGGAGAGGTACTTGTACATGGAGCGGAGAGGTACTTGTACATGGAGCGGAGAGGTACTTGTACATTGAGCGGAGATGTACTTGTACATGGAGCGGAGATGTACTTGTACATGGATCGGAGAGGTACTTGTACATGAGAGCGGAGAGGTACTGTCGACACTTGTACATTCAGCGGAGAGGTACTTGTACATTGAGCGTAGAGGTACTGTCGACACTTGTACATTGAGCGGAGAGGTACTTGTACATGGAGCGGAGAGGTACTGTCGACACTTGTACATTGAGCGGAGAGGTACTTGTACATTGAGCGGAGAGGTACTTGTACATGGAGCGCAGAGGTACTTGTACATTGAGCGGAGAGGTACTTGTACATGGAGCGGAGAGGTACTTGTACATGAGAGCGGAGAGGTACTTGTACATGGAGCGGAGAGGTACTGTCGACACTTGTACATTCAGCGGAGAGGTACTTGTACATGGAGCGGAGAGGTACTGTCGATACTTGACATTGAGCGGAGAGGTACTTGTACATGGAGCGGAGAGGTATTTGTACATTGAGCGGAGAGGTACTTGTACATTGAGCGGAGAGGTACTGTCGACACTTGTACATTCAGCGGAGAGCTACTTGTACATGGAGCGGAGAGGTATTTGTACATTGAGCGGAGAGGTACTTGTACATGGAGCGGAGAGGTACTTGTACATAGAGCGGAGAGGTACTTATACATGGAGCGGAGAGGTATTTGTACATTGAGCGGAGAGGTACTTGTACATGGAGCGGAGAGGTACTTGTACATGAGAGCGGAGAGGTATTTGTACATGGAGCGGAAAGGTACTGTCGACACTTGTACATTGAGCGGAGAGCTACTTGTACATGGAGCGGAGAGGTACTTGTACATGAGAGCGGAGAGGTACTTGTACATGGAGCGGAGAGGTATTTGTACATGGAGCGGAGAGGTACTGTCGACACTTGACATTGAGCGGAGAGGTACTTGTACATGGAGCGGAGAGGTACTTGTACATGAGAGCGGAGAGGTATTTGTACATGGAGCGGAGAGGTACTGTCGACACTTGACATTGAGCGGAGAGGTACTTGTACATGGAGCGGAGAGGTACTTGTACATGGAGCGGAGAGGTACTTGTACATGGACCGGAGAGGTACTTGTACATGGAGCGGAGAGGTACTTGTACATGGAGCGGAGATGTACTTGTACATTGAGCGGAGAGGTACTTGTACATGGAGCAGAGATGTACTTGTACATGGAGCGGAGATGTACTTGTACATTGAGCGGAGAGGTACTTGTACATGGAGCGGAGAGGTACTTGTACATGGAGCGGAGATGTACTTGTACATGGAGCGGAGATGTACTTGTACATTGAGCGGAGAGGTACTTGTACATGGAGCAGAGATGTACTTGTACATGGAGCGGAGAGGTACTTGTACATGGAGCGGAGAGGTACTTGTACATTGAGCGGAGAGGTACTGTCGACACTTGTACATTCAGCGGAGAGGTACTTGTACATGGAGCGGAGAGGTACTGTCGATACTTGACATTGAGCGGAGAGGTACTTGTACATGGAGCGGAGAGGTACTTGTACATGGAGCGGAGAGGTACTTGTACATGGAGCGGAGAGGTACTTGTACATTGAGCGGAGAGGTACTTGTACATGGAGCGGAGAGGTACTTGTACATTGAGCGGAGAGGTACTTGTACATGGAGCGGAGAGGTACTTGTACATGGAGCGGAGAGGTACTTGTACATGGAGCGGAGAGGTACTTGTACATGGAGCGGAGAGGTACTTGTACATTGAGCGGAGATGTACTTGTACATGGAGCGGAGATGTACTTGTACATGGATCGGAGAGGTACTTGTACATGAGAGCGGAGAGGTACTGTCGACACTTGTACATTCAGCGGAGAGGTACTTGTACATTGAGCGTAGAGGTACTGTCGACACTTGTACATTGAGCGGAGAGGTACTTGTACATGGAGCGGAGAGGTACTGTCGACACTTGTACATTGAGCGGAGAGGTACTTGTACATTGAGCGGAGAGGTACTTGTACATGGAGCGCAGAGGTACTTGTACATTGAGCGGAGAGGTACTTGTACATGGAGCGGAGAGGTACTTGTACATGAGAGCGGAGAGGTACTTGTACATGGAGCGGAGAGGTACTGTCGACACTTGTACATTCAGCGGAGAGGTACTTGTACATGGAGCGGAGAGGTACTGTCGATACTTGACATTGAGCGGAGAGGTACTTGTACATGGAGCGGAGAGGTATTTGTACATTGAGCGGAGAGGTACTTGTACATTGAGCGGAGAGGTACTGTCGACACTTGTACATTCAGCGGAGAGCTACTTGTACATGGAGCGGAGAGGTATTTGTACATTGAGCGGAGAGGTACTTGTACATGGAGCGGAGAGGTACTTGTACATAGAGCGGAGAGGTACTTATACATGGAGCGGAGAGGTATTTGTACATTGAGCGGAGAGGTACTTGTACATGGAGCGGAGAGGTACTTGTACATGAGAGCGGAGAGGTATTTGTACATGGAGCGGAAAGGTACTGTCGACACTTGTACATTGAGCGGAGAGCTACTTGTACATGGAGCGGAGAGGTACTTGTACATGAGAGCGGAGAGGTACTTGTACATGGAGCGGAGAGGTATTTGTACATGGAGCGGAGAGGTACTGTCGACACTTGACATTGAGCGGAGAGGTACTTGTACATGGAGCGGAGAGGTACTTGTACATGAGAGCGGAGAGGTATTTGTACATGGAGCGGAGAGGTACTGTCGACACTTGACATTGAGCGGAGAGGTACTTGTACATGGAGCGGAGAGGTACTTGTACATTGAGCGGAGATGTACTTGTACATGGAGCGGAGATGTACTTGTACATGGATCGGAGAGGTACTTGTACATGAGAGCGGAGAGGTACTGTCGACACTTGTACATTGAGCGTAGAGGTACTCTGCCCTACAAAGGAGAAAGCCAGTAACTCACCAGAGTGCAGAGCTGAGAAAAATGACTTTAAAGTTTTCTTGTCGTCCAGACAAAATAGTTGCAGGCAGCTCATTAAATATGTGGCAATTCTTTGTTTTTTTAGTCAAGTTATTTATCCATATAAAAATATTTAGCTAAATCTTGACCTTTGACCTTCATTTGGGAGTTACTGTATTCCTCCTTTGTATGTCTTACGAAAAAGCATGGGGTTATACCAAAGTGAAGGGCAGTAAGTCAAATTTTAGCTCATCTTTTTAGTTTTAAAAAGCAGTATAATGACAAATATAATAACATCCTTATTCGTCTGATGATGATATAAGATGAAATTGCACTTTTTACTGTTATTCATTACATTAATATTATTATATAATAACATTTGTTATCATATTTGTATGCAAGTATGTTTGAGATATTCCAAAGTATCTTTTTAAATCAAATTATTTCAATTGTTTTTGGATATTTTGGATATTTTCCACACAGTAACTTTGAGGCGCGAAAAATAGAGTGATGCAAAACAAAGGGCACGGGACAGTAACTCAATTTCAGCACAGCTAAACAAAAGAGGAGTACAGTAACTCGAGTTACAGTGATTGGCCTTGGTTTCACGAGGGCTTTTTTGAGTTACTGCAAATACGACCCCCTATTTTCTCCAAAACACAACACATTTGAGACAAGATATTTTTCCACATGACAAAGGATGTCTTTAATGTCACAAAAATGATAATAACTCATTTTTGACAAAAAATGAGTTACTGGCTTTCTCCTTTGTAGGGCAGTACTGTCGACACTTGTACATTGAGCGGAGAGGTACTTGTACATGGAGCGGAGAGGTACTGTCGACACTTGTACATTGAGCGGAGAGGTACTTGTACATTGAGCGGAGAGGTACTTGTACATGGAGCGGAGAGGTACTTGTACATAGAGCGGAGAGGTACTTATACATGGAGCGGAGAGGTATTTGTACATTGAGCGGAGAGGTACTTGTACATGGAGCGGAGAGGTACTTGTACATGAGAGCGGAGAGGTATTTGTACATGGAGCGGAAAGGTACTGTCGACACTTGTACATTGAGCGGAGAGCTACTTGTACATGGAGCGGAGAGGTACTTGTACATGAGAGCGGAGAGGTACTTGTACATGGAGCGGAGAGGTATTTGTACATGGAGCGGAGAGGTACTGTCGACACTTGACATTGAGCGGAGAGGTACTTGTACATGGAGCGGAGAGGTACTTGTACATGAGAGCGGAGAGGTATTTGTACATGGAGCGGAGAGGTACTGTCGACACTTGACATTGAGCGGAGAGGTACTTGTACATGGAGCGGAGAGGTACTTGTACATGGAGCGGAGAGGTACTTGTACATGGACCGGAGAGGTACTTGTACATGGAGCGGAGAGGTACTTGTACATGGAGCGGAGATGTACTTGTACATTGAGCGGAGAGGTACTTGTACATGGAGCAGAGATGTACTTGTACATGGAGCGGAGATGTACTTGTACATTGAGCGGAGAGGTACTTGTACATGGAGCGGAGAGGTACTTGTACATGGAGCGGAGATGTACTTGTACATGGAGCGGAGATGTACTTGTACATTGAGCGGAGAGGTACTTGTACATGGAGCGGAGAGGTACTTGTACATTCAGCGGAGAGGTACTTGTACATTGAGCGGAGAGGTACTTGTAGATGGAGCGGAGAGGTACTGTCGACACTTGTACATTGAGCGGAGAGGTACTTGTACATGGAGCGGAGAGGTACTTGTACATGGAGCGGAGAGGTACTGTCGACACTTGTACATTGAGCGGAGAGGTACTTGTACATGGAGCGGAGAGGTACTTGTACATGGAGCGGAGATGTACTTGTACAGGGAGCGGAGAGGTACTTGTACATTGAGCGGAGAGGTACTTGTACATGGAGCGGAGAGGTACTTGTACATGGAGCGGAGAGGTACTTGTACATGGAGCGGAGAGGTACTTGTACATTGAGCGGAGAGGTACTTGTACATGGAGCGGAGAGGTACTTGTACATGGAGCGGAGAGGTACTTGTACATGGAGCGGAGAGGTACTTGTACATTGAGCGGAGAGGTACTTGTACATGGAGCGGAGAGGTACTTGTACATGGAGCGGAGAGGTACTTGTACATGGAGCGGAGAGGTACTTGTACATGGAGCGGAGAGGTACTTGTCCATTGAGCGGAGATGTACTTGTACATGGAGCGGAGATGTACTTGTACATGGATCGGAGAGGTACTTGTACATGAGAGCGGAGAGGTACTGTCGACACTTGTACATTGAGCGTAGAGGTACTGTCGACACTTGTACATTGAGCGGAGAGGTACTTGTACATGGAGCGGAGAGGTACTGTCGACACTTGTACATTGAGCGGAGAGGTACTTGTACATTGAGCGGAGAGGTACTTGTACATGGAGCGCAGAGGTACTTGTACATTGAGCGGAGAGGTACTTGTACATGGAGCGGAGAGGTACTTGTACATGAGAGCGGAGAGGTACTTGTACATGGAGCGGAGAGGTACTTGTACATTGAGCGGAGAGGTACTGTCGACACTTGTACATTCAGCGGAGAGGTACTTGTACATGGAGCGGAGAGGTACTGTCGATACTTGACATTGAGCGGAGAGGTACTTGTACATGGAGCGGAGAGGTACTTGTACATGGAGCGGAGAGGTACTTGTACATGGAGCGGAGAGGTACTTGTACATTGAGCGGAGAGGTACTTGTACATGGAGCGGAGAGGTACTTGTACATTGAGCGGAGAGGTACTTGTACATGGAGCGGAGAGGTACTTGTACATGGAGCGGAGAGGTACTTGTACATGGAGCGGAGAGGTACTTGTACATGGAGCGGAGAGGTACTTGTACATTGAGCGGAGATGTACTTGTACATGGAGCGGAGATGTACTTGTACATGGATCGGAGAGGTACTTGTACATGAGAGCGGAGAGGTACTGTCGACACTTGTACATTCAGCGGAGAGGTACTTGTACATTGAGCGTAGAGGTACTGTCGACACTTGTACATTGAGCGGAGAGGTACTTGTACATGGAGCGGAGAGGTACTGTCGACACTTGTACATTGAGCGGAGAGGTACTTGTACATTGAGCGGAGAGGTACTTGTACATGGAGCGCAGAGGTACTTGTACATTGAGCGGAGAGGTACTTGTACATGGAGCGGAGAGGTACTTGTACATGAGAGCGGAGAGGTACTTGTACATGGAGCGGAGAGGTACTGTCGACACTTGTACATTCAGCGGAGAGGTACTTGTACATGGAGCGGAGAGGTACTGTCGATACTTGACATTGAGCGGAGAGGTACTTGTACATGGAGCGGAGAGGTATTTGTACATTGAGCGGAGAGGTACTTGTACATTGAGCGGAGAGGTACTGTCGACACTTGTACATTCAGCGGAGAGCTACTTGTACATGGAGCGGAGAGGTATTTGTACATTGAGCGGAGAGGTACTTGTACATGGAGCGGAGAGGTACTTGTACATAGAGCGGAGAGGTACTTATACATGGAGCGGAGAGGTATTTGTACATTGAGCGGAGAGGTACTTGTACATGGAGCGGAGAGGTACTTGTACATGAGAGCGGAGAGGTATTTGTACATGGAGCGGAAAGGTACTGTCGACACTTGTACATTGAGCGGAGAGCTACTTGTACATGGAGCGGAGAGGTACTTGTACATGAGAGCGGAGAGGTACTTGTACATGGAGCGGAGAGGTATTTGTACATGGAGCGGAGAGGTACTGTCGACACTTGACATTGAGCGGAGAGGTACTTGTACATGGAGCGGAGAGGTACTTGTACATGAGAGCGGAGAGGTATTTGTACATGGAGCGGAGAGGTACTGTCGACACTTGACATTGAGCGGAGAGGTACTTGTACATGGAGCGGAGAGGTACTTGTACATGGAGCGGAGAGGTACTTGTACATGGACCGGAGAGGTACTTGTACATGGAGCGGAGAGGTACTTGTACATGGAGCGGAGATGTACTTGTACATTGAGCGGAGAGGTACTTGTACATGGAGCAGAGATGTACTTGTACATGGAGCGGAGATGTACTTGTACATTGAGCGGAGAGGTACTTGTACATGGAGCGGAGAGGTACTTGTACATGGAGCGGAGATGTACTTGTACATGGAGCGGAGATGTACTTGTACATTGAGCGGAGAGGTACTTGTACATGGAGCGGAGAGGTACTTGTACATTCAGCGGAGAGGTACTTGTACATTGAGCGGAGAGGTACTTGTAGATGGAGCGGAGAGGTACTGTCGACACTTGTACATTGAGCGGAGAGGTACTTGTACATGGAGCGGAGAGGTACTTGTACATGGAGCGGAGAGGTACTGTCGACACTTGTACATTGAGCGGAGAGGTACTTGTACATGGAGCGGAGAGGTACTTGTACATGGAGCGGAGATGTACTTGTACAGGGAGCGGAGAGGTACTTGTACATTGAGCGGAGAGGTACTTGTACATGGAGCGGAGAGGTACTTGTACATGGAGCGGAGAGGTACTTGTACATGGAGCGGAGAGGTACTTGTACATTGAGCGGAGAGGTACTTGTACATGGAGCGGAGAGGTACTTGTACATGGAGCGGAGAGGTACTTGTACATGGAGCGGAGAGGTACTTGTACATTGAGCGGAGAGGTACTTGTACATGGAGCGGAGAGGTACTTGTACATGGAGCGGAGAGGTACTTGTACATGGAGCGGAGAGGTACTTGTACATGGAGCGGAGAGGTACTTGTCCATTGAGCGGAGATGTACTTGTACATGGAGCGGAGATGTACTTGTACATGGATCGGAGAGGTACTTGTACATGAGAGCGGAGAGGTACTGTCGACACTTGTACATTGAGCGTAGAGGTACTGTCGACACTTGTACATTGAGCGGAGAGGTACTTGTACATGGAGCGGAGAGGTACTGTCGACACTTGTACATTGAGCGGAGAGGTACTTGTACATTGAGCGGAGAGGTACTTGTACATGGAGCGCAGAGGTACTTGTACATTGAGCGGAGAGGTACTTGTACATGGAGCGGAGAGGTACTTGTACATGAGAGCGGAGAGGTACTTGTACATGGAGCGGAGAGGTACTTGTACATTGAGCGGAGAGGTACTGTCGACACTTGTACATTCAGCGGAGAGGTACTTGTACATGGAGCGGAGAGGTACTGTCGATACTTGACATTGAGCGGAGAGGTACTTGTACATGGAGCGGAGAGGTACTTGTACATGGAGCGGAGAGGTACTTGTACATGGAGCGGAGAGGTACTTGTACATTGAGCGGAGAGGTACTTGTACATGGAGCGGAGAGGTACTTGTACATTGAGCGGAGAGGTACTTGTACATGGAGCGGAGAGGTACTTGTACATGGAGCGGAGAGGTACTTGTACATGGAGCGGAGAGGTACTTGTACATGGAGCGGAGAGGTACTTGTACATTGAGCGGAGATGTACTTGTACATGGAGCGGAGATGTACTTGTACATGGATCGGAGAGGTACTTGTACATGAGAGCGGAGAGGTACTGTCGACACTTGTACATTCAGCGGAGAGGTACTTGTACATTGAGCGTAGAGGTACTGTCGACACTTGTACATTGAGCGGAGAGGTACTTGTACATGGAGCGGAGAGGTACTGTCGACACTTGTACATTGAGCGGAGAGGTACTTGTACATTGAGCGGAGAGGTACTTGTACATGGAGCGCAGAGGTACTTGTACATTGAGCGGAGAGGTACTTGTACATGGAGCGGAGAGGTACTTGTACATGAGAGCGGAGAGGTACTTGTACATGGAGCGGAGAGGTACTGTCGACACTTGTACATTCAGCGGAGAGGTACTTGTACATGGAGCGGAGAGGTACTGTCGATACTTGACATTGAGCGGAGAGGTACTTGTACATGGAGCGGAGAGGTATTTGTACATTGAGCGGAGAGGTACTTGTACATTGAGCGGAGAGGTACTGTCGACACTTGTACATTCAGCGGAGAGCTACTTGTACATGGAGCGGAGAGGTATTTGTACATTGAGCGGAGAGGTACTTGTACATGGAGCGGAGAGGTACTTGTACATAGAGCGGAGAGGTACTTATACATGGAGCGGAGAGGTATTTGTACATTGAGCGGAGAGGTACTTGTACATGGAGCGGAGAGGTACTTGTACATGAGAGCGGAGAGGTATTTGTACATGGAGCGGAAAGGTACTGTCGACACTTGTACATTGAGCGGAGAGCTACTTGTACATGGAGCGGAGAGGTACTTGTACATGAGAGCGGAGAGGTACTTGTACATGGAGCGGAGAGGTATTTGTACATGGAGCGGAGAGGTACTGTCGACACTTGACATTGAGCGGAGAGGTACTTGTACATGGAGCGGAGAGGTACTTGTACATGAGAGCGGAGAGGTATTTGTACATGGAGCGGAGAGGTACTGTCGACACTTGACATTGAGCGGAGAGGTACTTGTACATGGAGCGGAGAGGTACTTGTACATGGAGCGGAGAGGTACTTGTACATGGACCGGAGAGGTACTTGTACATGGAGCGGAGAGGTACTTGTACATGGAGCGGAGATGTACTTGTACATTGAGCGGAGAGGTACTTGTACATGGAGCAGAGATGTACTTGTACATGGAGCGGAGATGTACTTGTACATTGAGCGGAGAGGTACTTGTACATGGAGCGGAGAGGTACTTGTACATGGAGCGGAGATGTACTTGTACATGGAGCGGAGATGTACTTGTACATTGAGCGGAGAGGTACTTGTACATGGAGCAGAGATGTACTTGTACATGGAGCGGAGAGGTACTTGTACATGGAGCGGAGAGGTACTTGTACATTGAGCGGAGAGGTACTGTCGACACTTGTACATTCAGCGGAGAGGTACTTGTACATGGAGCGGAGAGGTACTGTCGATACTTGACATTGAGCGGAGAGGTACTTGTACATGGAGCGGAGAGGTACTTGTACATGGAGCGGAGAGGTACTTGTACATGGAGCGGAGAGGTACTTGTACATTGAGCGGAGAGGTACTTGTACATGGAGCGGAGAGGTACTTGTACATTGAGCGGAGAGGTACTTGTACATGGAGCGGAGAGGTACTTGTACATGGAGCGGAGAGGTACTTGTACATGGAGCGGAGAGGTACTTGTACATGGAGCGGAGAGGTACTTGTACATTGAGCGGAGATGTACTTGTACATGGAGCGGAGATGTACTTGTACATGGATCGGAGAGGTACTTGTACATGAGAGCGGAGAGGTACTGTCGACACTTGTACATTCAGCGGAGAGGTACTTGTACATTGAGCGTAGAGGTACTGTCGACACTTGTACATTGAGCGGAGAGGTACTTGTACATGGAGCGGAGAGGTACTGTCGACACTTGTACATTGAGCGGAGAGGTACTTGTACATTGAGCGGAGAGGTACTTGTACATGGAGCGCAGAGGTACTTGTACATTGAGCGGAGAGGTACTTGTACATGGAGCGGAGAGGTACTTGTACATGAGAGCGGAGAGGTACTTGTACATGGAGCGGAGAGGTACTGTCGACACTTGTACATTCAGCGGAGAGGTACTTGTACATGGAGCGGAGAGGTACTGTCGATACTTGACATTGAGCGGAGAGGTACTTGTACATGGAGCGGAGAGGTATTTGTACATTGAGCGGAGAGGTACTTGTACATTGAGCGGAGAGGTACTGTCGACACTTGTACATTCAGCGGAGAGCTACTTGTACATGGAGCGGAGAGGTATTTGTACATTGAGCGGAGAGGTACTTGTACATGGAGCGGAGAGGTACTTGTACATAGAGCGGAGAGGTACTTATACATGGAGCGGAGAGGTATTTGTACATTGAGCGGAGAGGTACTTGTACATGGAGCGGAGAGGTACTTGTACATGAGAGCGGAGAGGTATTTGTACATGGAGCGGAAAGGTACTGTCGACACTTGTACATTGAGCGGAGAGCTACTTGTACATGGAGCGGAGAGGTACTTGTACATGAGAGCGGAGAGGTACTTGTACATGGAGCGGAGAGGTATTTGTACATGGAGCGGAGAGGTACTGTCGACACTTGACATTGAGCGGAGAGGTACTTGTACATGGAGCGGAGAGGTACTTGTACATGAGAGCGGAGAGGTATTTGTACATGGAGCGGAGAGGTACTGTCGACACTTGACATTGAGCGGAGAGGTACTTGTACATGGAGCGGAGAGGTACTTGTACATGGAGCGGAGAGGTACTTGTACATGGACCGGAGAGGTACTTGTACATGGAGCAGAGAGGTACTTGTACATGGAGCGGAGATGTACTTGTACATTGAGCGGAGAGGTACTTGTACATGGAGCAGAGATGTACTTGTACATGGAGCGGAGATGTACTTGTACATTGAGCGGAGAGGTACTTGTACATGGAGCGGAGAGGTACTTGTACATGGAGCGGAGATGTACTTGTACATGGAGCGGAGATGTACTTGTACATTGAGCGGAGAGGTACTTGTACATGGAGCAGAGATGTACTTGTACATGGAGCGGAGAGGTACTTGTACATGGAGCGGAGAGGTACTTGTACATGGAGCGGAGAGGTACTTGTACATGGAGCGGAGAGGTACTTGTACATTGAGCGGAGAGGTACTTGTACATGGAGCGGAGAGGTACTTGTACATTGAGCGGAGAGGTACTTGTACATGGAGCGGAGAGGTACTTGTACATGGAGCGGAGAGGTACTTGTACATGGAGCGGAGAGGTACTTGTACATGGAGCGGAGAGGTACTTGTACATGGAGCGGAGAGGTACTTGTACATTGAGCGGAGATGTACTTGTACATGGAGCGGAGATGTACTTGTACATGGATCGGAGAGGTACTTGTACATGAGAGCGGAGAGGTACTGTCGACACTTGTACATTGAGCGTAGAGGTACTGTCGACACTTGTACATTGAGCGGAGAGGTACTTGTACATGGAGCGGAGAGGTACTGTCGACACTTGTACATTGAGCGGAGAGGTACTTGTACATTGAGCGGAGAGGTACTTGTACATGGAGCGGAGAGGTACTTGTACATAGAGCGGAGAGGTACTTATACATGGAGCGGAGAGGTATTTGTACATTGAGCGGAGAGGTACTTGTACATGGAGCGGAGAGGTACTTGTACATGAGAGCGGAGAGGTATTTGTACATGGAGCGGAAAGGTACTGTCGACACTTGTACATTGAGCGGAGAGCTACTTGTACATGGAGCGGAGAGGTACTTGTACATGAGAGCGGAGAGGTACTTGTACATGGAGCGGAGAGGTATTTGTACATGGAGCGGAGAGGTACTGTCGACACTTGACATTGAGCGGAGAGGTACTTGTACATGGAGCGGAGAGGTACTTGTACATGAGAGCGGAGAGGTATTTGTACATGGAGCGGAGAGGTACTGTCGACACTTGACATTGAGCGGAGAGGTACTTGTACATGGAGCGGAGAGGTACTTGTACATGGAGCGGAGAGGTACTTGTACATGGACCGGAGAGGTACTTGTACATGGAGCGGAGAGGTACTTGTACATGGAGCGGAGATGTACTTGTACATTGAGCGGAGAGGTACTTGTACATGGAGCAGAGATGTACTTGTACATGGAGCGGAGATGTACTTGTACATTGAGCGGAGAGGTACTTGTACATGGAGCGGAGAGGTACTTGTACATGGAGCGGAGATGTACTTGTACATGGAGCGGAGATGTACTTGTACATTGAGCGGAGAGGTACTTGTACATGGAGCAGAGATGTACTTGTACATGGAGCGGAGAGGTACTTGTACATGGAGCGGAGAGGTACTTGTACATGGAGCGGAGAGGTACTTGTACATGGAGCGGAGAGGTACTTGTACATTGAGCGGAGAGGTACTTGTACATGGAGCGGAGAGGTACTTGTACATTGAGCGGAGAGGTACTTGTACATGGAGCGGAGAGGTACTTGTACATGGAGCGGAGAGGTACTTGTACATGGAGCGGAGAGGTACTTGTACATGGAGCGGAGAGGTACTTGTACATGGAGCGGAGAGGTACTTGTACATTGAGCGGAGATGTACTTGTACATGGAGCGGAGATGTACTTGTACATGGATCGGAGAGGTACTTGTACATGAGAGCGGAGAGGTACTGTCGACACTTGTACATTGAGCGTAGAGGTACTGTCGACACTTGTACATTGAGCGGAGAGGTACTTGTACATGGAGCGGAGAGGTACTGTCGACACTTGTACATTGAGCGGAGAGGTACTTGTACATTGAGCGGAGAGGTACTTGTACATGGAGCGGAGAGGTACTTGTACATAGAGCGGAGAGGTACTTATACATGGAGCGGAGAGGTATTTGTACATTGAGCGGAGAGGTACTTGTACATGGAGCGGAGAGGTACTTGTACATGAGAGCGGAGAGGTATTTGTACATGGAGCGGAAAGGTACTGTCGACACTTGTACATTGAGCGGAGAGCTACTTGTACATGGAGCGGAGAGGTACTTGTACATGAGAGCGGAGAGGTACTTGTACATGGAGCGGAGAGGTATTTGTACATGGAGCGGAGAGGTACTGTCGACACTTGACATTGAGCGGAGAGGTACTTGTACATGGAGCGGAGAGGTACTTGTACATGAGAGCGGAGAGGTATTTGTACATGGAGCGGAGAGGTACTGTCGACACTTGACATTGAGCGGAGAGGTACTTGTACATGGAGCGGAGAGGTACTTGTACATGGAGCGGAGAGGTACTTGTACATTGAGCGGAGAGGTACTTGTACATGGAGCGGAGAGGTACTTGTACATGGTGCGGAGAGGTACTTGTACATGGAGCGGAGAGGTACTTGTACATTGAGCGGAGAGGTACTTGTACATGGAGCGGAGAGGTACTTGTACATGGAGCGGAGAGGTACTTGTACATGGAGCGGAGAGGTACTTGTACATGGAGCGGAGAGGTACTTGTCCATTGAGCGGAGATGTACTTGTACATGGAGCGGAGATGTACTTGTACATGGATCGGAGAGGTACTTGTACATGAGAGCGGAGAGGTACTGTCGACACTTGTACATTGAGCGTAGAGGTACTGTCGACACTTGTACATTGAGCGGAGAGGTACTTGTACATGGAGCGGAGAGGTACTGTCGACACTTGTACATTGAGCGGAGAGGTACTTGTACATTGAGCGGAGAGGTACTTGTACATGGAGCGCAGAGGTACTTGTACATTGAGCGGAGAGGTACTTGTACATGGAGCGGAGAGGTACTTGTACATGAGAGCGGAGAGGTACTTGTACATGGAGCGGAGAGGTACTTGTACATTGAGCGGAGAGGTACTGTCGACACTTGTACATTCAGCGGAGAGGTACTTGTACATGGAGCGGAGAGGTACTGTCGATACTTGACATTGAGCGGAGAGGTACTTGTACATGGAGCGGAGAGGTACTTGTACATGGAGCGGAGAGGTACTTGTACATGGAGCGGAGAGGTACTTGTACATTGAGCGGAGAGGTACTTGTACATGGAGCAGAGAGGTACTTGTACATTGAGCGGAGAGGTACTTGTACATGGAGCGGAGAGGTACTTGTACATGGAGCGGAGAGGTACTTGTACATGGAGCGGAGAGGTACTTGTACATGGAGCGGAGAGGTACTTGTACATTGAGCGGAGATGTACTTGTACATGGAGCGGAGATGTACTTGTACATGGATCGGAGAGGTACTTGTACATGAGAGCGGAGAGGTACTGTCGACACTTGTACATTCAGCGGAGAGGTACTTGTACATTGAGCGTAGAGGTACTGTCGACACTTGTACATTGAGCGGAGAGGTACTTGTACATGGAGCGGAGAGGTACTGTCGACACTTGTACATTGAGCGGAGAGGTACTTGTACATTGAGCGGAGAGGTACTTGTACATGGAGCGCAGAGGTACTTGTACATTGAGCGGAGAGGTACTTGTACATGGAGCGGAGAGGTACTTGTACATGAGAGCGGAGAGGTACTTGTACATGGAGCGGAGAGGTACTGTCGACACTTGTACATTCAGCGGAGAGGTACTTGTACATGGAGCGGAGAGGTACTGTCGATACTTGACATTGAGCGGAGAGGTACTTGTACATGGAGCGGAGAGGTATTTGTACATTGAGCGGAGAGGTACTTGTACATTGAGCGGAGAGGTACTGTCGACACTTGTACATTCAGCGGAGAGCTACTTGTACATGGAGCGGAGAGGTATTTGTACATTGAGCGGAGAGGTACTTGTACATGGAGCGGAGAGGTACTTGTACATAGAGCGGAGAGGTACTTATACATGGAGCGGAGAGGTATTTGTACATTGAGCGGAGAGGTACTTGTACATGGAGCGGAGAGGTACTTGTACATGAGAGCGGAGAGGTATTTGTACATGGAGCGGAAAGGTACTGTCGACACTTGTACATTGAGCGGAGAGCTACTTGTACATGGAGCGGAGAGGTACTTGTACATGAGAGCGGAGAGGTACTTGTACATGGAGCGGAGAGGTATTTGTACATGGAGCGGAGAGGTACTGTCGACACTTGACATTGAGCGGAGAGGTACTTGTACATGGAGCGGAGAGGTACTTGTACATGAGAGCGGAGAGGTATTTGTACATGGAGCGGAGAGGTACTGTCGACACTTGACATTGAGCGGAGAGGTACTTGTACATGGAGCGGAGAGGTACTTGTACATGGAGCGGAGAGGTACTTGTACATGGACCGGAGAGGTACTTGTACATGGAGCGGAGAGGTACTTGTACATGGAGCGGAGATGTACTTGTACATTGAGCGGAGAGGTACTTGTACATGGAGCAGAGATGTACTTGTACATGGAGCGGAGATGTACTTGTACATTGAGCGGAGAGGTACTTGTACATGGAGCGGAGAGGTACTTGTACATGGAGCGGAGATGTACTTGTACATGGAGCGGAGATGTACTTGTACATTGAGCGGAGAGGTACTTGTACATGGAGCAGAGATGTACTTGTACATGGAGCGGAGAGGTACTTGTACATGGAGCGGAGAGGTACTTGTACATGGAGCGGAGAGGTACTTGTACATGGAGCGGAGAGGTACTTGTACATTGAGCGGAGAGGTACTTGTACATGGAGCGGAGAGGTACTTGTACATTGAGCGGAGAGGTACTTGTACATGGAGCGGAGAGGTACTTGTACATGGAGCGGAGAGGTACTTGTACATGGAGCGGAGAGGTACTTGTACATGGAGCGGAGAGGTACTTGTACATGGAGCGGAGAGGTACTTGTACATTGAGCGGAGATGTACTTGTACATGGAGCGGAGATGTACTTGTACATGGATCGGAGAGGTACTTGTACATGAGAGCGGAGAGGTACTGTCGACACTTGTACATTGAGCGTAGAGGTACTGTCGACACTTGTACATTGAGCGGAGAGGTACTTGTACATGGAGCGGAGAGGTACTGTCGACACTTGTACATTGAGCGGAGAGGTACTTGTACATTGAGCGGAGAGGTACTTGTACATGGAGCGGAGAGGTACTTGTACATAGAGCGGAGAGGTACTTATACATGGAGCGGAGAGGTATTTGTACATTGAGCGGAGAGGTACTTGTACATGGAGCGGAGAGGTACTTGTACATGAGAGCGGAGAGGTATTTGTACATGGAGCGGAAAGGTACTGTCGACACTTGTACATTGAGCGGAGAGCTACTTGTACATGGAGCGGAGAGGTACTTGTACATGAGAGCGGAGAGGTACTTGTACATGGAGCGGAGAGGTATTTGTACATGGAGCGGAGAGGTACTGTCGACACTTGACATTGAGCGGAGAGGTACTTGTACATGGAGCGGAGAGGTACTTGTACATGAGAGCGGAGAGGTATTTGTACATGGAGCGGAGAGGTACTGTCGACACTTGACATTGAGCGGAGAGGTACTTGTACATGGAGCGGAGAGGTACTTGTACATGGAGCGGAGAGGTACTTGTACATGGACCGGAGAGGTACTTGTACATGGAGCGGAGAGGTACTTGTACATGGAGCGGAGATGTACTTGTACATTGAGCGGAGAGGTACTTGTACATGGAGCAGAGATGTACTTGTACATGGAGCGGAGATGTACTTGTACATTGAGCGGAGAGGTACTTGTACATGGAGCGGAGAGGTACTTGTACATGGAGCGGAGATGTACTTGTACATGGAGCGGAGATGTACTTGTACATTGAGCGGAGAGGTACTTGTACATGGAGCAGAGATGTACTTGTACATGGAGCGGAGAGGTACTTGTACATGGAGCGGAGAGGTACTTGTACATGGAGCGGAGAGGTACTTGTACATGGAGCGGAGAGGTACTTGTACATTGAGCGGAGAGGTACTTGTACATGGAGCGGAGAGGTACTTGTACATTGAGCGGAGAGGTACTTGTACATGGAGCGGAGAGGTACTTGTACATGGAGCGGAGAGGTACTTGTACATGGAGCGGAGAGGTACTTGTACATGGAGCGGAGAGGTACTTGTACATGGAGCGGAGAGGTACTTGTACATTGAGCGGAGATGTACTTGTACATGGAGCGGAGATGTACTTGTACATGGATCGGAGAGGTACTTGTACATGAGAGCGGAGAGGTACTGTCGACACTTGTACATTGAGCGTAGAGGTACTGTCGACACTTGTACATTGAGCGGAGAGGTACTTGTACATGGAGCGGAGAGGTACTGTCGACACTTGTACATTGAGCGGAGAGGTACTTGTACATTGAGCGGAGAGGTACTTGTACATGGAGCGGAGAGGTACTTGTACATAGAGCGGAGAGGTACTTATACATGGAGCGGAGAGGTATTTGTACATTGAGCGGAGAGGTACTTGTACATGGAGCGGAGAGGTACTTGTACATGAGAGCGGAGAGGTATTTGTACATGGAGCGGAAAGGTACTGTCGACACTTGTACATTGAGCGGAGAGCTACTTGTACATGGAGCGGAGAGGTACTTGTACATGAGAGCGGAGAGGTACTTGTACATGGAGCGGAGAGGTATTTGTACATGGAGCGGAGAGGTACTGTCGACACTTGACATTGAGCGGAGAGGTACTTGTACATGGAGCGGAGAGGTACTTGTACATGAGAGCGGAGAGGTATTTGTACATGGAGCGGAGAGGTACTGTCGACACTTGACATTGAGCGGAGATGTACTTGTACATGGAGCGGAGATGTACTTGTACATGGATCGGAGAGGTACTTGTACATGAGAGCGGAGAGGTACTGTCGACACTTGTACATTCAGCGGAGAGGTACTTGTACATTGAGCGTAGAGGTACTGTCGACACTTGTACATTGAGCGGAGAGGTACTTGTACATGGAGCGGAGAGGTACTGTCGACACTTGTACATTGAGCGGAGAGGTACTTGTACATTGAGCGGAGAGGTACTTGTACATGGAGCGCAGAGGTACTTGTACATTGAGCGGAGAGGTACTTGTACATGGAGCGGAGAGGTACTTGTACATGAGAGCGGAGAGGTACTTGTACATGGAGCGGAGAGGTACTGTCGACACTTGTACATTCAGCGGAGAGGTACTTGTACATGGAGCGGAGAGGTACTGTCGATACTTGACATTGAGCGGAGAGGTACTTGTACATGGAGCGGAGAGGTATTTGTACATTGAGCGGAGAGGTACTTGTACATTGAGCGGAGAGGTACTGTCGACACTTGTACATTCAGCGGAGAGCTACTTGTACATGGAGCGGAGAGGTATTTGTACATTGAGCGGAGAGGTACTTGTACATGGAGCGGAGAGGTACTTGTACATAGAGCGGAGAGGTACTTATACATGGAGCGGAGAGGTATTTGTACATTGAGCGGAGAGGTACTTGTACATGGAGCGGAGAGGTACTTGTACATGAGAGCGGAGAGGTATTTGTACATGGAGCGGAAAGGTACTGTCGACACTTGTACATTGAGCGGAGAGCTACTTGTACATGGAGCGGAGAGGTACTTGTACATGAGAGCGGAGAGGTACTTGTACATGGAGCGGAGAGGTATTTGTACATGGAGCGGAGAGGTACTGTCGACACTTGACATTGAGCGGAGAGGTACTTGTACATGGAGCGGAGAGGTACTTGTACATGAGAGCGGAGAGGTATTTGTACATGGAGCGGAGAGGTACTGTCGACACTTGACATTGAGCGGAGAGGTACTTGTACATGGAGCGGAGAGGTACTTGTACATGGAGCGGAGAGGTACTTGTACATGGACCGGAGAGGTACTTGTACATGGAGCGGAGAGGTACTTGTACATGGAGCGGAGATGTACTTGTACATTGAGCGGAGAGGTACTTGTACATGGAGCAGAGATGTACTTGTACATGGAGCGGAGATGTACTTGTACATTGAGCGGAGAGGTACTTGTACATGGAGCGGAGAGGTACTTGTACATGGAGCGGAGATGTACTTGTACATGGAGCGGAGATGTACTTGTACATTGAGCGGAGAGGTACTTGTACATGGAGCAGAGATGTACTTGTACATGGAGCGGAGAGGTACTTGTACATGGAGCGGAGAGGTACTTGTACATGGACCGGAGAGGTACTTGTACATGGAGCGGAGAGGTACTTGTACATGGAGCGGAGATGTACTTGTACATTGAGCGGAGAGGTACTTGTACATGGAGCAGAGATGTACTTGTACATGGAGCGGAGATGTACTTGTACATTGAGCGGAGAGGTACTTGTACATGGAGCGGAGAGGTACTTGTACATGGAGCGGAGATGTACTTGTACATGGAGCGGAGATGTACTTGTACATGGAGCGGAGAGGTACTTGTACATGGAGCGGAGAGGTACTTGTACATGGAGCGGAGAGGTACTTGTACATTGAGCGGAGAGGTACTTGTACATGGAGCGGAGAGGTACTTGTACATTGAGCGGAGAGGTACTTGTACATGGAGCGGAGAGGTACTTGTACATGGAGCGGAGAGGTACTTGTACATGGAGCGGAGAGGTACTTGTACATGGAGCGGAGAGGTACTTGTACATGGAGCGGAGAGGTACTTGTACATTGAGCGGAGATGTACTTGTACATGGAGCGGAGATGTACTTGTACATGGATCGGAGAGGTACTTGTACATGAGAGCGGAGAGGTACTGTCGACACTTGTACATTGAGCGTAGAGGTACTGTCGACACTTGTACATTGAGCGGAGAGGTACTTGTACATGGAGCGGAGAGGTACTGTCGACACTTGTACATTGAGCGGAGAGCTACTTGTACATGGAGCGGAGAGGTACTTGTACATGAGAGCGGAGAGGTACTTGTACATGGAGCGGAGAGGTATTTGTACATGGAGCGGAGAGGTACTGTCGACACTTGACATTGAGCGGAGAGGTACTTGTACATGGAGCGGAGAGGTACTTGTACATGAGAGCGGAGAGGTATTTGTACATGGAGCGGAGAGGTACTGTCGACACTTGACATTGAGCGGAGAGGTACTTGTACATGGAGCGGAGAGGTACTTGTACATGGAGCGGAGAGGTACTTGTACATGGACCGGAGAGGTACTTGTACATGGAGCGGAGAGGTACTTGTACATGGAGCGGAGATGTACTTGTACATTGAGCGGAGAGGTACTTGTACATGGAGCAGAGATGTACTTGTACATGGAGCGGAGATGTACTTGTACATTGAGCGGAGAGGTACTTGTACATGGAGCGGAGAGGTACTTGTACATGGAGCGGAGATGTACTTGTACATGGAGCGGAGATGTACTTGTACATGGAGCGGAGAGGTACTTGTACATGGAGCGGAGAGGTACTTGTACATTCAGCGGAGAGGTACTTGTACATTGAGCGGAGAGGTACTTGTAGATGGAGCGGAGAGGTACTGTCGACACTTGTACATTGAGCGGAGAGGTACTTGTACATGGAGCGGAGAGGTACTTGTACATGGAGCGGAGAGGTACTGTCGACACTTGTACATTGAGCGGAGAGGTACTTGTACATGGAGCGGAGAGGTACTTGTACATGGAGCGGAGATGTACTTGTACAGGGAGCGGAGAGGTACTTGTACATTGAGCGGAGAGGTACTTGTACATGGAGCGGAGAGGTACTTGTACATGGAGCGGAGAGGTACTTGTACATGGAGCGGAGAGGTACTTGTACATTGAGCGGAGAGGTACTTGTACATGGAGCGGAGAGGTACTTGTACATGGAGCGGAGAGGTACTTGTACATGGAGCGGAGAGGTACTTGTACATTGAGCGGAGAGGTACTTGTACATGGAGCGGAGAGGTACTTGTACATGGAGCGGAGAGGTACTTGTACATGGAGCGGAGAGGTACTTGTACATGGAGCGGAGAGGTACTTGTCCATTGAGCGGAGATGTACTTGTACATGGAGCGGAGATGTACTTGTACATGGATCGGAGAGGTACTTGTACATGAGAGCGGAGAGGTACTGTCGACACTTGTACATTGAGCGTAGAGGTACTGTCGACACTTGTACATTGAGCGGAGAGGTACTTGTACATGGAGCGGAGAGGTACTGTCGACACTTGTACATTGAGCGGAGAGGTACTTGTACATTGAGCGGAGAGGTACTTGTACATGGAGCGCAGAGGTACTTGTACATTGAGCGGAGAGGTACTTGTACATGGAGCGGAGAGGTACTTGTACATGAGAGCGGAGAGGTACTTGTACATGGAGCGGAGAGGTACTTGTACATTGAGCGGAGAGGTACTGTCGACACTTGTACATTCAGCGGAGAGGTACTTGTACATGGAGCGGAGAGGTACTGTCGATACTTGACATTGAGCGGAGAGGTACTTGTACATGGAGCGGAGAGGTACTTGTACATGGAGCGGAGAGGTACTTGTACATGGAGCGGAGAGGTACTTGTACATTGAGCGGAGATGTACTTGTACATGGAGCGGAGAGGTACTTGTACATTGAGCGGAGAGGTACTTGTACATGGAGCGGAGAGGTACTTGTACATGGAGCGGAGAGGTACTTGTACATGGAGCGGAGAGGTACTTGTACATGGAGCGGAGAGGTACTTGTACATTGAGCGGAGATGTACTTGTACATGGAGCGGAGATGTACTTGTACATGGATCGGAGAGGTACTTGTACATGAGAGCGGAGAGGTACTGTCGACACTTGTACATTCAGCGGAGAGGTACTTGTACATTGAGCGTAGAGGTACTGTCGACACTTGTACATTGAGCGGAGAGGTACTTGTACATGGAGCGGAGAGGTACTGTCGACACTTGTACATTGAGCGGAGAGGTACTTGTACATTGAGCGGAGAGGTACTTGTACATGGAGCGCAGAGGTACTTGTACATTGAGCGGAGAGGTACTTGTACATGGAGCGGAGAGGTACTTGTACATGAGAGCGGAGAGGTACTTGTACATGGAGCGGAGAGGTACTGTCGACACTTGTACATTCAGCGGAGAGGTACTTGTACATGGAGCGGAGAGGTACTGTCGATACTTGACATTGAGCGGAGAGGTACTTGTACATGGAGCGGAGAGGTATTTGTACATTGAGCGGAGAGGTACTTGTACATTGAGCGGAGAGGTACTGTCGACACTTGTACATTCAGCGGAGAGCTACTTGTACATGGAGCGGAGAGGTATTTGTACATTGAGCGGAGAGGTACTTGTACATGGAGCGGAGAGGTACTTGTACATAGAGCGGAGAGGTACTTATACATGGAGCGGAGAGGTATTTGTACATTGAGCGGAGAGGTACTTGTACATGGAGCGGAGAGGTACTTGTACATGAGAGCGGAGAGGTATTTGTACATGGAGCGGAAAGGTACTGTCGACACTTGTACATTGAGCGGAGAGCTACTTGTACATGGAGCGGAGAGGTACTTGTACATGAGAGCGGAGAGGTACTTGTACATGGAGCGGAGAGGTATTTGTACATGGAGCGGAGAGGTACTGTCGACACTTGACATTGAGCGGAGAGGTACTTGTACATGGAGCGGAGAGGTACTTGTACATGAGAGCGGAGAGGTATTTGTACATGGAGCGGAGAGGTACTGTCGACACTTGACATTGAGCGGAGAGGTACTTGTACATGGAGCGGAGAGGTACTTGTACATGGAGCGGAGAGGTACTTGTACATGGACCGGAGAGGTACTTGTACATGGAGCGGAGAGGTACTTGTACATGGAGCGGAGATGTACTTGTACATTGAGCGGAGAGGTACTTGTACATGGAGCAGAGATGTACTTGTACATGGAGCGGAGATGTACTTGTACATTGAGCGGAGAGGTACTTGTACATGGAGCGGAGAGGTACTTGTACATGGAGCGGAGATGTACTTGTACATGGAGCGGAGATGTACTTGTACATTGAGCGGAGAGGTACTTGTACATGGAGCAGAGATGTACTTGTACATGGAGCGGAGAGGTACTTGTACATGGAGCGGAGAGGTACTTGTACATGGAGCGGAGAGGTACTTGTACATGGAGCGGAGAGGTACTTGTACATTGAGCGGAGAGGTACTTGTACATGGAGCGGAGAGGTACTTGTACATTGAGCGGAGAGGTACTTGTACATGGAGCGGAGAGGTACTTGTACATGGAGCGGAGAGGTACTTGTACATGGAGCGGAGAGGTACTTGTACATGGAGCGGAGAGGTACTTGTACATGGAGCGGAGAGGTACTTGTACATTGAGCGGAGATGTACTTGTACATGGAGCGGAGAGGTACTTGTACATGGAGCGGAGAGGTACTTGTACATTGAGCGGAGAGGTACTTGTACATGGAGCGGAGAGGTACTTGTACATGGAGCGGAGAGGTACTTGTACATGGAGCGGAGAGGTACTTGTACATTGAGCGGAGAGGTACTTGTACATGGAGCGGAGAGGTACTTGTACATGGAGCGGAGAGGTACTTGTACATGGAGCGGAGAGGTACTTGTACATGGAGCGGAGAGGTACTTGTCCATTGAGCGGAGATGTACTTGTACATGGAGCGGAGATGTACTTGTACATGGATCGGAGAGGTACTTGTACATGAGAGCGGAGAGGTACTGTCGACACTTGTACATTGAGCGTAGAGGTACTGTCGACACTTGTACATTGAGCGGAGAGGTACTTGTACATGGAGCGGAGAGGTACTGTCGACACTTGTACATTGAGCGGAGAGGTACTTGTACATTGAGCGGAGAGGTACTTGTACATGGAGCGCAGAGGTACTTGTACATTGAGCGGAGAGGTACTTGTACATGGAGCGGAGAGGTACTTGTACATGAGAGCGGAGAGGTACTTGTACATGGAGCGGAGAGGTACTTGTACATTGAGCGGAGAGGTACTGTCGACACTTGTACATTCAGCGGAGAGGTACTTGTACATGGAGCGGAGAGGTACTGTCGATACTTGACATTGAGCGGAGAGGTACTTGTACATGGAGCGGAGAGGTACTTGTACATGGAGCGGAGAGGTACTTGTACATGGAGCGGAGAGGTACTTGTACATTGAGCGGAGAGGTACTTGTACATGGAGCGGAGAGGTACTTGTACATTGAGCGGAGAGGTACTTGTACATGGAGCGGAGAGGTACTTGTACATGGAGCGGAGAGGTACTTGTACATGGAGCGGAGAGGTACTTGTACATGGAGCGGAGAGGTACTTGTACATTGAGCGGAGATGTACTTGTACATGGAGCGGAGATGTACTTGTACATGGATCGGAGAGGTACTTGTACATGAGAGCGGAGAGGTACTGTCGACACTTGTACATTCAGCGGAGAGGTACTTGTACATTGAGCGTAGAGGTACTGTCGACACTTGTACATTGAGCGGAGAGGTACTTGTACATGGAGCGGAGAGGTACTGTCGACACTTGTACATTGAGCGGAGAGGTACTTGTACATTGAGCGGAGAGGTACTTGTACATGGAGCGCAGAGGTACTTGTACATTGAGCGGAGAGGTACTTGTACATGGAGCGGAGAGGTACTTGTACATGAGAGCGGAGAGGTACTTGTACATGGAGCGGAGAGGTACTGTCGACACTTGTACATTCAGCGGAGAGGTACTTGTACATGGAGCGGAGAGGTACTGTCGATACTTGACATTGAGCGGAGAGGTACTTGTACATGGAGCGGAGAGGTATTTGTACATTGAGCGGAGAGGTACTTGTACATTGAGCGGAGAGGTACTGTCGACACTTGTACATTCAGCGGAGAGCTACTTGTACATGGAGCGGAGAGGTATTTGTACATTGAGCGGAGAGGTACTTGTACATGGAGCGGAGAGGTACTTGTACATAGAGCGGAGAGGTACTTATACATGGAGCGGAGAGGTATTTGTACATTGAGCGGAGAGGTACTTGTACATGGAGCGGAGAGGTACTTGTACATGAGAGCGGAGAGGTATTTGTACATGGAGCGGAAAGGTACTGTCGACACTTGTACATTGAGCGGAGAGCTACTTGTACATGGAGCGGAGAGGTACTTGTACATGAGAGCGGAGAGGTACTTGTACATGGAGCGGAGAGGTATTTGTACATGGAGCGGAGAGGTACTGTCGACACTTGACATTGAGCGGAGAGGTACTTGTACATGAAGCGGAGAGGTACTTGTACATGAGAGCGGAGAGGTATTTGTACATGGAGCGGAGAGGTACTGTCGACACTTGACATTGAGCGGAGAGGTACTTGTACATGGAGCGGAGAGGTACTTGTACATGGAGCGGAGAGGTACTTGTACATGGACCGGAGAGGTACTTGTACATGGAGCGGAGAGGTACTTGTACATGGAGCGGAGATGTACTTGTACATTGAGCGGAGAGGTACTTGTACATGGAGCAGAGATGTACTTGTACATGGAGCGGAGATGTACTTGTACATTGAGCGGAGAGGTACTTGTACATGGAGCGGAGAGGTACTTGTACATGGAGCGGAGATGTACTTGTACATGGAGCGGAGATGTACTTGTACATTGAGCGGAGAGGTACTTGTACATGGAGCGGAGAGGTACTTGTACATTCAGCGGAGAGGTACTTGTACATTGAGCGGAGAGGTACTTGTAGATGGAGCGGAGAGGTACTGTCGACACTTGTACATTGAGCGGAGAGGTACTTGTACATGGAGCGGAGAGGTACTTGTACATGGAGCGGAGAGGTACTGTCGACACTTGTACATTGAGCGGAGAGGTACTTGTACATGGAGCGGAGAGGTACTTGTACATGGAGCGGAGATGTACTTGTACAGGGAGCGGAGAGGTACTTGTACATTGAGCGGAGAGGTACTTGTACATGGAGCGGAGAGGTACTTGTACATGGAGCGGAGAGGTACTTGTACATGGAGCGGAGAGGTACTTGTACATTGAGCGGAGAGGTACTTGTACATGGAGCGGAGAGGTACTTGTACATGGAGCGGAGAGGTACTTGTACATGGAGCGGAGAGGTACTTGTACATTGAGCGGAGAGGTACTTGTACATGGAGCGGAGAGGTACTTGTACATGGAGCGGAGAGGTACTTGTACATGGAGCGGAGAGGTACTTGTACATGGAGCGGAGAGGTACTTGTCCATTGAGCGGAGATGTACTTGTACATGGAGCGGAGATGTACTTGTACATGGATCGGAGAGGTACTTGTACATGAGAGCGGAGAGGTACTGTCGACACTTGTACATTGAGCGTAGAGGTACTGTCGACACTTGTACATTGAGCGGAGAGGTACTTGTACATGGAGCGGAGAGGTACTGTCGACACTTGTACATTGAGCGGAGAGGTACTTGTACATTGAGCGGAGAGGTACTTGTACATGGAGCGCAGAGGTACTTGTACATTGAGCGGAGAGGTACTTGTACATGGAGCGGAGAGGTACTTGTACATGAGAGCGGAGAGGTACTTGTACATGGAGCGGAGAGGTACTTGTACATTGAGCGGAGAGGTACTGTCGACACTTGTACATTCAGCGGAGAGGTACTTGTACATGGAGCGGAGAGGTACTGTCGATACTTGACATTGAGCGGAGAGGTACTTGTACATGGAGCGGAGAGGTACTTGTACATGGAGCGGAGAGGTACTTGTACATGGAGCGGAGAGGTACTTGTACATTGAGCGGAGAGGTACTTGTACATGGAGCGGAGAGGTACTTGTACATTGAGCGGAGAGGTACTTGTACATGGAGCGGAGAGGTACTTGTACATGGAGCGGAGAGGTACTTGTACATGGAGCGGAGAGGTACTTGTACATGGAGCGGAGAGGTACTTGTACATTGAGCGGAGATGTACTTGTACATGGAGCGGAGATGTACTTGTACATGGATCGGAGAGGTACTTGTACATGAGAGCGGAGAGGTACTGTCGACACTTGTACATTCAGCGGAGAGGTACTTGTACATTGAGCGTAGAGGTACTGTCGACACTTGTACATTGAGCGGAGAGGTACTTGTACATGGAGCGGAGAGGTACTGTCGACACTTGTACATTGAGCGGAGAGGTACTTGTACATTGAGCGGAGAGGTACTTGTACATGGAGCGCAGAGGTACTTGTACATTGAGCGGAGAGGTACTTGTACATGGAGCGGAGAGGTACTTGTACATGAGAGCGGAGAGGTACTTGTACATGGAGCGGAGAGGTACTGTCGACACTTGTACATTCAGCGGAGAGGTACTTGTACATGGAGCGGAGAGGTACTGTCGATACTTGACATTGAGCGGAGAGGTACTTGTACATGGAGCGGAGAGGTATTTGTACATTGAGCGGAGAGGTACTTGTACATTGAGCGGAGAGGTACTGTCGACACTTGTACATTCAGCGGAGAGCTACTTGTACATGGAGCGGAGAGGTATTTGTACATTGAGCGGAGAGGTACTTGTACATGGAGCGGAGAGGTACTTGTACATAGAGCGGAGAGGTACTTATACATGGAGCGGAGAGGTATTTGTACATTGAGCGGAGAGGTACTTGTACATGGAGCGGAGAGGTACTTGTACATGAGAGCGGAGAGGTATTTGTACATGGAGCGGAAAGGTACTGTCGACACTTGTACATTGAGCGGAGAGCTACTTGTACATGGAGCGGAGAGGTACTTGTACATGAGAGCGGAGAGGTACTTGTACATGGAGCGGAGAGGTATTTGTACATGGAGCGGAGAGGTACTGTCGACACTTGACATTGAGCGGAGAGGTACTTGTACATGGAGCGGAGAGGTACTTGTACATGAGAGCGGAGAGGTATTTGTACATGGAGCGGAGAGGTACTGTCGACACTTGACATTGAGCGGAGAGGTACTTGTACATGGAGCGGAGAGGTACTTGTACATGGAGCGGAGAGGTACTTGTACATGGACCGGAGAGGTACTTGTACATGGAGCGGAGAGGTACTTGTACATGGAGCGGAGATGTACTTGTACATTGAGCGGAGAGGTACTTGTACATGGAGCAGAGATGTACTTGTACATGGAGCGGAGATGTACTTGTACATTGAGCGGAGAGGTACTTGTACATGGAGCGGAGAGGTACTTGTACATGGAGCGGAGATGTACTTGTACATGGAGCGGAGATGTACTTGTACATTGAGCGGAGAGGTACTTGTACATGGAGCAGAGATGTACTTGTACATGGAGCGGAGAGGTACTTGTACATGGAGCGGAGAGGTACTTGTACATGGAGCGGAGAGGTACTTGTACATGGAGCGGAGAGGTACTTGTACATTGAGCGGAGAGGTACTTGTACATGGAGCGGAGAGGTACTTGTACATTGAGCGGAGAGGTACTTGTACATGGAGCGGAGAGGTACTTGTACATGGAGCGGAGAGGTACTTGTACATGGAGCGGAGAGGTACTTGTACATGGAGCGGAGAGGTACTTGTACATGGAGCGGAGAGGTACTTGTACATTGAGCGGAGATGTACTTGTACATGGAGCGGAGATGTACTTGTACATGGATCGGAGAGGTACTTGTACATGAGAGCGGAGAGGTACTGTCGACACTTGTACATTGAGCGTAGAGGTACTGTCGACACTTGTACATTGAGCGGAGAGGTACTTGTACATGGAGCGGAGAGGTACTGTCGACACTTGTACATTGAGCGGAGAGGTACTTGTACATTGAGCGGAGAGGTACTTGTACATGGAGCGGAGAGGTACTTGTACATAGAGCGGAGAGGTACTTATACATGGAGCGGAGAGGTATTTGTACATTGAGCGGAGAGGTACTTGTACATGGAGCGGAGAGGTACTTGTACATGAGAGCGGAGAGGTATTTGTACATGGAGCGGAAAGGTACTGTCGACACTTGTACATTGAGCGGAGAGCTACTTGTACATGGAGCGGAGAGGTACTTGTACATGAGAGCGGAGAGGTACTTGTACATGGAGCGGAGAGGTATTTGTACATGGAGCGGAGAGGTACTGTCGACACTTGACATTGAGCGGAGAGGTACTTGTACATGGAGCGGAGAGGTACTTGTACATGAGAGCGGAGAGGTATTTGTACATGGAGCGGAGAGGTACTGTCGACACTTGACATTGAGCGGAGAGGTACTTGTACATGGAGCGGAGAGGTACTTGTACATGGAGCGGAGAGGTACTTGTACATGGACCGGAGAGGTACTTGTACATGGAGCGGAGAGGTACTTGTACATGGAGCGGAGATGTACTTGTACATTGAGCGGAGAGGTACTTGTACATGGAGCAGAGATGTACTTGTACATGGAGCGGAGATGTACTTGTACATTGAGCGGAGAGGTACTTGTACATGGAGCGGAGAGGTACTTGTACATGGAGCGGAGATGTACTTGTACATGGAGCGGAGATGTACTTGTACATTGAGCGGAGAGGTACTTGTACATGGAGCAGAGATGTACTTGTACATGGAGCGGAGAGGTACTTGTACATGGAGCGGAGAGGTACTTGTACATGGAGCGGAGAGGTACTTGTACATGGAGCGGAGAGGTACTTGTACATTGAGCGGAGAGGTACTTGTACATGGAGCGGAGAGGTACTTGTACATTGAGCGGAGAGGTACTTGTACATGGAGCGGAGAGGTACTTGTACATGGAGCGGAGAGGTACTTGTACATGGAGCGGAGAGGTACTTGTACATGGAGCGGAGAGGTACTTGTACATGGAGCGGAGAGGTACTTGTACATTGAGCGGAGATGTACTTGTACATGGAGCGGAGATGTACTTGTACATGGATCGGAGAGGTACTTGTACATGAGAGCGGAGAGGTACTGTCGACACTTGTACATTGAGCGTAGAGGTACTGTCGACACTTGTACATTGAGCGGAGAGGTACTTGTACATGGAGCGGAGAGGTACTGTCGACACTTGTACATTGAGCGGAGAGGTACTTGTACATTGAGCGGAGAGGTACTTGTACATGGAGCGGAGAGGTACTTGTACATAGAGCGGAGAGGTACTTATACATGGAGCGGAGAGGTATTTGTACATTGAGCGGAGAGGTACTTGTACATGGAGCGGAGAGGTACTTGTACATGAGAGCGGAGAGGTATTTGTACATGGAGCGGAAAGGTACTGTCGACACTTGTACATTGAGCGGAGAGCTACTTGTACATGGAGCGGAGAGGTACTTGTACATGAGAGCGGAGAGGTACTTGTACATGGAGCGGAGAGGTATTTGTACATGGAGCGGAGAGGTACTGTCGACACTTGACATTGAGCGGAGAGGTACTTGTACATGGAGCGGAGAGGTACTTGTACATGAGAGCGGAGAGGTATTTGTACATGGAGCGGAGAGGTACTGTCGACACTTGACATTGAGCGGAGAGGTACTTGTACATGGAGCGGAGAGGTACTTGTACATGGAGCGGAGAGGTACTTGTACATGGACCGGAGAGGTACTTGTACATGGAGCGGAGAGGTACTTGTACATGGAGCGGAGATGTACTTGTACATTGAGCGGAGAGGTACTTGTACATGGAGCAGAGATGTACTTGTACATGGAGCGGAGATGTACTTGTACATTGAGCGGAGAGGTACTTGTACATGGAGCGGAGAGGTACTTGTACATGGAGCGGAGATGTACTTGTACATGGAGCGGAGATGTACTTGTACATTGAGCGGAGAGGTACTTGTACATGGAGCGGAGAGGTACTTGTACATTCAGCGGAGAGGTACTTGTACATTGAGCGGAGAGGTACTTGTAGATGGAGCGGAGAGGTACTGTCGACACTTGTACATTGAGCGGAGAGGTACTTGTACATGGAGCGGAGAGGTACTTGTACATGGAGCGGAGAGGTACTGTCGACACTTGTACATTGAGCGGAGAGGTACTTGTACATGGAGCGGAGAGGTACTTGTACATGGAGCGGAGATGTACTTGTACAGGGAGCGGAGAGGTACTTGTACATTGAGCGGAGAGGTACTTGTACATGGAGCGGAGAGGTACTTGTACATGGAGCGGAGAGGTACTTGTACATGGAGCGGAGATGTACTTGTACATTGAGCGGAGAGGTACTTGTACATGGAGCGGAGAGGTACTTGTACATGGAGCGGAGAGGTACTTGTACATGGAGCGGAGAGGTACTTGTACATTGAGCGGAGAGGTACTTGTACATGGAGCGGAGAGGTACTTGTACATGGAGCGGAGAGGTACTTGTACATGGAGCGGAGAGGTACTTGTACATGGAGCGGAGAGGTACTTGTCCATTGAGCGGAGATGTACTTGTACATGGAGCGGAGATGTACTTGTACATGGATCGGAGAGGTACTTGTACATGAGAGCGGAGAGGTACTGTCGACACTTGTACATTGAGCGTAGAGGTACTGTCGACACTTGTACATTGAGCGGAGAGGTACTTGTACATGGAGCGGAGAGGTACTGTCGACACTTGTACATTGAGCGGAGAGGTACTTGTACATTGAGCGGAGAGGTACTTGTACATGGAGCGCAGAGGTACTTGTACATTGAGCGGAGAGGTACTTGTACATGGAGCGGAGAGGTACTTGTACATGAGAGCGGAGAGGTACTTGTACATGGAGCGGAGAGGTACTTGTACATTGAGCGGAGAGGTACTGTCGACACTTGTACATTCAGCGGAGAGGTACTTGTACATGGAGCGGAGAGGTACTGTCGATACTTGACATTGAGCGGAGAGGTACTTGTACATGGAGCGGAGAGGTACTTGTACATGGAGCGGAGAGGTACTTGTACATGGAGCGGAGAGGTACTTTTACATTGAGCGGAGATGTACTTGTACATGGAGCGGAGAGGTACTTGTACATTGAGCGGAGAGGTACTTGTACATGGAGCGGAGAGGTACTTGTACATGGAGCGGAGAGGTACTTGTACATGGAGCGGAGAGGTACTTGTACATGGAGCGGAGAGGTACTTGTACATTGAGCGGAGATGTACTTGTACATGGAGCGGAGATGTACTTGTACATGGATCGGAGAGGTACTTGTACATGAGAGCGGAGAGGTACTGTCGACACTTGTACATTCAGCGGAGAGGTACTTGTACATTGAGCGTAGAGGTACTGTCGACACTTGTACATTGAGCGGAGAGGTACTTGTACATGGAGCGGAGAGGTACTGTCGACACTTGTACATTGAGCGGAGAGGTACTTGTACATTGAGCGGAGAGGTACTTGTACATGGAGCGCAGAGGTACTTGTACATTGAGCGGAGAGGTACTTGTACATGGAGCGGAGAGGTACTTGTACATGAGAGCGGAGAGGTACTTGTACATGGAGCGGAGAGGTACTGTCGACACTTGTACATTCAGCGGAGAGGTACTTGTACATGGAGCGGAGAGGTACTGTCGATACTTGACATTGAGCGGAGAGGTACTTGTACATGGAGCGGAGAGGTATTTGTACATTGAGCGGAGAGGTACTTGTACATTGAGCGGAGAGGTACTGTCGACACTTGTACATTCAGCGGAGAGCTACTTGTACATGGAGCGGAGAGGTATTTGTACATTGAGCGGAGAGGTACTTGTACATGGAGCGGAGAGGTACTTGTACATAGAGCGGAGAGGTACTTATACATGGAGCGGAGAGGTATTTGTACATTGAGCGGAGAGGTACTTGTACATGGAGCGGAGAGGTACTTGTACATGAGAGCGGAGAGGTATTTGTACATGGAGCGGAAAGGTACTGTCGACACTTGTACATTGAGCGGAGAGCTACTTGTACATGGAGCGGAGAGGTACTTGTACATGAGAGCGGAGAGGTACTTGTACATGGAGCGGAGAGGTATTTGTACATGGAGCGGAGAGGTACTGTCGACACTTGACATTGAGCGGAGAGGTACTTGTACATGGAGCGGAGAGGTACTTGTACATGAGAGCGGAGAGGTATTTGTACATGGAGCGGAGAGGTACTGTCGACACTTGACATTGAGCGGAGAGGTACTTGTACATGGAGCGGAGAGGTACTTGTACATGGAGCGGAGAGGTACTTGTACATGGAGCGGAGAGGTACTTTTACATTGAGCGGAGATGTACTTGTACATGGAGCGGAGAGGTACTTGTACATTGAGCGGAGAGGTACTTGTACATGGAGCGGAGAGGTACTTGTACATGGAGCGGAGAGGTACTTGTACATGGAGCGGAGAGGTACTTGTACATGGAGCGGAGAGGTACTTGTACATTGAGCGGAGATGTACTTGTACATGGAGCGGAGATGTACTTGTACATGGATCAGAGAGGTACTTGTACATGAGAGCGGAGAGGTACTGTCGACACTTGTACATTCAGCGGAGAGGTACTTGTACATTGAGCGTAGAGGTACTGTCGACACTTGTACATTGAGCGGAGAGGTACTTGTACATGGAGCGGAGAGGTACTGTCGACACTTGTACATTGAGCGGAGAGGTACTTGTACATTGAGCGGAGAGGTACTTGTACATGGAGCGCAGAGGTACTTGTACATTGAGCGGAGAGGTACTTGTACATGGAGCGGAGAGGTACTTGTACATGAGAGCGGAGAGGTACTTGTACATGGAGCGGAGAGGTACTGTCGACACTTGTACATTCAGCGGAGAGGTACTTGTACATGGAGCGGAGAGGTACTGTCGATACTTGACATTGAGCGGAGAGGTACTTGTACATGGAGCGGAGAGGTATTTGTACATTGAGCGGAGAGGTACTTGTACATTGAGCGGAGAGGTACTGTCGACACTTGTACATTCAGCGGAGAGCTACTTGTACATGGAGCGGAGAGGTATTTGTACATTGAGCGGAGAGGTACTTGTACATGGAGCGGAGAGGTACTTGTACATAGAGCGGAGAGGTACTTATACATGGAGCGGAGAGGTATTTGTACATTGAGCGGAGAGGTACTTGTACATGGAGCGGAGAGGTACTTGTACATGAGAGCGGAGAGGTATTTGTACATGGAGCGGAAAGGTACTGTCGACACTTGTACATTGAGCGGAGAGCTACTTGTACATGGAGCGGAGAGGTACTTGTACATGAGAGCGGAGAGGTACTTGTACATGGAGCGGAGAGGTATTTGTACATGGAGCGGAGAGGTACTGTCGACACTTGACATTGAGCGGAGAGGTACTTGTACATGGAGCGGAGAGGTACTTGTACATGAGAGCGGAGAGGTATTTGTACATGGAGCGGAGAGGTACTGTCGACACTTGACATTGAGCGGAGAGGTACTTGTACATGGAGCGGAGAGGTACTTGTACATGGAGCGGAGAGGTACTTGTACATGGACCGGAGAGGTACTTGTACATGGAGCGGAGAGGTACTTGTACATGGAGCGGAGATGTACTTGTACATTGAGCGGAGAGGTACTTGTACATGGAGCAGAGATGTACTTGTACATGGAGCGGAGATGTACTTGTACATTGAGCGGAGAGGTACTTGTACATGGAGCGGAGAGGTACTTGTACATGGAGCGGAGATGTACTTGTACATGGAGCGGAGATGTACTTGTACATTGAGCGGAGAGGTACTTGTACATGGAGCAGAGATGTACTTGTACATGGAGCGGAGAGGTACTTGTACATGGAGCGGAGAGGTACTTGTACATGGAGCGGAGAGGTACTTGTACATGGAGCGGAGAGGTACTTGTACATTGAGCGGAGAGGTACTTGTACATGGAGCGGAGAGGTACTTGTACATTGAGCGGAGAGGTACTTGTACATGGAGCGGAGAGGTACTTGTACATGGAGCGGAGAGGTACTTGTACATGGAGCGGAGAGGTACTTGTACATGGAGCGGAGAGGTACTTGTACATGGAGCGGAGAGGTACTTGTACATTGAGCGGAGATGTACTTGTACATGGAGCGGAGATGTACTTGTACATGGATCGGAGAGGTACTTGTACATGAGAGCGGAGAGGTACTGTCGACACTTGTACATTGAGCGTAGAGGTACTGTCAACACTTGTACATTGAGCGGAGAGGTACTTGTACATGGAGCGGAGAGGTACTGTCGACACTTGTACATTGAGCGGAGAGGTACTTGTACATTGAGCGGAGAGGTACTTGTACATGGAGCGGAGAGGTACTTGTACATAGAGCGGAGAGGTACTTATACATGGAGCGGAGAGGTATTTGTACATTGAGCGGAGAGGTACTTGTACATGGAGCGGAGAGGTACTTGTACATGAGAGCGGAGAGGTATTTGTACATGGAGCGGAAAGGTACTGTCGACACTTGTACATTGAGCGGAGAGCTACTTGTACATGGAGCGGAGAGGTACTTGTACATGAGAGCGGAGAGGTACTTGTACATGGAGCGGAGAGGTATTTGTACATGGAGCGGAGAGGTACTGTCGACACTTGACATTGAGCGGAGAGGTACTTGTACATGGAGCGGAGAGGTACTTGTACATGAGAGCGGAGAGGTATTTGTACATGGAGCGGAGAGGTACTGTCGACACTTGACATTGAGCGGAGAGGTACTTGTACATGGAGCGGAGAGGTACTTGTACATGGAGCGGAGAGGTACTTGTACATGGACCGGAGAGGTACTTGTACATGGAGCGGAGAGGTACTTGTACATGGAGCGGAGATGTACTTGTACATTGAGCGGAGAGGTACTTGTACATGGAGCAGAGATGTACTTGTACATGGAGCGGAGATGTACTTGTACATTGAGCGGAGAGGTACTTGTACATGGAGCGGAGAGGTACTTGTACATGGAGCGGAGATGTACTTGTACATGGAGCGGAGATGTACTTGTACATTGAGCGGAGAGGTACTTGTACATGGAGCAGAGATGTACTTGTACATTGAGCGGAGAGGTACTTGTACATGGAGCGGAGAGGTACTTGTACATGGAGCGGAGAGGTACTTGTACATGGAGCGGAGAGGTACTTGTACATGGAGCGGAGAGGTACTTGTACATGGAGCGGAGAGGTACTTGTACATGGAGCGGAGAGGTACTTGTACATTGAGCGGAGATGTACTTGTACATGGAGCGGAGATGTACTTGTACATGGATCGGAGAGGTACTTGTACATGAGAGCGGAGAGGTACTGTCGACACTTGTACATTGAGCGTAGAGGTACTGTCGACACTTGTACATTGAGCGGAGAGGTACTTGTACATGGAGCGGAGAGGTACTGTCGACACTTGTACATTGAGCGGAGAGGTACTTGTACATTGAGCGGAGAGGTACTTGTACATGGAGCGGAGAGGTACTTGTACATAGAGCGGAGAGGTACTTATACATGGAGCGGAGAGGTATTTGTACATTGAGCGGAGAGGTACTTGTACATGGAGCGGAGAGGTACTTGTACATGAGAGCGGAGAGGTATTTGTACATGGAGCGGAAAGGTACTGTCGACACTTGTACATTGAGCGGAGAGCTACTTGTACATGGAGCGGAGAGGTACTTGTACATGAGAGCGGAGAGGTACTTGTACATGGAGCGGAGAGGTATTTGTACATGGAGCGGAGAGGTACTGTCGACACTTGACATTGAGCGGAGAGGTACTTGTACATGGAGCGGAGAGGTACTTGTACATGAGAGCGGAGAGGTATTTGTACATGGAGCGGAGAGGTACTGTCGACACTTGACATTGAGCGGAGAGGTACTTGTACATGGAGCGGAGAGGTACTTGTACATGGACCGGAGAGGTACTTGTACATGGAGCGGAGAGGTACTTGTACATGGAGCGGAGATGTACTTGTACATTGAGCGGAGAGGTACTTGTACATGGAGCAGAGATGTACTTGTACATGGAGCGGAGATGTACTTGTACATTGAGCGGAGAGGTACTTGTACATGGAGCGGAGAGGTACTTGTACATGGAGCGGAGATGTACTTGTACATGGAGCGGAGATGTACTTGTACATTGAGCGGAGAGGTACTTGTACATGGAGCGGAGAGGTACTTGTACATTCAGCGGAGAGGTACTTGTACATTGAGCGGAGAGGTACTTGTAGATGGAGCGGAGAGGTACTGTCGACACTTGTACATTGAGCGGAGAGGTACTTGTACATGGAGCGGAGAGGTACTTGTACATGGAGCGGAGAGGTACTGTCGACACTTGTACATTGAGCGGAGAGGTACTTGTACATGGAGCGGAGAGGTACTTGTACATGGAGCGGAGATGTACTTGTACAGGGAGCGGAGAGGTACTTGTACATTGAGCGGAGAGGTACTTGTACATGGAGCGGAGAGGTACTTGTACATGGAGCGGAGAGGTACTTGTACATGGAGCGGAGAGGTACTTGTACATTGAGCGGAGAGGTACTTGTACATGGAGCGGAGAGGTACTTGTACATGGAGCGGAGAGGTACTTGTACATGGAGCGGAGAGGTACTTGTACATTGAGCGGAGAGGTACTTGTACATGGAGCGGAGAGGTACTTGTACATGGAGCGGAGAGGTACTTGTACATGGAGCGGAGAGGTACTTGTACATGGAGCGGAGAGGTACTTGTCCATTGAGCGGAGATGTACTTGTACATGGAGCGGAGATGTACTTGTACATGGATCGGAGAGGTACTTGTACATGAGAGCGGAGAGGTACTGTCGACACTTGTACATTGAGCGTAGAGGTACTGTCGACACTTGTACATTGAGCGGAGAGGTACTTGTACATGGAGCGGAGAGGTACTGTCGACACTTGTACATTGAGCGGAGAGGTACTTGTACATTGAGCGGAGAGGTACTTGTACATGGAGCGCAGAGGTACTTGTACATTGAGCGGAGAGGTACTTGTACATGGAGCGGAGAGGTACTTGTACATGAGAGCGGAGAGGTACTTGTACATGGAGCGGAGAGGTACTTGTACATTGAGCGGAGAGGTACTGTCGACACTTGTACATTCAGCGGAGAGGTACTTGTACATGGAGCGGAGAGGTACTGTCGATACTTGACATTGAGCGGAGAGGTACTTGTACATGGAGCGGAGAGGTACTTGTACATGGAGCGGAGAGGTACTTGTACATGGAGCGGAGAGGTACTTGTACATTGAGCGGAGAGGTACTTGTACATGGAGCGGAGAGGTACTTGTACATTGAGCGGAGAGGTACTTGTACATGGAGCGGAGAGGTACTTGTACATGGAGCGGAGAGGTACTTGTACATGGAGCGGAGAGGTACTTGTACATGGAGCGGAGAGGTACTTGTACATTGAGCGGAGATGTACTTGTACATGGAGCGGAGATGTACTTGTACATGGATCGGAGAGGTACTTGTACATGAGAGCGGAGAGGTACTGTCGACACTTGTACATTCAGCGGAGAGGTACTTGTACATTGAGCGTAGAGGTACTGTCGACACTTGTACATTGAGCGGAGAGGTACTTGTACATGGAGCGGAGAGGTACTGTCGACACTTGTACATTGAGCGGAGAGGTACTTGTACATTGAGCGGAGAGGTACTTGTACATGGAGCGCAGAGGTACTTGTACATTGAGCGGAGAGGTACTTGTACATGGAGCGGAGAGGTACTTGTACATGAGAGCGGAGAGGTACTTGTACATGGAGCGGAGAGGTACTGTCGACACTTGTACATTCAGCGGAGAGGTACTTGTACATGGAGCGGAGAGGTACTGTCGATACTTGACATTGAGCGGAGAGGTACTTGTACATGGAGCGGAGAGGTATTTGTACATTGAGCGGAGAGGTACTTGTACATTGAGCGGAGAGGTACTGTCGACACTTGTACATTCAGCGGAGAGCTACTTGTACATGGAGCGGAGAGGTATTTGTACATTGAGCGGAGAGGTACTTGTACATGGAGCGGAGAGGTACTTGTACATAGAGCGGAGAGGTACTTATACATGGAGCGGAGAGGTATTTGTACATTGAGCGGAGAGGTACTTGTACATGGAGCGGAGAGGTACTTGTACATGAGAGCGGAGAGGTATTTGTACATGGAGCGGAAAGGTACTGTCGACACTTGTACATTGAGCGGAGAGCTACTTGTACATGGAGCGGAGAGGTACTTGTACATGAGAGCGGAGAGGTACTTGTACATGGAGCGGAGAGGTATTTGTACATGGAGCGGAGAGGTACTGTCGACACTTGACATTGAGCGGAGAGGTACTTGTACATGGAGCGGAGAGGTACTTGTACATGAGAGCGGAGAGGTATTTGTACATGGAGCGGAGAGGTACTGTCGACACTTGACATTGAGCGGAGAGGTACTTGTACATGGAGCGGAGAGGTACTTGTACATGGAGCGGAGAGGTACTTGTACATGGACCGGAGAGGTACTTGTACATGGAGCGGAGAGGTACTTGTACATGGAGCGGAGATGTACTTGTACATTGAGCGGAGAGGTACTTGTACATGGAGCAGAGATGTACTTGTACATGGAGCGGAGATGTACTTGTACATTGAGCGGAGAGGTACTTGTACATGGAGCGGAGAGGTACTTGTACATGGAGCGGAGATGTACTTGTACATGGAGCGGAGATGTACTTGTACATTGAGCGGAGAGGTACTTGTACATGGAGCAGAGATGTACTTGTACATGGAGCGGAGAGGTACTTGTACATGGAGCGGAGAGGTACTTGTACATGGAGCGGAGAGGTACTTGTACATGGAGCGGAGAGGTACTTGTACATTGAGCGGAGAGGTACTTGTACATGGAGCGGAGAGGTACTTGTACATTGAGCGGAGAGGTACTTGTACATGGAGCGGAGAGGTACTTGTACATGGAGCGGAGAGGTACTTGTACATGGAGCGGAGAGGTACTTGTACATGGAGCGGAGAGGTACTTGTACATGGAGCGGAGAGGTACTTGTACATTGAGCGGAGATGTACTTGTACATGGAGCGGAGATGTACTTGTACATGGATCGGAGAGGTACTTGTACATGAGAGCGGAGAGGTACTGTCGACACTTGTACATTGAGCGTAGAGGTACTGTCGACACTTGTACATTGAGCGGAGAGGTACTTGTACATGGAGCGGAGAGGTACTGTCGACACTTGTACATTGAGCGGAGAGGTACTTGTACATTGAGCGGAGAGGTACTTGTACATGGAGCGGAGAGGTACTTGTACATAGAGCGGAGAGGTACTTATACATGGAGCGGAGAGGTATTTGTACATTGAGCGGAGAGGTACTTGTACATGGAGCGGAGAGGTACTTGTACATGAGAGCGGAGAGGTATTTGTACATGGAGCGGAAAGGTACTGTCGACACTTGTACATTGAGCGGAGAGCTACTTGTACATGGAGCGGAGAGGTACTTGTACATGAGAGCGGAGAGGTACTTGTACATGGAGCGGAGAGGTATTTGTACATGGAGCGGAGAGGTACTGTCGACACTTGACATTGAGCGGAGAGGTACTTGTACATGGAGCGGAGAGGTACTTGTACATGAGAGCGGAGAGGTATTTGTACATGGAGCGGAGAGGTACTGTCGACACTTGACATTGAGCGGAGAGGTACTTGTACATGGAGCGGAGAGGTACTTGTACATGGACCGGAGAGGTACTTGTACATGGAGCGGAGAGGTACTTGTACATGGAGCGGAGATGTACTTGTACATTGAGCGGAGAGGTACTTGTACATGGAGCAGAGATGTACTTGTACATGGAGCGGAGATGTACTTGTACATTGAGCGGAGAGGTACTTGTACATGGAGCGGAGAGGTACTTGTACATGGAGCGGAGATGTACTTGTACATGGAGCGGAGATGTACTTGTACATTGAGCGGAGAGGTACTTGTACATGGAGCGGAGAGGTACTTGTACATTCAGCGGAGAGGTACTTGTACATTGAGCGGAGAGGTACTTGTAGATGGAGCGGAGAGGTACTGTCGACACTTGTACATTGAGCGGAGAGGTACTTGTACATGGAGCGGAGAGGTACTTGTACATGGAGCGGAGAGGTACTGTCGACACTTGTACATTGAGCGGAGAGGTACTTGTACATGGAGCGGAGAGGTACTTGTACATGGAGCGGAGATGTACTTGTACAGGGAGCGGAGAGGTACTTGTACATTGAGCGGAGAGGTACTTGTACATGGAGCGGAGAGGTACTTGTACATGGAGCGGAGAGGTACTTGTACATGGAGCGGAGAGGTACTTGTACATTGAGCGGAGAGGTACTTGTACATGGAGCGGAGAGGTACTTGTACATGGAGCGGAGAGGTACTTGTACATGGAGCGGAGAGGTACTTGTACATTGAGCGGAGAGGTACTTGTACATGGAGCGGAGAGGTACTTGTACATGGAGCGGAGAGGTACTTGTACATGGAGCGGAGAGGTACTTGTACATGGAGCGGAGAGGTACTTGTACATTGAGCGGAGATGTACTTGTACATGGAGCGGAGATGTACTTGTACATGGATCGGAGAGGTACTTGTACATGAGAGCGGAGAGGTACTGTCGACACTTGTACATTGAGCGTAGAGGTACTGTCGACACTTGTACATTGAGCGGAGAGGTACTTGTACATGGAGCGGAGAGGTACTGTCGACACTTGTACATTGAGCGGAGAGGTACTTGTACATTGAGCGGAGAGGTACTTGTACATGGAGCGCAGAGGTACTTGTACATTGAGCGGAGAGGTACTTGTACATGGAGCGGAGAGGTACTTGTACATGAGAGCGGAGAGGTACTTGTACATGGAGCGGAGAGGTACTTGTACATTGAGCGGAGAGGTACTGTCGACACTTGTACATTCAGCGGAGAGGTACTTGTACATGGAGCGGAGAGGTACTGTCGATACTTGACATTGAGCGGAGAGGTACTTGTACATGGAGCGGAGAGGTACTTGTACATGGAGCGGAGAGGTACTTGTACATGGAGCGGAGAGGTACTTGTACATTGAGCGGAGAGGTACTTGTACATGGAGCGGAGAGGTACTTGTACATTGAGCGGAGAGGTACTTGTACATGGAGCGGAGAGGTACTTGTACATGGAGCGGAGAGGTACTTGTACATGGAGCGGAGAGGTACTTGTACATGGAGCGGAGAGGTACTTGTACATTGAGCGGAGATGTACTTGTACATGGAGCGGAGATGTACTTGTACATGGATCGGAGAGGTACTTGTACATGAGAGCGGAGAGGTACTGTCGACACTTGTACATTCAGCGGAGAGGTACTTGTACATTGAGCGTAGAGGTACTGTCGACACTTGTACATTGAGCGGAGAGGTACTTGTACATGGAGCGGAGAGGTACTGTCGACACTTGTACATTGAGCGGAGAGGTACTTGTACATTAAGCGGAGAGGTACTTGTACATGGAGCGCAGAGGTACTTGTACATTGAGCGGAGAGGTACTTGTACATGGAGCGGAGAGGTACTTGTACATGAGAGCGGAGAGGTACTTGTACATGGAGCGGAGAGGTACTGTCGACACTTGTACATTCAGCGGAGAGGTACTTGTACATGGAGCGGAGAGGTACTGTCGATACTTGACATTGAGCGGAGAGGTACTTGTACATGGAGCGGAGAGGTATTTGTACATTGAGCGGAGAGGTACTTGTACATTGAGCGGAGAGGTACTGTCGACACTTGTACATTCAGCGGAGAGCTACTTGTACATGGAGCGGAGAGGTATTTGTACATTGAGCGGAGAGGTACTTGTACATGGAGCGGAGAGGTACTTGTACATAGAGCGGAGAGGTACTTATACATGGAGCGGAGAGGTATTTGTACATTGAGCGGAGAGGTACTTGTACATGGAGCGGAGAGGTACTTGTACATGAGAGCGGAGAGGTATTTGTACATGGAGCGGAAAGGTACTGTCGACACTTGTACATTGAGCGGAGAGCTACTTGTACATGGAGCGGAGAGGTACTTGTACATGAGAGCGGAGAGGTACTTGTACATGGAGCGGAGAGGTATTTGTACATGGAGCGGAGAGGTACTGTCGACACTTGACATTGAGCGGAGAGGTACTTGTACATGGAGCGGAGAGGTACTTGTACATGAGAGCGGAGAGGTATTTGTACATGGAGCGGAGAGGTACTGTCGACACTTGACATTGAGCGGAGAGGTACTTGTACATGGAGCGGAGAGGTACTTGTACATGGAGCGGAGAGGTACTTGTACATGGACCGGAGAGGTACTTGTACATGGAGCGGAGAGGTACTTGTACATGGAGCGGAGATGTACTTGTACATTGAGCGGAGAGGTACTTGTACATGGAGCAGAGATGTACTTGTACATGGAGCGGAGATGTACTTGTACATTGAGCGGAGAGGTACTTGTACATGGAGCGGAGAGGTACTTGTACATGGAGCGGAGATGTACTTGTACATGGAGCGGAGATGTACTTGTACATTGAGCGGAGAGGTACTTGTACATGGAGCAGAGATGTACTTGTACATGGAGCGGAGAGGTACTTGTACATGGAGCGGAGAGGTACTTGTACATGGAGCGGAGAGGTACTTGTACATGGAGCGGAGAGGTACTTGTACATTGAGCGGAGAGGTACTTGTACATGGAGCGGAGAGGTACTTGTACATTGAGCGGAGAGGTACTTGTACATGGAGCGGAGAGGTACTTGTACATGGAGCGGAGAGGTACTTGTACATGGAGCGGAGAGGTACTTGTACATGGAGCGGAGAGGTACTTGTACATGGAGCGGAGAGGTACTTGTACATTGAGCGGAGATGTACTTGTACATGGAGCGGAGATGTACTTGTACATGGATCGGAGAGGTACTTGTACATGAGAGCGGAGAGGTACTGTCGACACTTGTACATTGAGCGTAGAGGTACTGTCGACACTTGTACATTGAGCGGAGAGGTACTTGTACATGGAGCGGAGAGGTACTGTCGACACTTGTACATTGAGCGGAGAGGTACTTGTACATTGAGCGGAGAGGTACTTGTACATGGAGCGCAGAGGTACTTGTACATTGAGCGGAGAGGTACTTGTACATGGAGCGGAGAGGTACTTGTACATGAGAGCGGAGAGGTACTTGTACATGGAGCGGAGAGGTACTTGTACATTGAGCGGAGAGGTACTGTCGACACTTGTACATTCAGCGGAGAGGTACTTGTACATGGAGCGGAGAGGTACTGTCGATACTTGACATTGAGCGGAGAGGTACTTGTACATGGAGCGGAGAGGTATTTGTACATTGAGCGGAGAGGTACTTGTACATTGAGCGGAGAGGTACTGTCGACACTTGTACATTCAGCGGAGAGCTACTTGTACATGGAGCGGAGAGGTATTTGTACATTGAGCGGAGAGGTACTTGTACATGGAGCGGAGAGGTACTTGTACATAGAGCGGAGAGGTACTTATACATGGAGCGGAGAGGTATTTGTACATTGAGCGGAGAGGTACTTGTACATGGAGCGGAGAGGTACTTGTACATGAGAGCGGAGAGGTATTTGTACATGGAGCGGAAAGGTACTGTCGACACTTGTACATTGAGCGGAGAGCTACTTGTACATGGAGCGGAGAGGTACTTGTACATAGAGCGGAGAGGTACTTATACATGGAGCGGAGAGGTATTTGTACATTGAGCGGAGAGGTACTTGTACATGGAGCGGAGAGGTACTTGTACATGAGAGCGGAGAGGTATTTGTACATGGAGCGGAAAGGTACTGTCGACACTTGTACATTGAGCGGAGAGCTACTTGTACATGGAGCGGAGAGGTACTTGTACATGAGAGCGGAGAGGTACTTGTACATGGAGCGGAGAGGTATTTGTACATGGAGCGGAGAGGTACTGTCGACACTTGACATTGAGCGGAGAGGTACTTGTACATGGAGCGGAGAGGTACTTGTACATGAGAGCGGAGAGGTATTTGTACATGGAGCGGAGAGGTACTGTCGACACTTGACATTGAGCGGAGAGGTACTTGTACATGGAGCGGAGAGGTACTTGTACATGAGAGCGGAGAGGTATTTGTACATGGAGCGGAAAGGTACTGTCGACACTTGTACATTGAGCGGAGAGCTACTTGTACATGGAGCGGAGAGGTACTTGTACATGAGAGCGGAGAGGTACTTGTACATGGAGCGGAGAGGTATTTGTACATGGAGCGGAGAGGTACTGTCGACACTTGACATTGAGCGGAGAGGTACTTGTACATGGAGCGGAGAGGTACTTGTACATGAGAGCGGAGAGGTATTTGTACATGGAGCGGAGAGGTACTGTCGACACTTGACATTGAGCGGAGAGGTACTTGTACATGGAGCGGAGAGGTACTTGTACATGGAGCGGAGAGGTACTTGTACATGGACCGGAGAGGTACTTGTACATGGAGCGGAGAGGTACTTGTACATGGAGCGGAGATGTACTTGTACATTGAGCGGAGAGGTACTTGTACATGGAGCAGAGATGTACTTGTACATGGAGCGGAGATGTACTTGTACATTGAGCGGAGAGGTACTTGTACATGGAGCGGAGAGGTACTTGTACATGGAGCGGAGATGTACTTGTACATGGAGCGGAGATGTACTTGTACATTGAGCGGAGAGGTACTTGTACATGGAGCAGAGATGTACTTGTACATGGAGCGGAGAGGTACTTGTACATGGAGCGGAGAGGTACTTGTACATGGAGCGGAGAGGTACTTGTACATGGAGCGGAGAGGTACTTGTACATTGAGCGGAGAGGTACTTGTACATGGAGCGGAGAGGTACTTGTACATTGAGCGGAGAGGTACTTGTACATGGAGCGGAGAGGTACTTGTACATGGAGCGGAGAGGTACTTGTACATGGAGCGGAGAGGTACTTGTACATGGAGCGGAGAGGTACTTGTACATGGAGCGGAGAGGTACTTGTACATTGAGCGGAGATGTACTTGTACATGGAGCGGAGATGTACTTGTACATGGATCGGAGAGGTACTTGTACATGAGAGCGGAGAGGTACTGTCGACACTTGTACATTGAGCGTAGAGGTACTGTCGACACTTGTACATTGAGCGGAGAGGTACTTGTACATGGAGCGGAGAGGTACTGTCGACACTTGTACATTGAGCGGAGAGGTACTTGTACATTGAGCGGAGAGGTACTTGTACATGGAGCGCAGAGGTACTTGTACATTGAGCGGAGAGGTACTTGTACATGGAGCGGAGAGGTACTTGTACATGAGAGCGGAGAGGTACTTGTACATGGAGCGGAGAGGTACTTGTACATTGAGCGGAGAGGTACTGTCGACACTTGTACATTCAGCGGAGAGGTACTTGTACATGGAGCGGAGAGGTACTGTCGATACTTGACATTGAGCGGAGAGGTACTTGTACATGGAGCGGAGAGGTATTTGTACATTGAGCGGAGAGGTACTTGTACATTGAGCGGAGAGGTACTGTCGACACTTGTACATTCAGCGGAGAGCTACTTGTACATGGAGCGGAGAGGTATTTGTACATTGAGCGGAGAGGTACTTGTACATGGAGCGGAGAGGTACTTGTACATAGAGCGGAGAGGTACTTATACATGGAGCGGAGAGGTATTTGTACATTGAGCGGAGAGGTACTTGTACATGGAGCGGAGAGGTACTTGTACATGAGAGCGGAGAGGTATTTGTACATGGAGCGGAAAGGTACTGTCGACACTTGTACATTGAGCGGAGAGCTACTTGTACATGGAGCGGAGAGGTACTTGTACATAGAGCGGAGAGGTACTTATACATGGAGCGGAGAGGTATTTGTACATTGAGCGGAGAGGTACTTGTACATGGAGCGGAGAGGTACTTGTACATGAGAGCGGAGAGGTATTTGTACATGGAGCGGAAAGGTACTGTCGACACTTGTACATTGAGCGGAGAGCTACTTGTACATGGAGCGGAGAGGTACTTGTACATGAGAGCGGAGAGGTACTTGTACATGGAGCGGAGAGGTATTTGTACATGGAGCGGAGAGGTACTGTCGACACTTGACATTGAGCGGAGAGGTACTTGTACATGGAGCGGAGAGGTACTTGTACATGAGAGCGGAGAGGTATTTGTACATGGAGCGGAGAGGTACTGTCGACACTTGACATTGAGCGGAGAGGTACTTGTACATGGAGCGGAGAGGTACTTGTACATGGAGCGGAGAGGTACTTGTACATGGACCGGAGAGGTACTTGTACATGGAGCGGAGAGGTACTTGTACATGGAGCGGAGATGTACTTGTACATTGAGCGGAGAGGTACTTGTACATGGAGCAGAGATGTACTTGTACATGGAGCGGAGATGTACTTGTACATTGAGCGGAGAGGTACTTGTACATGGAGCGGAGAGGTACTTGTACATGGAGCGGAGATGTACTTGTACATGGAGCGGAGATGTACTTGTACATTGAGCGGAGAGGTACTTGTACATGGAGCAGAGATGTACTTGTACATGGAGCGGAGAGGTACTTGTACATGGAGCGGAGAGGTACTTGTACATGGAGCGGAGAGGTACTTGTACATGGAGCGGAGAGGTACTTGTACATTGAGCGGAGAGGTACTTGTACATGGAGCGGAGAGGTACTTGTACATTGAGCGGAGAGGTACTGTCGACACTTGTACATTCAGCGGAGAGCTACTTGTACATGGAGCGGAGAGGTATTTGTACATTGAGCGGAGAGGTACTTGTACATGGAGCGGAGAGGTACTTGTACATAGAGCGGAGAGGTACTTATACATGGAGCGGAGAGGTATTTGTACATTGAGCGGAGAGGTACTTGTACATGGAGCGGAGAGGTACTTGTACATGAGAGCGGAGAGGTATTTGTACATGGAGCGGAAAGGTACTGTCGACACTTGTACATTGAGCGGAGAGCTACTTGTACATGGAGCGGAGAGGTACTTGTACATGAGAGCGGAGAGGTACTTGTACATGGAGCGGAGAGGTATTTGTACATGGAGCGGAGAGGTACTGTCGACACTTGACATTGAGCGGAGAGGTACTTGTACATGGAGCGGAGAGGTACTTGTACATGAGAGCGGAGAGGTATTTGTACATGGAGCGGAGAGGTACTGTCGACACTTGACATTGAGCGGAGAGGTACTTGTACATGGAGCGGAGAGGTACTTGTACATTGAGCGGAGAGGTACTTGTACATTGAGCGGAGAGGTACTGTCGACACTTGTACATTGAGCGGAGAGGTACTTGTACATTGAGCGGAGAGGTACTTGTACATGGAGCGCAGAGGTACTTGTACATTGAGCGGAGAGGTACTTGTACATGGAGCGGAGAGGTACTTGTACATGAGAGCGGAGAGGTACTTGTACATGGAGCGGAGAGGTACTGTCGACACTTGTACATTCAGCGGAGAGGTACTTGTACATGGAGCGGAGAGGTACTGTCGATACTTGACATTGAGCGGAGAGGTACTTGTACATGGAGCGGAGAGGTATTTGTACATTGAGCGGAGAGGTACTTGTACATTGAGCGGAGAGGTACTGTCGACACTTGTACATTCAGCGGAGAGCTACTTGTACATGGAGCGGAGAGGTATTTGTACATTGAGCGGAGAGGTACTTGTACATGGAGCGGAGAGGTACTTGTACATAGAGCGGAGAGGTACTTATACATGGAGCGGAGAGGTATTTGTACATTGAGCGGAGAGGTACTTGTACATGGAGCGGAGAGGTACTTGTACATGAGAGCGGAGAGGTATTTGTACATGGAGCGGAAAGGTACTGTCGACACTTGTACATTGAGCGGAGAGCTACTTGTACATGGAGCGGAGAGGTACTTGTACATGAGAGCGGAGAGGTACTTGTACATGGAGCGGAGAGGTATTTGTACATGGAGCGGAGAGGTACTGTCGACACTTGACATTGAGCGGAGAGGTACTTGTACATGGAGCGGAGAGGTACTTGTACATGAGAGCGGAGAGGTATTTGTACATGGAGCGGAGAGGTACTGTCGACACTTGACATTGAGCGGAGAGGTACTTGTACATGGAGCGGAGAGGTACTTGTACATGGAGCGGAGAGGTACTTGTACATGGACCGGAGAGGTACTTGTACATGGAGCGGAGAGGTACTTGTACATGGAGCGGAGATGTACTTGTACATTGAGCGGAGAGGTACTTGTACATGGAGCAGAGATGTACTTGTACATGGAGCGGAGATGTACTTGTACATTGAGCGGAGAGGTACTTGTACATGGAGCGGAGAGGTACTTGTACATGGAGCGGAGATGTACTTGTACATGGAGCGGAGATGTACTTGTACATTGAGCGGAGAGGTACTTGTACATGGAGCAGAGATGTACTTGTACATGGAGCGGAGAGGTACTTGTACATGGAGCGGAGAGGTACTTGTACATGGAGCGGAGAGGTACTTGTACATGGAGCGGAGAGGTACTTGTACATTGAGCGGAGAGGTACTTGTACATGGAGCGGAGAGGTACTTGTACATTGAGCGGAGAGGTACTTGTACATGGAGCGGAGAGGTACTTGTACATGGAGCGGAGAGGTACTTGTACATGGAGCGGAGAGGTACTTGTACATGGAGCGGAGAGGTACTTGTACATGGAGCGGAGAGGTACTTGTACATTGAGCGGAGATGTACTTGTACATGGAGCGGAGATGTACTTGTACATGGATCGGAGAGGTACTTGTACATGAGAGCGGAGAGGTACTGTCGACACTTGTACATTGAGCGGAGAGGTACTTGTACATGGAGCGGAGAGGTACTGTCGACACTTGTACATTGAGCGGAGAGGTACTTGTACATTGAGCGGAGAGGTACTTGTACATGGAGCGGAGAGGTACTTGTACATAGAGCGGAGAGGTACTTATACATGGAGCGGAGAGGTATTTGTACATTGAGCGGAGAGGTACTTGTACATGGAGCGGAGAGGTACTTGTACATGAGAGCGGAGAGGTATTTGTACATGGAGCGGAAAGGTACTGTCGACACTTGTACATTGAGCGGAGAGCTACTTGTACATGGAGCGGAGAGGTACTTGTACATGAGAGCGGAGAGGTACTTGTACATGGAGCGGAGAGGTATTTGTACATGGAGCGGAGAGGTACTGTCGACACTTGACATTGAGCGGAGAGGTACTTGTACATGGAGCGGAGAGGTACTTGTACATGAGAGCGGAGAGGTATTTGTACATGGAGCGGAGAGGTACTGTCGACACTTGACATTGAGCGGAGAGGTACTTGTACATGGAGCGGAGAGGTACTTGTACATGGAGCGGAGAGGTACTTGTACATGGACCGGAGAGGTACTTGTACATGGAGCGGAGAGGTACTTGTACATGGAGCGGAGATGTACTTGTACATTGAGCGGAGAGGTACTTGTACATGGAGCAGAGATGTACTTGTACATGGAGCGGAGATGTACTTGTACATTGAGCGGAGAGGTACTTGTACATGGAGCGGAGAGGTACTTGTACATGGAGCGGAGATGTACTTGTACATGGAGCGGAGATGTACTTGTACATTGAGCGGAGAGGTACTTGTACATGGAGCGGAGAGGTACTTGTACATTCAGCGGAGAGGTACTTGTACATTGAGCGGAGAGGTACTTGTAGATGGAGCGGAGAGGTACTGTCGACACTTGTACATTGAGCGGAGAGGTACTTGTACATGGAGCGGAGAGGTACTTGTACATGGAGCGGAGAGGTACTGTCGACACTTGTACATTGAGCGGAGAGGTACTTGTACATGGAGCGGAGAGGTACTTGTACATGGAGCGGAGATGTACTTGTACAGGGAGCGGAGAGGTACTTGTACATTGAGCGGAGAGGTACTTGTACATGGAGCGGAGAGGTACTTGTACATGGAGCGGAGAGGTACTTGTACATGGAGCGGAGAGGTACTTGTACATTGAGCGGAGAGGTACTTGTACATTGAGCGGAGAGGTACTGTCGACACTTGTACATTGAGCGGAGAGGTACTTGTACATTGAGCGGAGAGGTACTTGTACATGGAGCGCAGAGGTACTTGTACATTGAGCGGAGAGGTACTTGTACATGGAGCGGAGAGGTACTTGTACATGAGAGCGGAGAGGTACTTGTACATGGAGCGGAGAGGTACTGTCGACACTTGTACATTCAGCGGAGAGGTACTTGTACATGGAGCGGAGAGGTACTGTCGATACTTGACATTGAGCGGAGAGGTACTTGTACATGGAGCGGAGAGGTATTTGTACATTGAGCGGAGAGGTACTTGTACATTGAGCGGAGAGGTACTGTCGACACTTGTACATTCAGCGGAGAGCTACTTGTACATGGAGCGGAGAGGTATTTGTACATTGAGTGGAGAGGTACTTGTACATGGAGCGGAGAGGTACTTGTACATAGAGCGGAGAGGTACTTATACATGGAGCGGAGAGGTATTTGTACATTGAGCGGAGAGGTACTTGTACATGGAGCGGAGAGGTACTTGTACATGAGAGCGGAGAGGTATTTGTACATGGAGCGGAAAGGTACTGTCGACACTTGTACATTGAGCGGAGAGCTACTTGTACATGGAGCGGAGAGGTACTTGTACATGAGAGCGGAGAGGTACTTGTACATGGAGCGGAGAGGTATTTGTACATGGAGCGGAGAGGTACTGTCGACACTTGACATTGAGCGGAGAGGTACTTGTACATGGAGCGGAGAGGTACTTGTACATGAGAGCGGAGAGGTATTTGTACATGGAGCGGAGAGGTACTGTCGACACTTGACATTGAGCGGAGAGGTACTTGTACATGGAGCGGAGAGGTACTTGTACATGGAGCGGAGAGGTACTTGTACATGGACCGGAGAGGTACTTGTACATGGAGCGGAGAGGTACTTGTACATGGAGCGGAGATGTACTTGTACATTGAGCGGAGAGGTACTTGTACATGGAGCAGAGATGTACTTGTACATGGAGCGGAGATGTACTTGTACATTGAGCGGAGAGGTACTTGTACATGGAGCGGAGAGGTACTTGTACATGGAGCGGAGATGTACTTGTACATGGAGCGGAGATGTACTTGTACATTGAGCGGAGAGGTACTTGTACATGGAGCAGAGATGTACTTGTACATGGAGCGGAGAGGTACTTGTACATGGAGCGGAGAGGTACTTGTACATGGAGCGGAGAGGTACTTGTACATGGAGCGGAGAGGTACTTGTACATTGAGCGGAGAGGTACTTGTACATGGAGCGGAGAGGTACTTGTACATTGAGCGGAGAGGTACTTGTACATGGAGCGGAGAGGTACTTGTACATGGAGCGGAGAGGTACTTGTACATGGAGCGGAGAGGTACTTGTACATGGAGCGGAGAGGTACTTGTACATGGAGCGGAGAGGTACTTGTACATTGAGCGGAGATGTACTTGTACATGGAGCGGAGATGTACTTGTACATGGATCGGAGAGGTACTTGTACATGAGAGCGGAGAGGTACTGTCGACACTTGTACATTGAGCGGAGAGGTACTTGTACATGGAGCGGAGAGGTACTGTCGACACTTGTACATTGAGCGGAGAGGTACTTGTACATTGAGCGGAGAGGTACTTGTACATGGAGCGGAGAGGTACTTGTACATAGAGCGGAGAGGTACTTATACATGGAGCGGAGAGGTATTTGTACATTGAGCGGAGAGGTACTTGTACATGGAGCGGAGAGGTACTTGTACATGAGAGCGGAGAGGTATTTGTACATGGAGCGGAAAGGTACTGTCGACACTTGTACATTGAGCGGAGAGCTACTTGTACATGGAGCGGAGAGGTACTTGTACATGAGAGCGGAGAGGTACTTGTACATGGAGCGGAGAGGTATTTGTACATGGAGCGGAGAGGTACTGTCGACACTTGACATTGAGCGGAGAGGTACTTGTACATGGAGCGGAGAGGTACTTGTACATGAGAGCGGAGAGGTATTTGTACATGGAGCGGAGAGGTACTGTCGACACTTGACATTGAGCGGAGAGGTACTTGTACATGGAGCGGAGAGGTACTTGTACATGGAGCGGAGAGGTACTTGTACATGGACCGGAGAGGTACTTGTACATGGAGCGGAGAGGTACTTGTACATGGAGCGGAGATGTACTTGTACATTGAGCGGAGAGGTACTTGTACATGGAGCAGAGATGTACTTGTACATGGAGCGGAGATGTACTTGTACATTGAGCGGAGAGGTACTTGTACATGGAGCGGAGAGGTACTTGTACATGGAGCGGAGATGTACTTGTACATGGAGCGGAGATGTACTTGTACATTGAGCGGAGAGGTACTTGTACATGGAGCGGAGAGGTACTTGTACATTCAGCGGAGAGGTACTTGTACATTGAGCGGAGAGGTACTTGTAGATGGAGCGGAGAGGTACTGTCGACACTTGTACATTGAGCGGAGAGGTACTTGTACATGGAGCGGAGAGGTACTTGTACATGGAGCGGAGAGGTACTGTCGACACTTGTACATTGAGCGGAGAGGTACTTGTACATGGAGCGGAGAGGTACTTGTACATGGAGCGGAGATGTACTTGTACAGGGAGCGGAGAGGTACTTGTACATTGAGCGGAGAGGTACTTGTACATGGAGCGGAGAGGTACTTGTACATGGAGCGGAGAGGTACTTGTACATGGAGCGGAGAGGTACTTGTACATTGAGCGGAGAGGTACTTGTACATGGAGCGGAGAGGTACTTGTACATGGAGCGGAGAGGTACTTGTACATGGAGCGGAGAGGTACTTGTACATTGAGCGGAGAGGTACTTGTACATGGAGCGGAGAGGTACTTGTACATGGAGCGGAGAGGTACTTGTACATGGAGCGGAGAGGTACTTGTACATGGAGCGGAGAGGTACTTGTACATTGAGCGGAGATGTACTTGTACATGGAGCGGAGATGTACTTGTACATGGATCGGAGAGGTACTTGTACATGAGAGCGGAGAGGTACTGTCGACACTTGTACATTGAGCGTAGAGGTACTGTCGACACTTGTACATTGAGCGGAGAGGTACTTGTACATGGAGCGGAGAGGTACTGTCGACACTTGTACATTGAGCGGAGAGGTACTTGTACATTGAGCGGAGAGGTACTTGTACATGGAGCGCAGAGGTACTTGTACATTGAGCGGAGAGGTACTTGTACATGGAGCGGAGAGGTACTTGTACATGAGAGCGGAGAGGTACTTGTACATGGAGCGGAGAGGTACTTGTACATTGAGCGGAGAGGTACTGTCGACACTTGTACATTCAGCGGAGAGGTACTTGTACATGGAGCGGAGAGGTACTGTCGATACTTGACATTGAGCGGAGAGGTACTTGTACATGGAGCGGAGAGGTACTTGTACATGGAGCGGAGAGGTACTTGTACATGGAGCGGAGAGGTACTTGTACATTGAGCGGAGAGGTACTTGTACATGGAGCGGAGAGGTACTTGTACATTGAGCGGAGAGGTACTTGTACATGGAGCGGAGAGGTACTTGTACATGGAGCGGAGAGGTACTTGTACATGGAGCGGAGAGGTACTTGTACATGGAGCGGAGAGGTACTTGTACATTGAGCGGAGATGTACTTGTACATGGAGCGGAGATGTACTTGTACATGGATCGGAGAGGTACTTGTACATGAGAGCGGAGAGGTACTGTCGACACTTGTACATTCAGCGGAGAGGTACTTGTACATTGAGCGTAGAGGTACTGTCGACACTTGTACATTGAGCGGAGAGGTACTTGTACATGGAGCGGAGAGGTACTGTCGACACTTGTACATTGAGCGGAGAGGTACTTGTACATTGAGCGGAGAGGTACTTGTACATGGAGCGCAGAGGTACTTGTACATTGAGCGGAGAGGTACTTGTACATGGAGCGGAGAGGTACTTGTACATGAGAGCGGAGAGGTACTTGTACATGGAGCGGAGAGGTACTGTCGACACTTGTACATTCAGCGGAGAGGTACTTGTACATGGAGCGGAGAGGTACTGTCGATACTTGACATTGAGCGGAGAGGTACTTGTACATGGAGCGGAGAGGTATTTGTACATTGAGCGGAGAGGTACTTGTACATTGAGCGGAGAGGTACTGTCGACACTTGTACATTCAGCGGAGAGCTACTTGTACATGGAGCGGAGAGGTATTTGTACATTGAGCGGAGAGGTACTTGTACATGGAGCGGAGAGGTACTTGTACATAGAGCGGAGAGGTACTTATACATGGAGCGGAGAGGTATTTGTACATTGAGCGGAGAGGTACTTGTACATGGAGCGGAGAGGTACTTGTACATGAGAGCGGAGAGGTATTTGTACATGGAGCGGAAAGGTACTGTCGACACTTGTACATTGAGCGGAGAGCTACTTGTACATGGAGCGGAGAGGTACTTGTACATGAGAGCGGAGAGGTACTTGTACATGGAGCGGAGAGGTATTTGTACATGGAGCGGAGAGGTACTGTCGACACTTGACATTGAGCGGAGAGGTACTTGTACATGGAGCGGAGAGGTACTTGTACATGAGAGCGGAGAGGTATTTGTACATGGAGCGGAGAGGTACTGTCGACACTTGACATTGAGCGGAGAGGTACTTGTACATGGAGCGGAGAGGTACTTGTACATGGAGCGGAGAGGTACTTGTACATGGACCGGAGAGGTACTTGTACATGGAGCGGAGAGGTACTTGTACATGGAGCGGAGATGTACTTGTACATTGAGCGGAGAGGTACTTGTACATGGAGCAGAGATGTACTTGTACATGGAGCGGAGATGTACTTGTACATTGAGCGGAGAGGTACTTGTACATGGAGCGGAGAGGTACTTGTACATGGAGCGGAGATGTACTTGTACATGGAGCGGAGATGTACTTGTACATTGAGCGGAGAGGTACTTGTACATGGAGCAGAGATGTACTTGTACATGGAGCGGAGAGGTACTTGTACATGGAGCGGAGAGGTACTTGTACATGGAGCGGAGAGGTACTTGTACATGGAGCGGAGAGGTACTTGTACATTGAGCGGAGAGGTACTTGTACATGGAGCGGAGAGGTACTTGTACATTGAGCGGAGAGGTACTTGTACATGGAGCGGAGAGGTACTTGTACATGGAGCGGAGAGGTACTTGTACATGGAGCGGAGAGGTACTTGTACATGGAGCGGAGAGGTACTTGTACATGGAGCGGAGAGGTACTTGTACATTGAGCGGAGATGTACTTGTACATGGAGCGGAGATGTACTTGTACATGGATCGGAGAGGTACTTGTACATGAGAGCGGAGAGGTACTGTCGACACTTGTACATTGAGCGTAGAGGTACTGTCGACACTTGTACATTGAGCGGAGAGGTACTTGTACATGGAGCGGAGAGGTACTGTCGACACTTGTACATTGAGCGGAGAGGTACTTGTACATTGAGCGGAGAGGTACTTGTACATGGAGCGCAGAGGTACTTGTACATTGAGCGGAGAGGTACTTGTACATGGAGCGGAGAGGTACTTGTACATGAGAGCGGAGAGGTACTTGTACATGGAGCGGAGAGGTACTTGTACATTGAGCGGAGAGGTACTGTCGACACTTGTACATTCAGCGGAGAGGTACTTGTACATGGAGCGGAGAGGTACTGTCGATACTTGACATTGAGCGGAGAGGTACTTGTACATGGAGCGGAGAGGTATTTGTACATTGAGCGGAGAGGTACTTGTACATTGAGCGGAGAGGTACTGTCGACACTTGTACATTCAGCGGAGAGCTACTTGTACATGGAGCGGAGAGGTATTTGTACATTGAGCGGAGAGGTACTTGTACATGGAGCGGAGAGGTACTTGTACATAGAGCGGAGAGGTACTTATACATGGAGCGGAGAGGTATTTGTACATTGAGCGGAGAGGTACTTGTACATGGAGCGGAGAGGTACTTGTACATGAGAGCGGAGAGGTATTTGTACATGGAGCGGAAAGGTACTGTCGACACTTGTACATTGAGCGGAGAGCTACTTGTACATGGAGCGGAGAGGTACTTGTACATGAGAGCGGAGAGGTACTTGTACATGGAGCGGAGAGGTATTTGTACATGGAGCGGAGAGGTACTGTCGACACTTGACATTGAGCGGAGAGGTACTTGTACATGGAGCGGAGAGGTACTTGTACATGAGAGCGGAGAGGTATTTGTACATGGAGCGGAGAGGTACTGTCGACACTTGACATTGAGCGGAGAGGTACTTGTACATGGAGCGGAGAGGTACTTGTACATGGAGCGGAGAGGTACTTGTACATGGACCGGAGAGGTACTTGTACATGGAGCGGAGAGGTACTTGTACATGGAGCGGAGAGGTACTTGTACATTGAGCGGAGAGGTACTGGTACATGGAGCGGAGATGTACTTGTACATTGAGCGGAGAGGTACTTGTACATGGAGCGGAGAGGTACTTGTACATTGAGCGGAGAGGTACTTGTACATTGAGCGGAGACGTACTTGTACATGGAGCGGAGAGGTACTGTCGACACTTGTACATTGAGCGGAGAGGTACTTGTACATGGAGCGGAGAGGTACTTGTACATGGAGCGGAGATGTACTTGTACAGGGAGCGGAGAGGTACTTGTACATTGAGCGGAGAGGTACTTGTACATGGAGCGGAGAGGTACTTGTACATGGAGCGGAGAGGTACTTGTACATGGAGCGGAGAGGTACTTGTACATTGAGCGGAGAGGTACTTGTACATGGAGCGGAGAGGTACTTGTACATGGAGCGGAGAGGTACTTGTACATGGAGCGGAGAGGTACTTGTACATTGAGCGGAGAGGTACTTGTACATGGAGCGGAGAGGTACTTGTACATGGAGCGGAGAGGTACTTGTACATGGAGCGGAGAGGTACTTGTACATGGAGCGGAGAGGTACTTGTCCATTGAGCGGAGATGTACTTGTACATGGAGCGGAGATGTACTTGTACATGGATCGGAGAGGTACTTGTACATGAGAGCGGAGAGCTACTGTCGACACTTGTACATTGAGCGTAGAGGTACTGTCGACACTTGTACATTGAGCGGAGAGGTACTTGTACATGGAGCGGAGAGGTACTGTCGACACTTGTACATTGAGCGGAGAGGTACTTGTACATTGAGCGGAGAGGTACTTGTACATGGAGCGCAGAGGTACTTGTACATTGAGCGGAGAGGTAATTGTACATGGAGCGGAGAGGTACTTGTACATGAGAGCGGAGAGGTACTTGTACATGGAGCGGAGAGGTACTTGTACATTGAGCGGAGAGGTACTGTCGACACTTGTACATTCAGCGGAGAGGTACTTGTACATGGAGCGGAGAGGTACTGTCGATACTTGACATTGAGCGGAGAGGTACTTGTACATGGAGCGGAGAGGTACTTGTACATGGAGCGGAGAGGTACTTGTACATGGAGCGGAGAGGTACTTGTACATTGAGCGGAGAGGTACTTGTACATGGAGCGGAGAGGTACTTGTACATTGAGCGGAGAGGTACTTGTACATGGAGCGGAGAGGTACTTGTACATGGAGCGGAGAGGTACTTGTACATGGAGCGGAGAGGTACTTGTACATGGAGCGGAGAGGTACTTGTACATTGAGCGGAGATGTACTTGTACATGGAGCGGAGATGTACTTGTACATGGATCGGAGAGGTACTTGTACATGAGAGCGGAGAGGTACTGTCGACACTTGTACATTCAGCGGAGAGGTACTTGTACATTGAGCGTAGAGGTACTGTCGACACTTGTACATTGAGCGGAGAGGTACTTGTACATGGAGCGGAGAGGTACTGTCGACACTTGTACATTGAGCGGAGAGGTACTTGTACATTGAGCGGAGAGGTACTTGTACATGGAGCGCAGAGGTACTTGTACATTGAGCGGAGAGGTACTTGTACATGGAGCGGAGAGGTACTTGTACATGAGAGCGGAGAGGTACTTGTACATGGAGCGGAGAGGTACTGTCGACACTTGTACATTCAGCGGAGAGGTACTTGTACATGGAGCGGAGAGGTACTGTCGATACTTGACATTGAGCGGAGAGGTACTTGTACATGGAGCGGAGAGGTATTTGTACATTGAGCGGAGAGGTACTTGTACATTGAGCGGAGAGGTACTGTCGACACTTGTACATTCAGCGGAGAGCTACTTGTACATGGAGCGGAGAGGTATTTGTACATTGAGCGGAGAGGTACTTGTACATGGAGCGGAGAGGTACTTGTACATAGAGCGGAGAGGTACTTATACATGGAGCGGAGAGGTATTTGTACATTGAGCGGAGAGGTACTTGTACATGGAGCGGAGAGGTACTTGTACATGAGAGCGGAGAGGTATTTGTACATGGAGCGGAAAGGTACTGTCGACACTTGTACATTGAGCGGAGAGCTACTTGTACATGGAGCGGAGAGGTACTTGTACATGAGAGCGGAGAGGTACTTGTACATGGAGCGGAGAGGTATTTGTACATGGAGCGGAGAGGTACTGTCGACACTTGACATTGAGCGGAGAGGTACTTGTACATGGAGCGGAGAGGTACTTGTACATGAGAGCGGAGAGGTATTTGTACATGGAGCGGAGAGGTACTGTCGACACTTGACATTGAGCGGAGAGGTACTTGTACATGGAGCGGAGAGGTACTTGTACATGGAGCGGAGAGGTACTTGTACATGGACCGGAGAGGTACTTGTACATGGAGCGGAGAGGTACTTGTACATGGAGCGGAGAGGTACTTGTACATTGAGCGGAGAGGTACTGGTACATGGAGCGGAGATGTACTTGTACATTGAGCGGAGAGGTACTTGTACATGGAGCGGAGAGGTACTTGTACATTGAGCGGAGAGGTACTTGTACATTGAGCGGAGACGTACTTGTACATGGAGCGGAGAGGTACTGTCGACACTTGTACATTGAGCGGAGAGGTACTTGTACATGGAGCGGAGAGGTACTTGTACATGGAGCGGAGATGTACTTGTACAGGGAGCGGAGAGGTACTTGTACATTGAGCGGAGAGGTACTTGTACATGGAGCGGAGAGGTACTTGTACATGGAGCGGAGAGGTACTTGTACATGGAGCGGAGAGGTACTTGTACATTGAGCGGAGAGGTACTTGTACATGGAGCGGAGAGGTACTTGTACATGGAGCGGAGAGGTACTTGTACATGGAGCGGAGAGGTACTTGTACATTGAGCGGAGAGGTACTTGTACATGGAGCGGAGAGGTACTTGTACATGGAGCGGAGAGGTACTTGTACATGGAGCGGAGAGGTACTTGTACATGGAGCGGAGAGGTACTTGTCCATTGAGCGGAGATGTACTTGTACATGGAGCGGAGATGTACTTGTACATGGATCGGAGAGGTACTTGTACATGAGAGCGGAGAGGTACTGTCGACACTTGTACATTGAGCGTAGAGGTACTGTCGACACTTGTACATTGAGCGGAGAGGTACTTGTACATGGAGCGGAGAGGTACTGTCGACACTTGTACATTGAGCGGAGAGGTACTTGTACATTGAGCGGAGAGGTACTTGTACATGGAGCGCAGAGGTACTTGTACATTGAGCGGAGAGGTACTTGTACATGGAGCGGAGAGGTACTTGTACATGAGAGCGGAGAGGTACTTGTACATGGAGCGGAGAGGTACTTGTACATTGAGCGGAGAGGTACTGTCGACACTTGTACATTCAGCGGAGAGGTACTTGTACATGGAGCGGAGAGGTACTGTCGATACTTGACATTGAGCGGAGAGGTACTTGTACATGGAGCGGAGAGGTACTTGTACATGGAGCGGAGAGGTACTTGTACATGGAGCGGAGAGGTACTTGTACATTGAGCGGAGAGGTACTTGTACATGGAGCGGAGAGGTACTTGTACATTGAGCGGAGAGGTACTTGTACATGGAGCGGAGAGGTACTTGTACATGGAGCGGAGAGGTACTTGTACATGGAGCGGAGAGGTACTTGTACATGGAGCGGAGAGGTACTTGTACATTGAGCGGAGATGTACTTGTACATGGAGCGGAGATGTACTTGTACATGGATCGGAGAGGTACTTGTACATGAGAGCGGAGAGGTACTGTCGACACTTGTACATTCAGCGGAGAGGTACTTGTACATTGAGCGTAGAGGTACTGTCGACACTTGTACATTGAGCGGAGAGGTACTTGTACATGGAGCGGAGAGGTACTGTCGACACTTGTACATTGAGCGGAGAGGTACTTGTACATTGAGCGGAGAGGTACTTGTACATGGAGCGCAGAGGTACTTGTACATTGAGCGGAGAGGTACTTGTACATGGAGCGGAGAGGTACTTGTACATGAGAGCGGAGAGGTACTTGTACATGGAGCGGAGAGGTACTGTCGACACTTGTACATTCAGCGGAGAGGTACTTGTACATGGAGCGGAGAGGTACTGTCGATACTTGACATTGAGCGGAGAGGTACTTGTACATGGAGCGGAGAGGTATTTGTACATTGAGCGGAGAGGTACTTGTACATTGAGCGGAGAGGTACTGTCGACACTTGTACATTCAGCGGAGAGCTACTTGTACATGGAGCGGAGAGGTATTTGTACATTGAGCGGAGAGGTACTTGTACATGGAGCGGAGAGGTACTTGTACATAGAGCGGAGAGGTACTTATACATGGAGCGGAGAGGTATTTGTACATTGAGCGGAGAGGTACTTGTACATGGAGCGGAGAGGTACTTGTACATGAGAGCGGAGAGGTATTTGTACATGGAGCGGAAAGGTACTGTCGACACTTGTACATTGAGCGGAGAGCTACTTGTACATGGAGCGGAGAGGTACTTGTACATGAGAGCGGAGAGGTACTTGTACATGGAGCGGAGAGGTATTTGTACATGGAGCGGAGAGGTACTGTCGACACTTGACATTGAGCGGAGAGGTACTTGTACATGGAGCGGAGAGGTACTTGTACATGAGAGCGGAGAGGTATTTGTACATGGAGCGGAGAGGTACTGTCGACACTTGACATTGAGCGGAGAGGTACTTGTACATGGAGCGGAGAGGTACTTGTACATGGAGCGGAGAGGTACTTGTACATGGACCGGAGAGGTACTTGTACATGGAGCGGAGAGGTACTTGTACATGGAGCGGAGATGTACTTGTACATTGAGCGGAGAGGTACTTGTACATGGAGCAGAGATGTACTTGTACATGGAGCGGAGATGTACTTGTACATTGAGCGGAGAGGTACTTGTACATGGAGCGGAGAGGTACTTGTACATGGAGCGGAGATGTACTTGTACATGGAGCGGAGATGTACTTGTACATTGAGCGGAGAGGTACTTGTACATGGAGCAGAGATGTACTTGTACATGGAGCGGAGAGGTACTTGTACATGGAGCGGAGAGGTACTTGTACATGGAGCGGAGAGGTACTTGTACATGGAGCGGAGAGGTACTTGTACATTGAGCGGAGAGGTACTTGTACATGGAGCGGAGAGGTACTTGTACATTGAGCGGAGAGGTACTTGTACATGGAGCGGAGAGGTACTTGTACATGGAGCGGAGAGGTACTTGTACATGGAGCGGAGAGGTACTTGTACATGGAGCGGAGAGGTACTTGTACATGGAGCGGAGAGGTACTTGTACATTGAGCGGAGATGTACTTGTACATGGAGCGGAGATGTACTTGTACATGGATCGGAGAGGTACTTGTACATGAGAGCGGAGAGGTACTGTCGACACTTGTACATTGAGCGTAGAGGTACTGTCGACACTTGTACATTGAGCGGAGAGGTACTTGTACATGGAGCGGAGAGGTACTGTCGACACTTGTACATTGAGCGGAGAGGTACTTGTACATTGAGCGGAGAGGTACTTGTACATGGAGCGCAGAGGTACTTGTACATTGAGCGGAGAGGTACTTGTACATGGAGCGGAGAGGTACTTGTACATGAGAGCGGAGAGGTACTTGTACATGGAGCGGAGAGGTACTTGTACATTGAGCGGAGAGGTACTGTCGACACTTGTACATTCAGCGGAGAGGTACTTGTACATGGAGCGGAGAGGTACTGTCGATACTTGACATTGAGCGGAGAGGTACTTGTACATGGAGCGGAGAGGTATTTGTACATTGAGCGGAGAGGTACTTGTACATTGAGCGGAGAGGTACTGTCGACACTTGTACATTCAGCGGAGAGCTACTTGTACATGGAGCGGAGAGGTATTTGTACATTGAGCGGAGAGGTACTTGTACATGGAGCGGAGAGGTACTTGTACATATAGCGGAGAGGTACTTATACATGGAGCGGAGAGGTATTTGTACATTGAGCGGAGAGGTACTTGTACATGGAGCGGAGAGGTACTTGTACATGAGAGCGGAGAGGTATTTGTACATGGAGCGGAAAGGTACTGTCGACACTTGTACATTGAGCGGAGAGCTACTTGTACATGGAGCGGAGAGGTACTTGTACATGAGAGCGGAGAGGTACTTGTACATGGAGCGGAGAGGTATTTGTACATGGAGCGGAGAGGTACTGTCGACACTTGACATTGAGCGGAGAGGTACTTGTACATGGAGCGGAGAGGTACTTGTACATGAGAGCGGAGAGGTATTTGTACATGGAGCGGAGAGGTACTGTCGACACTTGACATTGAGCGGAGAGGTACTTGTACATGGAGCGGAGAGGTACTTGTACATGGAGCGGAGAGGTACTTGTACATGGACCGGAGAGGTACTTGTACATGGAGCGGAGAGGTACTTGTACATGGAGCGGAGAGGTACTTGTACATTGAGCGGAGAGGTACTGGTACATGGAGCGGAGATGTACTTGTACATTGAGCGGAGAGGTACTTGTACATGGAGCGGAGAGGTACTTGTACATTGAGCGGAGAGGTACTTGTACATTGAGCGGAGACGTACTTGTACATGGAGCGGAGAGGTACTGTCGACACTTGTACATTGAGCGGAGAGGTACTTGTACATGGAGCGGAGAGGTACTTGTACATGGAGCGGAGATGTACTTGTACAGGGAGCGGAGAGGTACTTGTACATTGAGCGGAGAGGTACTTGTACATGGAGCGGAGAGGTACTTGTACATGGAGCGGAGAGGTACTTGTACATGGAGCGGAGAGGTACTTGTACATTGAGCGGAGAGGTACTTGTACATGGAGCGGAGAGGTACTTGTACATGGAGCGGAGAGGTACTTGTACATGGAGCGGAGAGGTACTTGTACATTGAGCGGAGAGGTACTTGTACATGGAGCGGAGAGGTACTTGTACATGGAGCGGAGAGGTACTTGTACATGGAGCGGAGAGGTACTTGTACATGGAGCGGAGAGGTACTTGTCCATTGAGCGGAGATGTACTTGTACATGGAGCGGAGATGTACTTGTACATGGATCGGAGAGGTACTTGTACATGAGAGCGGAGAGGTACTGTCGACACTTGTACATTGAGCGTAGAGGTACTGTCGACACTTGTACATTGAGCGGAGAGGTACTTGTACATGGAGCGGAGAGGTACTGTCGACACTTGTACATTGAGCGGAGAGGTACTTGTACATTGAGCGGAGAGGTACTTGTACATGGAGCGCAGAGGTACTTGTACATTGAGCGGAGAGGTACTTGTACATGGAGCGGAGAGGTACTTGTACATGAGAGCGGAGAGGTACTTGTACATGGAGCGGAGAGGTACTTGTACATTGAGCGGAGAGGTACTGTCGACACTTGTACATTCAGCGGAGAGGTACTTGTACATGGAGCGGAGAGGTACTGTCGATACTTGACATTGAGCGGAGAGGTACTTGTACATGGAGCGGAGAGGTACTTGTACATGGAGCGGAGAGGTACTTGTACATGGAGCGGAGAGGTACTTGTACATTGAGCGGAGAGGTACTTGTACATGGAGCGGAGAGGTACTTGTACATTGAGCGGAGAGGTACTTGTACATGGAGCGGAGAGGTACTTGTACATGGAGCGGAGAGGTACTTGTACATGGAGCGGAGAGGTACTTGTACATGGAGCGGAGAGGTACTTGTACATTGAGCGGAGATGTACTTGTACATGGAGCGGAGATGTACTTGTACATGGATCGGAGAGGTACTTGTACATGAGAGCGGAGAGGTACTGTCGACACTTGTACATTCAGCGGAGAGGTACTTGTACATTGAGCGTAGAGGTACTGTCGACACTTGTACATTGAGCGGATAGGTACTTGTACATGGAGCGGAGAGGTACTGTCGACACTTGTACATTGAGCGGAGAGGTACTTGTACATTGAGCGGAGAGGTACTTGTACATGGAGCGCAGAGGTACTTGTACATTGAGCGGAGAGGTACTTGTACATGGAGCGGAGAGGTACTTGTACATGAGAGCGGAGAGGTACTTGTACATGGAGCGGAGAGGTACTGTCGACACTTGTACATTCAGCGGAGAGGTACTTGTACATGGAGCGGAGAGGTACTGTCGATACTTGACATTGAGCGGAGAGGTACTTGTACATGGAGCGGAGAGGTATTTGTACATTGAGCGGAGAGGTACTTGTACATTGAGCGGAGAGGTACTGTCGACACTTGTACATTCAGCGGAGAGCTACTTGTACATGGAGCGGAGAGGTATTTGTACATTGAGCGGAGAGGTACTTGTACATGGAGCGGAGAGGTACTTGTACATAGAGCGGAGAGGTACTTATACATGGAGCGGAGAGGTATTTGTACATTGAGCGGAGAGGTACTTGTACATGGAGCGGAGAGGTACTTGTACATGAGAGCGGAGAGGTATTTGTACATGGAGCAGAAAGGTACTGTCGACACTTGTACATTGAGCGGAGAGCTACTTGTACATGGAGCGGAGAGGTACTTGTACATGAGAGCGGAGAGGTACTTGTACATGGAGCGGAGAGGTATTTGTACATGGAGCGGAGAGGTACTGTCGACACTTGACATTGAGCGGAGAGGTACTTGTACATGGAGCGGAGAGGTACTTGTACATGAGAGCGGAGAGGTATTTGTACATGGAGCGGAGAGGTACTGTCGACACTTGACATTGAGCGGAGAGGTACTTGTACATGGAGCGGAGAGGTACTTGTACATGGAGCGGAGAGGTACTTGTACATGGACCGGAGAGGTACTTGTACATGGAGCGGAGAGGTACTTGTACATGGAGCGGAGATGTACTTGTACATTGAGCGGAGAGGTACTTGTACATGGAGCAGAGATGTACTTGTACATGGAGCGGAGATGTACTTGTACATTGAGCGGAGAGGTACTTGTACATGGAGCGGAGAGGTACTTGTACATGGAGCGGAGATGTACTTGTACATGGAGCGGAGATGTACTTGTACATTGAGCGGAGAGGTACTTGTACATGGAGCAGAGATGTACTTGTACATGGAGCGGAGAGGTACTTGTACATGGAGCGGAGAGGTACTTGTACATGGAGCGGAGAGGTACTTGTACATGGAGCGGAGAGGTACTTGTACATGGAGCGGAGAGGTACTTGTACATGGAGCGGAGAGGTACTTGTACATTGAGCGGAGAGGTACTTGTACATGGAGCGGAGAGGTACTTGTACATGGAGCGGAGAGGTACTTGTACATGGAGCGGAGAGGTACTTGTACATGGAGCGGAGAGGTACTTGTACATGGAGCGGAGAGGTACTTGTACATTGAGCGGAGATGTACTTGTACATGGAGCGGAGATGTACTTGTACATGGATCGGAGAGGTACTTGTACATGAGAGCGGAGAGGTACTGTCGACACTTGTACATTGAGCGTAGAGGTACTGTCGACACTTGTACATTGAGCGGAGAGGTACTTGTACATGGAGCGGAGAGGTACTGTCGACACTTGTACATTGAGCGGAGAGGTACTTGTACATTGAGCGGAGAGGTACTTGTACATGGAGCGGAGAGGTACTTGTACATAGAGCGGAGAGGTACTTATACATGGAGCGGAGAGGTATTTGTACATTGAGCGGAGAGGTACTTGTACATGGAGCGGAGAGGTACTTGTACATGAGAGCGGAGAGGTATTTGTACATGGAGCGGAAAGGTACTGTCGACACTTGTACATTGAGCGGAGAGCTACTTGTACATGGAGCGGAGAGGTACTTGTACATGAGAGCGGAGAGGTACTTGTACATGGAGCGGAGAGGTACTTGTACATGGAGCGGAGAGGTATTTGTACATGGAGCGGAGAGGTACTGTCGACACTTGACATTGAGCGGAGAGGTACTTGTACATGGAGCGGAGAGGTACTTGTACATGAGAGCGGAGAGGTATTTGTACATGGAGCGGAGAGGTACTGTCGACACTTGACATTGAGCGGAGAGGTACTTGTACATGGAGCGGAGAGGTACTTGTACATGGAGCGGAGAGGTACTTGTACATGGACCGGAGAGGTACTTGTACATGGAGCGGAGAGGTACTTGTACATGGAGCGGAGATGTACTTGTACATTGAGCGGAGAGGTACTTGTACATGGAGCAGAGATGTACTTGTACATGGAGCGGAGATGTACTTGTACATTGAGCGGAGAGGTACTTGTACATGGAGCGGAGAGGTACTTGTACATGGAGCGGAGATGTACTTGTACATGGAGCGGAGATGTACTTGTACATTGAGCGGAGAGGTACTTGTACATGGAGCGGAGAGGTACTTGTACATTCAGCGGAGAGGTACTTGTACATTGAGCGGAGAGGTACTTGTAGATAGAGCGGAGAGGTACTGTCGACACTTGTACATTGAGCGGAGAGGTACTTGTACATGGAGCGGAGAGGTACTTGTACATGGAGCGGAGAGGTACTGTCGACACTTGTACATTGAGCGGAGAGGTACTTGTACATGGAGCGGAGAGGTACTTGTACATGGAGCGGAGATGTACTTGTACAGGGAGCGGAGAGGTACTTGTACATTGAGCGGAGAGGTACTTGTACATGGAGCGGAGAGGTACTTGTACATGGAGCGGAGAGGTACTTGTACATGGAGCGGAGAGGTACTTGTACATTGAGCGGAGAGGTACTTGTACATGGAGCGGAGAGGTACTTGGACATGGAGCGGAGAGGTACTTGTACATGGAGCGGAGAGGTACTTGTACATTGAGCGGAGAGGTACTTGTACATGGAGCGGAGAGGTACTTGTACATGGAGCGGAGAGGTACTTGTACATGGAGCGGAGAGGTACTTGTACATGGAGCGGAGAGGTACTTGTACATTGAGCGGAGATGTACTTGTACATGGAGCGGAGATGTACTTGTACATGGATCGGAGAGGTACTTGTACATGAGAGCGGAGAGGTACTGTCGACACTTGTACATTGAGCGTAGAGGTACTGTCGACACTTGTACATTGAGCGGAGAGGTACTTGTACATGGAGCGGAGAGGTACTGTCGACACTTGTACATTGAGCGGAGAGGTACTTGTACATTGAGCGGAGAGGTACTTGTACATGGAGCGCAGAGGTACTTGTACATTGAGCGGAGAGGTACTTGTACATGGAGCGGAGAGGTACTTGTACATGAGAGCGGAGAGGTACTTGTACATGGAGCGGAGAGGTACTTGTACATTGAGCGGAGAGGTACTGTCGACACTTGTACATTCAGCGGAGAGGTACTTGTACATGGAGCGGAGAGGTACTGTCGATACTTGACATTGAGCGGAGAGGTACTTGTACATGGAGCGGAGAGGTACTTGTACATGGAGCGGAGAGGTACTTGTACATGGAGCGGAGAGGTACTTGTACATGGAGCGGAGAGGTACTTGTACATGGAGCGGAGAGGTACTTGTACATTGAGCGGAGAGGTACTTGTACATGGAGCGGAGAGGTACTTGTACATGGAGCGGAGAGGTACTTGTACATGGAGCGGAGAGGTACTTGTACATGGAGCGGAGAGGTACTTGTACATTGAGCGGAGATGTACTTGTACATGGAGCGGAGATGTACTTGTACATGGATCGGAGAGGTACTTGTACATGAGAGCGGAGAGGTACTGTCGACACTTGTACATTCAGCGGAGAGGTACTTGTACATTGAGCGTAGAGGTACTGTCGACACTTGTACATTGAGCGGAGAGGTACTTGTACATGGAGCGGAGAGGTACTGTCGACACTTGTACATTGAGCGGAGAGGTACTTGTACATTGAGCGGAGAGGTACTTGTACATGGAGCGCAGAGGTACTTGTACATTGAGCGGAGAGGTACTTGTACATGGAGCGGAGAGGTACTTGTACATGAGAGCGGAGAGGTACTTGTACATGGAGCGGAGAGGTACTGTCGACACTTGTACATTCAGCGGAGAGGTACTTGTACATGGAGCGGAGAGGTACTGTCGATACTTGACATTGAGCGGAGAGGTACTTGTACATGGAGCGGAGAGGTATTTGTACATTGAGCGGAGAGGTACTTGTACATTGAGCGGAGAGGTACTGTCGACACTTGTACATTCAGCGGAGAGCTACTTGTACATGGAGCGGAGAGGTATTTGTACATTGAGCGGAGAGGTACTTGTACATGGAGCGGAGAGGTACTTGTACATAGAGCGGAGAGGTACTTATACATGGAGCGGAGAGGTATTTGTACATTGAGCGGAGAGGTACTTGTACATGGAGCGGAGAGGTACTTGTACATGAGAGCGGAGAGGTATTTGTACATGGAGCGGAAAGGTACTGTCGACACTTGTACATTGAGCGGAGAGCTACTTGTACATGGAGCGGAGAGGTACTTGTACATGAGAGCGGAGAGGTACTTGTACATGGAGCGGAGAGGTATTTGTACATGGAGCGGAGAGGTACTGTCGACACTTGACATTGAGCGGAGAGGTACTTGTACATGGAGCGGAGAGGTACTTGTACATGAGAGCGGAGAGGTATTTGTACATGGAGCGGAGAGGTACTGTCGACACTTGACATTGAGCGGAGAGGTACTTGTACATGGAGCGGAGAGGTACTTGTACATGGAGCGGAGAGGTACTTGTACATGGACCGGAGAGGTACTTGTACATGGAGCGGAGAGGTACTTGTACATGGAGCGGAGATGTACTTGTACATTGAGCGGAGAGGTACTTGTACATGGAGCAGAGATGTACTTGTACATGGAGCGGAGATGTACTTGTACATTGAGCGGAGAGGTACTTGTACATGGAGCGGAGAGGTACTTGTACATGGAGCGGAGATGTACTTGTACATGGAGCGGAGATGTACTTGTACATTGAGCGGAGAGGTACTTGTACATGGAGCAGAGATGTACTTGTACATGGAGCGGAGAGGTACTTGTACATGGAGCGGAGAGGTACTTGTACATGGAGCGGAGAGGTACTTGTACATGGAGCGGAGAGGTACTTGTACATTGAGCGGAGAGGTACTTGTACATGGAGCGGAGAGGTACTTGTACATTGAGCGGAGAGGTACTTGTACATGGAGCGGAGAGGTACTTGTACATGGAGCGGAGAGGTACTTGTACATGGAGCGGAGAGGTACTTGTACATGGAGCGGAGAGGTACTTGTACATGGAGCGGAGAGGTACTTGTACATTGAGCGGAGATGTACTTGTACATGGAGCGGAGATGTACTTGTACATGGATCGGAGAGGTACTTGTACATGAGAGCGGAGAGGTACTGTCGACACTTGTACATTGAGCGTAGAGGTACTGTCGACACTTGTACATTGAGCGGAGAGGTACTTGTACATGGAGCGGAGAGGTACTGTCGACACTTGTACATTGAGCGGAGAGGTACTTGTACATTGAGCGGAGAGGTACTTGTACATGGAGCGCAGAGGTACTTGTACATTGAGCGGAGAGGTACTTGTACATGGAGCGGAGAGGTACTTGTACATGAGAGCGGAGAGGTACTTGTACATGGAGCGGAGAGGTACTTGTACATTGAGCGGAGAGGTACTGTCGACACTTGTACATTCAGCGGAGAGGTACTTGTACATGGAGCGGAGAGGTACTGTCGATACTTGACATTGAGCGGAGAGGTACTTGTACATGGAGCGGAGAGGTATTTGTACATTGAGCGGAGAGGTACTTGTACATTGAGCGGAGAGGTACTGTCGACACTTGTACATTCAGCGGAGAGCTACTTGTACATGGAGCGGAGAGGTATTTGTACATTGAGCGGAGAGGTACTTGTACATGGAGCGGAGAGGTACTTGTACATAGAGCGGAGAGGTACTTATACATGGAGCGGAGAGGTATTTGTACATTGAGCGGAGAGGTACTTGTACATGGAGCGGAGAGGTACTTGTACATGAGAGCGGAGAGGTATTTGTACATGGAGCGGAAAGGTACTGTCGACACTTGTACATTGAGCGGAGAGCTACTTGTACATGGAGCGGAGAGGTACTTGTACATGAGAGCGGAGAGGTACTTGTACATGGAGCGGAGAGGTATTTGTACATGGAGCGGAGAGATACTGTCGACACTTGACATTGAGCGGAGAGGTACTTGTACATGGAGCGGAGAGGTACTTGTACATGAGAGCGGAGAGGTATTTGTACATGGAGCGGAGAGGTACTGTCGACACTTGACATTGAGCGGAGAGGTACTTGTACATGGAGCGGAGAGGTACTTGTACATTGAGCGGAGAGGTACTTGTACATGGAGCGGAGAGGTACTTGTACATGGAGCGGAGATGTACTTGTACATGGAGCGGAGATGTACTTGTACATTGAGCGGAGAGGTACTTGTACATGGAGCAGAGATGTACTTGTACATGGAGCGGAGAGGTACTTGTACATGGAGCGGAGAGGTACTTGTACATGGAGCGGAGAGGTACTTGTACATGGAGCGGAGAGGTACTTGTACATGGAGCGGAGAGGTACTTGTACATGGAGCGGAGAGGTACTTGTACATGGAGCGGAGAGGTACTTGTACATGGAGCGGAGAGGTACTTGTACATGGAGCGGAGAGGTACTTGTACATTGAGCGGAGATGTACTTGTACATGGAGCGGAGATGTACTTGTACATGGATCGGAGAGGTACTTGTACATGAGAGCGGAGAGGTACTGTCGACACTTGTACATTGAGCGTAGAGGTACTGTCGACACTTGTACATTGAGCGGAGAGGTACTTGTACATGGAGCGGAGAGGTACTGTCGACACTTGTACATTGAGCGGAGAGGTACTTGTACATTGAGCGGAGAGGTACTTGTACATGGAGCGCAGAGGTACTTGTACATTGAGCGGAGAGGTACTTGTACATGGAGCGGAGAGGTACTTGTACATGAGAGCGGAGAGGTACTTGTACATGGAGCGGAGAGGTACTTGTACATTGAGCGGAGAGGTACTGTCGACACTTGTACATTCAGCGGAGAGGTACTTGTACATGGAGCGGAGAGGTACTGTCGATACTTGACATTGAGCGGAGAGGTACTTGTACATGGAGCGGAGAGGTATTTGTACATTGAGCGGAGAGGTACTTGTACATTGAGCGGAGAGGTACTGTCGACACTTGTACATTCAGCGGAGAGCTACTTGTACATGGAGCGGAGAGGTATTTGTACATTGAGCGGAGAGGTACTTGTACATGGAGCGGAGAGGTACTTGTACATAGAGCGGAGAGGTACTTATACATGGAGCGGAGAGGTATTTGTACATTGAGCGGAGAGGTACTTGTACATGGAGCGGAGAGGTACTTGTACATGAGAGCGGAGAGGTATTTGTACATGGAGCGGAAAGGTACTGTCGACACTTGTACATTGAGCGGAGAGCTACTTGTACATGGAGCGGAGAGGTACTTGTACATGAGAGCGGAGAGGTACTTGTACATGGAGCGGAGAGGTATTTGTACATGGAGCGGAGAGGTACTGTCGACACTTGACATTGAGCGGAGAGGTACTTGTACATGGAGCGGAGAGGTACTTGTACATGAGAGCGGAGAGGTATTTGTACATGGAGCGGAGAGGTACTGTCGACACTTGACATTGAGCGGAGAGGTACTTGTACATGGAGCGGAGAGGTACTTGTACATGGAGCGGAGAGGTACTTGTACATGGACCAGAGAGGTACTTGTACATGGAGCGGAGAGGTACTTGTACATGGAGCGGAGAGGTACTTGTACATTGAGCGGAGAGGTACTGGTACATGGAGCGGAGATGTACTTGTACATTGAGCGGAGAGGTACTTGTACATGGAGCGGAGAGGTACTTGTACATTGAGCGGAGAGGTACTTGTACATTGAGCGGAGACGTACTTGTACATTGAGCGGAGATGTACTTGTACATTGAGCGGAGATGTACTTGTACATTGAGCGGAGAGGTACTGGTACATGGAGCGGAGAGGTACTTGTACATGGAGCGGAGAGGTATTTGTACATGGAGCGGAGAGGTATTTGTACATGGAGCGGAGAGGTACTTGTACATTGAGCGGAGAGGTACTTGTACATGGAGCGGAGAGGTACTTGTACATGGAGCGGAGAGGTACTTGTACATGTAGCGGAGAGGTGCTTGTACATGGAGCGGAGAGGTACTTGTACATGGAGCGGAGAGGTATTTGTACATGGAGCGGAGAGGTACTTGTACATGGAGCGGAGAGGTACTTGTACATTCAGCGGAGAGGTACTTGTACATTGAGCGGAGAGGTACTTGTAGATGGAGCGGAGAGGTACTGTCGACACTTGTACATTGAGCGGAGAGGTACTTGTACATGGAGCGGAGAGGTACTTGTACATGGAGCGGAGAGGTACTGTCGACACTTGTACATTGAGCGGAGAGGTACTTGTACATGGAGCGGAGAGGTACTTGTACATGGAGCGGAGATGTACTTGTACAGGGAGCGGAGAGGTACTTGTACATTGAGCGGAGAGGTACTTGTACATGGAGCGGAGAGGTACTTGTACATGGAGCGGAGAGGTACTTGTACATGGAGCGGAGAGGTACTTGTACATTGAGCGGAGAGGTACTTGTACATGGAGCGGAGAGGTACTTGTACATGGAGCGGAGAGGTACTTGTACATGGAGCGGAGAGGTACTTGTACATTGAGCGGAGAGGTACTTGTACATGGAGCGGAGAGGTACTTGTACATGGAGCGGAGAGGTACTTGTACATGGAGCGGAGAGGTACTTGTACATGGAGCGGAGAGGTACTTGTACATTGAGCGGAGATGTACTTGTACATGGAGCGGAGATGTACTTGTACATGGATCGGAGAGGTACTTGTACATGAGAGCGGAGAGGTACTGTCGACACTTGTACATTGAGCGTAGAGGTACTGTCGACACTTGTACATTGAGCGGAGAGGTACTTGTACATGGAGCGGAGAGGTACTGTCGACACTTGTACATTGAGCGGAGAGGTACTTGTACATTGAGCGGAGAGGTACTTGTACATGGAGCGCAGAGGTACTTGTACATTGAGCGGAGAGGTACTTGTACATGGAGCGGAGAGGTACTTGTACATGAGAGCGGAGAGGTACTTGTACATGGAGCGGAGAGGTACTTGTACATTGAGCGGAGAGGTACTGTCGACACTTGTACATTCAGCGGAGAGGTACTTGTACATGGAGCGGAGAGGTACTGTCGATACTTGACATTGAGCGGAGAGGTACTTGTACATGGAGCGGAGAGGTACTTGTACATGGAGCGGAGAGGTACTTGTACATGGAGCGGAGAGGTACTTGTACATTGAGCGGAGAGGTACTTGTACATGGAGCGGAGAGGTACTTGTACATTGAGCGGAGAGGTACTTGTACATGGAGCGGAGAGGTACTTGTACATGGAGCGGAGAGGTACTTGTACATGGAGCGGAGAGGTACTTGTACATGGAGCGGAGAGGTACTTGTACATTGAGCGGAGATGTACTTGTACATGGAGCGGAGATGTACTTGTACATGGATCGGAGAGGTACTTGTACATGAGAGCGGAGAGGTACTGTCGACACTTGTACATTCAGCGGAGAGGTACTTGTACATTGAGCGTAGAGGTACTGTCGACACTTGTACATTGAGCGGAGAGGTACTTGTACATGGAGCGGAGAGGTACTGTCGACACTTGTACATTGAGCGGAGAGGTACTTGTACATTGAGCGGAGAGGTACTTGTACATGGAGCGCAGAGGTACTTGTACATGGAGCGGAGATGTACTTGTACATTGAGCGGAGAGGTACTTGTACATGGAGCAGAGATGTACTTGTACATGGAGCGGAGATGTACTTGTACATTGAGCGGAGAGGTACTTGTACATGGAGCAGAGAGGTACTTGTACATGGAGCGGAGATGTACTTGTACATGGAGCGGAGATGTACTTGTACATTGAGCGGAGAGGTACTTGTACATGGAGCAGAGATGTACTTGTACATGGAGCGGAGAGGTACTTGTACATGGAGCGGAGAGGTACTTGTACATGGAGCGGAGAGGTACTTGTACATGGAGCGGAGAGGTACTTGTACATTGAGCGGAGAGGTACTTGTACATGGAGCGGAGAGGTACTTGTACATTGAGCGGAGAGGTACTTGTACATGGAGCGGAGAGGTACTTGTACATGGAGCGGAGAGGTACTTGTACATGGAGCGGAGAGGTACTTGTACATGGAGCGGAGAGGTACTTGTACATGGAGCGGAGAGGTACTTGTACATTGAGCGGAGATGTACTTGTACATGGAGCGGAGATGTACTTGTACATGGATCGGAGAGGTACTTGTACATGAGAGCGGAGAGGTACTGTCGACACTTGTACATTGAGCGTAGAGGTACTGTCGACACTTGTACATTGAGCGGAGAGGTACTTGTACATGGAGCGGAGAGGTACTGTCGACACTTGTACATTGAGCGGAGAGGTACTTGTACATTGAGCGGAGAGGTACTTGTACATGGAGCGCAGAGGTACTTGTACATTGAGCGGAGAGGTACTTGTACATGGAGCGGAGAGGTACTTGTACATGAGAGCGGAGAGGTACTTGTACATGGAGCGGAGAGGTACTTGTACATTGAGCGGAGAGGTACTGTCGACACTTGTACATTCAGCGGAGAGGTACTTGTACATGGAGCGGAGAGGTACTGTCGATACTTGACATTGAGCGGAGAGGTACTTGTACATGGAGCGGAGAGGTATTTGTACATTGAGCGGAGAGGTACTTGTACATTGAGCGGAGAGGTACTGTCGACACTTGTACATTCAGCGGAGAGCTACTTGTACATGGAGCGGAGAGGTATTTGTACATTGAGCGGAGAGGTACTTGTACATGGAGCGGAGAGGTACTTGTACATAGAGCGGAGAGGTACTTATACATGGAGCGGAGAGGTATTTGTACATTGAGCGGAGAGGTACTTGTACATGGAGCGGAGAGGTACTTGTACATGAGAGCGGAGAGGTATTTGTACATGGAGCGGAAAGGTACTGTCGACACTTGTACATTGAGCGGAGAGCTACTTGTACATGGAGCGGAGAGGTACTTGTACATGAGAGCGGAGAGGTACTTGTACATGGAGCGGATAGGTATTTGTACATGGAGCGGAGAGGTACTGTCGACACTTGACATTGAGCGGAGAGGTACTTGTACATGGAGCGGAGAGGTACTTGTACATGAGAGCGGAGAGGTATTTGTACATGGAGCGGAGAGGTACTGTCGACACTTGACATTGAGCGGAGAGGTACTTGTACATGGAGCGGAGAGGTACTTGTACATGGAGCGGAGAGGTACTTGTACATGGACCGGAGAGGTACTTGTACATGGAGCGGAGAGGTACTTGTACATGGAGCGGAGAGGTACTTGTACATTGAGCGGAGAGGTACTGGTACATGGAGCGGAGATGTACTTGTACATTGAGCGGAGAGGTACTTGTACATGGAGCGGAGAGGTACTTGTACATTGAGCGGAGAGGTACTTGTACATTGAGCGGAGACGTACTTGTACATTGAGCGGAGATGTACTTGTACATTGAGCGGAGATGTACTTGTACATTGAGCGGAGAGGTACTGGTACATGGAGCGGAGAGGTACTTGTACATGGAGCGGAGAGGTATTTGTACATGGAGCGGAGAGGTATTTGTACATGGAGCGGAGAGGTACTTGTACATGTAGCGGAGAGGTGCTTGTACATGGAGCGGAGAGGTACTTGTACATGGAGCGGAGAGGTATTTGTACATGGAGCGGAGAGGTACTTGTACATGGAGCGGAGAGGTACTTGTACATTCAGCGGAGAGGTACTTGTACATTGAGCGGAGAGGTACTTGTAGATGGAGCGGAGAGGTACTGTCGACACTTGTACATTGAGCGGAGAGGTACTTGTACATGGAGCGGAGAGGTACTTGTACATGGAGCGGAGAGGTACTGTCGACACTTGTACATTGAGCGGAGAGGTACTTGTACATGGAGCGGAGAGGTACTTGTACATGGAGCGGAGATGTACTTGTACAGGGAGCGGAGAGGTACTTGTACATTGAGCGGAGAGGTACTTGTACATGGAGCGGAGAGGTACTTGTACATGGAGCGGAGAGGTACTTGTACATGGAGCGGAGAGGTACTTGTACATTGAGCGGAGAGGTACTTGTACATGGAGTGGAGAGGTACTTGTACATGGAGCGGAGAGGTACTTGTACATGGAGCGGAGAGGTACTTGTACATTGAGCGGAGAGGTACTTGTACATGGAGCGGAGAGGTACTTGTACATGGAGCGGAGAGGTACTTGTACATGGAGCGGAGAGGTACTTGTACATGGAGCGGAGAGGTACTTGTACATTGAGCGGAGATGTACTTGTACATGGAGCGGAGATGTACTTGTACATGGATCGGAGAGGTACTTGTACATGAGAGCGGAGAGGTACTGTCGACACTTGTACATTGAGCGTAGAGGTACTGTCGACACTTGTACATTGAGCGGAGAGGTACTTGTACATGGAGCGGAGAGGTACTGTCGACACTTGTACATTGAGCGGAGAGGTACTTGTACATTGAGCGGAGAGGTACTTGTACATGGAGCGCAGAGGTACTTGTACATTGAGCGGAGAGGTACTTGTACATGGAGCGGAGAGGTACTTGTACATGAGAGCGGAGAGGTACTTGTACATGGAGCGGAGAGGTACTTGTACATTGAGCGGAGAGGTACTGTCGACACTTGTACATTCAGCGGAGAGGTACTTGTACATGGAGCGGAGAGGTACTGTCGATACTTGACATTGAGCGGAGAGGTACTTGTACATGGAGCGGAGAGGTACTTGTACATGGAGCGGAGAGGTACTTGTACATGGAGCGGAGAGGTACTTGTACATTGAGCGGAGAGGTACTTGTACATGGAGCGGAGAGGTACTTGTACATTGAGCGGAGAGGTACTTGTACATGGAGCGGAGAGGTACTTGTACATGGAGCGGAGAGGTACTTGTACATGGAGCGGAGAGGTACTTGTACATGGAGCGGAGAGGTACTTGTACATTGAGCGGAGATGTACTTGTACATGGAGCGGAGATGTACTTGTACATGGATCGGAGAGGTACTTGTACATGAGAGCGGAGAGGTACTGTCGACACTTGTACATTCAGCGGAGAGGTACTTGTACATTGAGCGTAGAGGTACTGTCGACACTTGTACATTGAGCGGAGAGGTACTTGTACATGGAGCGGAGAGGTACTGTCGACACTTGTACATTGAGCGGAGAGGTACTTGTACATTGAGCGGAGAGGTACTTGTACATGGAGCGCAGAGGTACTTGTACATTGAGCGGAGAGGTACTTGTACATGGAGCGGAGAGGTACTTGTACATGAGAGCGGAGAGGTACTTGTACATGGAGCGGAGAGGTACTTGTACATTGAGCGGAGAGGTACTTGTAGATGGAGCGGAGAGGTACTGTCGACACTTGTACATTGAGCGGAGAGGTACTTGTACATGGAGCGGAGAGGTACTTGTACATGGAGCGGAGAGGTACTGTCGACACTTGTACATTGAGCGGAGAGGTACTTGTACATGGAGCGGAGAGGTACTTGTACATGGAGCGGAGATGTACTTGTACAGGGAGCGGAGAGGTACTTGTACATTGAGCGGAGAGGTACTTGTACATGGAGCGGAGAGGTACTTGTACATGGAGCGGAGAGGTACTTGTACATGGAGCGGAGAGGTACTTGTACATTGAGCGGAGAGGTACTTGTACATGGAGTGGAGAGGTACTTGTACATGGAGCGGAGAGGTACTTGTACATGGAGCGGAGAGGTACTTGTACATTGAGCGGAGAGGTACTTGTACATGGAGCGGAGAGGTACTTGTACATGGAGCGGAGAGGTACTTGTACATGGAGCGGAGAGGTACTTGTACATGGAGCGGAGAGGTACTTGTACATTGAGCGGAGATGTACTTGTACATGGAGCGGAGATGTACTTGTACATGGATCGGAGAGGTACTTGTACATGAGAGCGGAGAGGTACTGTCGACACTTGTACATTGAGCGTAGAGGTACTGTCGACACTTGTACATTGAGCGGAGAGGTACTTGTACATGGAGCGGAGAGGTACTGTCGACACTTGTACATTGAGCGGAGAGGTACTTGTACATTGAGCGGAGAGGTACTTGTACATGGAGCGCAGAGGTACTTGTACATTGAGCGGAGAGGTACTTGTACATGGAGCGGAGAGGTACTTGTACATGAGAGCGGAGAGGTACTTGTACATGGAGCGGAGAGGTACTTGTACATTGAGCGGAGAGGTACTGTCGACACTTGTACATTCAGCGGAGAGGTACTTGTACATGGAGCGGAGAGGTACTGTCGATACTTGACATTGAGCGGAGAGGTACTTGTACATGGAGCGGAGAGGTACTTGTACATGGAGCGGAGAGGTACTTGTACATGGAGCGGAGAGGTACTTGTACATTGAGCGGAGAGGTACTTGTACATGGAGCGGAGAGGTACTTGTACATTGAGCGGAGAGGTACTTGTACATGGAGCGGAGAGGTACTTGTACATGGAGCGGAGAGGTACTTGTACATGGAGCGGAGAGGTACTTGTACATGGAGCGGAGAGGTACTTGTACATTGAGCGGAGATGTACTTGTACATGGAGCGGAGATGTACTTGTACATGGATCGGAGAGGTACTTGTACATGAGAGCGGAGAGGTACTGTCGACACTTGTACATTCAGCGGAGAGGTACTTGTACATTGAGCGTAGAGGTACTGTCGACACTTGTACATTGAGCGGAGAGGTACTTGTACATGGAGCGGAGAGGTACTGTCGACACTTGTACATTGAGCGGAGAGGTACTTGTACATTGAGCGGAGAGGTACTTGTACATGGAGCGCAGAGGTACTTGTACATTGAGCGGAGAGGTACTTGTACATGGAGCGGAGAGGTACTTGTACATGAGAGCGGAGAGGTACTTGTACATGGAGCGGAGAGGTACTTGTACATTGAGCGGAGAGGTACTGTCGACACTTGTACATTCAGCGGAGAGGTACTTGTACATGGAGCGGAGAGGTACTGTCGATACTTGACATTGAGCGGAGAGGTACTTGTACATGGAGCGGAGAGGTATTTGTACATTGAGCGGAGAGGTACTTGTACATTGAGCGGAGAGGTACTGTCGACACTTGTACATTCAGCGGAGAGCTACTTGTACATGGAGCGGAGAGGTATTTGTACATTGAGCGGAGAGGTACTTGTACATGGAGCGGAGAGGTACTTGTACATAGAGCGGAGAGGTACTTATACATGGAGCGGAGAGGTATTTGTACATTGAGCGGAGAGGTACTTGTACATGGAGCGGAGAGGTACTTGTACATGAGAGCGGAGAGGTATTTGTACATGGAGCGGAAAGGTACTGTCGACACTTGTACATTGAGCGGAGAGCTACTTGTACATGGAGCGGAGAGGTACTTGTACATGAGAGCGGAGAGGTACTTGTACATGGAGCGGAGAGGTATTTGTACATGGAGCGGAGAGGTACTGTCGACACTTGACATTGAGCGGAGAGGTACTTGTACATGGAGCGGAGAGGTACTTGTACATGAGAGCGGAGAGGTATTTGTACATGGAGCGGAGAGGTACTGTCGACACTTGACATTGAGCGGAGAGGTACTTGTACATGGAGCGGAGAGGTACTTGTACATGGAGCGGAGAGGTACTTGTACATGGACCGGAGAGGTACTTGTACATGGAGCGGAGAGGTACTTGTACATGGAGCAGAGATGTACTTGTACATGGAGCGGAGATGTACTTGTACATTGAGCGGAGAGGTACTTGTACATGGAGCGGAGAGGTACTTGTACATGGAGCGGAGATGTACTTGTACATGGAGCGGAGAGGTACTTGTACATGGAGCGGAGATGTACTTGTACATTGAGCGGAGAGGTACTTGTACATGGAGTGGAGATGTACTTGTACATTGAGCGGAGAGGTACTTGTACATGGAGCGGAGAGGTACTTGTACATGGAGCGGAGAGGTACTTGTACATGTAGCGGAGAGGTGCTTGTACATGGAGCGGAGAGGTACTTGTACATGGAGCGGAGAGGTATTTGTACATGGAGCGGAGAGGTACTTGTACATGGAGCGGAGAGGTACTTGTACATTCAGCGGAGAGGTACTTGTACATTGAGCGGAGAGGTACTTGTAGATGGAGCGGAGAGGTACTGTCGACACTTGTACATTGAGCGGAGAGGTACTGTCGACACTTGTACATTGAGCGGAGAGGTACTTGTACATGGAGCGGAGAGGTACTTGTACATGGAGCGGAGATGTACTTGTACAGGGAGCGGAGAGGTACTTGTACATTGAGCGGAGAGGTACTTGTACATGGAGCGGAGAGGTACTTGTACATGGAGCGGAGAGGTACTTGTACATGGAGCGGAGAGGTACTTGTACATTGAGCGGAGAGGTACTTGTACATGGAGCGGAGAGGTACTTGTACATGGAGCGGAGAGGTACTTGTACATGGAGCGGAGAGGTACTTGTACATTGAGCGGAGAGGTACTTGTACATGGAGCGGAGAGGTACTTGTACATGGAGCGGAGAGGTACTTGTACATGGAGCGGAGAGGTACTTGTACATGGAGCGGAGAGGTACTTGTACATTGAGCGGAGATGTACTTGTACATGGAGCAGAGATGTACTTGTACATGGATCGGAGAGGTACTTGTACATGAGAGCGGAGAGGTACTGTCGACACTTGTACATTGAGCGTAGAGGTACTGTCGACACTTGTACATTGAGCGGAGAGGTACTTGTACATGGAGCGGAGAGGTACTGTCGACACTTGTACATTGAGCGGAGAGGTACTTGTACATTGAGCGGAGAGGTACTTGTACATGGAGCGCAGAGGTACTTGTACATTGAGCGGAGAGGTACTTGTACATGGAGCGGAGAGGTACTTGTACATGAGAGCGGAGAGGTACTTGTACATGGAGCGGAGAGGTACTTGTACATTGAGCGGAGAGGTACTGTCGACACTTGTACATTCAGCGGAGAGGTACTTGTACATGGAGCGGAGAGGTACTGTCGATACTTGACATTGAGCGGAGAGGTACTTGTACATGGAGCGGAGAGGTACTTGTACATGGAGCGGAGAGGTACTTGTACATGGAGCGGAGAGGTACTTGTACATGGAGCGGAGAGGTACTTGTACATGGAGCGGAGAGGTACTTGTACATTCAGCGGAGAGGTACTTGTACATTGAGCGGAGAGGTACTTGTAGATGGAGCGGAGAGGTACTGTCGACACTTGTACATTGAGCGGAGAGGTACTGTCGACACTTGTACATTGAGCGGAGAGGTACTTGTACATGGAGCGGAGAGGTACTTGTACATGGAGCGGAGATGTACTTGTACAGGGAGCGGAGAGGTACTTGTACATTGAGCGGAGAGGTACTTGTACATGGAGCGGAGAGGTACTTGTACATGGAGCGGAGAGGTACTTGTACATGGAGCGGAGAGGTACTTGTACATTGAGCGGAGAGGTACTTGTACATGGAGCGGAGAGGTACTTGTACATGGAGCGGAGAGGTACTTGTACATGGAGCGGAGAGGTACTTGTACATTGAGCGGAGAGGTACTTGTACATGGAGCGGAGAGGTACTTGTACATGGAGCGGAGAGGTACTTGTACATGGAGCGGAGAGGTACTTGTACATGGAGCGGAGAGGTACTTGTACATTGAGCGGAGATGTACTTGTACATGGAGCAGAGATGTACTTGTACATGGATCGGAGAGGTACTTGTACATGAGAGCGGAGAGGTACTGTCGACACTTGTACATTGAGCGTAGAGGTACTGTCGACACTTGTACATTGAGCGGAGAGGTACTTGTACATGGAGCGGAGAGGTACTGTCGACACTTGTACATTGAGCGGAGAGGTACTTGTACATTGAGCGGAGAGGTACTTGTACATGGAGCGCAGAGGTACTTGTACATTGAGCGGAGAGGTACTTGTACATGGAGCGGAGAGGTACTTGTACATGAGAGCGGAGAGGTACTTGTACATGGAGCGGAGAGGTACTTGTACATTGAGCGGAGAGGTACTGTCGACACTTGTACATTCAGCGGAGAGGTACTTGTACATGGAGCGGAGAGGTACTGTCGATACTTGACATTGAGCGGAGAGGTACTTGTACATGGAGCGGAGAGGTACTTGTACATGGAGCGGAGAGGTACTTGTACATGGAGCGGAGAGGTACTTGTACATTGAGCGGAGAGGTACTTGTACATGGAGCGGAGAGGTACTTGTACATTGAGCGGAGAGGTACTTGTACATGGAGCGGAGAGGTACTTGTACATTGAGCGGAGAGGTACTTGTACATGGAGCGGAGAGGTACTTGTACATGGAGCGGAGAGGTACTTGTACATGGAGCGGAGAGGTACTTGTACATGGAGCGGAGAGGTACTTGTACATTGAGCGGAGATGTACTTGTACATGGAGCGGAGATGTACTTGTACATGGATCGGAGAGGTACTTGTACATGAGAGCGGAGAGGTACTGTCGACACTTGTACATTGAGCGTAGAGGTACTGTCGACACTTGTACATTGAGCGGAGAGGTACTTGTACATGGAGCGGAGAGGTACTGTCGACACTTGTACATTGAGCGGAGAGGTACTTGTACATTGAGCGGAGAGGTACTTGTACATGGAGCGCAGAGGTACTTGTACATTGAGCGGAGAGGTACTTGTACATGGAGCGGAGAGGTACTTGTACATGAGAGCGGAGAGGTACTTGTACATGGAGCGGAGAGGTACTTGTACATTGAGCGGAGAGGTACTGTCGACACTTGTACATTCAGCGGAGAGGTACTTGTACATGGAGCGGAGAGGTACTGTCGATACTTGACATTGAGCGGAGAGGTACTTGTACATGGAGCGGAGAGGTACTTGTACATGGAGCGGAGAGGTACTTGTACATGGAGCGGAGAGGTACTTGTACATTGAGCGGAGAGGTACTTGTACATGGAGCGGAGAGGTACTTGTACATTGAGCGGAGAGGTACTTGTACATGGAGCGGAGAGGTACTTGTACATGGAGCGGAGAGGTACTTGTACATGGAGCGGAGAGGTACTTGTACATGGAGCGGAGAGGTACTTGTACATTGAGCGGAGATGTACTTGTACATGGAGCGGAGATGTACTTGTACATGGATCGGAGAGGTACTTGTACATGAGAGCGGAGAGGTACTGTCGACACTTGTACATTGAGCGTAGAGGTACTGTCGACACTTGTACATTGAGCGGAGAGGTACTTGTACATGGAGCGGAGAGGTACTGTCGACACTTGTACATTGAGCGGAGAGGTACTTGTACATTGAGCGGAGAGGTACTTGTACATGGAGCGCAGAGGTACTTGTACATTGAGCGGAGAGGTACTTGTACATGGAGCGGAGAGGTACTTGTACATGAGAGCGGAGAGGTACTTGTACATGGAGCGGAGAGGTACTTGTACATTGAGCGGAGAGGTACTGTCGACACTTGTACATTCAGCGGAGAGGTACTTGTACATGGAGCGGAGAGGTACTGTCGATACTTGACATTGAGCGGAGAGGTACTTGTACATGGAGCGGAGAGGTATTTGTACATTGAGCGGAGAGGTACTTGTACATTGAGCGGAGAGGTACTGTCGACACTTGTACATTCAGCGGAGAGCTACTTGTACATGGAGCGGAGAGGTATTTGTACATTGAGCGGAGAGGTACTTGTACATGGAGCGGAGAGGTACTTGTACATAGAGCGGAGAGGTACTTATACATGGAGCGGAGAGGTATTTGTACATTGAGCGGAGAGGTACTTGTACATGGAGCGGAGAGGTACTTGTACATGAGAGCGGAGAGGTATTTGTACATGGAGCGGAAAGGTACTGTCGACACTTGTACATTGAGCGGAGAGCTACTTGTACATGGAGCGGAGAGGTACTTGTACATGAGAGCGGAGAGGTACTTGTACATGGAGCGGAGAGGTATTTGTACATGGAGCGGAGAGGTACTGTCGACACTTGACATTGAGCGGAGAGGTACTTGTACATGGAGCGGAGAGGTACTTGTACATGAGAGCGGAGAGGTATTTGTACATGGAGCGGAGAGGTACTGTCGACACTTGACATTGAGCGGAGAGGTACTTGTACATGGAGCGGAGAGGTACTTGTACATGGAGCGGAGAGGTACTTGTACATGGAGCGGAGAGGTACTTGTACATGGAGCGGAGAGGTACTTGTACATGGAGCGGAGATGTACTTGTACATTGAGCGGAGAGGTACTTGTACATGGAGCAGAGATGTACTTGTACATGGAGCGGAGATGTACTTGTACATTGAGCGGAGAGGTACTTGTACATGGAGCGGAGAGGTACTTGTACATGGAGCGGAGATGTACTTGTACATGGAGCGGAGAGGTACTTGTACATGGAGCGGAGATGTACTTGTACATTGAGCGGAGAGGTACTTGTACATGGAGCAGAGATGTACTTGTACATGGAGCGGAGAGGTACTTGTACATGGAGCGGAGAGGTACTTGTACATGGAGCGGAGAGGTACTTGTACATTGAGCGGAGAGGTACTTGTACATTGAGCGGAGAGGTACTTGTACATGGAGCTAGGGCTGGGTATCGAGTTTCGATACTTACTTGGCACCGAAATGGAAACATCGATACTAAGGGGTATCGAAGCCTCCCTTGTCAATCGATACCAATTTTCGATACCAAAACAAAACAGCGTCATTGAGCCTATAAGCATGCGACATGCTTGCACGCCGCGCTCTAATACGGCTGGTGATTGGCTGTCATGTAGAGGCATGCAGGAAACGTTACGCCCACTTTAGCCGGTGTGTTTGTTGTGACTGTGAGCCAGGCGTGCGGTGCGGATAGTATACAAGAAGTTAGCCACTCAAGCTACTCCTATCCTGGATTACCATATGGCGAAGATGATGAAAAGCAGGAAAAGAAACAAAAACAACACGGACTGGTTTCCACAGACAAGAGAAATAATTGAGAGGTGGGTCAGCTCAGCTTACCGCAAGTTAGCGGTTATCAGATCCCTCAGTCTGACAAATCCATGCATCTGGCTGTGAGTTGTAGCATTAGATCGTTTAATTAATTGCCGCCGTAACGTTATGCGCAAGCGGGCATTGTGTATTTTTAGCAACTCGTTAACAAACGCTGATGTCATGATAGTTTGTTGAATGTAAATGCGATTCATTTATATTGATTGGCTAGTCAGTGAAGTTGAGCTGTCTCGTCAGATTTGACAAGAATGACGTTCTGTTGCAGCAGTGAGCACACTGATCTGCAACGCTAGCGTTAATGTTTAATTAATTAGCGTTATGTGCAAGCGGGCAGTTATCGCCCATGTATTTTTAGCAACTCGTTAACAAACGCTGATGTCATGATAGTTTGTTGAATATAAATGCGATTCACTTTGTGGCATATAAGGCTATATTGATAGGCTAGTCAATGCTCAACTAGTCTTCCATGCATGAAGTGGAGCCATCTCATCAGTTTGTACAAGAATAGAGTTCTGTTGCATCAGTGAGCATTAAACCCTGATTTGCAACTCTCTGTTTTGCACTGAAAACTATTCCACTGATTTATTTGTTTTAGCTACATTTCTTTCCTTTGTAGTACTCCAATATTTTTTGTAGGGACGGCAATACGTTTAGAGAACTTAAAGTTATGTTAAATACAGTAGGTTTTATTTTTTTCTGCTGTAAAACTTAAGATGGGGGGAAACTAAAGATTTGTAAAATAATTTCAATGTGTAATGCAGTTTTATTTTTGTTAAAATGGATTTTTCTAAAAATTGGTATCGAAAAAAGTATCGTTCAGGAACCGGTATCGAAATCCAAGTATCGAAACGGTATCGATATCGAAAAATTTTGAACGATACCCAGCCCTACATGGAGCGCAGATGTACTTGTACATTGAGCGGAGAGGTACTGGTACATGGAGCGGAGATGTACTTGTACATTGAGCGGAGAGGTACTTGTACATTGAGCGGAGAGGTACTTGTACATGGAGCGGAGATGTACTTGTACATTGAGCGGAGAGGTACTGGTACATGGAGCGGAGATGTACTTGTACATTGAGCGGAGAGGTACTTGTACATGGAGTGGAGATGTACTTGTACATTGAGCGGAGAGGTACTGGTACATGGAGCGGAGATGTACTTGTACATTGAGCGGAGAGGTACTTGTACATGGAGTGGAGATGTACTTGTACATTGAGCGGAGAGGTACTGGTACATGGAGCGGAGATGTACTTGTACATTGAGCGGAGAGGTACTTGTACATGGAGTGGAGATGTACTTGTACATGGAGCGGAGATGTACTTGTACATTGAGCGGAGAGGTACTTGTACATGGAGCGGAGATGTACTTGTACATGGAGCGGAGAGGTACTTGTACATGGAGCGGAGATGTACTTGTACATTGAGCGGAGAGGTACTTGTACATGGAGCGGAGAGGTACTTGTACATGGAGCGGAGATGTACTTGTACATGGAGCGGAGAGGTACTTGTACATGGAGCGGAGATGTACTTGTACATTGAGCGGAGAGGTACTTGTACATGGAGCAGAGATGTACTTGTACATGGAGCGGAGAGGTACTTGTACATGGAGCGGAGAGGTACTTGTACATGGAGCGGAGAGGTACTTGTACATGGAGCGGAGAGGTACTTGTACATTGAGCGGAGAGGTACTTGTACATTGAGCGGAGAGGTACTTGTACATGGAGCTAGGGCTGGGTATCGAGTTTCGATACTTACTTGGCACCGAAATGGAAACATCGATACTAAGGGGTATCGAAGCCTCCCTTGTCAATCGATACCAATTTTCGATACCAAAACAAAACAGCGTCATTGAGCCTATAAGCATGCGACATGCTTGCACGCCGTGCTCTAATACGGCTGGTGATTGGCTGTCATGTAGAGGCATGCAGGAAACGTTACGCCCACTTTAGCCGGTGTGTTTGTTGTGACTGTGAGCCAGGCGTGCGGTGCGGATAGTATACAAGAAGTTAGCCACTCAAGCTACTCCTATCCTGGATTACCATATGGCGAAGATGATGAAAAGCAGGAAAAGAAACAGAAACAACACGGACTGGTTTCCACAGACAAGAGAAATAATTGAGAGGTGGGTCAGCTCAGCTTACCGCAAGTTAGCGGTTATCAGATCCCTCAGTCTGACAAATCCATGCATCTGGCTGTGAGTTGTAGCATTAGATCGTTTAATTAATTGCCGCCGTAACGTTATGCGCAAGCGGGCATTGTGTATTTTTAGCAACTCGTTAACAAACGCTGATGTCATGATAGTTTGTTGAATGTAAATGCGATTCATTTATATTGATTGGCTAGTCAGTGAAGTTGAGCTGTCTCGTCAGATTTGACAAGAATGACGTTCTGTTGCAGCAGTGAGCACACTGATCTGCAACGCTAGCGTTAATGTTTAATTAATTAGCGTTATGTGCAAGCGGGCAGTTATCGCCCATGTATTTTTAGCAACTCGTTAACAAACGCTGATGTCATGATAGTTTGTTGAATATAAATGCGATTCACTTTGTGGCATATAAGGCTATATTGATAGGCTAGTCAATGCTCAACTAGTCTTCCATGCATGAAGTGGAGCCATCTCATCAGTTTGTACAAGAATAGAGTTCTGTTGCATCAGTGAGCATTAAACCCTGATTTGCAACTCTCTGTTTTGCACTGAAAACTATTCCACTGATTTATTTGTTTTAGCTACATTTCTTTCCTTTGTAGTACTCCAATATTTTTTGTAGGGACGGCAATACGTTTAGAGAACTTAAAGTTATGTTAAATACAGTAGGTTTTATTTTTTTCTGCTGTAAAACTTAAGATGGGGGGAAACTAAAGATTTGTAAAATAATTTCAATGTGTAATGCAGTTTTATTTTTGTTAAAATGGATTTTTCTAAAAATTGGTATCGAAAAAAGTATCGTTCAGGAACCGGTATCGAAATCCAAGTATCGAAACGGTATCGATATCGAAAAATTTTGAACGATACCCAGCCCTACATGGAGCGCAGATGTACTTGTACATTGAGCGGAGAGGTACTGGTACATGGAGCGGAGATGTACTTGTACATTGAGCGGAGAGGTACTTGTACATTGAGCGGAGAGGTACTTGTACATGGAGCGGAGATGTACTTGTACATTGAGCGGAGAGGTACTGGTACATGGAGCGGAGATGTACTTGTACATTGAGCGGAGAGGTACTTGTACATGGAGTGGAGATGTACTTGTACATTGAGCGGAGAGGTACTGGTACATGGAGCGGAGATGTACTTGTACATTGAGCGGAGAGGTACTTGTACATGGAGCGGAGATGTACTTGTACATTGAGCGGAGAGGTACTGGTACATGGAGCGGAGATGTACTTGTACATTGAGCGGAGAGGTACTTGTACATGGAGTGGAGATGTACTTGTACATGGAGCGGAGATGTACTTGTACATTGAGCGGAGAGGTACTTGTACATGGAGCGGAGATGTACTTGTACATGGAGCGGAGAGGTACTTGTACATGGAGCGGAGAGGTACTTGTACATGGAGCGGAGATGTACTTGTACATGGAGCGGAGATGTACTTGTACATGGAGCGGAGAGGTACTTGTACATGGAGCGGAGAGGTACTTATACATTGAGCGGAGACGTACTTGTACATGGAGCGGAGATGTACTTGTACATTGAGCGGAGAGGTACTTGTACATTGAGCGGAGAGGTACTGGTACATGGAGCGGAGATGTACTTGTACATTGAGCGGAGAGGTACTTGTACATGGAGCGGAGAGGTACTTGTACATTGAGCGGAGAGGTACTTGTACATTGAGCGGAGATGTACTTGTACATTGAGCGGAGATGTACTTGTACATTGAGCGGAGATGTACTTGTACATTGAGCGGAGAGGTACTGGTACATGGAGCGGAGAGGTACTTGTACATGGAGCGGAGAGGTATTTGTACATGGAGCGGAGAGGTATTTGTACATGGAGCGGAGAGGTACTTGTACATTGAGCAGAGAGGTACTTGTACATGGAGCGGAGAGGTACTTGTACATGGAGCGGAGAGGTACTTGTACATGTAGCGGAGAGGTGCTTGTACATGGAGCGGAGAGGTACTTGTACATGGAGCGGAGAGGTATTTGTACATGGAGCGGAGAGGTACTTGTACATGGAGCGGAGAGGTACTTGTACATTCAGCGGAGAGGTACTTGTACATTGAGCGGAGAGGTACTTGTAGATGGAGCGGAGAGGTACTGTCGACACTTGTACATTGAGCGGAGAGGTACTTGTACATGGAGCGGAGAGGTACTTGTACATGGAGCGGAGAGGTACTGTCGACACTTGTACATTGAGCGGAGAGGTACTTGTACATGGAGCGGAGAGGTACTTGTACATGGAGCGGAGATGTACTTGTACAGGGAGCGGAGAGGTACTTGTACATTGAGCGGAGAGGTACTTGTACATGGAGCGGAGAGGTACTTGTACATGGAGCGGAGAGGTACTTGTACATGGAGCGGAGAGGTACTTGTACATTGAGCGGAGAGGTACTTGTACATGGAGCGGAGAGGTACTTGTACATGGAGCGGAGAGGTACTTGTACATGGAGCGGAGAGGTACTTGTACATTGAGCGGAGAGGTACTTGTACATGGAGCGGAGAGGTACTTGTACATGGAGCGGAGAGGTACTTGTACATGGAGCGGAGAGGTACTTGTACATGGAGCGGAGAGGTACTTGTACATTGAGCGGAGATGTACTTGTACATGGATCGGAGAGGTACTTGTACATGAGAGCGGAGAGGTACTGTCGACACTTGTACATTGAGCGTAGAGGTACTGTCGACACTTGTACATTGAGCGGAGAGGTACTTGTACATGGAGCGGAGAGGTACTGTCGACACTTGTACATTGAGCGGAGAGGTACTTGTACATTGAGCGGAGAGGTACTTGTACATGGAGCGCAGAGGTACTTGTACATTGAGCGGAGAGGTACTTGTACATTGAGCGGAGAGGTACTTGTACATGGAGCGCAGAGGTACTTGTACATTGAGCGGAGAGGTACTTGTACATGGAGCGGAGATGTACTTGTACATTGAGCGGAGAGGTACTGGTACATGGAGCGGAGATGTACTTGTACATTGAGCGGAGAGGTACTTGTACATGGAGTGGAGATGTACTTGTACATGGAGCGGAGATGTACTTGTACATTGAGCGGAGAGGTACTTGTACATGGAGCGGAGATGTACTTGTACATGGAGCGGAGAGGTACTTGTACATGGAGCGGAGATGTACTTGTACATTGAGCGGAGAGGTACTTGTACATGGAGCGGAGAGGTACTTGTACATGGAGCGGAGATGTACTTGTACATGGAGCGGAGAGGTACTTGTACATGGAGCGGAGATGTACTTGTACATTGAGCGGAGAGGTACTTGTACATGGAGCAGAGATGTACTTGTACATGGAGCGGAGAGGTACTTGTACATGGAGCGGAGAGGTACTTGTACATGGAGCGGAGAGGTACTTGTACATGGAGCGGAGAGGTACTTGTACATTGAGCGGAGAGGTACTTGTACATTGAGCGGAGAGGTACTTGTACATGGAGCTAGGGCTGGGTATCGAGTTTCGATACTTACTTGGCACCGAAATGGAAACATCGATACTAAGGGGTATCGAAGCCTCCCTTGTCAATCGATACCAATTTTCGATACCAAAACAAAACAGCGTCATTGAGCCTATAAGCATGCGACATGCTTGCACGCCGCGCTCTAATACGGCTGGTGATTGGCTGTCATGTAGAGGCATGCAGGAAACGTTACGCCCACTTTAGCCGGTGTGTTTGTTGTGACTGTGAGCCAGGCGTGCGGTGCGGATAGTATACAAGAAGTTAGCCACTCAAGCTACTCCTATCCTGGATTACCATATGGCGAAGATGATGAAAAGCAGGAAAAGAAACAGAAACAACACGGACTGGTTTCCACAGACAAGAGAAATAATTGAGAGGTGGGTCAGCTCAGCTTACCGCAAGTTAGCGGTTATCAGATCCCTCAGTCTGACAAATCCATGCATCTGGCTGTGAGTTGTAGCATTAGATCGTTTAATTAATTGCCGCCGTAACGTTATGCGCAAGCGGGCATTGTGTATTTTTAGCAACTCGTTAACAAACGCTGATGTCATGATAGTTTGTTGAATGTAAATGCGATTCATTTATATTGATTGGCTAGTCAGTGAAGTTGAGCTGTCTCGTCAGATTTGACAAGAATGACGTTCTGTTGCATCAGTGAGCACACTGATCTGCAACGCTAGCGTTAATGTTTAATTAATTAGCGTTATGTGCAAGCGGGCAGTTATCGCCCATGTATTTTTAGCAACTCGTTAACAAACGCTGATGTCATGATAGTTTGTTGAATATAAATGTGATTCACTTTGTGGCATATAAGGCTATATTGATAGGCTAGTCAATGCTCAACTAGTCTTCCATGCATGAAGTGGAGCCATCTCATCAGTTTGTACAAGAATAGAGTTCTGTTGCATCAGTGAGCATTAAACCCTGATTTGCAACTCTCTGTTTTGCACTGAAAACTATTCCACTGATTTATTTGTTTTAGCTACATTTCTTTCCTTTGTAGTACTCCAATATTTTTTGTAGGGACGGCAATACGTTTAGAGAACTTAAAGTTATGTTAAATACAGTAGGTTTTATTTTTTTCTGCTGTAAAACTTAAGATGGGGGGAAACTAAAGATTTGTAAAATAATTTCAATGTGTAATGCAGTTTTATTTTTGTTAAAATGGATTTTTCTAAAAATTGGTATCGAAAAAAGTATCGTTCAGGAACCGGTATCGAAATCCAAGTATCGAAACGGTATCGATATCGAAAAATTTTGAACGATACCCAGCCCTACATGGAGCGCAGATGTACTTGTACATTGAGCGGAGAGGTACTGGTACATGGAGCGGAGATGTACTTGTACATTGAGCGGAGAGGTACTTGTACATTGAGCGGAGAGGTACTTGTACATGGAGCGGAGATAAATGGTAAATGGACTGCATTTATATAGCGCTTTTATCCAAAGCGCTTTACAATGTGCCTACATTCACCCATTCACACACCGAAGGCGGCCAGCTGCCACGCAGGGTGCTAGCACAGCCATCGGGAGCAATTCGGGGTTCAGTGTCTTGCCCAAGGACACTTCGACATGCGGACTAGAGGAGCCGGGGATCGAACCACCAACCTTCTGATTGGTGGACGACCCGCTCTACCTCCTGAGCCACAGCCGCACAGCCGTACATGGAGATGTACTTGTACATTGAGCGGAGAGGTACTGGTACATGGAGCGGAGATGTACTTGTACATTGAGCGGAGAGGTACTTGTACATGGAGTGGAGATGTACTTGTACATTGAGCGGAGAGGTACTGGTACATGGAGCGGAGATGTACTTGTACATTGAGCGGAGAGGTACTTGTACATGGAGCGGAGATGTACTTGTACATTGAGCGGAGAGGTACTGGTACATGGAGCGGAGATGTACTTGTACATTGAGCGGAGAGGTACTTGTACATGGAGTGGAGATGTACTTGTACATGGAGCGGAGATGTACTTGTACATTGAGCGGAGAGGTACTTGTACATGGAGCGGAGATGTACTTGTACATGGAGCGGAGAGGTACTTGTACATGGAGCGGAGAGGTACTTGTACATGGAGCGGAGATGTACTTGTACATGGAGCGGAGATGTACTTGTACATGGAGCGGAGAGGTACTTGTACATGGAGCGGAGAGGTACTTATACATTGAGCGGAGACGTACTTGTACATGGAGCGGAGATGTACTTGTACATTGAGCGGAGAGGTACTTGTACATTGAGCGGAGAGGTACTGGTACATGGAGCGGAGATGTACTTGTACATTGAGCGGAGAGGTACTTGTACATGGAGCGGAGAGGTACTTGTACATTGAGCGGAGAGGTACTTGTACATTGAGCGGAGACGTACTTGTACATTGAGCGGAGATGTACTTGTACATTGAGCGGAGATGTACTTGTACATTGAGCGGAGAGGTACTGGTACATGGAGCGGAGAGGTACTTGTACATGGAGCGGAGAGGTATTTGTACATGGAGCGGAGAGGTATTTGTACATGGAGCGGAGAGGTACTTGTACATTGAGCGGAGAGGTACTTGTACATGGAGCGGAGAGGTACTTGTACATGGAGCGGAGAGGTACTTGTACATGTAGCGGAGAGGTGCTTGTACATGGAGCGGAGAGGTACTTGTACATGGAGCGGAGAGGTATTTGTACATGGAGCGGAGAGGTACTTGTACATGGAGCGGAGAGGTACTTGTACATTCAGCGGAGAGGTACTTGTACATTGAGCGGAGAGGTACTTGTAGATGGAGCGGAGAGGTACTGTCGACACTTGTACATTGAGCGGAGAGGTACTTGTACATGGAGCGGAGAGGTACTTGTACATGGAGCGGAGAGGTACTGTCGACACTTGTACATTGAGCGGAGAGGTACTTGTACATGGAGCGGAGAGGTACTTGTACATGGAGCGGAGATGTACTTGTACAGGGAGCGGAGAGGTACTTGTACATTGAGCGGAGAGGTACTTGTACATGGAGCGGAGAGGTACTTGTACATGGAGCGGAGAGGTACTTGTACATGGAGCGGAGAGGTACTTGTACATTGAGCGGAGAGGTACTTGTACATGGAGCGGAGAGGTACTTGTACATGGAGCGGAGAGGTACTTGTACATGGAGCGGAGAGGTACTTGTACATTGAGCGGAGAGGTACTTGTACATGGAGCGGAGAGGTACTTGTACATGGAGCGGAGAGGTACTTGTACATGGAGCGGAGAGGTACTTGTACATGGAGCGGAGAGGTACTTGTACATTGAGCGGAGATGTACTTGTACATGGATCGGAGAGGTACTTGTACATGAGAGCGGAGAGGTACTGTCGACACTTGTACATTGAGCGTAGAGGTACTGTCGACACTTGTACATTGAGCGGAGAGGTACTTGTACATGGAGCGGAGAGGTACTGTCGACACTTGTACATTGAGCGGAGAGGTACTTGTACATTGAGCGGAGAGGTACTTGTACATGGAGCGCAGAGGTACTTGTACATTGAGCGGAGAGGTACTTGTACATTGAGCGGAGAGGTACTTGTACATGGAGCGCAGAGGTACTTGTACATTGAGCGGAGAGGTACTTGTACATGGAGCGGAGATGTACTTGTACATTGAGCGGAGAGGTACTGGTACATGGAGCGGAGATGTACTTGTACATTGAGCGGAGAGGTACTTGTACATGGAGTGGAGATGTACTTGTACATGGAGCGGAGATGTACTTGTACATTGAGCGGAGAGGTACTTGTACATGGAGCGTAGATGTACTTGTACATGGAGCGGAGAGGTACTTGTACATGGAGCGGAGAGGTACTTGTACATGGAGCGGAGATGTACTTGTACATGGAGCGGAGATGTACTTGTACATGGAGCGGAGAGGTACTTGTACATGGAGCGGAGAGGTACTTATACATTGAGCGGAGACGTACTTGTACATGGAGCGGAGATGTACTTGTACATTGAGCGGAGAGGTACTTGTACATTGAGCGGAGAGGTACTGGTACATGGAGCGGAGATGTACTTGTACATTGAGCGGAGAGGTACTTGTACATGGAGCGGAGAGGTACTTGTACATTGAGCGGAGAGGTACTTGTACATTGAGCGGAGACGTACTTGTACATTGAGCGGAGATGTACTTGTACATTGAGCGGAGATGTACTTGTACATTGAGCGGAGAGGTACTGGTACATGGAGCGGAGAGGTACTTGTACATGGAGCGGAGAGGTATTTGTACATGGAGCGGAGAGGTATTTGTACATGGAGCGGAGAGGTACTTGTACATTGAGCGGAGAGGTACTTGTACATGGAGCGGAGAGGTACTTGTACATGGAGCGGAGAGGTACTTGTACATGTAGCGGAGAGGTGCTTGTACATGGAGCGGAGAGGTACTTGTACATGGAGCGGAGAGGTATTTGTACATGGAGCGGAGAGGTACTTGTACATGGAGCGGAGAGGTACTTGTACATTCAGCGGAGAGGTACTTGTACATTGAGCGGAGAGGTACTTGTAGATGGAGCGGAGAGGTACTGTCGACACTTGTACATTGAGCGGAGAGGTACTTGTACATGGAGCAGAGAGGTACTTGTACATGGAGCGGAGAGGTACTGTCGACACTTGTACATTGAGCGGAGAGGTACTTGTACATGGAGCGGAGAGGTACTTGTACATGGAGCGGAGATGTACTTGTACAGGGAGCGGAGAGGTACTTGTACATTGAGCGGAGAGGTACTTGTACATGGAGCGGAGAGGTACTTGTACATGGAGCGGAGAGGTACTTGTACATGGAGCGGAGAGGTACTTGTACATTGAGCGGAGAGGTACTTGTACATGGAGCGGAGAGGTACTTGTACATGGAGCGGAGAGGTACTTGTACATGGAGCGGAGAGGTACTTGTACATTGAGCGGAGAGGTACTTGTACATGGAGCGGAGAGGTACTTGTACATGGAGCGGAGAGGTACTTGTACATGGAGCGGAGAGGTACTTGTACATGGAGCGGAGAGGTACTTGTACATTGAGCGGAGATGTACTTGTACATGGATCGGAGAGGTACTTGTACATGAGAGCGGAGAGGTACTGTCGACACTTGTACATTGAGCGTAGAGGTACTGTCGACACTTGTACATTGAGCGGAGAGGTACTTGTACATGGAGCGGAGAGGTACTGTCGACACTTGTACATTGAGCGGAGAGGTACTTGTACATTGAGCGGAGAGGTACTTGTACATGGAGCGCAGAGGTACTTGTACATTGAGCGGAGAGGTACTTGTACATGGAGCGGAGATGTACTTGTACATGAGAGCGGAGAGGTACTTGTACATGGAGCGGAGAGGTACTTGTACATTGAGCGGAGAGGTACTGTCGACACTTGTACATTCAGCGGAGAGGTACTTGTACATGGAGCGGAGAGGTACTGTCGATACTTGACATTGAGCGGAGAGGTACTTGTACATGGAGCGGAGAGGTACTTGTACATGGAGCGGAGAGGTACTTGTACATGGAGCGGAGAGGTACTTGTACATTGAGCGGAGAGGTACTTGTACATGGAGCGGAGAGGTACTTGTACATTGAGCGGAGAGGTACTTGTACATGGAGCGGAGAGGTACTTGTACATGGAGCGGAGAGGTACTTGTACATGGAGCGGAGAGGTACTTGTACATGGAGCGGAGAGGTACTTGTACATTGAGCGGAGATGTACTTGTACATGGAGCGGAGATGTACTTGTACATGGATCGGAGAGGTACTTGTACATGAGAGCGGAGAGGTACTGTCGACACTTGTACATTCAGCGGAGAGGTACTTGTACATTGAGCGTAGAGGTACTGTCGACACTTGTACATTGAGCGGAGAGGTACTTGTACATGGAGCGGAGAGGTACTGTCGACACTTGTACATTGAGCGGAGAGGTACTTGTACATTGAGCGGAGAGGTACTTGTACATGGAGCGCAGAGGTACTTGTACATTGAGCGGAGAGGTACTTGTACATGGAGCGGAGAGGTACTTGTACATGAGAGCGGAGAGGTACTTGTACATGGAGCGGAGAGGTACTTGTACATTGAGCAGAGAGGTACTGTCGACACTTGTACATTCAGCGGAGAGGTACTTGTACATGGAGCGGAGAGGTACTGTCGATACTTGACATTGAGCGGAGAGGTACTTGTACATGGAGCGGAGAGGTATTTGTACATTGAGCGGAGAGGTACTTGTACATTGAGCGGAGAGGTACTGTCGACACTTGTACATTCAGCGGAGAGCTACTTGTACATGGAGCGGAGAGGTATTTGTACATTGAGCGGAGAGGTACTTGTACATGGAGCGGAGAGGTACTTGTACATAGAGCGGAGAGGTACGTATACATGGAGCGGAGAGGTATTTGTACATTGAGCGGAGAGGTACTTGTACATAGAGCGGAGAGGTACTTGTACATGAGAGCGGAGAGGTATTTGTACATGGAGCGGAAAGGTACTGTCGACACTTGTACATTGAGCGGAGAGCTACTTGTACATGGAGCGGAGAGGTACTTGTACATGAGAGCGGAGAGGTACTTGTACATGGAGCGGAGAGGTATTTGTACATGGAGCGGAGAGGTACTGTCGACACTTGACATTGAGCGGAGAGGTACTTGTACATGGAGCGGAGAGGTACTTGTACATGAGAGCGGAGAGGTATTTGTACATGGAGCGGAGAGGTACTGTCGACACTTGACATTGGACGGAGAGGTACTTGTACATGGAGCGGAGAGGTACTTGTACATGGAGCGGAGAGGTACTTGTACATGGACCGGAGAGGTACTTGTACATGGAGCGGAGAGGTACTTGTACATGGAGCGGAGATGTACTTGTACATTGAGCGGAGAGGTACTTGTACATGGAGCAGAGATGTACTTGTACATGGAGCGGAGATGTACTTGTACATTGAGCGGAGAGGTACTTGTACATGGAGCGGAGAGGTACTTGTACATTGAGCGGAGAGGTACTTGTACATGGAGCGGAGAGGTACTTGTACATGGAGCGGAGAGGTACTTGTACATGTAGCGGAGAGGTGCTTGTACATGGAGCGGAGAGGTACTTGTACATGGAGCGGAGAGGTATTTGTACATGGAGCGGAGAGGTACTTGTACATGGAGCGGAGAGGTACTTGTACATTCAGCGGAGAGGTACTTGTACATTGAGCGGAGAGGTACTTGTAGATGGAGCGGAGAGGTACTGTCGACACTTGTACATTGAGCGGAGAGGTACTTGTACATGGAGCGGAGAGGTACTTGTACATGGAGCGGAGAGGTACTGTCGACACTTGTACATTGAGCGGAGAGGTACTTGTACATGGAGCGGAGAGGTACTTGTACATGGAGCGGAGATGTACTTGTACAGGGAGCGGAGAGGTACTTGTACATTGAGCGGAGAGGTACTTGTACATGGAGCGGAGAGGTACTTGTACATGGAGCGGAGAGGTACTTGTACATGGAGCGGAGAGGTACTTGTACATTGAGCGGAGAGGTACTTGTACATGGAGCGGAGAGGTACTTGTACATGGAGCGGAGAGGTACTTGTACATGGAGCGGAGAGGTACTTGTACATTGAGCGGAGAGGTACTTGTACATGGAGCGGAGAGGTACTTGTACATGGAGCGGAGAGGTACTTGTACATGGAGCGGAGAGGTACTTGTACATGGAGCGGAGAGGTACTTGTACATTGAGCGGAGATGTACTTGTACATGGATCGGAGAGGTACTTGTACATGAGAGCGGAGAGGTACTGTCGACACTTGTACATTGAGCGTAGAGGTACTGTCGACACTTGTACATTGAGTGGAGAGGTACTTGTACATGGAGCGGAGAGGTACTGTCGACACTTGTACATTGAGCGGAGAGGTACTTGTACATTGAGCGGAGAGGTACTTGTACATGGAGCGCAGAGGTACTTGTACATTGAGCGGAGAGGTACTTGTACATGGAGCGGAGAGGTACTTGTACATGAGAGCGGAGAGGTACTTGTACATGGAGCGGAGAGGTACTTGTACATTGAGCGGAGAGGTACTGTCGACACTTGTACATTCAGCGGAGAGGTACTTGTACATGGAGCGGAGAGGTACTGTCGATACTTGACATTGAGCGGAGAGGTACTTGTACATGGAGCGGAGAGGTACTTGTACATGGAGCGGAGAGGTACTTGTACATGGAGCGGAGAGGTACTTGTACATTGAGCGGAGAGGTACTTGTACATGGAGCGGAGAGGTACTTGTACATTGAGCGGAGAGGTACTTGTACATGGAGCGGAGAGGTACTTGTACATGGAGCGGAGAGGTACTTGTACATGGAGCGGAGAGGTACTTGTACATGGAGCGGAGAGGTACTTGTACATTGAGCGGAGATGTACTTGTACATGGAGCGGAGATGTACTTGTACATGGATCGGAGAGGTACTTGTACATGAGAGCGGAGAGGTACTGTCGACACTTGTACATTCAGCGGAGAGGTACTTGTACATTGAGCGTAGAGGTACTGTCGACACTTGTACATTGAGCGGAGAGGTACTTGTACATGGAGCGGAGAGGTACTGTCGACACTTGTACATTGAGCGGAGAGGTACTTGTACATTGAGCGGAGAGGTACTTGTACATGGAGCGCAGAGGTACTTGTACATTGAGCGGAGAGGTACTTGTACATGGAGCGGAGAGGTACTTGTACATGAGAGCGGAGAGGTACTTGTACATGGAGCGGAGAGGTACTTGTACATTGAGCGGAGAGGTACTGTCGACACTTGTACATTCAGCGGAGAGGTACTTGTACATGGAGCGGAGAGGTACTGTCGATACTTGACATTGAGCGGAGAGGTACTTGTACATGGAGCGGAGAGGTATTTGTACATTGAGCGGAGAGGTACTTGTACATTGAGCGGAGAGGTACTGTCGACACTTGTACATTCAGCGGAGAGCTACTTGTACATGGAGCGGAGAGGTATTTGTACATTGAGCGGAGAGGTACTTGTACATGGAGCGGAGAGGTACTTGTACATAGAGCGGAGAGGTACTTATACATGGAGCGGAGAGGTATTTGTACATTGAGCGGAGAGGTACTTGTACATGGAGCGGAGAGGTACTTGTACATGAGAGCGGAGAGGTATTTGTACATGGAGCGGAAAGGTACTGTCGACACTTGTACATTGAGCGGAGAGCTACTTGTACATGGAGCGGAGAGGTACTTGTACATGAGAGCGGAGAGGTACTTGTACATGGAGCGGAGAGGTATTTGTACATGGAGCGGAGAGGTACTGTCGACACTTGACATTGAGCGGAGAGGTACTTGTACATGGAGCGGAGAGGTACTTGTACATGAGAGCGGAGAGGTATTTGTACATGGAGCGGAGAGGTACTGTCGACACTTGACATTGGACGGAGAGGTACTTGTACATGGAGCGGAGAGGTACTTGTACATGGAGCGGAGAGGTACTTGTACATGGACCGGAGAGGTACTTGTACATGGAGCGGAGAGGTACTTGTACATGGAGCGGAGATGTACTTGTACATTGAGCGGAGAGGTACTTGTACATGGAGCAGAGATGTACTTGTACATGGAGCGGAGATGTACTTGTACATTGAGCGGAGAGGTACTTGTACATGGAGCGGAGAGGTACTTGTACATGGAGCGGAGATGTACTTGTACATGGAGCGGAGAGGTACTTGTACATGGAGCGGAGATGTACTTGTACATTGAGCGGAGAGGTACTTGTACATGGAGCAGAGATGTACTTGTACATGGAGCGGAGAGGTACTTGTACATGGAGCGGAGAGGTACTTGTACATGGAGCGGAGAGGTACTTGTACATGGAGCGGAGAGGTACTTGTACATTGAGCGGAGATGTACTTGTACATGGAGCGGAGAGGTACTTGTACATTGAGCGGAGAGGTACTTGTACATGGAGCGGAGAGGTACTTGTACATGGAGCGGAGAGGTACTTGTACATGGAGCGGAGAGGTACTTGTACATGGAGCGGAGAGGTACTTGTACATTGAGCGGAGATGTACTTGTACATGGAGCGGAGATGTACTTGTACATGGATCGGAGAGGTACTTGTACATGAGAGCGGAGAGGTACTGTCGACACTTGTACATTGAGCGTAGAGGTACTGTCGACACTTGTACATTGAGCGGAGAGGTACTTGTACATGGAGCGGAGAGGTACTGTCGACACTTGTACATTGAGCGGAGAGGTACTTGTACATTGAGCGGAGAGGTACTTGTACATGGAGCGCAGAGGTACTTGTACATTGAGCGGAGAGGTACTTGTACATTGAGCGGAGAGGTACTGTCGACACTTGTACATTCAGCGGAGAGGTACTTGTACATGGAGCGGAGAGGTACTGTCGATACTTGACATTGAGCGGAGAGGTACTTGTACATGGAGCGGAGAGGTATTTGTACATTGAGCGGAGAGGTACTTGTACATTGAGCGGAGAGGTACTGTCGACACTTGTACATTCAGCGGAGAGCTACTTGTACATGGAGCGGAGAGGTATTTGTACATTGAGCGGAGAGGTACTTGTACATGGAGCGGAGAGGTACTTGTACATAGAGCGGAGAGGTACTTATACATGGAGCGGAGAGGTATTTGTACATTGAGCGGAGAGGTACTTGTACATGGAGCGGAGAGGTACTTGTACATGAGAGCGGAGAGGTATTTGTACATGGAGCGGAAAGGTACTGTCGACACTTGTACATTGAGCGGAGAGCTACTTGTACATGGAGCGGAGAGGTACTTGTACATGAGAGCGGAGAGGTACTTGTACATGGAGCGGAGAGGTATTTGTACATGGAGCGGAGAGGTACTGTCGACACTTGACATTGAGCGGAGAGGTACTTGTACATGGAGCGGAGAGGTACTTGTACATGAGAGCGGAGAGGTATTTGTACATGGAGCGGAGAGGTACTGTCGACACTTGACATTGGACGGAGAGGTACTTGTACATGGAGCGGAGAGGTACTTGTACATGGAGCGGAGAGGTACTTGTACATGGACCGGAGAGGTACTTGTACATGGAGCGGAGAGGTACTTGTACATGGAGCGGAGATGTACTTGTACATTGAGCGGAGAGGTACTTGTACATGGAGCAGAGATGTACTTGTACATGGAGCGGAGATGTACTTGTACATTGAGCGGAGAGGTACTTGTACATGGAGCGGAGAGGTACTTGTACATGGAGCGGAGATGTACTTGTACATGGAGCGGAGAGGTACTTGTACATGGAGCGGAGATGTACTTGTACATTGAGCGGAGAGGTACTTGTACATGGAGCAGAGATGTACTTGTACATGGAGCGGAGAGGTACTTGTACATGGAGCGGAGAGGTACTTGTACATGGAGCGGAGAGGTACTTGTACATGGAGCGGAGAGGTACTTGTACATTGAGCGGAGATGTACTTGTACATGGAGCGGAGAGGTACTTGTACATTGAGCGGAGAGGTACTTGTACATGGAGCGGAGAGGTACTTGTACATGGAGCGGAGAGGTACTTGTACATGGAGCGGAGAGGTACTTGTACATGGAGCGGAGAGGTACTTGTACATTGAGCGGAGATGTACTTGTACATGGAGCGGAGATGTACTTGTACATGGATCGGAGAGGTACTTGTACATGAGAGCGGAGAGGTACTGTCGACACTTGTACATTGAGCGTAGAGGTACTGTCGACACTTGTACATTGAGCGGAGAGGTACTTGTACATGGAGCGGAGAGGTACTGTCGACACTTGTACATTGAGCGGAGAGGTACTTGTACATTGAGCGGAGAGGTACTTGTACATGGAGCGCAGAGGTACTTGTACATTGAGCGGAGAGGTACTTGTACATGGAGCGGAGAGGTACTTGTACATGAGAGCGGAGAGGTACTTGTACATGGAGCGGAGAGGTACTGTCGACACTTGTACATTCAGCGGAGAGGTACTTGTACATGGAGCGGAGAGGTACTGTCGATACTTGACATTGAGCGGAGAGGTACTTGTACATGGAGCGGAGAGGTATTTGTACATTGAGCAGAGAGGTACTTGTACATTGAGCGGAGAGGTACTGTCGACACTTGTACATTCAGCGGAGAGCTACTTGTACATGGAGCGGAGAGGTATTTGTACATTGAGCGGAGAGGTACTTGTACATGGAGCGGAGAGGTACTTGTACATAGAGCGGAGAGGTACTTATACATGGAGCGGAGAGGTATTTGTACATTGAGCGGAGAGGTACTTGTACATGGAGCGGAGAGGTACTTGTACATGAGAGCGGAGAGGTATTTGTACATGGAGCGGAAAGGTACTGTCGACACTTGTACATTGAGCGGAGAGCTACTTGTACATGGAGCGGAGAGGTACTTGTACATGAGAGCGGAGAGGTACTTGTACATGGAGCGGAGAGGTATTTGTACATGGAGCGGAGAGGTACTGTCGACACTTGACATTGAGCGGAGAGGTACTTGTACATGGAGCGGAGAGGTACTTGTACATGAGAGCGGAGAGGTATTTGTACATGGAGCGGAGAGGTACTGTCGACACTTGACATTGGACGGAGAGGTACTTGTACATGGAGCGGAGAGGTACTTGTACATGGAGCGGAGAGGTACTTGTACATGGACCGGAGAGGTACTTGTACATGGAGCGGAGAGGTACTTGTACATGGAGCGGAGATGTACTTGTACATTGAGCGGAGAGGTACTTGTACATGGAGCAGAGATGTACTTGTACATGGAGCGGAGATGTACTTGTACATTGAGCGGAGAGGTACTTGTACATGGAGCGGAGAGGTACTTGTACATGGAGCGGAGATGTACTTGTACATGGAGCGGAGAGGTACTTGTACATGGAGCGGAGATGTACTTGTACATTGAGCGGAGAGGTACTTGTACATGGAGCAGAGATGTACTTGTACATGGAGCGGAGAGGTACTTGTACATGGAGCGGAGAGGTACTTGTACATGGAGCGGAGAGGTACTTGTACATGGAGCGGAGAGGTACTTGTACATTGAGCGGAGATGTACTTGTACATGGAGCGGAGAGGTACTTGTACATTGAGCGGAGAGGTACTTGTACATGGAGCGGAGAGGTACTTGTACATGGAGCGGAGAGGTACTTGTACATGGAGCGGAGAGGTACTTGTACATGGAGCGGAGAGGTACTTGTACATTGAGCGGAGATGTACTTGTACATGGAGCGGAGATGTACTTGTACATGGATCGGAGAGGTACTTGTACATGAGAGCGGAGAGGTACTGTCGACACTTGTACATTGAGCGTAGAGGTACTGTCGACACTTGTACATTGAGCGGAGAGGTACTTGTACATGGAGCGGAGAGGTACTGTCGACACTTGTACATTGAGCGGAGAGGTACTTGTACATTGAGCGGAGAGGTACTTGTACATGGAGCGCAGAGGTACTTGTACATTGAGCGGAGAGGTACTTGTACATTGAGCGGAGAGGTACTGTCGACACTTGTACATTCAGCGGAGAGGTACTTGTACATGGAGCGGAGAGGTACTGTCGATACTTGACATTGAGCGGAGAGGTACTTGTACATGGAGCGGAGAGGTATTTGTACATTGAGCGGAGAGGTACTTGTACATTGAGCGGAGAGGTACTGTCGACACTTGTACATTCAGCGGAGAGCTACTTGTACATGGAGCGGAGAGGTATTTGTACATTGAGCGGAGAGGTACTTGTACATGGAGCGGAGAGGTACTTGTACATAGAGCGGAGAGGTACTTATACATGGAGCGGAGAGGTATTTGTACATTGAGCGGAGAGGTACTTGTACATGGAGCGGAGAGGTACTTGTACATGAGAGCGGAGAGGTATTTGTACATGGAGCGGAAAGGTACTGTCGACACTTGTACATTGAGCGGAGAGCTACTTGTACATGGAGCGGAGAGGTACTTGTACATGAGAGCGGAGAGGTACTTGTACATGGAGCGGAGAGGTATTTGTACATGGAGCGGAGAGGTACTGTCGACACTTGACATTGAGCGGAGAGGTACTTGTACATGGAGCGGAGAGGTACTTGTACATGAGAGCGGAGAGGTATTTGTACATGGAGCGGAGAGGTACTGTCGACACTTGACATTGGACGGAGAGGTACTTGTACATGGAGCGGAGAGGTACTTGTACATGGAGCGGAGAGGTACTTGTACATGGACCGGAGAGGTACTTGTACATGGAGCGGAGAGGTACTTGTACATGGAGCGGAGATGTACTTGTACATTGAGCGGAGAGGTACTTGTACATGGAGCAGAGATGTACTTGTACATGGAGCGGAGATGTACTTGTACATTGAGCGGAGAGGTACTTGTACATGGAGCGGAGAGGTACTTGTACATGGAGCGGAGATGTACTTGTACATGGAGCGGAGAGGTACTTGTACATGGAGCGGAGATGTACTTGTACATTGAGCGGAGAGGTACTTGTACATGGAGCAGAGATGTACTTGTACATGGAGCGGAGAGGTACTTGTACATGGAGCGGAGAGGTACTTGTACATGGAGCGGAGAGGTACTTGTACATGGAGCGGAGAGGTACTTGTACATTGAGCGGAGATGTACTTGTACATGGAGCGGAGAGGTACTTGTACATTGAGCGGAGAGGTACTTGTACATGGAGCGGAGAGGTACTTGTACATGGAGCGGAGAGGTACTTGTACATGGAGCGGAGAGGTACTTGTACATGGAGCGGAGAGGTACTTGTACATTGAGCGGAGATGTACTTGTACATGGAGCGGAGATGTACTTGTACATGGATCGGAGAGGTACTTGTACATGAGAGCGGAGAGGTACTGTCGACACTTGTACATTGAGCGTAGAGGTACTGTCGACACTTGTACATTGAGCGGAGAGGTACTTGTACATGGAGCGGAGAGGTACTGTCGACACTTGTACATTGAGCGGAGAGGTACTTGTACATTGAGCGGAGAGGTACTTGTACATGGAGCGCAGAGGTACTTGTACATTGAGCGGAGAGGTACTTGTACATGGAGCGGAGAGGTACTTGTACATGAGAGCGGAGAGGTACTTGTACATGGAGCGGAGAGGTACTGTCGACACTTGTACATTCAGCGGAGAGGTACTTGTACATGGAGCGGAGAGGTACTGTCGATACTTGACATTGAGCGGAGAGGTACTTGTACATGGAGCGGAGAGGTATTTGTACATTGAGCAGAGAGGTACTTGTACATTGAGCGGAGAGGTACTGTCGACACTTGTACATTCAGCGGAGAGCTACTTGTACATGGAGCGGAGAGGTATTTGTACATTGAGCGGAGAGGTACTTGTACATGGAGCGGAGAGGTACTTGTACATAGAGCGGAGAGGTACTTATACATGGAACGGAGAGGTATTTGTACATTGAGCGGAGAGGTACTTGTACATGGAGCGGAGAGGTACTTGTACATGAGAGCGGAGAGGTATTTGTACATGGAGCGGAAAGGTACTGTCGACACTTGTACATTGAGCGGAGAGCTACTTGTACATGGAGCGGAGAGGTACTTGTACATGAGAGCGGAGAGGTACTTGTACATGGAGCGGAGAGGTATTTGTACATGGAGCGGAGAGGTACTGTCGACACTTGACATTGAGCGGAGAGGTACTTGTACATGGAGCGGAGAGGTACTTGTACATGAGAGCGGAGAGGTATTTGTACATGGAGCGGAGAGGTACTGTCGACACTTGACATTGAGCGGAGAGGTACTTGTACATGGAGCGGAGAGGTACTTGTACATGGAGCGGAGATGTACTTGTACATTGAGCGGAGAGGTACTTGTACATGGAGCAGAGATGTACTTGTACATGGAGCGGAGATGTACTTGTACATTGAGCGGAGAGGTACTTGTACATGGAGCGGAGAGGTACTTGTACATGGAGCGGAGATGTACTTGTACATGGAGCGGAGAGGTACTTGTACATGGAGCGGAGATGTACTTGTACATTGAGCGGAGAGGTACTTGTACATGGAGCAGAGATGTACTTGTACATGGAGCGGAGAGGTACTTGTACATGGAGCGGAGAGGTACTTGTACATGGAGCGGAGAGGTACTTGTACATGGAGCGGAGAGGTACTTGTACATTGAGCGGAGATGTACTTGTACATGGAGCGGAGAGGTACTTGTACATTGAGCGGAGAGGTACTTGTACATGGAGCGGAGAGGTACTTGTACATGGAGCGGAGAGGTACTTGTACATGGAGCGGAGAGGTACTTGTACATGGAGCGGAGAGGTACTTGTACATTGAGCGGAGATGTACTTGTACATGGAGCGGAGATGTACTTGTACATGGATCGGAGAGGTACTTGTACATGAGAGCGGAGAGGTACTGTCGACACTTGTACATTGAGCGTAGAGGTACTGTCGACACTTGTACATTGAGCGGAGAGGTACTTGTACATGGAGCGGAGAGGTACTGTCGACACTTGTACATTGAGCGGAGAGGTACTTGTACATTGAGCGGAGAGGTACTTGTACATGGAGCGCAGAGGTACTTGTACATTGAGCGGAGAGGTACTTGTACATGGAGCGGAGAGGTACTTGTACATGAGAGCGGAGAGGTACTTGTACATGGAGCGGAGAGGTACTGTCGACACTTGTACATTCAGCGGAGAGGTACTTGTACATGGAGCGGAGAGGTACTGTCGATACTTGACATTGAGCGGAGAGGTACTTGTACATGGAGCGGAGAGGTATTTGTACATTGAGCAGAGAGGTACTTGTACATTGAGCGGAGAGGTACTGTCGACACTTGTACATTCAGCGGAGAGCTACTTGTACATGGAGCGGAGAGGTATTTGTACATTGAGCGGAGAGGTACTTGTACATGGAGCGGAGAGGTACTTGTACATAGAGCGGAGAGGTACTTATACATGGAGCGGAGAGGTATTTGTACATTGAGCGGAGAGGTACTTGTACATGGAGCGGAGAGGTACTTGTACATGAGAGCGGAGAGGTATTTGTACATGGAGCGGAAAGGTACTGTCGACACTTGTACATTGAGCGGAGAGCTACTTGTACATGGAGCGGAGAGGTACTTGTACATGAGAGCGGAGAGGTACTTGTACATGGAGCGGAGAGGTATTTGTACATGGAGCGGAGAGGTACTGTCGACACTTGACATTGAGCGGAGAGGTACTTGTACATGGAGCGGAGAGGTACTTGTACATGAGAGCGGAGAGGTATTTGTACATGGAGCGGAGAGGTACTGTCGACACTTGACATTGAGCGGAGAGGTACTTGTACATGGAGCGGAGAGGTACTTGTACATGGAGCGGAGAGGTACTTGTACATGGACCGGAGAGGTACTTGTACATGGAGCGGAGAGGTACTTGTACATGGAGCGGAGATGTACTTGTACATTGAGCGGAGAGGTACTTGTACATGGAGCAGAGATGTACTTGTACATGGAGCGGAGATGTACTTGTACATTGAGCGGAGAGGTACTTGTACATGGAGCGGAGAGGTACTTGTACATGGAGCGGAGATGTACTTGTACATGGAGCGGAGATGTACTTGTACATTGAGCGGAGAGGTACTTGTACATGGAGCAGAGATGTACTTGTACATGGAGCGGAGAGGTACTTGTACATGGAGCGGAGAGGTACTTGTACATGGAGCGGAGAGGTACTTGTACATGGAGCGGAGAGGTACTTGTACATTGAGCGGAGAGGTACTTGTACATGGAGCGGAGAGGTACTTGTACATTGAGCGGAGAGGTACTTGTACATGGAGCGGAGAGGTACTTGTACATGGAGCGGAGAGGTACTTGTACATGGAGCGGAGAGGTACTTGTACATGGAGCGGAGAGGTACTTGTACATGGAGCGGAGAGGTACTTGTACATTGAGCGGAGATGTACTTGTACATGGAGCGGAGATGTACTTGTACATGGATCGGAGAGGTACTTGTACATGAGAGCGGAGAGGTACTGTCGACACTTGTACATTGAGCGTAGAGGTACTGTCGACACTTGTACATTGAGCGGAGAGGTACTTGTACATGGAGCGGAGAGGTACTGTCGACACTTGTACATTGAGCGGAGAGGTACTTGTACATTGAGCGGAGAGGTACTTGTACATGGAGCGCAGAGGTACTTGTACATTGAGCGGAGAGGTACTTGTACATGGAGCGGAGAGGTACTTGTACATGAGAGCGGAGAGGTACTTGTACATGGAGCGGAGAGGTACTTGTACATTGAGCGGAGAGGTACTGTCGACACTTGTACATTCAGCGGAGAGGTACTTGTACATGGAGCGGAGAGGTACTGTCGATACTTGACATTGAGCGGAGAGGTACTTGTACATGGAGCGGAGAGGTATTTGTACATTGAGCGGAGAGGTACTTGTACATTGAGCGGAGAGGTACTGTCGACACTTGTACATTCAGCGGAGAGCTACTTGTACATGGAGCGGAGAGGTATTTGTACATTGAGCGGAGAGGTACTTGTACATGGAGCGGAGAGGTACTTGTACATAGAGCGGAGAGGTACTTATACATGGAGCGGAGAGGTATTTGTACATTGAGCGGAGAGGTACTTGTACATGGAGCGGAGAGGTACTTGTACATGAGAGCGGAGAGGTATTTGTACATGGAGCGGAAAGGTACTGTCGACACTTGTACATTGAGCGGAGAGCTACTTGTACATGGAGCGGAGAGGTACTTGTACATGAGAGCGGAGAGGTACTTGTACATGGAGCGGAGAGGTATTTGTACATGGAGCGGAGAGGTACTGTCGACACTTGACATTGAGCGGAGAGGTACTTGTACATGGAGCGGAGAGGTACTTGTACATGAGAGCGGAGAGGTATTTGTACATGGAGCGGAGAGGTACTGTCGACACTTGACATTGAGCGGAGAGGTACTTGTACATGGAGCGGAGAGGTACTTGTACATGGAGCGGAGAGGTACTTGTACATGGACCGGAGAGGTACTTGTACATGGAGCGGAGAGGTACTTGTACATGGAGCGGAGAGGTACTTGTACATTGAGCGGAGAGGTACTGGTACATGGAGCGGAGATGTACTTGTACATTGAGCGGAGAGGTACTTGTACATGGAGCGGAGAGGTACTTGTACATTGAGCGGAGAGGTACTTGTACATTGAGCGGAGACGTACTTGTACATTGAGCGGAGATGTACTTGTACATTGAGCGGAGATGTACTTGTACATTGAGCGGAGAGGTACTGGTACATGGAGCGGAGAGGTACTTGTACATGGAGCGGAGAGGTATTTGTACATGGAGCGGAGAGGTATTTGTACATGGAGCGGAGAGGTACTTGTACATTGAGCGGAGAGGTACTTGTACATGGAGCGGAGAGGTACTTGTACATGGAGCGGAGAGGTACTTGTACATGTAGCGGAGAGGTGCTTGTACATGGAGCGGAGAGGTACTTGTACATGGAGCGGAGAGGTATTTGTACATGGAGCGGAGAGGTACTTGTACATGGAGCGGAGAGGTACTTGTACATTCAGCGGAGAGGTACTTGTACATTGAGCGGAGAGGTACTTGTAGATGGAGCGGAGAGGTACTGTCGACACTTGTACATTGAGCGGAGAGGTACTTGTACATGGAGCGGAGAGGTACTTGTACATGGAGCGGAGAGGTACTGTCGACACTTGTACATTGAGCGGAGAGGTACTTGTACATGGAGCGGAGAGGTACTTGTACATGGAGCGGAGATGTACTTGTACAGGGAGCGGAGAGGTACTTGTACATTGAGCGGAGAGGTACTTGTACATGGAGCGGAGAGGTACTTGTACATGGAGCGGAGAGGTACTTGTACATGGAGCGGAGAGGTACTTGTACATTGAGCGGAGAGGTACTTGTACATGGAGCGGAGAGGTACTTGTACATGGAGCGGAGAGGTACTTGTACATGGAGCGGAGAGGTACTTGTACATTGAGCGGAGAGGTACTTGTACATGGAGCGGAGAGGTACTTGTACATGGAGCGGAGAGGTACTTGTACATGGAGCGGAGAGGTACTTGTACATGGAGCGGAGAGGTACTTGTACATTGAGCGGAGATGTACTTGTACATGGAGCGGAGATGTACTTGTACATGGATCGGAGAGGTACTTGTACATGAGAGCGGAGAGGTACTGTCGGCACTTGTACATTGAGCGTAGAGGTACTGTCGACACTTGTACATTGAGCGGAGAGGTACTTGTACATGGAGCGGAGAGGTACTGTCGACACTTGACATTGGACGGAGAGGTACTTGTACATGGAGCGGAGAGGTACTTGTACATGGACCGGAGAGGTACTTGTACATGGAGCGGAGAGGTACTTGTACATGGAGCGGAGATGTACTTGTACATTGAGCGGAGAGGTACTTGTACATGGAGCAGAGATGTACTTGTACATGGAGCGGAGATGTACTTGTACATGGAGCGGAGATGTACTTGTACATTGAGCGGAGAGGTACTTGTACATGGAGCAGAGATGTACTTGTACATGGAGCGGAGATGTACTTGTACATTGAGCGGAGAGGTACTTGTACATGGAGCGGAGAGGTACTTCTACATTGAGCGGAGAGGTACTTGTACATGGAGCGGAGAGGTACTTGTACATGGAGCGGAGAGGTACTTGTACATGTAGCGGAGAGGTGCTTGTACATGGAGCGGAGAGGTACTTGTACATGGAGCGGAGAGGTATTTGTACATGGAGCGGAGAGGTACTTGTACATGGAGCGGAGAGGTACTTGTACATTCAGCGGAGAGGTACTTGTACATTGAGCGGAGAGGTACTTGTAGATGGAGCGGAGAGGTACTGTCGACACTTGTACATTGAGCGGAGAGGTACTTGTACATGGAGCGGAGAGGTACTTGTACATGGAGCGGAGAGGTACTGTCGACACTTGTACATTGAGCGGAGAGGTACTTGTACATGGAGCGGAGAGGTACTTGTACATGGAGCGGAGATGTACTTGTACAGGGAGCGGAGAGGTACTTGTACATTGAGCGGAGAGGTACTTGTACATGGAGCGGAGAGGTACTTGTACATGGAGCGGAGAGGTACTTGTACATGGAGCGGAGAGGTACTTGTACATTGAGCGGAGAGGTACTTGTACATGGAGCGGAGAGGTACTTGTACATGGAGCGGAGAGGTACTTGTACATGGAGCGGAGAGGTACTTGTACATTGAGCGGAGAGGTACTTGTACATGGAGCGGAGAGGTACTTGTACATGGAGCGGAGAGGTACTTGTACATGGAGCGGAGAGGTACTTGTACATGGAGCGGAGAGGTACTTGTACATTGAGCGGAGATGTACTTGTACATGGATCGGAGAGGTACTTGTACATGAGAGCGGAGAGGTACTGTCGACACTTGTACATTGAGCGTAGAGGTACTGTCGACACTTGTACATTGAGTGGAGAGGTACTTGTACATGGAGCGGAGAGGTACTGTCGACACTTGTACATTGAGCGGAGAGGTACTTGTACATTGAGCGGAGAGGTACTTGTACATGGAGCGCAGAGGTACTTGTACATTGAGCGGAGAGGTACTTGTACATGGAGCGGAGAGGTACTTGTACATGAGAGCGGAGAGGTACTTGTACATGGAGCGGAGAGGTACTTGTACATTGAGCGGAGAGGTACTGTCGACACTTGTACATTCAGCGGAGAGGTACTTGTACATGGAGCGGAGAGGTACTGTCGATACTTGACATTGAGCGGAGAGGTACTTGTACATGGAGCGGAGAGGTACTTGTACATGGAGCGGAGAGGTACTTGTACATGGAGCGGAGAGGTACTTGTACATTGAGCGGAGAGGTACTTGTACATGGAGCGGAGAGGTACTTGTACATGGAGCGGAGATGTACTTGTACATGGAGCGGAGATGTACTTGTACATGGAGCGGAGAGGTACTTGTACATGGAGCGGAGAGGTACTTATACATTGAGCGGAGACGTACTTGTACATGGAGCGGAGATGTACTTGTACATTGAGCGGAGAGGTACTTGTACATTGAGCGGAGAGGTACTGGTACATGGAGCGGAGATGTACTTGTACATTGAGCGGAGAGGTACTTGTACATGGAGCGGAGAGGTACTTGTACATTGAGCGGAGAGGTACTTGTACATTGAGCGGAGACGTACTTGTACATTGAGCGGAGATGTACTTGTACATTGAGCGGAGATGTACTTGTACATTGAGCGGAGAGGTACTGGTACATGGAGCGGAGAGGTACTTGTACATGGAGCGGAGAGGTATTTGTACATGGAGCGGAGAGGTATTTGTACATGGAGCGGAGAGGTACTTGTACATTGAGCGGAGAGGTACTTGTACATGGAGCGGAGAGGTACTTGTACATGGAGCGGAGAGGTACTTGTACATGTAGCGGAGATGTGCTTGTACATGGAGCGGAGAGGTACTTGTACATGGAGCGGAGAGGTATTTGTACATGGAGCGGAGAGGTACTTGTACATGGAGCGGAGAGGTACTTGTACATGTAGCGGAGAGGTGCTTGTACATGGAGCGGAGAGGTACTTGTACATGGAGCGGAGAGGTATTTGTACATGGAGCGGAGAGGTACTTGTACATGGAGCGGAGAGGTACTTGTACATTCAGCGGAGAGGTACTTGTACATTGAGCGGAGAGGTACTTGTAGATGGAGCGGAGAGGTACTGTCGACACTTGTACATTGAGCGGAGAGGTACTTGTACATGGAGCGGAGAGGTACTTGTACATGGAGCGGAGAGGTACTGTCGACACTTGTACATTGAGCGGAGAGGTACTTGTACATGGAGCGGAGAGGTACTTGTACATGGAGCGGAGATGTACTTGTACAGGGAGCGGAGAGGTACTTGTACATTGAGCGGAGAGGTACTTGTACATGGAGCGGAGAGGTACTTGTACATGGAGCGGAGAGGTACTTGTACATGGAGCGGAGAGGTACTTGTACATTGAGCGGAGAGGTACTTGTACATGGAGCGGAGAGGTACTTGTACATGGAGCGGAGAGGTACTTGTACATGGAGCGGAGAGGTACTTGTACATTGAGCGGAGAGGTACTTGTACATGGAGCGGAGAGGTACTTGTACATGGAGCGGAGAGGTACTTGTACATGGAGCGGAGAGGTACTTGTACATGGAGCGGAGAGGTACTTGTACATTGAGCGGAGATGTACTTGTACATGGAGCGGAGATGTACTTGTACATGGATCGGAGAGGTACTTGTACATGAGAGCGGAGAGGTACTGTCGGCACTTGTACATTGAGCGTAGAGGTACTGTCGACACTTGTACATTGAGCGGAGAGGTACTTGTACATGGAGCGGAGAGGTACTGTCGACACTTGACATTGGACGGAGAGGTACTTGTACATGGAGCGGAGAGGTACTTGTACATGGACCGGAGAGGTACTTGTACATGGAGCGGAGAGGTACTTGTACATGGAGCGGAGATGTACTTGTACATTGAGCGGAGAGGTACTTGTACATGGAGCAGAGATGTACTTGTACATGGAGCGGAGATGTACTTGTACATGGAGCGGAGATGTACTTGTACATTGAGCGGAGAGGTACTTGTACATGGAGCAGAGATGTACTTGTACATGGAGCGGAGATGTACTTGTACATTGAGCGGAGAGGTACTTGTACATGGAGCGGAGAGGTACTTCTACATTGAGCGGAGAGGTACTTGTACATGGAGCGGAGAGGTACTTGTACATGGAGCGGAGAGGTACTTGTACATGTAGCGGAGAGGTGCTTGTACATGGAGCGGAGAGGTACTTGTACATGGAGCGGAGAGGTATTTGTACATGGAGCGGAGAGGTACTTGTACATGGAGCGGAGAGGTACTTGTACATTCAGCGGAGAGGTACTTGTACATTGAGCGGAGAGGTACTTGTAGATGGAGCGGAGAGGTACTGTCGACACTTGTACATTGAGCGGAGAGGTACTTGTACATGGAGCGGAGAGGTACTTGTACATGGAGCGGAGAGGTACTGTCGACACTTGTACATTGAGCGGAGAGGTACTTGTACATGGAGCGGAGAGGTACTTGTACATGGAGCGGAGATGTACTTGTACAGGGAGCGGAGAGGTACTTGTACATTGAGCGGAGAGGTACTTGTACATGGAGCGGAGAGGTACTTGTACATGGAGCGGAGAGGTACTTGTACATGGAGCGGAGAGGTACTTGTACATTGAGCGGAGAGGTACTTGTACATGGAGCGGAGAGGTACTTGTACATGGAGCGGAGAGGTACTTGTACATGGAGCGGAGAGGTACTTGTACATTGAGCGGAGAGGTACTTGTACATGGAGCGGAGAGGTACTTGTACATGGAGCGGAGAGGTACTTGTACATGGAGCGGAGAGGTACTTGTACATGGAGCGGAGAGGTACTTGTACATTGAGCGGAGATGTACTTGTACATGGATCGGAGAGGTACTTGTACATGAGAGCGGAGAGGTACTGTCGACACTTGTACATTGAGCGTAGAGGTACTGTCGACACTTGTACATTGAGTGGAGAGGTACTTGTACATGGAGCGGAGAGGTACTGTCGACACTTGTACATTGAGCGGAGAGGTACTTGTACATTGAGCGGAGAGGTACTTGTACATGGAGCGCAGAGGTACTTGTACATTGAGCGGAGAGGTACTTGTACATGGAGCGGAGAGGTACTTGTACATGAGAGCGGAGAGGTACTTGTACATGGAGCGGAGAGGTACTTGTACATTGAGCGGAGAGGTACTGTCGACACTTGTACATTCAGCGGAGAGGTACTTGTACATGGAGCGGAGAGGTACTGTCGATACTTGACATTGAGCGGAGAGGTACTTGTACATGGAGCGGAGAGGTACTTGTACATGGAGCGGAGAGGTACTTGTACATGGAGCGGAGAGGTACTTGTACATTGAGCGGAGAGGTACTTGTACATGGAGCGGAGAGGTACTTGTACATGGAGCGGAGATGTACTTGTACATGGAGCGGAGATGTACTTGTACATGGAGCGGAGAGGTACTTGTACATGGAGCGGAGAGGTACTTATACATTGAGCGGAGACGTACTTGTACATGGAGCGGAGATGTACTTGTACATTGAGCGGAGAGGTACTTGTACATTGAGCGGAGAGGTACTGGTACATGGAGCGGAGATGTACTTGTACATTGAGCGGAGAGGTACTTGTACATGGAGCGGAGAGGTACTTGTACATTGAGCGGAGAGGTACTTGTACATTGAGCGGAGACGTACTTGTACATTGAGCGGAGATGTACTTGTACATTGAGCGGAGATGTACTTGTACATTGAGCGGAGAGGTACTGGTATATGGAGCGGAGAGGTACTTGTACATGGAGCGGAGAGGTATTTGTACATGGAGCGGAGAGGTATTTGTACATGGAGCGGAGAGGTACTTGTACATTGAGCGGAGAGGTACTTGTACATGGAGCGGAGAGGTACTTGTACATGGAGCGGAGAGGTACTTGTACATGTAGCGGAGAGGTGCTTGTACATGGAGCGGAGAGGTACTTGTACATGGAGCGGAGAGGTATTTGTACATGGAGCGGAGAGGTACTTGTACATGGAGCGGAGAGGTACTTGTACATTCAGCGGAGAGGTACTTGTACATTGAGCGGAGAGGTACTTGTAGATGGAGCGGAGAGGTACTGTCGACACTTGTACATTGAGCGGAGAGGTACTTGTACATGGAGCAGAGAGGTACTTGTACATGGAGCGGAGAGGTACTGTCGACACTTGTACATTGAGCGGAGAGGTACTTGTACATGGAGCGGAGAGGTACTTGTACATGGAGCGGAGATGTACTTGTACAGGGAGCGGAGAGGTACTTGTACATTGAGCGGAGAGGTACTTGTACATGGAGCGGAGAGGTACTTGTACATGGAGCGGAGAGGTACTTGTACATGGAGCGGAGAGGTACTTGTACATTGAGCGGAGAGGTACTTGTACATGGAGCGGAGAGGTACTTGTACATGGAGCGGAGAGGTACTTGTACATGGAGCGGAGAGGTACTTGTACATTGAGCAGAGAGGTACTTGTACATGGAGCGGAGAGGTACTTGTACATGGAGCGGAGAGGTACTTGTACATGGAGCGGAGAGGTACTTGTACATGGAGCGGAGAGGTACTTGTACATTGAGCGGAGATGTACTTGTACATGGATCGGAGAGGTACTTGTACATGAGAGCGGAGAGGTACTGTCGACACTTGTACATTGAGCGTAGAGGTACTGTCGACACTTGTACATTGAGCGGAGAGGTACTTGTACATGGAGCGGAGAGGTACTGTCGACACTTGTACATTGAGCGGAGAGGTACTTGTACATTGAGCGGAGAGGTACTTGTACATGGAGCGCAGAGGTACTTGTACATTGAGCGGAGAGGTACTTGTACATGGAGCGGAGATGTACTTGTACATGAGAGCGGAGAGGTACTTGTACATGGAGCGGAGAGGTACTTGTACATTGAGCGGAGAGGTACTGTCGACACTTGTACATTCAGCGGAGAGGTACTTGTACATGGAGCGGAGAGGTACTGTCGATACTTGACATTGAGCGGAGAGGTACTTGTACATGGAGCGGAGAGGTACTTGTACATGGAGCGGAGAGGTACTTGTACATGGAGCGGAGAGGTACTTGTACATTGAGCGGAGAGGTACTTGTACATGGAGCGGAGAGGTACTTGTACATTGAGCGGAGAGGTACTTGTACATGGAGCGGAGAGGTACTTGTACATGGAGCGGAGAGGTACTTGTACATGGAGCGGAGAGGTACTTGTACATGGAGCGGAGAGGTACTTGTACATTGAGCGGAGATGTACTTGTACATGGAGCGGAGATGTACTTGTACATGGATCGGAGAGGTACTTGTACATGAGAGCGGAGAGGTACTGTCGACACTTGTACATTCAGCGGAGAGGTACTTGTACATTGAGCGTAGAGGTACTGTCGACACTTGTACATTGAGCGGAGAGGTACTTGTACATGGAGCGGAGAGGTACTGTCGACACTTGTACATTGAGCGGAGAGGTACTTGTACATTGAGCGGAGAGGTACTTGTACATGGAGCGCAGAGGTACTTGTACATTGAGCGGAGAGGTACTTGTACATGGAGCGGAGAGGTACTTGTACATGAGAGCGGAGAGGTACTTGTACATGGAGCGGATAGGTACTTGTACATTGAGCAGAGAGGTACTGTCGACACTTGTACATTCAGCGGAGAGGTACTTGTACATGGAGCGGAGAGGTACTGTCGATACTTGACATTGAGCGGAGAGGTACTTGTACATGGAGCGGAGAGGTATTTGTACATTGAGCGGAGAGGTACTTGTACATTGAGCGGAGAGGTACTGTCGACACTTGTACATTCAGCGGAGAGCTACTTGTACATGGAGCGGAGAGGTATTTGTACATTGAGCGGAGAGGTACTTGTACATGGAGCGGAGAGGTACTTGTACATAGAGCGGAGAGGTACGTATACATGGAGCGGAGAGGTATTTGTACATTGAGCGGAGAGGTACTTGTACATGGAGCGGAGAGGTACTTGTACATGAGAGCGGAGAGGTATTTGTACATGGAGCGGAAAGGTACTGTCGACACTTGTACATTGAGCGGAGAGCTACTTGTACATGGAGCGGAGAGGTACTTGTACATGAGAGCGGAGAGGTACTTGTACATGGAGCGGAGAGGTATTTGTACATGGAGCGGAGAGGTACTGTCGACACTTGACATTGAGCGGAGAGGTACTTGTACATGGAGCGGAGAGGTACTTGTACATGAGAGCGGAGAGGTATTTGTACATGGAGCGGAGAGGTACTGTCGACACTTGACATTGGACGGAGAGGTACTTGTACATGGAGCGGAGAGGTACTTGTACATGGAGCGGAGAGGTACTTGTACATGGACCGGAGAGGTACTTGTACATGGAGCGGAGAGGTACTTGTACATGGAGCGGAGATGTACTTGTACATTGAGCGGAGAGGTACTTGTACATGGAGCAGAGATGTACTTGTACATGGAGCGGAGATGTACTTGTACATTGAGCGGAGAGGTACTTGTACATGGAGCGGAGAGGTACTTGTACATTGAGCGGAGAGGTACTTGTACATGGAGCGGAGAGGTACTTGTACATGGAGCGGAGAGGTACTTGTACATGTAGCGGAGAGGTGCTTGTACATGGAGCGGAGAGGTACTTGTACATGGAGCGGAGAGGTATTTGTACATGGAGCGGAGAGGTACTTGTACATGGAGCGGAGAGGTACTTGTACATTCAGCGGAGAGGTACTTGTACATTGAGCGGAGAGGTACTTGTAGATGGAGCGGAGAGGTACTGTCGACACTTGTACATTGAGCGGAGAGGTACTTGTACATGGAGCGGAGAGGTACTTGTACATGGAGCGGAGAGGTACTGTCGACACTTGTACATTGAGCGGAGAGGTACTTGTACATGGAGCGGAGAGGTACTTGTACATGGAGCGGAGATGTACTTGTACAGGGAGCGGAGAGGTACTTGTACATTGAGCGGAGAGGTACTTGTACATGGAGCGGAGAGGTACTTGTACATGGAGCGGAGAGGTACTTGTACATGGAGCGGAGAGGTACTTGTACATTGAGCGGAGAGGTACTTGTACATGGAGCGGAGAGGTACTTGTACATGGAGCGGAGAGGTACTTGTACATGGAGTCGAGAGGTACTTGTACATTGAGCGGAGAGGTACTTGTACATGGAGCGGAGAGGTACTTGTACATGGAGCGGAGAGGTACTTGTACATGGAGCGGAGAGGTACTTGTACATGGAGCGGAGAGGTACTTGTACATTGAGCGGAGATGTACTTGTACATGGATCGGAGAGGTACTTGTACATGAGAGCGGAGAGGTACTGTCGACACTTGTACATTGAGCGTAGAGGTACTGTCGACACTTGTACATTGAGTGGAGAGGTACTTGTACATGGAGCGGAGAGGTACTGTCGACACTTGTACATTGAGCGGAGAGGTACTTGTACATTGAGCGGAGAGGTACTTGTACATGGAGCGCAGAGGTACTTGTACATTGAGCGGAGAGGTACTTGTACATGGAGCGGAGAGGTACTTGTACATGAGAGCGGAGAGGTACTTGTACATGGAGCGGAGAGGTACTTGTACATTGAGCGGAGAGGTACTGTCGACACTTGTACATTCAGCGGAGAGGTACTTGTACATGGAGCGGAGAGGTACTGTCGATACTTGACATTGAGCGGAGAGGTACTTGTACATGGAGCGTAGAGGTACTTGTACATGGAGCGGAGAGGTACTTGTACATGGAGCGGAGAGGTACTTGTACATTGAGCGGAGAGGTACTTGTACATGGAGCGGAGAGGTACTTGTACATTGAGCAGAGAGGTACTTGTACATGGAGCGGAGAGGTACTTGTACATGGAGCGGAGAGGTACTTGTACATGGAGCGGAGAGGTACTTGTACATGGAGCGGAGAGGTACTTGTACATTGAGCGGAGATGTACTTGTACATGGAGCGGAGATGTACTTGTACATGGATCGGAGAGGTACTTGTACATGAGAGCGGAGAGGTACTGTCGACACTTGTACATTCAGCGGAGAGGTACTTGTACATTGAGCGTAGAGGTACTGTCGACACTTGTACATTGAGCGGAGAGGTACTTGTACATGGAGCGGAGAGGTACTGTCGACACTTGTACATTGAGCGGAGAGGTACTTGTACATTGAGCGGAGAGGTACTTGTACATGGAGCGCAGAGGTACTTGTACATTGAGCGGAGAGGTACTTGTACATGGAGCGGAGAGGTACTTGTACATGAGAGCGGAGAGGTACTTGTACATGGAGCGGAGAGGTACTTGTACATTGAGCGGAGAGGTACTGTCGACACTTGTACATTCAGCGGAGAGGTACTTGTACATGGAGCGGAGAGGTACTGTCGATACTTGACATTGAGCGGAGAGGTACTTGTACATGGAGCGGAGAGGTATTTGTACATTGAGCGGAGAGGTACTTGTACATTGAGCGGAGAGGTACTGTCGACACTTGTACATTCAGCGGAGAGCTACTTGTACATGGAGCGGAGAGGTATTTGTACATTGAGCGGAGAGGTACTTGTACATGGAGCGGAGAGGTACTTGTACATAGAGCGGAGAGGTACTTATACATGGAGCGGAGAGGTATTTGTACATTGAGCGGAGAGGTACTTGTACATGGAGCGGAGAGGTACTTGTACATGAGAGCGGAGAGGTATTTGTACATGGAGCGGAAAGGTACTGTCGACACTTGTACATTGAGCGGAGAGCTACTTGTACATGGAGCGGAGAGGTACTTGTACATGAGAGCGGAGAGGTACTTGTACATGGAGCGGAGAGGTATTTGTACATGGAGCGGAGAGGTACTGTCGACACTTGACATTGAGCGGAGAGGTACTTGTACATGGAGCGGAGAGGTACTTGTACATGAGAGCGGAGAGGTATTTGTACATGGAGCGGAGAGGTACTGTCGACACTTGACATTGGACGGAGAGGTACTTGTACATGGAGCGGAGAGGTACTTGTACATGGAGCGGAGAGGTACTTGTACATGGACCGGAGAGGTACTTGTACATGGAGCGGAGAGGTACTTGTACATGGAGCGGAGATGTACTTGTACATTGAGCGGAGAGGTACTTGTACATGGAGCAGAGATGTACTTGTACATGGAGCGGAGATGTACTTGTACATTGAGCGGAGAGGTACTTGTACATGGAGCGGAGAGGTACTTGTACATGGAGCGGAGATGTACTTGTACATGGAGCGGAGAGGTACTTGTACATGGAGCGGAGATGTACTTGTACATTGAGCGGAGAGGTACTTGTACATGGAGCAGAGATGTACTTGTACATGGAGCGGAGAGGTACTTGTACATGGAGCGGAGAGGTACTTGTACATGGAGCGGAGAGGTACTTGTACATGGAGCGGAGAGGTACTTGTACATTGAGCGGAGATGTACTTGTACATGGAGCGGAGAGGTACTTGTACATTGAGCGGAGAGGTACTTGTACATGGAGCGGAGAGGTACTTGTACATGGAGCGGAGAGGTACTTGTACATGGAGCGGAGAGGTACTTGTACATGGAGCGGAGAGGTACTTGTACATTGAGCGGAGATGTACTTGTACATGGAGCGGAGATGTACTTGTACATGGATCGGAGAGGTACTTGTACATGAGAGCGGAGAGGTACTGTCGACACTTGTACATTGAGCGTAGATGTACTGTCGACACTTGTACATTGAGCGGAGAGGTACTTGTACATGGAGCGGAGAGGTACTGTCGACACTTGTACATTGAGCGGAGAGGTACTTGTACATTGAGCGGAGAGGTACTTGTACATGGAGCGCAGAGGTACTTGTACATTGAGCGGAGAGGTACTTGTACATGGAGCGGAGAGGTACTTGTACATGAGAGCGGAGAGGTACTTGTACATGGAGCGGAGAGGTACTGTCGACACTTGTACATTCAGCGGAGAGGTACTTGTACATGGAGCGGAGAGGTACTGTCGATACTTGACATTGAGCGGAGAGGTACTTGTACATGGAGCGGAGAGGTATTTGTACATTGAGCAGAGAGGTACTTGTACATTGAGCGGAGAGGTACTGTCGACACTTGTACATTCAGCGGAGAGCTACTTGTACATGGAGCGGAGAGGTATTTGTACATTGAGCGGAGAGGTACTTGTACATGGAGCGGAGAGGTACTTGTACATAGAGCGGAGAGGTACTTATACATGGAGCGGAGAGGTATTTGTACATTGAGCGGAGAGGTACTTGTACATGGAGCGGAGAGGTACTTGTACATGAGAGCGGAGAGGTATTTGTACATGGAGCGGAAAGGTACTGTCGACACTTGTACATTGAGCGGAGAGCTACTTGTACATGGAGCGGAGAGGTACTTGTACATGAGAGCGGAGAGGTACTTGTACATGGAGCGGAGAGGTATTTGTACATGGAGCGGAGAGGTACTGTCGACACTTGACATTGAGCGGAGAGGTACTTGTACATGGAGCGGAGAGGTACTTGTACATGAGAGCGGAGAGGTATTTGTACATGGAGCGGAGAGGTACTGTCGACACTTGACATTGAGCGGAGAGGTACTTGTACATGGAGCGGAGAGGTACTTGTACATGGAGCGGAGAGGTACTTGTACATGGACCGGAGAGGTACTTGTACATGGAGCGGAGAGGTACTTGTACATGGAGCGGAGATGTACTTGTACATTGAGCGGAGAGGTACTTGTACATGGAGCAGAGATGTACTTGTACATGGAGCGGAGATGTACTTGTACATTGAGCGGAGAGGTACTTGTACATGGAGCGGAGAGGTACTTGTACATGGAGCGGAGATGTACTTGTACATGGAGCGGAGATGTACTTGTACATTGAGCGGAGAGGTACTTGTACATGGAGCAGAGATGTACTTGTACATGGAGCGGAGAGGTGCTTGTACATGGAGCGGAGAGGTACTTGTACATGGAGCGGAGAGGTACTTGTACATGGAGCGGAGAGGTACTTGTACATTGAGCGGAGAGGTACTTGTACATGGAGCGGAGAGGTACTTGTACATTGAGCGGAGAGGTACTTGTACATGGAGCGGAGAGGTACTTGTACATGGAGCGGAGAGGTACTTGTACATGGAGCGGAGAGGTACTTGTACATGGAGCGGAGAGGTACTTGTACATGGAGCGGAGAGGTACTTGTACATTGAGCGGAGATGTACTTGTACATGGAGCGGAGATGTACTTGTACATGGATCGGAGAGGTACTTGTACATGAGAGCGGAGAGGTACTGTCGACACTTGTACATTGAGCGTAGAGGTACTGTCGACACTTGTACATTGAGCGGAGAGGTACTTGTACATGGAGCGGAGAGGTACTGTCGACACTTGTACATTGAGCGGAGAGGTACTTGTACATTGAGCGGAGAGGTACTTGTACATGGAGCGCAGAGGTACTTGTACATTGAGCGGAGAGGTACTTGTACATGGAGCGGAGAGGTACTTGTACATGAGAGCGGAGAGGTACTTGTACATGGAGCGGAGAGGTACTTGTACATTGAGCGGAGAGGTACTGTCGACACTTGTACATTCAGCGGAGAGGTACTTGTACATGGAGCGGAGAGGTACTGTCGATACTTGACATTGAGCGGAGAGGTACTTGTACATGGAGCGGATAGGTATTTGTACATTGAGCGGAGAGGTACTTGTACATTGAGCGGAGAGGTACTGTCGACACTTGTACATTCAGCGGAGAGCTACTTGTACATGGAGCGGAGAGGTATTTGTACATTGAGCGGAGAGGTACTTGTACATGGAGCGGAGAGGTACTTGTACATAGAGCGGAGAGGTACTTATACATGGAGCGGAGAGGTATTTGTACATTGAGCGGAGAGGTACTTGTACATGGAGCGGAGAGGTACTTGTACATGAGAGCGGAGAGGTATTTGTACATGGAGCGGAAAGGTACTGTCGACACTTGTACATTGAGCGGAGAGCTACTTGTACATGGAGCGGAGAGGTACTTGTACATGAGAGCGGAGAGGTACTTGTACATGGAGCGGAGAGGTATTTGTACATGGAGCGGAGAGGTACTGTCGACACTTGACATTGAGCGGAGAGGTACTTGTACATGGAGCGGAGAGGTACTTGTACATGAGAGCGGAGAGGTATTTGTACATGGAGCGGAGAGGTACTGTCGACACTTGACATTGAGCGGAGAGGTACTTGTACATGGAGCGGAGAGGTACTTGTACATGGAGCGGAGAGGTACTTGTACATGGACCGGAGAGGTACTTGTACATGGAGCGGAGAGGTACTTGTACATGGAGCGGAGAGGTACTTGTACATTGAGCGGAGAGGTACTGGTACATGGAGCGGAGATGTACTTGTACATTGAGCGGAGAGGTACTTGTACATGGAGCGGAGAGGTACTTGTACATTGAGCGGAGAGGTACTTGTACATTGAGCGGAGACGTACTTGTACATTGAGCGGAGATGTACTTGTACATTGAGCGGAGATGTACTTGTACATTGAGCGGAGAGGTACTGGTACATGGAGCGGAGAGGTACTTGTACATGGAGCGGAGAGGTATTTGTACATGGAGCGGAGAGGTATTTGTACATGGAGCGGAGAGGTACTTGTACATTGAGCGGAGAGGTACTTGTACATGGAGCGGAGAGGTACTTGTACATGGAGCGGAGAGGTACTTGTACATGTAGCGGAGAGGTGCTTGTACATGGAGCGGAGAGGTACTTGTACATGGAGCGGAGAGGTATTTGTACATGGAGCGGAGAGGTACTTGTACATGGAGCGGAGAGGTACTTGTACATTCAGCGGAGAGGTACTTGTACATTGAGCGGAGAGGTACTTGTAGATGGAGCGGAGAGGTACTGTCGACACTTGTACATTGAGCGGAGAGGTACTTGTACATGGAGCGGAGAGGTACTTGTACATGGAGCGGAGAGGTACTGTCGACACTTGTACATTGAGCGGAGAGGTACTTGTACATGGAGCGGAGAGGTACTTGTACATGGAGCGGAGATGTACTTGTACAGGGAGCGGAGAGGTACTTGTACATTGAGCGGAGAGGTACTTGTACATGGAGCGGAGAGGTACTTGTACATGGAGCGGAGAGGTACTTGTACATGGAGCGGAGAGGTACTTGTACATTGAGCGGAGAGGTACTTGTACATGGAGCGGAGAGGTACTTGTACATGGAGCGGAGAGGTACTTGTACATGGAGCGGAGAGGTACTTGTACATTGAGCGGAGAGGTACTTGTACATGGAGCGGAGAGGTACTTGTACATGGAGCGGAGAGGTACTTGTACATGGAGCGGAGAGGTACTTGTACATGGAGCGGAGAGGTACTTGTACATTGAGCGGAGATGTACTTGTACATGGAGCGGAGATGTACTTGTACATGGATCGGAGAGGTACTTGTACATGAGAGCGGAGAGGTACTGTCGACACTTGTACATTGAGCGTAGAGGTACTGTCGACACTTGTACATTGAGCGGAGAGGTACTTGTACATGGAGCGGAGAGGTACTGTCGACACTTGACATTGGACGGAGAGGTACTTGTACATGGAGCGGAGAGGTACTTGTACATGGAGCGGAGAGGTACTTGTACATGGAGCGGAGAGGTACTTGTACATTGAGCGGAGAGGTACTTGTACATGGAGCGGAGAGGTACTTGTACATGGAGCGGAGATGTACTTGTACATGGAGCGGAGATGTACTTGTACATGGAGCGGAGAGGTACTTGTACATGGAGCGGAGAGGTACTTATACATTGAGCGGAGACGTACTTGTACATGGAGCGGAGATGTACTTGTACATTGAGCGGAGAGGTACTTGTACATTGAGCGGAGAGGTACTGGTACATGGAGCGGAGATGTACTTGTACATTGAGCGGAGAGGTACTTGTACATGGAGCGGAGAGGTACTTGTACATTGAGCGGAGAGGTACTTGTACATTGAGCGGAGACGTACTTGTACATTGAGCGGAGATGTACTTGTACATTGAGCGGAGATGTACTTGTACATTGAGCGGAGAGGTACTGGTACATGGAGCGGAGAGGTACTTGTACATGGAGAGGAGAGGTATTTGTACATGGAGCGGAGAGGTATTTGTACATGGAGCGGAGAGGTACTTGTACATTGAGCGGAGAGGTACTTGTACATGGAGCGGAGAGGTACTTGTACATGGAGCGGAGAGGTACTTGTACATGTAGCGGAGAGGTGCTTGTACATGGAGCGGAGAGGTACTTGTACATGGAGCGGAGAGGTATTTGTACATGGAGCGGAGAGGTACTTGTACATGGAGCGGAGAGGTACTTGTACATGTAGCGGAGAGGTGCTTGTACATGGAGCGGAGAGGTACTTGTACATGGAGCGGAGAGGTATTTGTACATGGAGCGGAGAGGTACTTGTACATGGAGCGGAGAGGTACTTGTACATTCAGCGGAGAGGTACTTGTACATTGAGCGGAGAGGTACTTGTAGATGGAGCGGAGAGGTACTGTCGACACTTGTACATTGAGCGGAGAGGTACTTGTACATGGAGCGGAGAGGTACTTGTACATGGAGCGGAGAGGTACTGTCGACACTTGTACATTGAGCGGAGAGGTACTTGTACATGGAGCGGAGAGGTACTTGTACATGGAGCGGAGATGTACTTGTACAGGGAGCGGAGAGGTACTTGTACATTGAGCGGAGAGGTACTTGTACATGGAGCGGAGAGGTACTTGTACATGGAGCGGAGAGGTACTTGTACATGGAGCGGAGAGGTACTTGTACATTGAGCGGAGAGGTACTTGTACATGGAGCGGAGAGGTACTTGTACATGGAGCGGAGAGGTACTTGTACATGGAGCGGAGAGGTACTTGTACATTGAGCGGAGAGGTACTTGTACATGGAGCGGAGAGGTACTTGTACATGGAGCGGAGAGGTACTTGTACATGGAGCGGAGAGGTACTTGTACATGGAGCGGAGAGGTACTTGTACATTGAGCGGAGATGTACTTGTACATGGAGCGGAGATGTACTTGTACATGGATCGGAGAGGTACTTGTACATGAGAGCGGAGAGGTACTGTCGGCACTTGTACATTGAGCGTAGAGGTACTGTCGACACTTGTACATTGAGCGGAGAGGTACTTGTACATGGAGCGGAGAGGTACTGTCGACACTTGACATTGGACGGAGAGGTACTTGTACATGGAGCGGAGAGGTACTTGTACATGGACCGGAGAGGTACTTGTACATGGAGCGGAGAGGTACTTGTACATGGAGCGGAGATGTACTTGTACATTGAGCGGAGAGGTACTTGTACATGGAGCAGAGATGTACTTGTACATGGAGCGGAGATGTACTTGTACATGGAGCGGAGATGTACTTGTACATTGAGCGGAGAGGTCCTTGTACATGGAGCAGAGATGTACTTGTACATGGAGCGGAGATGTACTTGTACATTGAGCGGAGAGGTACTTGTACATGGAGCGGAGAGGTACTTCTACATTGAGCGGAGAGGTACTTGTACATGGAGCGGAGAGGTACTTGTACATGGAGCGGAGAGGTACTTGTACATGTAGCGGAGAGGTGCTTGTACATGGAGCGGAGAGGTACTTGTACATGGAGCGGAGAGGTATTTGTACATGGAGCGGAGAGGTACTTGTACATGGAGCGGAGAGGTACTTGTACATTCAGCGGAGAGGTACTTGTACATTGAGCGGAGAGGTACTTGTAGATGGAGCGGAGAGGTACTGTCGACACTTGTACATTGAGCGGAGAGGTACTTGTACATGGAGCGGAGAGGTACTTGTACATGGAGCGGAGAGGTACTGTCGACACTTGTACATTGAGCGGAGAGGTACTTGTACATGGAGCGGAGAGGTACTTGTACATGGAGCGGAGATGTACTTGTACAGGGAGCGGAGAGGTACTTGTACATTGAGCGGAGAGGTACTTGTACATGGAGCGGAGAGGTACTTGTACATGGAGCGGAGAGGTACTTGTACATGGAGCGGAGAGGTACTTGTACATTGAGCGGAGAGGTACTTGTACATGGAGCGGAGAGGTACTTGTACATGGAGCGGAGAGGTACTTGTACATGGAGCGGAGAGGTACTTGTACATTGAGCGGAGAGGTACTTGTACATGGAGCGGAGAGGTACTTGTACATGGAGCGGAGAGGTACTTGTACATGGAGCGGAGAGGTACTTGTACATGGAGCGGAGAGGTACTTGTACATTGAGCGGAGATGTACTTGTACATGGATCGGAGAGGTACTTGTACATGAGAGCGGAGAGGTACTGTCGACACTTGTACATTGAGCGTAGAGGTACTGTCGACACTTGTACATTGAGTGGAGAGGTACTTGTACATGGAGCGGAGAGGTACTGTCGACACTTGTACATTGAGCGGAGAGGTACTTGTACATTGAGCGGAGAGGTACTTGTACATGGAGCGCAGAGGTACTTGTACATTGAGCGGAGAGGTACTTGTACATGGAGCGGAGAGGTACTTGTACATGAGAGCGGAGAGGTACTTGTACATGGAGCGGAGAGGTACTTGTACATTGAGCGGAGAGGTACTGTCGACACTTGTACATTCAGCGGAGAGGTACTTGTACATGGAGCGGAGAGGTACTGTCGATACTTGACATTGAGCGGAGAGGTACTTGTACATGGAGCGGAGAGGTACTTGTACATGGAGCGGAGAGGTACTTGTACATGGAGCGGAGAGGTACTTGTACATTGAGCGGAGAGGTACTTGTACATGGAGCGGAGAGGTACTTGTACATGGAGCGGAGATGTACTTGTACATGGAGCGGAGATGTACTTGTACATGGAGCGGAGAGGTACTTGTACATGGAGCGGAGAGGTACTTATACATTGAGCGGAGACGTACTTGTACATGGAGCGGAGATGTACTTGTACATTGAGCGGAGAGGTACTTGTACATTGAGCGGAGAGGTACTGGTACATGGAGCGGAGATGTACTTGTACATTGAGCGGAGAGGTACTTGTACATGGAGCGGAGAGGTACTTGTACATTGAGCGGAGAGGTACTTGTACATTGAGCGGAGACGTACTTGTACATTGAGCGGAGATGTACTTGTACATTGAGCGGAGATGTACTTGTACATTGAGCGGAGAGGTACTGGTATATGGAGCGGAGAGGTACTTGTACATGGAGCGGAGAGGTATTTGTACATGGAGCGGAGAGGTATTTGTACATGGAGCGGAGAGGTACTTGTACATTGAGCGGAGAGGTACTTGTACATGGAGCGGAGAGGTACTTGTACATGGAGCGGAGAGGTACTTGTACATGTAGCGGAGAGGTGCTTGTACATGGAGCGGAGAGGTACTTGTACATGGAGCGGAGAGGTATTTGTACATGGAGCGGAGAGGTACTTGTACATGGAGCGGAGAGGTACTTGTACATTCAGCGGAGAGGTACTTGTACATTGAGCGGAGAGGTACTTGTAGATGGAGCGGAGAGGTACTGTCGACACTTGTACATTGAGCGGAGAGGTACTTGTACATGGAGCAGAGAGGTACTTGTACATGGAGCGGAGAGGTACTGTCGACACTTGTACATTGAGCGGAGAGGTACTTGTACATGGAGCGGAGAGGTACTTGTACATGGAGCGGAGATGTACTTGTACAGGGAGCGGAGAGGTACTTGTACATTGAGCGGAGAGGTACTTGTACATGGAGCGGAGAGGTACTTGTACATGGAGCGGAGAGGTACTTGTACATGGAGCGGAGAGGTACTTGTACATTGAGCGGAGAGGTACTTGTACATGGAGCGGAGAGGTACTTGTACATGGAGCGGAGAGGTACTTGTACATGGAGCGGAGAGGTACTTGTACATTGAGCGGAGAGGTACTTGTACATGGAGCGGAGAGGTACTTGTACATGGAGCGGAGAGGTACTTGTACATGGAGCGGAGAGGTACTTGTACATGGAGCGGAGAGGTACTTGTACATTGAGCGGAGATGTACTTGTACATGGATCGGAGAGGTACTTGTACATGAGAGCGGAGAGGTACTGTCGACACTTGTACATTGAGCGTAGAGGTACTGTCGACACTTGTACATTGAGCGGAGAGGTACTTGTACATGGAGCGGAGAGGTACTGTCGACACTTGTACATTGAGCGGAGAGGTACTTGTACATTGAGCGGAGAGGTACTTGTACATGGAGCGCAGAGGTACTTGTACATTGAGCGGAGAGGTACTTGTACATGGAGCGGAGATGTACTTGTACATGAGAGCGGAGAGGTACTTGTACATGGAGCGGAGAGGTACTTGTACATTGAGCGGAGAGGTACTGTCGACACTTGTACATTCAGCGGAGAGGTACTTGTACATGGAGCGGAGAGGTACTGTCGATACTTGACATTGAGCGGAGAGGTACTTGTACATGGAGCGGAGAGGTACTTGTACATGGAGCGGAGAGGTACTTGTACATGGAGCGGAGAGGTACTTGTACATTGAGCGGAGAGGTACTTGTACATGGAGCGGAGAGGTACTTGTACATTGAGCGGAGAGGTACTTGTACATGGAGCGGAGAGGTACTTGTACATGGAGCGGAGAGGTACTTGTACATGGAGCGGAGAGGTACTTGTACATGGAGCGGAGAGGTACTTGTACATTGAGCGGAGATGTACTTGTACATGGAGCGGAGATGTACTTGTACATGGATCGGAGAGGTACTTGTACATGAGAGCGGAGAGGTACTGTCGACACTTGTACATTCAGCGGAGAGGTACTTGTACATTGAGCGTAGAGGTACTGTCGACACTTGTACATTGAGCGGAGAGGTACTTGTACATGGAGCGGAGAGGTACTGTCGACACTTGTACATTGAGCGGAGAGGTACTTGTACATTGAGCGGAGAGGTACTTGTACATGGAGCGCAGAGGTACTTGTACATTGAGCGGAGAGGTACTTGTACATGGAGCGGAGAGGTACTTGTACATGAGAGCGGAGAGGTACTTGTACATGGAGCGGATAGGTACTTGTACATTGAGCAGAGAGGTACTGTCGACACTTGTACATTCAGCGGAGAGGTACTTGTACATGGAGCGGAGAGGTACTGTCGATACTTGACATTGAGCGGAGAGGTACTTGTACATGGAGCGGAGAGGTATTTGTACATTGAGCGGAGAGGTACTTGTACATTGAGCGGAGAGGTACTGTCGACACTTGTACATTCAGCGGAGAGCTACTTGTACATGGAGCGGAGAGGTATTTGTACATTGAGCGGAGAGGTACTTGTACATGGAGCGGAGAGGTACTTGTACATAGAGCGGAGAGGTACGTATACATGGAGCGGAGAGGTATTTGTACATTGAGCGGAGAGGTACTTGTACATGGAGCGGAGAGGTACTTGTACATGAGAGCGGAGAGGTATTTGTACATGGAGCGGAAAGGTACTGTCGACACTTGTACATTGAGCGGAGAGCTACTTGTACATGGAGCGGAGAGGTACTTGTACATGAGAGCGGAGAGGTACTTGTACATGGAGCGGAGAGGTATTTGTACATGGAGCGGAGAGGTACTGTCGACACTTGACATTGAGCGGAGAGGTACTTGTACATGGAGCGGAGAGGTACTTGTACATGAGAGCGGAGAGGTATTTGTACATGGAGCGGAGAGGTACTGTCGACACTTGACATTGGACGGAGAGGTACTTGTACATGGAGCGGAGAGGTACTTGTACATGGAGCGGAGAGGTACTTGTACATGGACCGGAGAGGTACTTGTACATGGAGCGGAGAGGTACTTGTACATGGAGCGGAGATGTACTTGTACATTGAGCGGAGAGGTACTTGTACATGGAGCAGAGATGTACTTGTACATGGAGCGGAGATGTACTTGTACATTGAGCGGAGAGGTACTTGTACATGGAGCGGAGAGGTACTTGTACATTGAGCGGAGAGGTACTTGTACATGGAGCGGAGAGGTACTTGTACATGGAGCGGAGAGGTACTTGTACATGTAGCGGAGAGGTGCTTGTACATGGAGCGGAGAGGTACTTGTACATGGAGCGGAGAGGTATTTGTACATGGAGCGGAGAGGTACTTGTACATGGAGCGGAGAGGTACTTGTACATTCAGCGGAGAGGTACTTGTACATTGAGCGGAGAGGTACTTGTAGATGGAGCGGAGAGGTACTGTCGACACTTGTACATTGAGCGGAGAGGTACTTGTACATGGAGCGGAGAGGTACTTGTACATGGAGCGGAGAGGTACTGTCGACACTTGTACATTGAGCGGAGAGGTACTTGTACATGGAGCGGAGAGGTACTTGTACATGGAGCGGAGATGTACTTGTACAGGGAGCGGAGAGGTACTTGTACATTGAGCGGAGAGGTACTTGTACATGGAGCGGAGAGGTACTTGTACATGGAGCGGAGAGGTACTTGTACATGGAGCGGAGAGGTACTTGTACATTGAGCGGAGAGGTACTTGTACATGGAGCGGAGAGGTACTTGTACATGGAGCGGAGAGGTACTTGTACATGGAGTCGAGAGGTACTTGTACATTGAGCGGAGAGGTACTTGTACATGGAGCGGAGAGGTACTTGTACATGGAGCGGAGAGGTACTTGTACATGGAGCGGAGAGGTACTTGTACATGGAGCGGAGAGGTACTTGTACATTGAGCGGAGATGTACTTGTACATGGATCGGAGAGGTACTTGTACATGAGAGCGGAGAGGTACTGTCGACACTTGTACATTGAGCGTAGAGGTACTGTCGACACTTGTACATTGAGTGGAGAGGTACTTGTACATGGAGCGGAGAGGTACTGTCGACACTTGTACATTGAGCGGAGAGGTACTTGTACATTGAGCGGAGAGGTACTTGTACATGGAGCGCAGAGGTACTTGTACATTGAGCGGAGAGGTACTTGTACATGGAGCGGAGAGGTACTTGTACATGAGAGCGGAGAGGTACTTGTACATGGAGCGGAGAGGTACTTGTACATTGAGCGGAGAGGTACTGTCGACACTTGTACATTCAGCGGAGAGGTACTTGTACATGGAGCGGAGAGGTACTGTCGATACTTGACATTGAGCGGAGAGGTACTTGTACATGGAGCGTAGAGGTACTTGTACATGGAGCGGAGAGGTACTTGTACATGGAGCGGAGAGGTACTTGTACATTGAGCGGAGAGGTACTTGTACATGGAGCGGAGAGGTACTTGTACATTGAGCAGAGAGGTACTTGTACATGGAGCGGAGAGGTACTTGTACATGGAGCGGAGAGGTACTTGTACATGGAGCGGAGAGGTACTTGTACATGGAGCGGAGAGGTACTTGTACATTGAGCGGAGATGTACTTGTACATGGAGCGGAGATGTACTTGTACATGGATCGGAGAGGTACTTGTACATGAGAGCGGAGAGGTACTGTCGACACTTGTACATTCAGCGGAGAGGTACTTGTACATTGAGCGTAGAGGTACTGTCGACACTTGTACATTGAGCGGAGAGGTACTTGTACATGGAGCGGAGAGGTACTGTCGACACTTGTACATTGAGCGGAGAGGTACTTGTACATTGAGCGGAGAGGTACTTGTACATGGAGCGCAGAGGTACTTGTACATTGAGCGGAGAGGTACTTGTACATGGAGCGGAGAGGTACTTGTACATGAGAGCGGAGAGGTACTTGTACATGGAGCGGAGAGGTACTTGTACATTGAGCGGAGAGGTACTGTCGACACTTGTACATTCAGCGGAGAGGTACTTGTACATGGAGCGGAGAGGTACTGTCGATACTTGACATTGAGCGGAGAGGTACTTGTACATGGAGCGGAGAGGTATTTGTACATTGAGCGGAGAGGTACTTGTACATTGAGCGGAGAGGTACTGTCGACACTTGTACATTCAGCGGAGAGCTACTTGTACATGGAGCGGAGAGGTATTTGTACATTGAGCGGAGAGGTACTTGTACATGGAGCGGAGAGGTACTTGTACATAGAGCGGAGAGGTACTTATACATGGAGCGGAGAGGTATTTGTACATTGAGCGGAGAGGTACTTGTACATGGAGCGGAGAGGTACTTGTACATGAGAGCGGAGAGGTATTTGTACATGGAGCGGAAAGGTACTGTCGACACTTGTACATTGAGCGGAGAGCTACTTGTACATGGAGCGGAGAGGTACTTGTACATGAGAGCGGAGAGGTACTTGTACATGGAGCGGAGAGGTATTTGTACATGGAGCGGAGAGGTACTGTCGACACTTGACATTGAGCGGAGAGGTACTTGTACATGGAGCGGAGAGGTACTTGTACATGAGAGCGGAGAGGTATTTGTACATGGAGCGGAGAGGTACTGTCGACACTTGACATTGGACGGAGAGGTACTTGTACATGGAGCGGAGAGGTACTTGTACATGGAGCGGAGAGGTACTTGTACATGGACCGGAGAGGTACTTGTACATGGAGCGGAGAGGTACTTGTACATGGAGCGGAGATGTACTTGTACATTGAGCGGAGAGGTACTTGTACATGGAGCAGAGATGTACTTGTACATGGAGCGGAGATGTACTTGTACATTGAGCGGAGAGGTACTTGTACATGGAGCGGAGAGGTACTTGTACATGGAGCGGAGATGTACTTGTACATGGAGCGGAGAGGTACTTGTACATGGAGCGGAGATGTACTTGTACATTGAGCGGAGAGGTACTTGTACATGGAGCAGAGATGTACTTGTACATGGAGCGGAGAGGTACTTGTACATGGAGCGGAGAGGTACTTGTACATGGAGCGGAGAGGTACTTGTACATGGAGCGGAGAGGTACTTGTACATTGAGCGGAGATGTACTTGTACATGGAGCGGAGAGGTACTTGTACATTGAGCGGAGAGGTACTTGTACATGGAGCGGAGAGGTACTTGTACATGGAGCGGAGAGGTACTTGTACATGGAGCGGAGAGGTACTTGTACATGGAGCGGAGAGGTACTTGTACATTGAGCGGAGATGTACTTGTACATGGAGCGGAGATGTACTTGTACATGGATCGGAGAGGTACTTGTACATGAGAGCGGAGAGGTACTGTCGACACTTGTACATTGAGCGTAGATGTACTGTCGACACTTGTACATTGAGCGGAGAGGTACTTGTACATGGAGCGGAGAGGTACTGTCGACACTTGTACATTGAGCGGAGAGGTACTTGTACATTGAGCGGAGAGGTACTTGTACATGGAGCGCAGAGGTACTTGTACATTGAGCGGAGAGGTACTTGTACATGGAGCGGAGAGGTACTTGTACATGAGAGCGGAGAGGTACTTGTACATGGAGCGGAGAGGTACTGTCGACACTTGTACATTCAGCGGAGAGGTACTTGTACATGGAGCGGAGAGGTACTGTCGATACTTGACATTGAGCGGAGAGGTACTTGTACATGGAGCGGAGAGGTATTTGTACATTGAGCAGAGAGGTACTTGTACATTGAGCGGAGAGGTACTGTCGACACTTGTACATTCAGCGGAGAGCTACTTGTACATGGAGCGGAGAGGTATTTGTACATTGAGCGGAGAGGTACTTGTACATGGAGCGGAGAGGTACTTGTACATAGAGCGGAGAGGTACTTATACATGGAGCGGAGAGGTATTTGTACATTGAGCGGAGAGGTACTTGTACATGGAGCGGAGAGGTACTTGTACATGAGAGCGGAGAGGTATTTGTACATGGAGCGGAAAGGTACTGTCGACACTTGTACATTGAGCGGAGAGCTACTTGTACATGGAGCGGAGAGGTACTTGTACATGAGAGCGGAGAGGTACTTGTACATGGAGCGGAGAGGTATTTGTACATGGAGCGGAGAGGTACTGTCGACACTTGACATTGAGCGGAGAGGTACTTGTACATGGAGCGGAGAGGTACTTGTACATGAGAGCGGAGAGGTATTTGTACATGGAGCGGAGAGGTACTGTCGACACTTGACATTGAGCGGAGAGGTACTTGTACATGGAGCGGAGAGGTACTTGTACATGGAGCGGAGAGGTACTTGTACATGGACCGGAGAGGTACTTGTACATGGAGCGGAGAGGTACTTGTACATGGAGCGGAGATGTACTTGTACATTGAGCGGAGAGGTACTTGTACATGGAGCAGAGATGTACTTGTACATGGAGCGGAGATGTACTTGTACATTGAGCGGAGAGGTACTTGTACATGGAGCGGAGAGGTACTTGTACATGGAGCGGAGATGTACTTGTACATGGAGCGGAGATGTACTTGTACATTGAGCGGAGAGGTACTTGTACATGGAGCAGAGATGTACTTGTACATGGAGCGGAGAGGTGCTTGTACATGGAGCGGAGAGGTACTTGTACATGGAGCGGAGAGGTACTTGTACATGGAGCGGAGAGGTACTTGTACATTGAGCGGAGAGGTACTTGTACATGGAGCGGAGAGGTACTTGTACATTGAGCGGAGAGGTACTTGTACATGGAGCGGAGAGGTACTTGTACATGGAGCGGAGAGGTACTTGTACATGGAGCGGAGAGGTACTTGTACATGGAGCGGAGAGGTACTTGTACATGGAGCGGAGAGGTACTTGTACATTGAGCGGAGATGTACTTGTACATGGAGCGGAGATGTACTTGTACATGGATCGGAGAGGTACTTGTACATGAGAGCGGAGAGGTACTGTCGACACTTGTACATTGAGCGTAGAGGTACTGTCGACACTTGTACATTGAGCGGAGAGGTACTTGTACATGGAGCGGAGAGGTACTGTCGACACTTGTACATTGAGCGGAGAGGTACTTGTACATTGAGCGGAGAGGTACTTGTACATGGAGCGCAGAGGTACTTGTACATTGAGCGGAGAGGTACTTGTACATGGAGCGGAGAGGTACTTGTACATGAGAGCGGAGAGGTACTTGTACATGGAGCGGAGAGGTACTTGTACATTGAGCGGAGAGGTACTGTCGACACTTGTACATTCAGCGGAGAGGTACTTGTACATGGAGCGGAGAGGTACTGTCGATACTTGACATTGAGCGGAGAGGTACTTGTACATGGAGCGGATAGGTATTTGTACATTGAGCGGAGAGGTACTTGTACATTGAGCGGAGAGGTACTGTCGACACTTGTACATTCAGCGGAGAGCTACTTGTACATGGAGCGGAGAGGTATTTGTACATTGAGCGGAGAGGTACTTGTACATGGAGCGGAGAGGTACTTGTACATAGAGCGGAGAGGTACTTATACATGGAGCGGAGAGGTATTTGTACATTGAGCGGAGAGGTACTTGTACATGGAGCGGAGAGGTACTTGTACATGAGAGCGGAGAGGTATTTGTACATGGAGCGGAAAGGTACTGTCGACACTTGTACATTGAGCGGAGAGCTACTTGTACATGGAGCGGAGAGGTACTTGTACATGAGAGCGGAGAGGTACTTGTACATGGAGCGGAGAGGTATTTGTACATGGAGCGGAGAGGTACTGTCGACACTTGACATTGAGCGGAGAGGTACTTGTACATGGAGCGGAGAGGTACTTGTACATGAGAGCGGAGAGGTATTTGTACATGGAGCGGAGAGGTACTGTCGACACTTGACATTGAGCGGAGAGGTACTTGTACATGGAGCGGAGAGGTACTTGTACATGGAGCGGAGAGGTACTTGTACATGGACCGGAGAGGTACTTGTACATGGAGCGGAGAGGTACTTGTACATGGAGCGGAGAGGTACTTGTACATTGAGCGGAGAGGTACTGGTACATGGAGCGGAGATGTACTTGTACATTGAGCGGAGAGGTACTTGTACATGGAGCGGAGAGGTACTTGTACATTGAGCGGAGAGGTACTTGTACATTGAGCGGAGACGTACTTGTACATTGAGCGGAGATGTACTTGTACATTGAGCGGAGATGTACTTGTACATTGAGCGGAGAGGTACTGGTACATGGAGCGGAGAGGTACTTGTACATGGAGCGGAGAGGTATTTGTACATGGAGCGGAGAGGTATTTGTACATGGAGCGGAGAGGTACTTGTACATTGAGCGGAGAGGTACTTGTACATGGAGCGGAGAGGTACTTGTACATGGAGCGGAGAGGTACTTGTACATGTAGCGGAGAGGTGCTTGTACATGGAGCGGAGAGGTACTTGTACATGGAGCGGAGAGGTATTTGTACATGGAGCGGAGAGGTACTTGTACATGGAGCGGAGAGGTACTTGTACATTCAGCGGAGAGGTACTTGTACATTGAGCGGAGAGGTACTTGTAGATGGAGCGGAGAGGTACTGTCGACACTTGTACATTGAGCGGAGAGGTACTTGTACATGGAGCGGAGAGGTACTTGTACATGGAGCGGAGAGGTACTGTCGACACTTGTACATTGAGCGGAGAGGTACTTGTACATGGAGCGGAGAGGTACTTGTACATGGAGCGGAGATGTACTTGTACAGGGAGCGGAGAGGTACTTGTACATTGAGCGGAGAGGTACTTGTACATGGAGCGGAGAGGTACTTGTACATGGAGCGGAGAGGTACTTGTACATGGAGCGGAGAGGTACTTGTACATTGAGCGGAGAGGTACTTGTACATGGAGCGGAGAGGTACTTGTACATGGAGCGGAGAGGTACTTGTACATGGAGCGGAGAGGTACTTGTACATTGAGCGGAGAGGTACTTGTACATGGAGCGGAGAGGTACTTGTACATGGAGCGGAGAGGTACTTGTACATGGAGCGGAGAGGTACTTGTACATGGAGCGGAGAGGTACTTGTACATTGAGCGGAGATGTACTTGTACATGGAGCGGAGATGTACTTGTACATGGATCGGAGAGGTACTTGTACATGAGAGCGGAGAGGTACTGTCGACACTTGTACATTGAGCGTAGAGGTACTGTCGACACTTGTACATTGAGCGGAGAGGTACTTGTACATGGAGCGGAGAGGTACTGTCGACACTTGACATTGGACGGAGAGGTACTTGTACATGGAGCGGAGAGGTACTTGTACATGGAGCGGAGAGGTACTTGTACATGGACCGGAGAGGTACTTGTACATGGAGCGGAGAGGTACTTGTACATGGAGCGGAGATGTACTTGTACATTGAGCGGAGAGGTACTTGTACATGGAGCAGAGATGTACTTGTACATGGAGCGGAGATGTACTTGTACATTGAGCGGAGAGGTACTTGTACATGGAGCGGAGAGGTACTTGTACATTGAGCGGAGAGGTACTTGTACATGGAGCGGAGAGGTACTTGTACATGGAGCGGAGAGGTACTTGTACATGTAGCGGAGAGGTGCTTGTACATGGAGCGGAGAGGTACTTGTACATGGAGCGGAGAGGTATTTGTACATGGAGCGGAGAGGTACTTGTACATGGAGCGGAGAGGTACTTGTACATTCAGCGGAGAGGTACTTGTACATTGAGCGGAGAGGTACTTGTAGATGGAGCGGAGAGGTACTGTCGACACTTGTACATTGAGCGGAGAGGTACTTGTACATGGAGCGGAGAGGTACTTGTACATGGAGCGGAGAGGTACTGTCGACACTTGTACATTGAGCGGAGAGGTACTTGTACATGGAGCGGAGAGGTACTTGTACATGGAGCGGAGATGTACTTGTACAGGGAGCGGAGAGGTACTTGTACATTGAGCGGAGAGGTACTTGTACATGGAGCGGAGAGGTACTTGTACATGGAGCGGAGAGGTACTTGTACATGGAGCGGAGAGGTACTTGTACATTGAGCGGAGAGGTACTTGTACATGGAGCGGAGAGGTACTTGTACATGGAGCGGAGAGGTACTTGTACATGGAGCGGAGAGGTACTTGTACATTGAGCGGAGAGGTACTTGTACATGGAGCGGAGAGGTACTTGTACATGGAGCGGAGAGGTACTTGTACATGGAGCGGAGAGGTACTTGTACATGGAGCGGAGAGGTACTTGTACATTGAGCGGAGATGTACTTGTACATGGATCGGAGAGGTACTTGTACATGAGAGCGGAGAGGTACTGTCGACACTTGTACATTGAGCGTAGAGGTACTGTCGACACTTGTACATTGAGTGGAGAGGTACTTGTACATGGAGCGGAGAGGTACTGTCGACACTTGTACATTGAGCGGAGAGGTACTTGTACATTGAGCGGAGAGGTACTTGTACATGGAGCGCAGAGGTACTTGTACATTGAGCGGAGAGGTACTTGTACATGGAGCGGAGAGGTACTTGTACATGAGAGCGGAGAGGTACTTGTACATGGAGCGGAGAGGTACTTGTACATTGAGCGGAGAGGTACTGTCGACACTTGTACATTCAGCGGAGAGGTACTTGTACATGGAGCGGAGAGGTACTGTCGATACTTGACATTGAGCGGAGAGGTACTTGTACATGGAGCGGAGAGGTACTTGTACATGGAGCGGAGAGGTACTTGTACATGGAGCGGAGAGGTACTTGTACATTGAGCGGAGAGGTACTTGTACATGGAGCGGAGAGGTACTTGTACATTGAGCGGAGAGGTACTTGTACATGGAGCGGAGAGGTACTTGTACATGGAGCGGAGAGGTACTTGTACATGGAGCGGAGAGGTACTTGTACATGGAGCGGAGAGGTACTTGTACATTGAGCGGAGATGTACTTGTACATGGAGCGGAGATGTACTTGTACATGGATCGGAGAGGTACTTGTACATGAGAGCGGAGAGGTACTGTCGACACTTGTACATTCAGCGGAGAGGTACTTGTACATTGAGCGTAGAGGTACTGTCGACACTTGTACATTGAGCGGAGAGGTACTTGTACATGGAGCGGAGAGGTACTGTCGACACTTGTACATTGAGCGGAGAGGTACTTGTACATTGAGCGGAGAGGTACTTGTACATGGAGCGCAGAGGTACTTGTACATTGAGCGGAGAGGTACTTGTACATGGAGCGGAGAGGTACTTGTACATGAGAGCGGAGAGGTACTTGTACATGGAGCGGAGAGGTACTTGTACATTGAGCGGAGAGGTACTGTCGACACTTGTACATTCAGCGGAGAGGTACTTGTACATGGAGCGGAGAGGTACTGTCGATACTTGACATTGAGCGGAGAGGTACTTGTACATGGAGCGGAGAGGTATTTGTACATTGAGCGGAGAGGTACTTGTACATTGAGCGGAGAGGTACTGTCGACACTTGTACATTCAGCGGAGAGCTACTTGTACATGGAGCGGAGAGGTATTTGTACATTGAGCGGAGAGGTACTTGTACATGGAGCGGAGAGGTACTTGTACATAGAGCGGAGAGGTACTTATACATGGAGCGGAGAGGTATTTGTACATTGAGCGGAGAGGTACTTGTACATGGAGCGGAGAGGTACTTGTACATGAGAGCGGAGAGGTATTTGTACATGGAGCGGAAAGGTACTGTCGACACTTGTACATTGAGCGGAGAGCTACTTGTACATGGAGCGGAGAGGTACTTGTACATGAGAGCGGAGAGGTACTTGTACATGGAGCGGAGAGGTATTTGTACATGGAGCGGAGAGGTACTGTCGACACTTGACATTGAGCGGAGAGGTACTTGTACATGGAGCGGAGAGGTACTTGTACATGAGAGCGGAGAGGTATTTGTACATGGAGCGGAGAGGTACTGTCGACACTTGACATTGGACGGAGAGGTACTTGTACATGGAGCGGAGAGGTACTTGTACATGGAGCGGAGAGGTACTTGTACATGGACCGGAGAGGTACTTGTACATGGAGCGGAGAGGTACTTGTACATGGAGCGGAGATGTACTTGTACATTGAGCGGAGAGGTACTTGTACATGGAGCAGAGATGTACTTGTACATGGAGCGGAGATGTACTTGTACATTGAGCGGAGAGGTACTTGTACATGGAGCGGAGAGGTACTTGTACATGGAGCGGAGATGTACTTGTACATGGAGCGGAGAGGTACTTGTACATGGAGCGGAGATGTACTTGTACATTGAGCGGAGAGGTACTTGTACATGGAGCAGAGATGTACTTGTACATGGAGCGGAGAGGTACTTGTACATGGAGCGGAGAGGTACTTGTACATGGAGCGGAGAGGTACTTGTACATGGAGCGGAGAGGTACTTGTACATTGAGCGGAGATGTACTTGTACATGGAGCGGAGAGGTACTTGTACATTGAGCGGAGAGGTACTTGTACATGGAGCGGAGAGGTACTTGTACATGGAGCGGAGAGGTACTTGTACATGGAGCGGAGAGGTACTTGTACATGGAGCGGAGAGGTACTTGTACATTGAGCGGAGATGTACTTGTACATGGAGCGGAGATGTACTTGTACATGGATCGGAGAGGTACTTGTACATGAGAGCGGAGAGGTACTGTCGACACTTGTACATTGAGCGTAGAGGTACTGTCGACACTTGTACATTGAGCGGAGAGGTACTTGTACATGGAGCGGAGAGGTACTGTCGACACTTGTACATTGAGCGGAGAGGTACTTGTACATGGAGCGGAGAGGTACTGTCGACACTTGTACATGAGAGCGGAGAGGTACTTGTACATGGAGCGGAGAGGTATTTGTACATGGAGCGGAGAGGTACTGTCGACACTTGACATTGAGCGGAGAGGTACTTGTACATGGAGCGGAGAGGTACTTGTACATGAGAGCGGAGAGGTATTTGTACATGGAGCGGAGAGGTACTGTCGACACTTGACATTGAGCGGAGAGGTACTTGTACATGGAGCGGAGAGGTACTTGTACATGGAGCGGAGAGGTACTTGTACATGGACCGGAGAGGTACTTGTACATGGAGCGGAGAGGTACTTGTACATGGAGCGGAGAGGTACTTGTACATTGAGCGGAGAGGTACTGGTACATGGAGCGGAGATGTACTTGTACATTGAGCGGAGAGGTACTTGTACATGGAGCGGAGAGGTACTTGTACATTGAGCGGAGAGGTACTTGTACATTGAGCGGAGACGTACTTGTACATTGAGCGGAGATGTACTTGTACATTGAGCGGAGATGTACTTGTACATTGAGCGGAGAGGTACTGGTACATGGAGCGGAGAGGTACTTGTACATGGAGCGGAGAGGTATTTGTACATGGAGCGGAGAGGTATTTGTACATGGAGCGGAGAGGTACTTGTACATTGAGCGGAGAGGTACTTGTACATGGAGCGGAGAGGTACTTGTACATGGAGCGGAGAGGTACTTGTACATGTAGCGGAGAGGTGCTTGTACATGGAGCGGAGAGGTACTTGTACATGGAGCGGAGAGGTATTTGTACATGGAGCGGAGAGGTACTTGTACATGGAGCGGAGAGGTACTTGTACATTCAGCGGAGAGGTACTTGTACATTGAGCGGAGAGGTACTTGTAGATGGAGCGGAGAGGTACTGTCGACACTTGTACATTGAGCGGAGAGGTACTTGTACATGGAGCGGAGAGGTACTTGTACATGGAGCGGAGAGGTACTGTCGACACTTGTACATTGAGCGGAGAGGTACTTGTACATGGAGCGGAGAGGTACTTGTACATGGAGCGGAGATGTACTTGTACAGGGAGCGGAGAGGTACTTGTACATTGAGCGGAGAGGTACTTGTACATGGAGCGGAGAGGTACTTGTACATGGAGCGGAGAGGTACTTGTACATGGAGCGGAGAGGTACTTGTACATTGAGCGGAGAGGTACTTGTACATGGAGCGGAGAGGTACTTGTACATGGAGCGGAGAGGTACTTGTACATGGAGCGGAGAGGTACTTGTACATTGAGCGGAGAGGTACTTGTACATGGAGCGGAGAGGTACTTGTACATGGAGCGGAGAGGTACTTGTACATGGAGCGGAGAGGTACTTGTACATGGAGCGGAGAGGTACTTGTACATTGAGCGGAGATGTACTTGTACATGGAGCGGAGATGTACTTGTACATGGATCGGAGAGGTACTTGTACATGAGAGCGGAGAGGTACTGTTGACACTTGTACATTGAGCGTAGAGGTACTGTCGACACTTGTACATTGAGCGGAGAGGTACTTGTACATGGAGCGGAGAGGTACTGTCGACACTTGACATTGGACGGAGAGGTACTTGTACATGGAGCGGAGAGGTACTTGTACATGGAGCGGAGAGGTACTTGTACATGGACCGGAGAGGTACTTGTACATGGAGCGGAGAGGTACTTGTACATGGAGCGGAGATGTACTTGTACATTGAGCGGAGAGGTACTTGTACATGGAGCAGAGATGTACTTGTACATGGAGCGGAGATGTACTTGTACATTGAGCGGAGAGGTACTTGTACATGGAGCGGAGAGGTACTTGTACATTGAGCGGAGAGGTACTTGTACATGGAGCGGAGAGGTACTTGTACATGGAGCGGAGAGGTACTTGTACATGTAGCGGAGAGGTGCTTGTACATGGAGCGGAGAGGTACTTGTACATGGAGCGGAGAGGTATTTGTACATGGAGCGGAGAGGTACTTGTACATGGAGCGGAGAGGTACTTGTACATTCAGCGGAGAGGTACTTGTACATTGAGCGGAGAGGTACTTGTAGATGGAGCGGAGAGGTACTGTCGACACTTGTACATTGAGCGGAGAGGTACTTGTACATGGAGCGGAGAGGTACTTGTACATGGAGCGGAGAGGTACTGTCGACACTTGTACATTGAGCGGAGAGGTACTTGTACATGGAGCGGAGAGGTACTTGTACATGGAGCGGAGATGTACTTGTACAGGGAGCGGAGAGGTACTTGTACATTGAGCGGAGAGGTACTTGTACATGGAGCGGAGAGGTACTTGTACATGGAGCGGAGAGGTACTTGTACATGGAGCGGAGAGGTACTTGTACATTGAGCGGAGAGGTACTTGTACATGGAGCGGAGAGGTACTTGTACATGGAGCGGAGAGGTACTTGTACATGGAGCGGAGAGGTACTTGTACATTGAGCGGAGAGGTACTTGTACATGGAGCGGAGAGGTACTTGTACATGGAGCGGAGAGGTACTTGTACATGGAGCGGAGAGGTACTTGTACATGGAGCGGAGAGGTACTTGTACATTGAGCGGAGATGTACTTGTACATGGATCGGAGAGGTACTTGTACATGAGAGCGGAGAGGTACTGTCGACACTTGTACATTGAGCGTAGAGGTACTGTCGACACTTGTACATTGAGTGGAGAGGTACTTGTACATGGAGCGGAGAGGTACTGTCGACACTTGTACATTGAGCGGAGAGGTACTTGTACATTGAGCGGAGAGGTACTTGTACATGGAGCGCAGAGGTACTTGTACATTGAGCGGAGAGGTACTTGTACATGGAGCGGAGAGGTACTTGTACATGAGAGCGGAGAGGTACTTGTACATGGAGCGGAGAGGTACTTGTACATTGAGCGGAGAGGTACTGTCGACACTTGTACATTCAGCGGAGAGGTACTTGTACATGGAGCGGAGAGGTACTGTCGATACTTGACATTGAGCGGAGAGGTACTTGTACATGGAGCGGAGAGGTACTTGTACATGGAGCGGAGAGGTACTTGTACATGGAGCGGAGAGGTACTTGTACATTGAGCGGAGAGGTACTTGTACATGGAGCGGAGAGGTACTTGTACATTGAGCGGAGAGGTACTTGTACATGGAGCGGAGAGGTACTTGTACATGGAGCGGAGAGGTACTTGTACATGGAGCGGAGAGGTACTTGTACATGGAGCGGAGAGGTACTTGTACATTGAGCGGAGATGTACTTGTACATGGAGCGGAGATGTACTTGTACATGGATCGGAGAGGTACTTGTACATGAGAGCGGAGAGGTACTGTCGACACTTGTACATTCAGCGGAGAGGTACTTGTACATTGAGCGTAGAGGTACTGTCGACACTTGTACATTGAGCGGAGAGGTACTTGTACATGGAGCGGAGAGGTACTGTCGACACTTGTACATTGAGCGGAGAGGTACTTGTACATTGAGCGGAGAGGTACTTGTACATGGAGCGCAGAGGTACTTGTACATTGAGCGGAGAGGTACTTGTACATGGAGCGGAGAGGTACTTGTACATGAGAGCGGAGAGGTACTTGTACATGGAGCGGAGAGGTACTTGTACATTGAGCGGAGAGGTACTGTCGACACTTGTACATTCAGCGGAGAGGTACTTGTACATGGAGCGGAGAGGTACTGTCGATACTTGACATTGAGCGGAGAGGTACTTGTACATGGAGCGGAGAGGTATTTGTACATTGAGCGGAGAGGTACTTGTACATTGAGCGGAGAGGTACTGTCGACACTTGTACATTCAGCGGAGAGCTACTTGTACATGGAGCGGAGAGGTATTTGTACATTGAGCGGAGAGGTACTTGTACATGGAGCGGAGAGGTACTTGTACATAGAGCGGAGAGGTACTTATACATGGAGCGGAGAGGTATTTGTACATTGAGCGGAGAGGTACTTGTACATGGAGCGGAGAGGTACTTGTACATGAGAGCGGAGAGGTATTTGTACATGGAGCGGAAAGGTACTGTCGACACTTGTACATTGAGCGGAGAGCTACTTGTACATGGAGCGGAGAGGTACTTGTACATGAGAGCGGAGAGGTACTTGTACATGGAGCGGAGAGGTATTTGTACATGGAGCGGAGAGGTACTGTCGACACTTGACATTGAGCGGAGAGGTACTTGTACATGGAGCGGAGAGGTACTTGTACATGAGAGCGGAGAGGTATTTGTACATGGAGCGGAGAGGTACTGTCGACACTTGACATTGGACGGAGAGGTACTTGTACATGGAGCGGAGAGGTACTTGTACATGGAGCGGAGAGGTACTTGTACATGGACCGGAGAGGTATTTGTACATGGAGCGGAGAGGTACTTGTACATGGAGCGGAGATGTACTTGTACATTGAGCGGAGAGGTACTTGTACATGGAGCAGAGATGTACTTGTACATGGAGCGGAGATGTACTTGTACATTGAGCGGAGAGGTACTTGTACATGGAGCGGAGAGGTACTTGTACATGGAGCGGAGATGTACTTGTACATGGAGCGGAGAGGTACTTGTACATGGAGCGGAGATGTACTTGTACATTGAGCGGAGAGGTACTTGTACATGGAGCAGAGATGTACTTGTACATGGAGCGGAGAGGTACTTGTACATGGAGCGGAGAGGTACTTGTACATGGAGCGGAGAGGTACTTGTACATGGAGCGGAGAGGTACTTGTACATTGAGCGGAGATGTACTTGTACATGGAGCGGAGAGGTACTTGTACATTGAGCGGAGAGGTACTTGTACATGGAGCGGAGAGGTACTTGTACATGGAGCGGAGAGGTACTTGTACATGGAGCGGAGAGGTACTTGTACATGGAGCGGAGAGGTACTTGTACATTGAGCGGAGATGTACTTGTACATGGAGCGGAGATGTACTTGTACATGGATCGGAGAGGTACTTGTACATGAGAGCAGAGAGGTACTGTCGACACTTGTACATTGAGCGTAGAGGTACTGTCGACACTTGTACATTGAGCGGAGAGGTACTTGTACATGGAGCGGAGAGGTACTGTCGACACTTGTACATTGAGCGGAGAGGTACTTGTACATTGAGCGGAGAGGTACTTGTACATGGAGCGCAGAGGTACTTGTACATTGAGCGGAGAGGTACTTGTACATGGAGCGGAGAGGTACTTGTACATGAGAGCGGAGAGGTACTTGTACATGGAGCGGAGAGGTACTGTCGACACTTGTACATTCAGCGGAGAGGTACTTGTACATGGAGCGGAGAGGTACTGTCGATACTTGACATTGAGCGGAGAGGTACTTGTACATGGAGCGGAGAGGTATTTGTACATTGAGCGGAGAGGTACTTGTACATTGAGCGGAGAGGTACTGTCGACACTTGTACATTCAGCGGAGAGCTACTTGTACATGGAGCGGAGAGGTATTTGTACATTGAGCGGAGAGGTACTTGTACATGGAGCGGAGAGGTACTTGTACATAGAGCGGAGACGTACTTATACATGGAGCGGAGAGGTATTTGTACATTGAGCGGAGAGGTACTTGTACATGGAGCGGAGAGGTACTTGTACATGAGAGCGGAGAGGTATTTGTACATGGAGCGGAAAGGTACTGTCGACACTTGTACATTGAGCGGAGAGCTACTTGTACATGGAGCGGAGAGGTACTTGTACATGAGAGCGGAGAGGTACTTGTACATGGAGCGGAGAGGTATTTGTACATGGAGCGGAGAGGTACTGTCGACACTTGACATTGAGCGGAGAGGTACTTGTACATGGAGCGGAGAGGTACTTGTACATGAGAGCGGAGAGGTATTTGTACATGGAGCGGAGAGGTACTGTCGACACTTGACATTGAGCGGAGAGGTACTTGTACATGGAGCGGAGAGGTACTTGTACATGGAGCGGAGAGGTACTTGTACATGGACCGGAGAGGTACTTGTACATGGAGCGGAGAGGTACTTGTACATGGAGCGGAGATGTACTTGTACAGGGAGCGGAGAGGTACTTGTACATTGAGCGGAGAGGTACTTGTACATGGAGCGGAGAGGTACTTGTACATGGAGCGGAGAGGTACTTGTACATGGAGCGGAGAGGTACTTGTACATTGAGCGGAGAGGTACTTGTACATGGAGCGGAGAGGTACTTGTACATGGAGCGGAGAGGTACTTGTACATGGAGCGGAGAGGTACTTGTACATTGAGCGGAGAGGTACTTGTACATGGAGCGGAGAGGTACTTGTACATGGAGCGGAGAGGTACTTGTACATGGAGCGGAGAGGTACTTGTACATGGAGCGGAGAGGTACTTGTACATTGAGCGGAGATGTACTTGTACATGGATCGGAGAGGTACTTGTACATGAGAGCGGAGAGGTACTGTCGACACTTGTACATTGAGCGTAGAGGTACTGTCGACACTTGTACATTGAGTGGAGAGGTACTTGTACATGGAGCGGAGAGGTACTGTCGACACTTGTACATTGAGCGGAGAGGTACTTGTACATTGAGCGGAGAGGTACTTGTACATGGAGCGCAGAGGTACTTGTACATTGAGCGGAGAGGTACTTGTACATGGAGCGGAGAGGTACTTGTACATGAGAGCAGAGAGGTACTTGTACATGGAGCGGAGAGGTACTTGTACATTGAGCGGAGAGGTACTGTCGACACTTGTACATTCAGCGGAGAGGTACTTGTACATGGAGCGGAGAGGTACTGTCGATACTTGACATTGAGCGGAGAGGTACTTGTACATGGAGCGGAGAGGTACTTGTACATGGAGCGGAGAGGTACTTGTACATGGAGCGGAGAGGTACTTGTACATTGAGCGGAGAGGTACTTGTACATGGAGCGGAGAGGTACTTGTACATTGAGCGGAGAGGTACTTGTACATGGAGCGGAGAGGTACTTGTACATGGAGCGGAGAGGTACTTGTACATGGAGCGGAGAGGTACTTGTACATGGAGCGGAGAGGTACTTGTACATTGAGCGGAGATGTACTTGTACATGGAGCGGAGATGTACTTGTACATGGATCGGAGAGGTACTTGTACATGAGAGCGGAGAGGTACTGTCGACACTTGTACATTCAGCGGAGAGGTACTTGTACATTGAGCGTAGAGGTACTGTCGACACTTGTACATTGAGCGGAGAGGTACTTGTACATGGAGCGGAGAGGTACTGTCGACACTTGTACATTGAGCGGAGAGGTACTTGTACATTGAGCGGAGAGGTACTTGTACATGGAGCGCAGAGGTACTTGTACATTGAGCGGAGAGGTACTTGTACATGGAGCGGAGAGGTACTTGTACATGAGAGCGGAGAGGTACTTGTACATGGAGCGGAGAGGTACTTGTACATTGAGCGGAGAGGTACTGTCGACACTTGTACATTCAGCGGAGAGGTACTTGTACATGGAGCGGAGAGGTACTGTCGATACTTGACATTGAGCGGAGAGGTACTTGTACATGGAGCGCAGAGGTACTTGTACATTGAGCGGAGAGGTACTTGTACATGGAGCGGAGAGGTACTTGTACATGAGAGCGGAGAGGTACTTGTACATGGAGCGGAGAGGTACTTGTACATTGAGCGGAGAGGTACTGTCGACACTTGTACATTCAGCGGAGAGGTACTTGTACATGGAGCGGAGAGGTACTGTCGATACTTGACATTGAGCGGAGAGGTACTTGTACATGGAGCGGAGAGGTACTTGTACATGGAGCGGAGAGGTACTTGTACATGGAGCGGAGAGGTACTTGTACATTGAGCGGAGAGGTACTTGTACATGGAGCGGAGAGGTACTTGTACATTGAGCGGAGAGGTACTTGTACATGGAGCGGAGAGGTACTTGTACATGGAGCGGAGAGGTACTTGTACATGGAGCGGAGAGGTACTTGTACATGGAGCGGAGAGGTACTTGTACATTGAGCGGAGATGTACTTGTACATGGAGCGGAGATGTACTTGTACATGGATCGGAGAGGTACTTGTACATGAGAGCGGAGAGGTACTGTCGACACTTGTACATTCAGCGGAGAGGTACTTGTACATTGAGCGTAGAGGTACTGTCGACACTTGTACATTGAGCGGAGAGGTACTTGTACATGGAGCGGAGAGGTACTGTCGACACTTGTACATTGAGCGGAGAGGTACTTGTACATTGAGCGGAGAGGTACTTGTACATGGAGCGCAGAGGTACTTGTACATTGAGCGGAGAGGTACTTGTACATGGAGCGGAGAGGTACTTGTACATGAGAGCGGAGAGGTACTTGTACATGGAGCGGAGAGGTACTTGTACATTGAGCGGAGAGGTACTGTCGACACTTGTACATTCAGCGGAGAGGTACTTGTACATGGAGCGGAGAGGTACTGTCGATACTTGACATTGAGCGGAGAGGTACTTGTACATGGAGCGGAGAGGTATTTGTACATTGAGCGGAGAGGTACTTGTACATTGAGCGGAGAGGTACTGTCGACACTTGTACATTCAGCGGAGAGCTACTTGTACATGGAGCGGAGAGGTATTTGTACATTGAGCGGAGAGGTACTTGTACATGGAGCGGAGAGGTACTTGTACATAGAGCGGAGAGGTACTTATACATGGAGCGGAGAGGTATTTGTACATTGAGCGGAGAGGTACTTGTACATGGAGCGGAGAGGTACTTGTACATGAGAGCGGAGAGGTATTTGTACATGGAGCGGAAAGGTACTGTCGACACTTGTACATTGAGCGGAGAGCTACTTGTACATGGAGCGGAGAGGTACTTGTACATGAGAGCGGAGAGGTACTTGTACATGGAGCGGAGAGGTATTTGTACATGGAGCGGAGAGGTACTTGTACATGGAGCGGAGATGTACTTGTACATTGAGCGGAGAGGTACTTGTACATGGAGCAGAGATGTACTTGTACATGGAGCGGAGATGTACTTGTACATTGAGCGGAGAGGTACTTGTACATGGAGCGGAGAGGTACTTGTACATTGAGCGGAGAGGTACTTGTACATGGAGCGGAGAGGTACTTGTACATTGAGCGGAGAGGTACTTGTACATGGAGCGGAGAGGTACTGTCGACACTTGACATTGGACGGAGAGGTACTTGTACATGGAGCGGAGAGGTACTTGTACATGGAGCGGAGAGGTACTTGTACATGGACCGGAGAGGTACTTGTACATGGAGCGGAGAGGTACTTGTACATGGAGCGGAGATGTACTTGTACATTGAGCGGAGAGGTACTTGTACATGGAGCAGAGATGTACTTGTACATGGAGCGGAGATGTACTTGTACATTGAGCGGAGAGGTACTTGTACATGGAGCGGAGAGGTACTTGTACATTGAGCGGAGAGGTACTTGTACATGGAGCGGAGAGGTACTTGTACATGGAGCGGAGAGGTACTTGTACATGTAGCGGAGAGGTGCTTGTACATGGAGCGGAGAGGTACTTGTACATGGAGCGGAGAGGTATTTGTACATGGAGCGGAGAGGTACTTGTACATGGAGCGGAGAGGTACTTGTACATTCAGCGGAGAGGTACTTGTACATTGAGCGGAGAGGTACTTGTAGATGGAGCGGAGAGGTACTGTCGACACTTGTACATTGAGCGGAGAGGTACTTGTACATGGAGCGGAGAGGTACTTGTACATGGAGCGGAGAGGTACTGTCGACACTTGTACATTGAGCGGAGAGGTACTTGTACATGGAGCGGAGAGGTACTTGTACATGGAGCGGAGATGTACTTGTACAGGGAGCGGAGAGGTACTTGTACATTGAGCGGAGAGGTACTTGTACATGGAGCGGAGAGGTACTTGTACATGGAGCGGAGAGGTACTTGTACATGGAGCGGAGAGGTACTTGTACATTGAGCGGAGAGGTACTTGTACATGGAGCGGAGAGGTACTTGTACATGGAGCGGAGAGGTACTTGTACATGGAGCGGAGAGGTACTTGTACATTGAGCGGAGAGGTACTTGTACATGGAGCGGAGAGGTACTTGTACATGGAGCGGAGAGGTACTTGTACATGGAGCGGAGAGGTACTTGTACATGGAGCGGAGAGGTACTTGTACATTGAGCGGAGATGTACTTGTACATGGATCGGAGAGGTACTTGTACATGAGAGCGGAGAGGTACTGTCGACACTTGTACATTGAGCGTAGAGGTACTGTCGACACTTGTACATTGAGTGGAGAGGTACTTGTACATGGAGCGGAGAGGTACTGTCGACACTTGTACATTGAGCGGAGAGGTACTTGTACATTGAGCGGAGAGGTACTTGTACATGGAGCGCAGAGGTACTTGTACATTGAGCGGAGAGGTACTTGTACATGGAGCGGAGAGGTACTTGTACATGAGAGCGGAGAGGTACTTGTACATGGAGCGGAGAGGTACTTGTACATTGAGCGGAGAGGTACTGTCGACACTTGTACATTCAGCGGAGAGGTACTTGTACATGGAGCGGAGAGGTACTGTCGATACTTGACATTGAGCGGAGAGGTACTTGTACATGGAGCGGAGAGGTACTTGTACATGGAGCGGAGAGGTACTTGTACATGGAGCGGAGAGGTACTTGTACATTGAGCGGAGAGGTACTTGTACATGGAGCGGAGAGGTACTTGTACATTGAGCGGAGAGGTACTTGTACATGGAGCGGAGAGGTACTTGTACATGGAGCGGAGAGGTACTTGTACATGGAGCGGAGAGGTACTTGTACATGGAGCGGAGAGGTACTTGTACATTGAGCGGAGATGTACTTGTACATGGAGCGGAGATGTACTTGTACATGGATCGGAGAGGTACTTGTACATGAGAGCGGAGAGGTACTGTCGACACTTGTACATTCAGCGGAGAGGTACTTGTACATTGAGCGTAGAGGTACTGTCGACACTTGTACATTGAGCGGAGAGGTACTTGTACATGGAGCGGAGAGGTACTGTCGACACTTGTACATTGAGCGGAGAGGTACTTGTACATTGAGCGGAGAGGTACTTGTACATGGAGCGCAGAGGTACTTGTACATTGAGCGGAGAGGTACTTGTACATGGAGCGGAGAGGTACTTGTACATGAGAGCGGAGAGGTACTTGTACATGGAGCGGAGAGGTACTTGTACATTGAGCGGAGAGGTACTGTCGACACTTGTACATTCAGCGGAGAGGTACTTGTACATGGAGCGGAGAGGTACTGTCGATACTTGACATTGAGCGGAGAGGTACTTGTACATGGAGCGGAGAGGTATTTGTACATTGAGCGGAGAGGTACTTGTACATTGAGCGGAGAGGTACTGTCGACACTTGTACATTCAGCGGAGAGCTACTTGTACATGGAGCGGAGAGGTATTTGTACATTGAGCGGAGAGGTACTTGTACATGGAGCGGAGAGGTACTTGTACATAGAGCGGAGAGGTACTTATACATGGAGCGGAGAGGTATTTGTACATTGAGCGGAGAGGTACTTGTACATGGAGCGGAGAGGTACTTGTACATGAGAGCGGAGAGGTATTTGTACATGGAGCGGAAAGGTACTGTCGACACTTGTACATTGAGCGGAGAGCTACTTGTACATGGAGCGGAGAGGTACTTGTACATGAGAGCGGAGAGGTACTTGTACATGGAGCGGAGAGGTATTTGTACATGGAGCGGAGAGGTACTGTCGACACTTGACATTGAGCGGAGAGGTACTTGTACATGGAGCGGAGAGGTACTTGTACATGAGAGCGGAGAGGTATTTGTACATGGAGCGGAGAGGTACTGTCGACACTTGACATTGGACGGAGAGGTACTTGTACATGGAGCGGAGAGGTACTTGTACATGGAGCGGAGAGGTACTTGTACATGGACCGGAGAGGTATTTGTACATGGAGCGGAGAGGTACTTGTACATGGAGCGGAGATGTACTTGTACATTGAGCGGAGAGGTACTTGTACATGGAGCAGAGATGTACTTGTACATGGAGCGGAGATGTACTTGTACATTGAGCGGAGAGGTACTTGTACATGGAGCGGAGAGGTACTTGTACATGGAGCGGAGATGTACTTGTACATGGAGCGGAGAGGTACTTGTACATGGAGCGGAGATGTACTTGTACATTGAGCGGAGAGGTACTTGTACATGGAGCAGAGATGTACTTGTACATGGAGCGGAGAGGTACTTGTACATGGAGCGGAGAGGTACTTGTACATGGAGCGGAGAGGTACTTGTACATGGAGCGGAGAGGTACTTGTACATTGAGCGGAGATGTACTTGTACATGGAGCGGAGAGGTACTTGTACATTGAGCGGAGAGGTACTTGTACATGGAGCGGAGAGGTACTTGTACATGGAGCGGAGAGGTACTTGTACATGGAGCGGAGAGGTACTTGTACATGGAGCGGAGAGGTACTTGTACATTGAGCGGAGATGTACTTGTACATGGAGCGGAGATGTACTTGTACATGGATCGGAGAGGTACTTGTACATGAGAGCGGAGAGGTACTGTCGACACTTGTACATTGAGCGTAGAGGTACTGTCGACACTTGTACATTGAGCGGAGAGGTACTTGTACATGGAGCGGAGAGGTACTGTCGACACTTGTACATTGAGCGGAGAGGTACTTGTACATTGAGCGGAGAGGTACTTGTACATGGAGCGCAGAGGTACTTGTACATTGAGCGGAGAGGTACTTGTACATGGAGCGGAGAGGTACTTGTACATGAGAGCGGAGAGGTACTTGTACATGGAGCGGAGAGGTACTGTCGACACTTGTACATTCAGCGGAGAGGTACTTGTACATGGAGCGGAGAGGTACTGTCGATACTTGACATTGAGCGGAGAGGTACTTGTACATGGAGCGGAGAGGTATTTGTACATTGAGCGGAGAGGTACTTGTACATTGAGCGGAGAGGTACTGTCGACACTTGTACATTCAGCGGAGAGCTACTTGTACATGGAGCGGAGAGGTATTTGTACATTGAGCGGAGAGGTACTTGTACATGGAGCGGAGAGGTACTTGTACATAGAGCGGAGACGTACTTATACATGGAGCGGAGAGGTATTTGTACATTGAGCGGAGAGGTACTTGTACATGGAGCGGAGAGGTACTTGTACATGAGAGCGGAGAGGTATTTGTACATGGAGCGGAAAGGTACTGTCGACACTTGTACATTGAGCGGAGAGCTACTTGTACATGGAGCGGAGAGGTACTTGTACATGAGAGCGGAGAGGTACTTGTACATGGAGCGGAGAGGTATTTGTACATGGAGCGGAGAGGTACTGTCGACACTTGACATTGAGCGGAGAGGTACTTGTACATGGAGCGGAGAGGTACTTGTACATGAGAGCGGAGAGGTATTTGTACATGGAGCGGAGAGGTACTGTCGACACTTGACATTGAGCGGAGAGGTACTTGTACATGGAGCGGAGAGGTACTTGTACATGGAGCGGAGAGGTACTTGTACATGGACCGGAGAGGTACTTGTACATGGAGCGGAGAGGTACTTGTACATGGAGCGGAGATGTACTTGTACAGGGAGCGGAGAGGTACTTGTACATTGAGCGGAGAGGTACTTGTACATGGAGCGGAGAGGTACTTGTACATGGAGCGGAGAGGTACTTGTACATGGAGCGGAGAGGTACTTGTACATTGAGCGGAGAGGTACTTGTACATGGAGCGGAGAGGTACTTGTACATGGAGCGGAGAGGTACTTGTACATGGAGCGGAGAGGTACTTGTACATTGAGCGGAGAGGTACTTGTACATGGAGCGGAGAGGTACTTGTACATGGAGCGGAGAGGTACTTGTACATGGAGCGGAGAGGTACTTGTACATGGAGCGGAGAGGTACTTGTACATTGAGCGGAGATGTACTTGTACATGGATCGGAGAGGTACTTGTACATGAGAGCGGAGAGGTACTGTCGACACTTGTACATTGAGCGTAGAGGTACTGTCGACACTTGTACATTGAGTGGAGAGGTACTTGTACATGGAGCGGAGAGGTACTGTCGACACTTGTACATTGAGCGGAGAGGTACTTGTACATTGAGCGGAGAGGTACTTGTACATGGAGCGCAGAGGTACTTGTACATTGAGCGGAGAGGTACTTGTACATGGAGCGGAGAGGTACTTGTACATGAGAGCAGAGAGGTACTTGTACATGGAGCGGAGAGGTACTTGTACATTGAGCGGAGAGGTACTGTCGACACTTGTACATTCAGCGGAGAGGTACTTGTACATGGAGCGGAGAGGTACTGTCGATACTTGACATTGAGCGGAGAGGTACTTGTACATGGAGCGGAGAGGTACTTGTACATGGAGCGGAGAGGTACTTGTACATGGAGCGGAGAGGTACTTGTACATTGAGCGGAGAGGTACTTGTACATGGAGCGGAGAGGTACTTGTACATTGAGCGGAGAGGTACTTGTACATGGAGCGGAGAGGTACTTGTACATGGAGCGGAGAGGTACTTGTACATGGAGCGGAGAGGTACTTGTACATGGAGCGGAGAGGTACTTGTACATTGAGCGGAGATGTACTTGTACATGGAGCGGAGATGTACTTGTACATGGATCGGAGAGGTACTTGTACATGAGAGCGGAGAGGTACTGTCGACACTTGTACATTCAGCGGAGAGGTACTTGTACATTGAGCGTAGAGGTACTGTCGACACTTGTACATTGAGCGGAGAGGTACTTGTACATGGAGCGGAGAGGTACTGTCGACACTTGTACATTGAGCGGAGAGGTACTTGTACATTGAGCGGAGAGGTACTTGTACATGGAGCGCAGAGGTACTTGTACATTGAGCGGAGAGGTACTTGTACATGGAGCGGAGAGGTACTTGTACATGAGAGCGGAGAGGTACTTGTACATGGAGCGGAGAGGTACTTGTACATTGAGCGGAGAGGTACTGTCGACACTTGTACATTCAGCGGAGAGGTACTTGTACATGGAGCGGAGAGGTACTGTCGATACTTGACATTGAGCGGAGAGGTACTTGTACATGGAGCGCAGAGGTACTTGTACATTGAGCGGAGAGGTACTTGTACATGGAGCGGAGAGGTACTTGTACATGAGAGCGGAGAGGTACTTGTACATGGAGCGGAGAGGTACTTGTACATTGAGCGGAGAGGTACTGTCGACACTTGTACATTCAGCGGAGAGGTACTTGTACATGGAGCGGAGAGGTACTGTCGATACTTGACATTGAGCGGAGAGGTACTTGTACATGGAGCGGAGAGGTACTTGTACATGGAGCGGAGAGGTACTTGTACATGGAGCGGAGAGGTACTTGTACATTGAGCGGAGAGGTACTTGTACATGGAGCGGAGAGGTACTTGTACATTGAGCGGAGAGGTACTTGTACATGGAGCGGAGAGGTACTTGTACATGGAGCGGAGAGGTACTTGTACATGGAGCGGAGAGGTACTTGTACATGGAGCGGAGAGGTACTTGTACATTGAGCGGAGATGTACTTGTACATGGAGCGGAGATGTACTTGTACATGGATCGGAGAGGTACTTGTACATGAGAGCGGAGAGGTACTGTCGACACTTGTACATTCAGCGGAGAGGTACTTGTACATTGAGCGTAGAGGTACTGTCGACACTTGTACATTGAGCGGAGAGGTACTTGTACATGGAGCGGAGAGGTACTGTCGACACTTGTACATTGAGCGGAGAGGTACTTGTACATTGAGCGGAGAGGTACTTGTACATGGAGCGCAGAGGTACTTGTACATTGAGCGGAGAGGTACTTGTACATGGAGCGGAGAGGTACTTGTACATGAGAGCGGAGAGGTACTTGTACATGGAGCGGAGAGGTACTTGTACATTGAGCGGAGAGGTACTGTCGACACTTGTACATTCAGCGGAGAGGTACTTGTACATGGAGCGGAGAGGTACTGTCGATACTTGACATTGAGCGGAGAGGTACTTGTACATGGAGCGGAGAGGTATTTGTACATTGAGCGGAGAGGTACTTGTACATTGAGCGGAGAGGTACTGTCGACACTTGTACATTCAGCGGAGAGCTACTTGTACATGGAGCGGAGAGGTATTTGTACATTGAGCGGAGAGGTACTTGTACATGGAGCGGAGAGGTACTTGTACATAGAGCGGAGAGGTACTTATACATGGAGCGGAGAGGTATTTGTACATTGAGCGGAGAGGTACTTGTACATGGAGCGGAGAGGTACTTGTACATGAGAGCGGAGAGGTATTTGTACATGGAGCGGAAAGGTACTGTCGACACTTGTACATTGAGCGGAGAGCTACTTGTACATGGAGCGGAGAGGTACTTGTACATGAGAGCGGAGAGGTACTTGTACATGGAGCGGAGAGGTATTTGTACATGGAGCGGAGAGGTACTGTCGACACTTGACATTGAGCGGAGAGGTACTTGTACATGGAGCGGAGAGGTACTTGTACATGAGAGCGGAGAGGTATTTGTACATGGAGCGGAGAGGTACTGTCGACACTTGACATTGGACGGAGAGGTACTTGTACATGGAGCGGAGAGGTACTTGTACATGGAGCGGAGAGGTACTTGTACATGGACCGGAGAGGTACTTGTACATGGAGCGGAGAGGTACTTGTACATGGAGCGGAGATGTACTTGTACATTGAGCGGAGAGGTACTTGTACATGGAGCAGAGATGTACTTGTACATGGAGCGGAGATGTACTTGTACATTGAGCGGAGAGGTACTTGTACATGGAGCGGAGAGGTACTTGTACATGGAGCGGAGATGTACTTGTACATGGAGCGGAGAGGTACTTGTACATGGAGCGGAGATGTACTTGTACATTGAGCGGAGAGGTACTTGTACATGGAGCAGAGATGTACTTGTACATGGAGCGGAGAGGTACTTGTACATGGAGCGGAGAGGTACTTGTACATGGAGCGGAGAGGTACTTGTACATGGAGCGGAGAGGTACTTGTACATTGAGCGGAGATGTACTTGTACATGGAGCGGAGAGGTACTTGTACATTGAGCGGAGAGGTACTTGTACATGGAGCGGAGAGGTACTTGTACATGGAGCGGAGAGGTACTTGTACATGGAGCGGAGAGGTACTTGTACATGGAGCGGAGAGGTACTTGTACATTGAGCGGAGATGTACTTGTACATGGAGCGGAGATGTACTTGTACATGGATCGGAGAGGTACTTGTACATGAGAGCGGAGAGGTACTGTCGACACTTGTACATTGAGCGTAGAGGTACTGTCGACACTTGTACATTGAGCGGAGAGGTACTTGTACATGGAGCGGAGAGGTACTGTCGACACTTGTACATTGAGCGGAGAGGTACTTGTACATTGAGCGGAGAGGTACTTGTACATGGAGCGCAGAGGTACTTGTACATTGAGCGGAGAGGTACTTGTACATGGAGCGGAGAGGTACTTGTACATGAGAGCGGAGAGGTACTTGTACATGGAGCGGAGAGGTACTGTCGACACTTGTACATTCAGCGGAGAGGTACTTGTACATGGAGCGGAGAGGTACTGTCGATACTTGACATTGAGCGGAGAGGTACTTGTACATGGAGCGGAGAGGTATTTGTACATTGAGCGGAGAGGTACTTGTACATTGAGCGGAGAGGTACTGTCGACACTTGTACATTCAGCGGAGAGCTACTTGTACATGGAGCGGAGAGGTATTTGTACATTGAGCGGAGAGGTACTTGTACATGGAGCGGAGAGGTACTTGTACATAGAGCGGAGACGTACTTATACATGGAGCGGAGAGGTATTTGTACATTGAGCGGAGAGGTACTTGTACATGGAGCGGAGAGGTACTTGTACATGAGAGCGGAGAGGTATTTGTACATGGAGCGGAAAGGTACTGTCGACACTTGTACATTGAGCGGAGAGCTACTTGTACATGGAGCGGAGAGGTACTTGTACATGAGAGCGGAGAGGTACTTGTACATGGAGCGGAGAGGTATTTGTACATGGAGCGGAGAGGTACTGTCGACACTTGACATTGAGCGGAGAGGTACTTGTACATGGAGCGGAGAGGTACTTGTACATGAGAGCGGAGAGGTATTTGTACATGGAGCGGAGAGGTACTGTCGACACTTGACATTGAGCGGAGAGGTACTTGTACATGGAGCGGAGAGGTACTTGTACATGGAGCGGAGAGGTACTTGTACATGGACCGGAGAGGTACTTGTACATGGAGCGGAGAGGTACTTGTACATGGAGCGGAGATGTACTTGTACAGGGAGCGGAGAGGTACTTGTACATTGAGCGGAGAGGTACTTGTACATGGAGCGGAGAGGTACTTGTACATGGAGCGGAGAGGTACTTGTACATGGAGCGGAGAGGTACTTGTACATGGAGCGGAGAGGTACTTGTACATTGAGCGGAGATGTACTTGTACATGGATCGGAGAGGTACTTGTACATGAGAGCGGAGAGGTACTGTCGACACTTGTACATTGAGCGTAGAGGTACTGTCGACACTTGTACATTGAGTGGAGAGGTACTTGTACATGGAGCGGAGAGGTACTGTCGACACTTGTACATTGAGCGGAGAGGTACTTGTACATTGAGCGGAGAGGTACTTGTACATGGAGCGCAGAGGTACTTGTACATTGAGCGGAGAGGTACTTGTACATGGAGCGGAGAGGTACTTGTACATGAGAGCAGAGAGGTACTTGTACATGGAGCGGAGAGGTACTTGTACATTGAGCGGAGAGGTACTGTCGACACTTGTACATTCAGCGGAGAGGTACTTGTACATGGAGCGGAGAGGTACTGTCGATACTTGACATTGAGCGGAGAGGTACTTGTACATGGAGCGGAGAGGTACTTGTACATGGAGCGGAGAGGTACTTGTACATGGAGCGGAGAGGTACTTGTACATTGAGCGGAGAGGTACTTGTACATGGAGCGGAGAGGTACTTGTACATTGAGCGGAGAGGTACTTGTACATGGAGCGGAGAGGTACTTGTACATGGAGCGGAGAGGTACTTGTACATGGAGCGGAGAGGTACTTGTACATGGAGCGGAGAGGTACTTGTACATTGAGCGGAGATGTACTTGTACATGGAGCGGAGATGTACTTGTACATGGATCGGAGAGGTACTTGTACATGAGAGCGGAGAGGTACTGTCGACACTTGTACATTCAGCGGAGAGGTACTTGTACATTGAGCGTAGAGGTACTGTCGACACTTGTACATTGAGCGGAGAGGTACTTGTACATGGAGCGGAGAGGTACTGTCGACACTTGTACATTGAGCGGAGAGGTACTTGTACATTGAGCGGAGAGGTACTTGTACATGGAGCGCAGAGGTACTTGTACATTGAGCGGAGAGGTACTTGTACATGGAGCGGAGAGGTACTTGTACATGAGAGCGGAGAGGTACTTGTACATGGAGCGGAGAGGTACTTGTACATGGAGCGGAGAGGTACTGTCGACACTTGTACATTCAGCGGAGAGGTACTTGTACATGGAGCGGAGAGGTACTGTCGATACTTGACATTGAGCGGAGAGGTACTTGTACATGGAGCGGAGAGGTATTTGTACATTGAGCGGAGAGGTACTTGTACATTGAGCGGAGAGGTACTGTCGACACTTGTACATTCAGCGGAGAGCTACTTGTACATGGAGCGGAGAGGTATTTGTACATTGAGCGGAGAGGTACTTGTACATGGAGCGGAGAGGTACTTGTACATAGAGCGGAGAGGTACTTATACATGGAGCGGAGAGGTATTTGTACATTGAGCGGAGAGGTACTTGTACATGGAACGGAGAGGTACTTGTACATGAGAGCGGAGAGGTATTTGTACATGGAGCGGAAAGGTACTGTCGACACTTGTACATTGAGCGGAGAGCTACTTGTACATGGAGCGGAGAGGTACTTGTACATGAGAGCGGAGAGGTACTTGTACATGGAGCGGAGAGGTATTTGTACATGGAGCGGAGAGGTACTGTCGACACTTGACATTGAGCGGAGAGGTACTTGTACATGGAGCGGAGAGGTACTTGTACATGAGAGCGGAGAGGTATTTGTACATGGAGCGGAGAGGTACTGTCGACACTTGACATTGGACGGAGAGGTACTTGTACATGGAGCGGAGAGGTACTTGTACATGGAGCGGAGAGGTACTTGTACATGGACCGGAGAGGTACTTGTACATGGAGCGGAGAGGTACTTGTACATGGAGCGGAGATGTACTTGTACATTGAGCGGAGAGGTACTTGTACATGGAGCAGAGATGTACTTGTACATGGAGCGGAGATGTACTTGTACATTGAGCGGAGAGGTACTTGTACATGGAGCGGAGAGGTACTTGTACATGGAGCGGAGATGTACTTGTACATGGAGCGGAGAGGTACTTGTACATGGAGCGGAGATGTACTTGTACATTGAGCGGAGAGGTACTTGTACATGGAGCAGAGATGTACTTGTACATGGAGCGGAGAGGTACTTGTACATGGAGCGGAGAGGTACTTGTACATGGAGCGGAGAGGTACTTGTACATGGAGCGGAGAGGTACTTGTACATTGAGCGGAGATGTACTTGTACATGGAGCGGAGAGGTACTTGTACATTGAGCGGAGAGGTACTTGTACATGGAGCGGAGAGGTACTTGTACATGGAGCGGAGAGGTACTTGTACATGGAGCGGAGAGGTACTTGTACATGGAGCGGAGAGGTACTTGTACATTGAGCGGAGATGTACTTGTACATGGAGCGGAGATGTACTTGTACATGGATCGGAGAGGTACTTGTACATGAGAGCGGAGAGGTACTGTCGACACTTGTACATTGAGCGTAGAGGTACTGTCGACACTTGTACATTGAGCGGAGAGGTACTTGTACATGGAGCGGAGTAGTACTGTCGACACTTGTACATTGAGCGGAGAGGTACTTGTACATTGAGCGGAGAGGTACTTGTACATGGAGCGCAGAGGTACTTGTACATTGAGCGGAGAGGTACTTGTACATGGAGCGGAGAGGTACTTGTACATGAGAGCGGAGAGGTACTTGTACATGGAGCGGAGAGGTACTGTCGACACTTGTACATTCAGCGGAGAGGTACTTGTACATGGAGCGGAGAGGTACTGTCGATACTTGACATTGAGCGGAGAGGTACTTGTACATGGAGCGGAGAGGTATTTGTACATTGAGCGGAGAGGTACTTGTACATTGAGCGGAGAGGTACTGTTGACACTTGTACATTCAGCGGAGAGCTACTTGTACATGGAGCGGAGAGGTATTTGTACATTGAGCGGAGAGGTACTTGTACATGGAGCGGAGAGGTACTTGTACATAGAGCGGAGACGTACTTATACATGGAGCGGAGAGGTATTTGTACATTGAGCGGAGAGGTACTTGTACATGGAGCGGAGAGGTACTTGTACATGAGAGCGGAGAGGTATTTGTACATGGAGCGGAAAGGTACTGTCGACACTTGTACATTGAGCGGAGAGCTACTTGTACATGGAGCGGAGAGGTACTTGTACATGAGAGCGGAGAGGTACTTGTACATGGAGCGGAGAGGTATTTGTACATGGAGCGGAGAGGTACTGTCGACACTTGACATTGAGCGGAGAGGTACTTGTACATGGAGCGGAGAGGTACTTGTACATGAGAGCGGAGAGGTATTTGTACATGGAGCGGAGAGGTACTGTCGACACTTGACATTGAGCGGAGAGGTACTTGTACATGGAGCGGAGAGGTACTTGTACATGGAGCGGAGAGGTACTTGTACATGGACCGGAGAGGTACTTGTACATGGAGCGGAGAGGTACTTGTACATGGAGCGGAGATGTACTTGTACATTGAGCGGAGAGGTACTTGTACATGGAGCAGAGATGTACTTGTACATGGAGCGGAGATGTACTTGTACATTGAGCGGAGAGGTACTTGTACATGGAGCGGAGAGGTACTTGTACATGGAGCGGAGATGTACTTGTACATGGAGCGGAGATGTACTTGTACATTGAGCGGAGAGGTACTTGTACATGGAGCAGAGATGTACTTGTACATGGAGCGGAGAGGTACTTGTACATGGAGCGGAGAGGTACTTGTACTTGGAGCGGAGAGGTACTTGTACATGGAGCGGAGAGGTACTTGTACATTGAGCGGAGAGGTACTTGTACATGGAGCGGAGAGGTACTTGTACATTGAGCGGAGAGGTACTTGTACATGGAGCGGAGAGGTACTTGTACATGGAGCGGAGAGGTACTTGTACATGGAGCGGAGAGGTACTTGTACATGGAGCGGAGAGGTACTTGTACATGGAGCGGAGAGGTACTTGTACATTGAGCGGAGATGTACTTGTACATGGAGCGGAGATGTACTTGTACATGGATCGGAGAGGTACTTGTACATGAGAGCGGAGAGGTACTGTCGACACTTGTACATTGAGCGTAGAGGTACTGTCGACACTTGTACATTGAGCGGAGAGGTACTTGTACATGGAGCGGAGAGGTACTGTCGACACTTGTACATTGAGCGGAGAGGTACTTGTACATTGAGCGGAGAGGTACTTGTACATGGAGCGCAGAGGTACTTGTACATTGAGCGGAGAGGTACTTGTACATGGAGCGGAGAGGTACTTGTACATGAGAGCGGAGAGGTACTTGTACATGGAGCGGAGAGGTACTTGTACATTGAGCGGAGAGGTACTGTCGACACTTGTACATTCAGCGGAGAGGTACTTGTACATGGAGCGGAGAGGTACTGTCGATACTTGACATTGAGCGGAGAGGTACTTGTACATGGAGCGGAGAGGTATTTGTACATTGAGCGGAGAGGTACTTGTACATTGAGCGGAGAGGTACTGTCGACACTTGTACATTCAGCGGAGAGCTACTTGTACATGGAGCGGAGAGGTATTTGTACATTGAGCGGAGAGGTACTTGTACATGGAGCGGAGAGGTACTTGTACATAGAGCGGAGAGGTACTTATACATGGAGCGGAGAGGTATTTGTACATTGAGCGGAGAGGTACTTGTACATGGAGCGGAGAGGTACTTGTACATGAGAGCGGAGAGGTATTTGTACATGGAGCGGAAAGGTACTGTCGACACTTGACATTGAGCGGAGAGGTACTTGTACATGGAGCGGAGAGGTACTTGTACATGAGAGCGGAGAGGTATTTGTACATGGAGCGGAGAGGTACTGTCGACACTTGACATTGGACGGAGAGGTACTTGTACATGGAGCGGAGAGGTACTTGTACATGGAGCGGAGAGGTACTTGTACATGGACCGGAGAGGTACTTGTACATGGAGCGGAGAGGTACTTGTACATGGAGCGGAGATGTACTTGTACATTGAGCGGAGAGGTACTTGTACATGGAGCAGAGATGTACTTGTACATGGAGCGGAGATGTACTTGTACATTGAGCGGAGAGGTACTTGTACATGGAGCGGAGAGGTACTTGTACATGGAGCGGAGATGTACTTGTACATGGAGCGGAGAGGTACTTGTACATGGAGCGGAGATGTACTTGTACATTGAGCGGAGAGGTACTTGTACATGGAGCAGAGATGTACTTGTACATGGAGCGGAGAGGTACTTGTACATGGAGCGGAGAGGTACTTGTACATGGAGCGGAGAGGTACTTGTACATGGAGCGGAGAGGTACTTGTACATTGAGCGGAGATGTACTTGTACATGGAGCGGAGAGGTACTTGTACATTGAGCGGAGAGGTACTTGTACATGGAGCGGAGAGGTACTTGTACATGGAGCGGAGAGGTACTTGTACATGGAGCGGAGAGGTACTTGTACATGGAGCGGAGAGGTACTTGTACATTGAGCGGAGATGTACTTGTACATGGAGCGGAGATGTACTTGTACATGGATCGGAGAGGTACTTGTACATGAGAGCGGAGAGGTACTGTCGACACTTGTACATTGAGCGTAGAGGTACTGTCGACACTTGTACATTGAGCGGAGAGGTACTTGTACATGGAGCGGAGTAGTACTGTCGACACTTGTACATTGAGCGGAGAGGTACTTGTACATTGAGCGGAGAGGTACTTGTACATGGAGCGCAGAGGTACTTGTACATTGAGCGGAGAGGTACTTGTACATGGAGCGGAGAGGTACTTGTACATGAGAGCGGAGAGGTACTTGTACATGGAGCGGAGAGGTACTGTCGACACTTGTACATTCAGCGGAGAGGTACTTGTACATGGAGCGGAGAGGTACTGTCGATACTTGACATTGAGCGGAGAGGTACTTGTACATGGAGCGGAGAGGTATTTGTACATTGAGCGGAGAGGTACTTGTACATTGAGCGGAGAGGTACTGTCGACACTTGTACATTCAGCGGAGAGCTACTTGTACATGGAGCGGAGAGGTATTTGTACATTGAGCGGAGAGGTACTTGTACATGGAGCGGAGAGGTACTTGTACATAGAGCGGAGACGTACTTATACATGGAGCGGAGAGGTATTTGTACATTGAGCGGAGAGGTACTTGTACATGGAGCGGAGAGGTACTTGTACATGAGAGCGGAGAGGTATTTGTACATGGAGCGGAAAGGTACTGTCGACACTTGTACATTGAGCGGAGAGCTACTTGTACATGGAGCGGAGAGGTACTTGTACATGAGAGCGGAGAGGTACTTGTACATGGAGCGGAGAGGTATTTGTACATGGAGCGGAGAGGTACTGTCGACACTTGACATTGAGCGGAGAGGTACTTGTACATGGAGCGGAGAGGTACTTGTACATGAGAGCGGAGAGGTATTTGTACATGGAGCGGAGAGGTACTGTCGACACTTGACATTGAGCGGAGAGGTACTTGTACATGGAGCGGAGAGGTACTTGTACATGGAGCGGAGAGGTACTGTCGACACTTGTACATTGAGCGGAGAGGTACTTGTACATTGAGCGGAGAGGTACTTGTACATGGAGCGCAGAGGTACTTGTACATTGAGCGGAGAGGTACTTGTACATGGAGCGGAGAGGTACTTGTACATGAGAGCGGAGAGGTACTTGTACATGGAGCGGAGAGGTACTTGTACATTGAGCGGAGAGGTACTGTCGACACTTGTACATTCAGCGGAGAGGTACTTGTACATGGAGCGGAGAGGTACTGTCGATACTTGACATTGAGCGGAGAGGTACTTGTACATGGAGCGGAGAGGTATTTGTACATTGAGCGGAGAGGTACTTGTACATTGAGCGGAGAGGTACTGTCGACACTTGTACATTCAGCGGAGAGCTACTTGTACATGGAGCGGAGAGGTATTTGTACATTGAGCGGAGAGGTACTTGTACATGGAGCGGAGAGGTACTTGTACATAGAGCGGAGAGGTACTTATACATGGAGCGGAGAGGTATTTGTACATTGAGCGGAGAGGTACTTGTACATGGAGCGGAGAGGTACTTGTACATGAGAGCGGAGAGGTATTTGTACATGGAGCGGAAAGGTACTGTCGACACTTGACATTGAGCGGAGAGGTACTTGTACATGGAGCGGAGAGGTACTTGTACATGAGAGCGGAGAGGTATTTGTACATGGAGCGGAGAGGTACTGTCGACACTTGACATTGGACGGAGAGGTACTTGTACATGGAGCGGAGAGGTACTTGTACATGGAGCGGAGAGGTACTTGTACATGGACCGGAGAGGTACTTGTACATGGAGCGGAGAGGTACTTGTACATGGAGCGGAGATGTACTTGTACATTGAGCGGAGAGGTACTTGTACATGGAGCAGAGATGTACTTGTACATGGAGCGGAGATGTACTTGTACATTGAGCGGAGAGGTACTTGTACATGGAGCGGAGAGGTACTTGTACATGGAGCGGAGATGTACTTGTACATGGAGCGGAGAGGTACTTGTACATGGAGCGGAGATGTACTTGTACATTGAGCGGAGAGGTACTTGTACATGGAGCAGAGATGTACTTGTACATGGAGCGGAGAGGTACTTGTACATGGAGCGGAGAGGTACTTGTACATGGAGCGGAGAGGTACTTGTACATGGAGCGGAGAGGTACTTGTACATTGAGCGGAGATGTACTTGTACATGGAGCGGAGAGGTACTTGTACATTGAGCGGAGAGGTACTTGTACATGGAGCGGAGAGGTACTTGTACATGGAGCGGAGAGGTACTTGTACATGGAGCGGAGAGGTACTTGTACATGGAGCGGAGAGGTACTTGTACATTGAGCGGAGATGTACTTGTACATGGAGCGGAGATGTACTTGTACATGGATCGGAGAGGTACTTGTACATGAGAGCGGAGAGGTACTGTCGACACTTGTACATTGAGCGTAGAGGTACTGTCGACACTTGTACATTGAGCGGAGAGGTACTTGTACATGGAGCGGAGTAGTACTGTCGACACTTGTACATTGAGCGGAGAGGTACTTGTACATTGAGCGGAGAGGTACTTGTACATGGAGCGCAGAGGTACTTGTACATTGAGCGGAGAGGTACTTGTACATGGAGCGGAGAGGTACTTGTACATGAGAGCGGAGAGGTACTTGTACATGGAGCGGAGAGGTACTGTCGACACTTGTACATTCAGCGGAGAGGTACTTGTACATGGAGCGGAGAGGTACTGTCGATACTTGACATTGAGCGGAGAGGTACTTGTACATGGAGCGGAGAGGTATTTGTACATTGAGCGGAGAGGTACTTGTACATTGAGCGGAGAGGTACTGTCGACACTTGTACATTCAGCGGAGAGCTACTTGTACATGGAGCGGAGAGGTATTTGTACATTGAGCGGAGAGGTACTTGTACATGGAGCGGAGAGGTACTTGTACATAGAGCGGAGACGTACTTATACATGGAGCGGAGAGGTATTTGTACATTGAGCGGAGAGGTACTTGTACATGGAGCGGAGAGGTACTTGTACATGAGAGCGGAGAGGTATTTGTACATGGAGCGGAAAGGTACTGTCGACACTTGTACATTGAGCGGAGAGCTACTTGTACATGGAGCGGAGAGGTACTTGTACATGAGAGCGGAGAGGTACTTGTACATGGAGCGGAGAGGTATTTGTACATGGAGCGGAGAGGTACTGTCGACACTTGACATTGAGCGGAGAGGTACTTGTACATGGAGCGGAGAGGTACTTGTACATGAGAGCGGAGAGGTATTTGTACATGGAGCGGAGAGGTACTGTCGACACTTGACATTGAGCGGAGAGGTACTTGTACATGGAGCGGAGAGGTACTTGTACATGGAGCGGAGAGGTACTTGTACATGGACCGGAGAGGTACTTGTACATGGAGCGGAGAGGTACTTGTACATGGAGCGGAGATGTACTTGTACATTGAGCGGAGAGGTACTTGTACATGGACCGGAGAGGTACTTGTACATGGAGCGGAGATGTACTTGTACATTGAGCGGAGAGGTACTTGTACATGGAGCGGAGAGGTACTTGTACATGGAGCGGAGATGTACTTGTACATGGAGCGGAGATGTACTTGTACATTGAGCGGAGAGGTACTTGTACATGGAGCAGAGATGTACTTGTACATGGAGCGGAGAGGTACTTGTACATGGAGCGGAGAGGTACTTGTACTTGGAGCGGAGAGGTACTTGTACATGGAGCGGAGAGGTACTTGTACATTGAGCGGAGAGGTACTTGTACATGGAGCGGAGAGGTACTTGTACATTGAGCGGAGAGGTACTTGTACATGGAGCGGAGAGGTACTTGTACATGGAGCGGAGAGGTACTTGTACATGGAGCGGAGAGGTACTTGTACATGGAGCGGAGAGGTACTTGTACATGGAGCGGAGAGGTACTTGTACATTGAGCGGAGATGTACTTGTACATGGAGCGGAGATGTACTTGTACATGGATCGGAGAGGTACTTGTACATGAGAGCGGAGAGGTACTGTCGACACTTGTACATTGAGCGTAGAGGTACTGTCGACACTTGTACATTGAGCGGAGAGGTACTTGTACATGGAGCGGAGAGGTACTGTCGACACTTGTACATTGAGCGGAGAGGTACTTGTACATTGAGCGGAGAGGTACTTGTACATGGAGCGCAGAGGTACTTGTACATTGAGCGGAGAGGTACTTGTACATGGAGCGGAGAGGTACTTGTACATGAGAGCGGAGAGGTACTTGTACATGGAGCGGAGAGGTACTTGTACATTGAGCGGAGAGGTACTGTCGACACTTGTACATTCAGCGGAGAGGTACTTGTACATGGAGCGGAGAGGTACTGTCGATACTTGACATTGAGCGGAGAGGTACTTGTACATGGAGCGGAGAGGTATTTGTACATTGAGCGGAGAGGTACTTGTACATTGAGCGGAGAGGTACTGTCGACACTTGTACATTCAGCGGAGAGCTACTTGTACATGGAGCGGAGAGGTATTTGTACATTGAGCGGAGAGGTACTTGTACATGGAGCGGAGAGGTACTTGTACATAGAGCGGAGAGGTACTTATACATGGAGCGGAGAGGTATTTGTACATTGAGCGGAGAGGTACTTGTACATGGAGCGGAGAGGTACTTGTACATGAGAGCGGAGAGGTATTTGTACATGGAGCGGAAAGGTACTGTCGACACTTGTACATTGAGCGGAGAGCTACTTGTACATGGAGCGGAGAGGTACTTGTACATGAGAGCGGAGAGGTACTTGTACATGGAGCGGAGAGGTATTTGTACATGGAGCGGAGAGGTACTGTCGACACTTGACATTGAGCGGAGAGGTACTTGTACATGGAGCGGAGAGGTACTTGTACATGAGAGCGGAGAGGTATTTGTACATGGAGCGGAGAGGTACTGTCGACACTTGACATTGAGCGGAGAGGTACTTGTACATGGAGCGGAGAGGTACTTGTACATGGAGCGGAGAGGTACTTGTACATGGACCGGAGAGGTACTTGTACATGGAGCGGAGAGGTACTTGTACATGGAGCGGAGAGGTACTTGTACATTGAGCGGAGAGGTACTGGTACATGGAGCGGAGATGTACTTGTACATTGAGCGGAGAGGTACTTGTACATGGAGCGGAGAGGTACTTGTACATTGAGCGGAGAGGTACTTGTACATTGAGCGGAGACGTACTTGTACATTGAGCGGAGATGTACTTGTACATTGAGCGGAGATGTACTTGTACATTGAGCGGAGAGGTACTGGTACATGGAGCGGAGAGGTACTTGTACATGGAGCGGAGAGGTATTTGTACATGGAGCGGAGAGGTATTTGTACATGGAGCGGAGAGGTACTTGTACATTGAGCGGAGAGGTACTTGTACATGGAGCGGAGAGGTACTTGTACATGGAGCGGAGAGGTACTTGTACATGTAGCGGAGAGGTGCTTGTACATGGAGCGGAGAGGTATTTGTACATGGAGCGGAGAGGTACTTGTACATGGAGCGGAGAGGTACTTGTACATTCAGCGGAGAGGTACTTGTACATTGAGCGGAGAGGTACTTGTAGATGGAGCGGAGAGGTACTGTCGACACTTGTACATTGAGCGGAGAGGTACTTGTACATGGAGCGGAGAGGTACTTGTACATGGAGCGGAGAGGTACTGTCGACACTTGTACATTGAGCGGAGAGGTACTTGTACATGGAGCGGAGAGGTACTTGTACATGGAGCGGAGATGTACTTGTACAGGGAGCGGAGAGGTACTTGTACATTGAGCGGAGAGGTACTTGTACATGGAGCGGAGAGGTACTTGTACATGGAGCGGAGAGGTACTTGTACATGGAGCGGAGAGGTACTTGTACATTGAGCGGAGAGGTACTTGTACATGGAGCGGAGAGGTACTTGTACATGGAGCGGAGAGGTACTTGTACATGGAGCGGAGAGGTACTTGTACATTGAGCGGAGATGTACTTGTACATGGAGCGGAGAGGTACTTGTACATGGAGCGGAGAGGTACTTGTACATGGAGCGGAGAGGTACTTGTACATGGAGCGGAGAGGTACTTGTACATTGAGCGGAGATGTACTTGTACATGGAGCGGAGATGTACTTGTACATGGATCGGAGAGGTACTTGTACATGAGAGCGGAGAGGTACTGTCGACACTTGTACATTGAGCGTAGAGGTACTGTCGACACTTGTACATTGAGCGGAGAGGTACTTGTACATGGAGCGGAGAGGTACTGTCGACACTTGTACATTGAGCGGAGAGGTACTTGTACATGAGAGCGGAGAGGTATTTGTACATGGAGCGGAGAGGTACTGTCGACACTTGACATTGAGCGGAGAGGTACTTGTACATGGAGCGGAGAGGTACTTGTACATGGAGCGGAGAGGTACTGTCGACACTTGTACATTGAGCGGAGAGGTACTTGTACATTGAGCGGAGAGGTACTTGTACATGGAGCGCAGAGGTACTTGTACATTGAGCGGAGAGGTACTTGTACATGGAGCGGAGAGGTACTTGTACATGAGAGCGGAGAGGTACTTGTACATGGAGCGGAGAGGTACTTGTACATTGAGCGGAGAGGTACTGTCGACACTTGTACATTCAGCGGAGAGGTACTTGTACATGGAGCGGAGAGGTACTGTCGATACTTGACATTGAGCGGAGAGGTACTTGTACATGGAGCGGAGAGGTATTTGTACATTGAGCGGAGAGGTACTTGTACATTGAGCGGAGAGGTACTGTCGACACTTGTACATTCAGCGGAGAGCTACTTGTACATGGAGCGGAGAGGTATTTGTACATTGAGCGGAGAGGTACTTGTACATGGAGCGGAGAGGTACTTGTACATAGAGCGGAGAGGTACTTATACATGGAGCGGAGAGGTATTTGTACATTGAGCGGAGAGGTACTTGTACATGGAGCGGAGAGGTACTTGTACATGAGAGCGGAGAGGTATTTGTACATGGAGCGGAAAGGTACTGTCGACACTTGACATTGAGCGGAGAGGTACTTGTACATGGAGCGGAGAGGTACTTGTACATGAGAGCGGAGAGGTATTTGTACATGGAGCGGAGAGGTACTGTCGACACTTGACATTGGACGGAGAGGTACTTGTACATGGAGCGGAGAGGTACTTGTACATGGAGCGGAGAGGTACTTGTACATGGACCGGAGAGGTACTTGTACATGGAGCGGAGAGGTACTTGTACATGGAGCGGAGATGTACTTGTACATTGAGCGGAGAGGTACTTGTACATGGAGCAGAGATGTACTTGTACATGGAGCGGAGATGTACTTGTACATTGAGCGGAGAGGTACTTGTACATGGAGCGGAGAGGTACTTGTACATGGAGCGGAGATGTACTTGTACATGGAGCGGAGAGGTACTTGTACATGGAGCGGAGATGTACTTGTACATTGAGCGGAGAGGTACTTGTACATGGAGCAGAGATGTACTTGTACATGGAGCGGAGAGGTACTTGTACATGGAGCGGAGAGGTACTTGTACATGGAGCGGAGAGGTACTTGTACATGGAGCGGAGAGGTACTTGTACATTGAGCGGAGATGTACTTGTACATGGAGCGGAGAGGTACTTGTACATTGAGCGGAGAGGTACTTGTACATGGAGCGGAGAGGTACTTGTACATGGAGCGGAGAGGTACTTGTACATGGAGCGGAGAGGTACTTGTACATGGAGCGGAGAGGTACTTGTACATTGAGCGGAGATGTACTTGTACATGGAGCGGAGATGTACTTGTACATGGATCGGAGAGGTACTTGTACATGAGAGCGGAGAGGTACTGTCGACACTTGTACATTGAGCGTAGAGGTACTGTCGACACTTGTACATTGAGCGGAGAGGTACTTGTACATGGAGCGGAGTAGTACTGTCGACACTTGTACATTGAGCGGAGAGGTACTTGTACATTGAGCGGAGAGGTACTTGTACATGGAGCGCAGAGGTACTTGTACATTGAGCGGAGAGGTACTTGTACATGGAGCGGAGAGGTACTTGTACATGAGAGCGGAGAGGTACTTGTACATGGAGCGGAGAGGTACTGTCGACACTTGTACATTCAGCGGAGAGGTACTTGTACATGGAGCGGAGAGGTACTGTCGATACTTGACATTGAGCGGAGAGGTACTTGTACATGGAGCGGAGAGGTATTTGTACATTGAGCGGAGAGGTACTTGTACATTGAGCGGAGAGGTACTGTCGACACTTGTACATTCAGCGGAGAGCTACTTGTACATGGAGCGGAGAGGTATTTGTACATTGAGCGGAGAGGTACTTGTACATGGAGCGGAGAGGTACTTGTACATAGAGCGGAGACGTACTTATACATGGAGCGGAGAGGTATTTGTACATTGAGCGGAGAGGTACTTGTACATGGAGCGGAGAGGTACTTGTACATGAGAGCGGAGAGGTATTTGTACATGGAGCGGAAAGGTACTGTCGACACTTGTACATTGAGCGGAGAGCTACTTGTACATGGAGCGGAGAGGTACTTGTACATGAGAGCGGAGAGGTACTTGTACATGGAGCGGAGAGGTATTTGTACATGGAGCGGAGAGGTACTGTCGACACTTGACATTGAGCGGAGAGGTACTTGTACATGGAGCGGAGAGGTACTTGTACATGAGAGCGGAGAGGTATTTGTACATGGAGCGGAGAGGTACTGTCGACACTTGACATTGAGCGGAGAGGTACTTGTACATGGAGCGGAGAGGTACTTGTACATGGAGCGGAGAGGTACTTGTACATGGACCGGAGAGGTACTTGTACATGGAGCGGAGAGGTACTTGTACATGGAGCGGAGATGTACTTGTACATTGAGCGGAGAGGTACTTGTACATGGAGCAGAGATGTACTTGTACATGGAGCGGAGATGTACTTGTACATTGAGCGGAGAGGTACTTGTACATGGAGCGGAGAGGTACTTGTACATGGAGCGGAGATGTACTTGTACATGGAGCGGAGATGTACTTGTACATTGAGCGGAGAGGTACTTGTACATGGAGCAGAGATGTACTTGTACATGGAGCGGAGAGGTACTTGTACATGGAGCGGAGAGGTACTTGTACTTGGAGCGGAGAGGTACTTGTACATGGAGCGGAGAGGTACTTGTACATTGAGCGGAGAGGTACTTGTACATGGAGCGGAGAGGTACTTGTACATTGAGCGGAGAGGTACTTGTACATGGAGCGGAGAGGTACTTGTACATGGAGCGGAGAGGTACTTGTACATGGAGCGGAGAGGTACTTGTACATGGAGCGGAGAGGTACTTGTACATGGAGCGGAGAGGTACTTGTACATTGAGCGGAGATGTACTTGTACATGGAGCGGAGATGTACTTGTACATGGATCGGAGAGGTACTTGTACATGAGAGCGGAGAGGTACTGTCGACACTTGTACATTGAGCGTAGAGGTACTGTCGACACTTGTACATTGAGCGGAGAGGTACTTGTACATGGAGCGGAGAGGTACTGTCGACACTTGTACATTGAGCGGAGAGGTACTTGTACATTGAGCGGAGAGGTACTTGTACATGGAGCGCAGAGGTACTTGTACATTGAGCGGAGAGGTACTTGTACATGGAGCGGAGAGGTACTTGTACATGAGAGCGGAGAGGTACTTGTACATGGAGCGGAGAGGTACTTGTACATTGAGCGGAGAGGTACTGTCGACACTTGTACATTCAGCGGAGAGGTACTTGTACATGGAGCGGAGAGGTACTGTCGATACTTGACATTGAGCGGAGAGGTACTTGTACATGGAGCGGAGAGGTATTTGTACATTGAGCGGAGAGGTACTTGTACATTGAGCGGAGAGGTACTGTCGACACTTGTACATTCAGCGGAGAGCTACTTGTACATGGAGCGGAGAGGTATTTGTACATTGAGCGGAGAGGTACTTGTACATGGAGCGGAGAGGTACTTGTACATAGAGCGGAGAGGTACTTATACATGGAGCGGAGAGGTATTTGTACATTGAGCGGAGAGGTACTTGTACATGGAGCGGAGAGGTACTTGTACATGAGAGCGGAGAGGTATTTGTACATGGAGCGGAAAGGTACTGTCGACACTTGTACATTGAGCGGAGAGCTACTTGTACATGGAGCGGAGAGGTACTTGTACATGAGAGCGGAGAGGTACTTGTACATGGAGCGGAGAGGTATTTGTACATGGAGCGGAGAGGTACTGTCGACACTTGACATTGAGCGGAGAGGTACTTGTACATGGAGCGGAGAGGTACTTGTACATGAGAGCGGAGAGGTATTTGTACATGGAGCGGAGAGGTACTGTCGACACTTGACATTGAGCGGAGAGGTACTTGTACATGGAGCGGAGAGGTACTTGTACATGGAGCGGAGAGGTACTTGTACATGGACCGGAGAGGTACTTGTACATGGAGCGGAGAGGTACTTGTACATGGAGCGGAGAGGTACTTGTACATTGAGCGGAGAGGTACTGGTACATGGAGCGGAGATGTACTTGTACATTGAGCGGAGAGGTACTTGTACATGGAGCGGAGAGGTACTTGTACATTGAGCGGAGAGGTACTTGTACATTGAGCGGAGACGTACTTGTACATTGAGCGGAGATGTACTTGTACATTGAGCGGAGATGTACTTGTACATTGAGCGGAGAGGTACTGGTACATGGAGCGGAGAGGTACTTGTACATGGAGCGGAGAGGTATTTGTACATGGAGCGGAGAGGTATTTGTACATGGAGCGGAGAGGTACTTGTACATTGAGCGGAGAGGTACTTGTACATGGAGCGGAGAGGTACTTGTACATGGAGCGGAGAGGTACTTGTACATGTAGCGGAGAGGTGCTTGTACATGGAGCGGAGAGGTATTTGTACATGGAGCGGAGAGGTACTTGTACATGGAGCGGAGAGGTACTTGTACATTCAGCGGAGAGGTACTTGTACATTGAGCGGAGAGGTACTTGTAGATGGAGCGGAGAGGTACTGTCGACACTTGTACATTGAGCGGAGAGGTACTTGTACATGGAGCGGAGAGGTACTTGTACATGGAGCGGAGAGGTACTGTCGACACTTGTACATTGAGCGGAGAGGTACTTGTACATGGAGCGGAGAGGTACTTGTACATGGAGCGGAGATGTACTTGTACAGGGAGCGGAGAGGTACTTGTACATTGAGCGGAGAGGTACTTGTACATGGAGCGGAGAGGTACTTGTACATGGAGCGGAGAGGTACTTGTACATGGAGCGGAGAGGTACTTGTACATTGAGCGGAGAGGTACTTGTACATGGAGCGGAGAGGTACTTGTACATGGAGCGGAGAGGTACTTGTACATGGAGCGGAGAGGTACTTGTACATTGAGCGGAGATGTACTTGTACATGGAGCGGAGAGGTACTTGTACATGGAGCGGAGAGGTACTTGTACATGGAGCGGAGAGGTACTTGTACATGGAGCGGAGAGGTACTTGTACATTGAGCGGAGATGTACTTGTACATGGAGCGGAGATGTACTTGTACATGGATCGGAGAGGTACTTGTACATGAGAGCGGAGAGGTACTGTCGACACTTGTACATTGAGCGTAGAGGTACTGTCGACACTTGTACATTGAGCGGAGAGGTACTTGTACATGGAGCGGAGAGGTACTGTCGACACTTGTACATTGAGCGGAGAGGTACTTGTACATTGAGCGGAGAGGTACTTGTACATGGAGCGCAGAGGTACTTGTACATTGAGCGGAGAGGTACTTGTACATGGAGCGGAGAGGTACTTGTACATGAGAGCGGAGAGGTACTTGTACATGGAGCGGAGAGGTACTTGTACATTGAGCGGAGAGGTACTGTCGACACTTGTACATTCAGCGGAGAGGTACTTGTACATGGAGCGGAGAGGTACTGTCGATACTTGACATTGAGCGGAGAGGTACTTGTACATGGAGCGGAGAGGTACTTGTACATGGAGCGGAGAGGTACTTGTACATGGAGCGGAGAGGTACTTGTACATTGAGCGGAGAGGTACTTGTACATGGAGCGGAGAGGTACTTGTACATTGAGCGGAGAGGTACTTGTACATGGAGCGGAGAGGTACTTGTTCATGGAGCGGAGAGGTACTTGTACATGGAGCGGAGAGGTACTTGTACATGGAGCGGAGAGGTACTTGTACATTGAGCGGAGATGTACTTGTACATGGAGCGGAGATGTACTTGTACATGGATCGGAGAGGTACTTGTACATGAGAGCGGAGAGGTACTGTCGACACTTGTACATTCAGCGGAGAGGTACTTGTACATTGAGCGTAGAGGTACTGTCGACACTTGTACATTGAGCGGAGAGGTACTTGTACATGGAGCGGAGAGGTACTGTCGACACTTGTACATTGAGCGGAGAGCTACTTGTACATGGAGCGGAGAGGTACTTGTACATGAGAGCGGAGAGGTACTTGTACATGGAGCGGAGAGGTATTTGTACATGGAGCGGAGAGGTACTGTCGACACTTGACATTGAGCGGAGAGGTACTTGTACATGGAGCGGAGAGGTACTTGTACATGAGAGCGGAGAGGTATTTGTACATGGAGCGGAGAGGTACTGTCGACACTTGACATTGAGCGGAGAGGTACTTGTACATGGAGCGGAGAGGTACTTGTACATGGAGCGGAGAGGTACTTGTACATGGACCGGAGAGGTACTTGTACATGGAGCGGAGAGGTACTTGTACATGGAGCGGAGAGGTACTTGTACATTGAGCGGAGAGGTACTGGTACATGGAGCGGAGATGTACTTGTACATTGAGCGGAGAGGTACTTGTACATGGAGCGGAGAGGTACTTGTACATTGAGCGGAGAGGTACTTGTACATTGAGCGGAGACGTACTTGTACATTGAGCGGAGATGTACTTGTACATTGAGCGGAGATGTACTTGTACATTGAGCGGAGAGGTACTGGTACATGGAGCGGAGAGGTACTTGTACATGGAGCGGAGAGGTATTTGTACATGGAGCGGAGAGGTATTTGTACATGGAGCGGAGAGGTACTTGTACATTGAGCGGAGAGGTACTTGTACATGGAGCGGAGAGGTACTTGTACATGGAGCGGAGAGGTACTTGTACATGTAGCGGAGAGGTGCTTGTACATGGAGCGGAGAGGTACTTGTACATGGAGCGGAGAGGTATTTGTACATGGAGCGGAGAGGTACTTGTACATGGAGCGGAGAGGTACTTGTACATTCAGCGGAGAGGTACTTGTACATTGAGCGGAGAGGTACTTGTAGATGGAGCGGAGAGGTACTGTCGACACTTGTACATTGAGCGGAGAGGTACTTGTACATGGAGCGGAGAGGTACTTGTACATGGAGCGGAGAGGTACTGTCGACACTTGTACATTGAGCGGAGAGGTACTTGTACATGGAGCGGAGAGGTACTTGTACATGGAGCGGAGATGTACTTGTACAGGGAGCGGAGAGGTACTTGTACATTGAGCGGAGAGGTACTTGTACATGGAGCGGAGAGGTACTTGTACATGGAGCGGAGAGGTACTTGTACATGGAGCGGAGAGGTACTTGTACATTGAGCGGAGAGGTACTTGTACATGGAGCGGAGAGGTACTTGTACATGGAGCGGAGAGGTACTTGTACATGGAGCGGAGAGGTACTTGTACATTGAGCGGAGAGGTACTTGTACATGGAGCGGAGAGGTACTTGTACATGGAGCGGAGAGGTACTTGTACATGGAGCGGAGAGGTACTTGTACATGGAGCGGAGAGGTACTTGTACATTGAGCGGAGATGTACTTGTACATGGAGCGGAGATGTACTTGTACATGGATCGGAGAGGTACTTGTACATGAGAGCGGAGAGGTACTGTCGACACTTGTACATTGAGCGTAGAGGTACTGTCGACACTTGTACATTGAGCGGAGAGGTACTTGTACATGGAGCGGAGAGGTACTGTCGACACTTGTACATTGAGCGGAGAGGTACTTGTACATTGAGCGGAGAGGTACTTGTACATGGAGCGCAGAGGTACTTGTACATTGAGCGGAGAGGTACTTGTACATGGAGCGGAGAGGTACTTGTACATGAGAGCGGAGAGGTACTTGTACATGGAGCGGAGAGGTTCTTGTACATTGAGCGGAGAGGTACTGTCGACACTTGTACATTCAGCGGAGAGGTACTTGTACATGGAGCGGAGAGGTACTGTCGATACTTGACATTGAGCGGAGAGGTACTTGTACATGGAGCGGAGAGGTACTTGTACATGGAGCGGAGAGGTACTTGTACATGGAGCGGAGAGGTACTTGTACATTGAGCGGAGAGGTACTTGTACATGGAGCGGAGAGGTACTTGTACATTGAGCGGAGAGGTACTTGTACATGGAGCGGAGAGGTACTTGTTCATGGAGCGGAGAGGTACTTGTACATGGAGCGGAGAGGTACTTGTACATGGAGCGGAGAGGTACTTGTACATTGAGCGGAGATGTACTTGTACATGGAGCGGAGATGTACTTGTACATGGATCGGAGAGGTACTTGTACATGAGAGCGGAGAGGTACTGTCGACACTTGTACATTCAGCGGAGAGGTACTTGTACATTGAGCGTAGAGGTACTGTCGACACTTGTACATTGAGCGGAGAGGTACTTGTACATGGAGCGGAGAGGTACTGTCGACACTTGTACATTGAGCGGAGAGGTACTTGTACATTGAGCGGAGAGGTACTTGTACATGGAGCGCAGAGGTACTTGTACATTGAGCGGAGAGGTACTTGTACATGGAGCGGAGAGGTACTTGTACATGAGAGCGGAGAGGTACTTGTACATGGAGCGGAGAGGTACTTGTACATTGAGCGGAGAGGTACTGTCGACACTTGTACATTCAGCGGAGAGGTACTTGTACATGGAGCGGAGAGGTACTGTCGATACTTGACATTGAGCGGAGAGGTACTTGTACATGGAGCGGAGAGGTATTTGTACATTGAGCGGAGAGGTACTTGTACATTGAGCGGAGAGGTACTGTCGACACTTGTACATTCAGCGGAGAGCTACTTGTACATGGAGCGGAGAGGTATTTGTACATTGAGCGGAGAGGTACTTGTACATGGAGCGGAGAGGTACTTGTACATAGAGCGGAGAGGTACTTATACATGGAGCGGAGAGGTATTTGTACATTGAGCGGAGAGGTACTTGTACATGGAGCGGAGAGGTACTTGTACATGAGAGCGGAGAGGTATTTGTACATGGAGCGGAAAGGTACTGTCGACACTTGTACATTGAGCGGAGAGCTACTTGTACATGGAGCGGAGAGGTACTTGTACATGAGAGCGGAGAGGTACTTGTACATGGAGCGGAGAGGTATTTGTACATGGAGCGGAGAGGTACTGTCGACACTTGACATTGAGCGGAGAGGTACTTGTACATGGAGCGGAGAGGTACTTGTACATGAGAGCGGAGAGGTATTTGTACATGGAGCGGAGAGGTACTGTCGACACTTGACATTGAGCGGAGAGGTACTTGTACATGGAGCGGAGATGTACTTGTACATGAGAGCGGAGAGGTATTTGTACATGGAGCGGAGAGGTACTGTCGACACTTGACATGGAGCGGAGAGGTACTTGTACATGGAGCGGAGAGGTACTTGTACATGGACCGGAGAGGTACTTGTACATGGAGCGGAGAGGTACTTGTACATGGAGCAGAGATGTACTTGTACATGGAGCGGAGATGTACTTGTACATTGAGCGGAGAGGTACTTGTACATGGAGCGGAGAGGTACTTGTACATGGAGCGGAGATGTACTTGTACATGGAGCGGAGAGGTACTTGTACATGGAGCGGAGATGTACTTGTACATTGAGCGGAGAGGTACTTGTACATGGAGCAGAGATGTACTTGTACATGGAGCGGAGAGGTACTTGTACATGGAGCGGAGAGGTACTTGTACATGGAGCGGAGAGGTACTTGTACATGGAGCGGAGAGGTACTTGTACATTGAGCGGAGATGTACTTGTACATGGAGCGGAGAGGTACTTGTACATTGAGCGGAGAGGTACTTGTACATGGAGCGGAGAGGTACTTGTACATGGAGCGGAGAGGTACTTGTACATGGAGCGGAGAGGTACTTGTACATGGAGCGGAGAGGTACTTGTACATTGAGCGGAGATGTACTTGTACATGGAGCGGAGATGTACTTGTACATGGATCAGAGAGGTACTTGTACATGAGAGCGGAGAGGTACTGTCGACACTTGTACATTGAGCGTAGAGGTACTGTCGACACTTGTACATTGAGCGGAGAGGTACTTGTACATGGAGCGGAGAGGTACTGTCGACACTTGTACATTGAGCGGAGAGGTACTTGTACATTGAGCGGAGAGGTACTTGTACATGGAGCGCAGAGGTACTTGTACATTGAGCGGAGAGGTACTTGTACATGGAGCGGAGAGGTACTTGTACATGAGAGCGGAGAGGTACTTGTACATGGAGCGGAGAGGTACTGTCGACACTTGTACATTCAGCGGAGAGGTACTTGTACATGGAGCGGAGAGGTACTGTCGATACTTGACATTGAGCGGAGAGGTACTTGTACATGGAGCGGAGAGGTATTTGTACATTGAGCGGAGAGGTACTTGTACATTGAGCGGAGAGGTACTGTCGACACTTGTACATTCAGCGGAGAGCTACTTGTACATGGAGCGGAGAGGTATTTGTACATTGAGCGGAGAGGTACTTGTACATGGAGCGGAGAGGTACTTGTACATAGAGCGGAGAGGTACTTATACATGGAGCGGAGAGGTATTTGTACATTGAGCGGAGAGGTACTTGTACATGGAGCGGAGAGGTACTTGTACATGAGAGCGGAGAGGTATTTGTACATGGAGCGGAAAGGTACTGTCGACACTTGTACATTGAGCGGAGAGCTACTTGTACATGGAGCGGAGAGGTACTTGTACATGAGAGCGGAGAGGTACTTGTACATGGAGCGGAGAGGTATTTGTACATGGAGCGGAGAGGTACTGTCGACACTTGACATTGAGCGGAGAGGTACTTGTACATGGAGCGGAGAGGTACTTGTACATGAGAGCGGAGAGGTATTTGTACATGGAGCGGAGAGGTACTGTCGACACTTGACATTGGACGGAGAGGTACTTGTACATGGAGCGGAGAGGTACTTGTACATGGAGCGGAGAGGTACTTGTACATGGACCGGAGAGGTACTTGTACATGGAGCGGAGAGGTACTTGTACATGGAGCGGAGATGTACTTGTACATTGAGCGGAGAGGTACTTGTACATGGAGCAGAGATGTACTTGTACATGGAGCGGAGATGTACTTGTACATTGAGCGGAGAGGTACTTGTACATGGAGCGGAGAGGTACTTGTACATGGAGCGGAGATGTACTTGTACATGGAGCGGAGAGGTACTTGTACATGGAGCGGAGATGTACTTGTACATTGAGCGGAGAGGTACTTGTACATGGAGCAGAGATGTACGTGTACATGGAGCGGAGAGGTACTTGTACATGGAGCGGAGAGGTACTTGTACATGGAGCGGAGAGGTACTTGTACATGGAGCGGAGAGGTACTTGTACATTGAGCGGAGATGTACTTGTACATGGAGCGGAGAGGTACTTGTACATTGAGCGGAGAGGTACTTGTACATGGAGCGGAGAGGTACTTGTACATGGAGCGGAGAGGTACTTGTACATGGAGCGGAGAGGTACTTGTACATGGAGCGGAGAGGTACTTGTACATTGAGCGGAGATGTACTTGTACATGGAGCGGAGATGTACTTGTACATGGATCGGAGAGGTACTTGTACATGAGAGCGGAGAGGTACTGTCGACACTTGTACATTGAGCGTAGAGGTACTGTCGACACTTGTACATTGAGCGGAGAGGTACTTGGACATGGAGCGGAGAGGTACTGTCGACACTTGTACATTGAGCGGAGAGGTACTTGTACATTGAGCGGAGAGGTACTTGTACATGGAGCGCAGAGGTACTTGTACATTGAGCGGAGAGGTACTTGTACATGGAGCGGAGAGGTACTTGTACATGAGAGCGGAGAGGTACTTGTACATGGAGCGGAGAGGTACTGTCGACACTTGTACATTCAGCGGAGAGGTACTTGTACATGGAGCGGAGAGGTACTGTCGATACTTGACATTGAGCGGAGAGGTACTTGTACATGGAGCGGAGAGGTATTTGTACATTGAGCGGAGAGGTACTTGTACATTGAGCGGAGAGGTACTGTCGACACTTGTACATTCAGCGGAGAGCTACTTGTACATGGAGCGGAGAGGTATTTGTACATTGAGCGGAGAGGTACTTGTACATGGAGCGGAGAGGTACTTGTACATAGAGCGGAGAGGTACTTATACATGGAGCGGAGAGGTATTTGTACATTGAGCGGAGAGGTACTTGTACATGGAGCGGAGAGGTACTTGTACATGAGAGCGGAGAGGTATTTGTACATGGAGCGGAAAGGTACTGTCGACACTTGTACATTGAGCGGAGAGCTACTTGTACATGGAGCGGAGAGGTACTTGTACATGAGAGCGGAGAGGTACTTGTACATGGAGCGGAGAGGTATTTGTACATGGAGCGGAGAGGTACTGTCGACACTTGACATTGAGCGGAGAGGTACTTGTACATGGAGCGGAGAGGTACTTGTACATGAGAGCGGAGAGGTATTTGTACATGGAGCGGAGAGGTACTGTTGACACTTGACATTGAGCGGAGAGGTACTTGTACATGGAGCGGAGAGGTACTTGTACATGGAGCGGAGAGGTACTTGTACATGGACCGGAGAGGTACTTGTACATGGAGCGGAGAGGTACTTGTACATGGAGCGGAGATGTACTTGTACATTGAGCGGAGAGGTACTTGTACATGGAGCAGAGATGTACTTGTACATGGAGCGGAGATGTACTTGTACATTGAGCGGAGAGGTACTTGTACATGGAGCGGAGAGGTACTTGTACATGGAGCGGAGATGTACTTGTACATGGAGCGGAGATGTACTTGTACATTGAGCGGAGAGGTACTTGTACATGGAGCAGAGATGTACTTGTACATGGAGCGGAGAGGTACTTGTACATGGAGCGGAGAGGTACTTGTACATGGAGCGGAGAGGTACTTGTACATGGAGCGGAGAGGTACTTGTACATTGAGCGGAGAGGTACTTGTACATGGAGCGGAGAGGTACTTGTACATTGAGCGGAGAGGTACTTGTACATGGAGCGGAGAGGTACTTGTACATTGAGCGGAGAGGTACTTGTACATGGAGCGGAGAGGTACTTGTTCATGGAGCGGAGAGGTACTTGTACATGGAGCGGAGAGGTACTTGTACATGGAGCGGAGAGGTACTTGTACATTGAGCGGAGATGTACTTGTACATGGAGCGGAGATGTACTTGTACATGGATCGGAGAGGTACTTGTACATGAGAGCGGAGAGGTACTGTCGACACTTGTACATTCAGCGGAGAGGTACTTGTACATTGAGCGTAGAGGTACTGTCGACACTTGTACATTGAGCGGAGAGGTACTTGTACATGGAGCGGAGAGGTACTGTCGACACTTGTACATTGAGCGGAGAGCTACTTGTACATGGAGCGGAGAGGTACTTGTACATGAGAGCGGAGAGGTACTTGTACATGGAGCGGAGAGGTATTTGTACATGGAGCGGAGAGGTACTGTCGACACTTGACATTGAGCGGAGAGGTACTTGTACATGGAGCGGAGAGGTACTTGTACATGAGAGCGGAGAGGTATTTGTACATGGAGCGGAGAGGTACTGTCGACACTTGACATTGAGCGGAGAGGTACTTGTACATGGAGCGGAGAGGTACTTGTACATGGAGCGGAGAGGTACTTGTACATGGACCGGAGAGGTACTTGTACATGGAGCGGAGAGGTACTTGTACATGGAGCGGAGAGGTACTTGTACATTGAGCGGAGAGGTACTGGTACATGGAGCGGAGATGTACTTGTACATTGAGCGGAGAGGTACTTGTACATGGAGCGGAGAGGTACTTGTACATTGAGCGGAGAGGTACTTGTACATTGAGCGGAGACGTACTTGTACATTGAGCGGAGATGTACTTGTACATTGAGCGGAGATGTACTTGTACATTGAGCGGAGAGGTACTGGTACATGGAGCGGAGAGGTACTTGTACATGGAGCGGAGAGGTATTTGTACATGGAGCGGAGAGGTATTTGTACATGGAGCGGAGAGGTACTTGTACATTGAGCGGAGAGGTACTTGTACATGGAGCGGAGAGGTACTTGTACATGGAGCGGAGAGGTACTTGTACATGTAGCGGAGAGGTGCTTGTACATGGAGCGGAGAGGTACTTGTACATGGAGCGGAGAGGTATTTGTACATGGAGCGGAGAGGTACTTGTACATGGAGCGGAGAGGTACTTGTACATTCAGCGGAGAGGTACTTGTACATTGAGCGGAGAGGTACTTGTAGATGGAGCGGAGAGGTACTGTCGACACTTGTACATTGAGCGGAGAGGTACTTGTACATGGAGCGGAGAGGTACTTGTACATGGAGCGGAGAGGTACTGTCGACACTTGTACATTGAGCGGAGAGGTACTTGTACATGGAGCGGAGAGGTACTTGTACATGGAGCGGAGATGTACTTGTACAGGGAGCGGAGAGGTACTTGTACATTGAGCGGAGAGGTACTTGTACATGGAGCGGAGAGGTACTTGTACATGGAGCGGAGAGGTACTTGTACATGGAGCGGAGAGGTACTTGTACATTGAGCGGAGAGGTACTTGTACATGGAGCGGAGAGGTACTTGTACATGGAGCGGAGAGGTACTTGTACATGGAGCGGAGAGGTACTTGTACATTGAGCGGAGAGGTACTTGTACATGGAGCGGAGAGGTACTTGTACATGGAGCGGAGAGGTACTTGTACATGGAGCGGAGAGGTACTTGTACATGGAGCGGAGAGGTACTTGTACATTGAGCGGAGATGTACTTGTACATGGAGCGGAGATGTACTTGTACATGGATCGGAGAGGTACTTGTACATGAGAGCGGAGAGGTACTGTCGACACTTGTACATTGAGCGTAGAGGTACTGTCGACACTTGTACATTGAGCGGAGAGGTACTTGTACATGGAGCGGAGAGGTACTGTCGACACTTGTACATTGAGCGGAGAGGTACTTGTACATTGAGCGGAGAGGTACTTGTACATGGAGCGCAGAGGTACTTGTACATTGAGCGGAGAGGTACTTGTACATGGAGCGGAGAGGTACTTGTACATGAGAGCGGAGAGGTACTTGTACATGGAGCGGAGAGGTACTTGTACATTGAGCGGAGAGGTACTGTCGACACTTGTACATTCAGCGGAGAGGTACTTGTACATGGAGCGGAGAGGTACTGTCGATACTTGACATTGAGCGGAGAGGTACTTGTACATGGAGCGGAGAGGTACTTGTACATGGAGCGGAGAGGTACTTGTACATGGAGCGGAGAGGTACTTGTACATTGAGCGGAGAGGTACTTGTACATGGAGCGGAGAGGTACTTGTACATTGAGCGGAGAGGTACTTGTACATGGAGCGGAGAGGTACTTGTTCATGGAGCGGAGAGGTACTTGTACATGGAGCGGAGAGGTACTTGTACATGGAGCGGAGAGGTACTTGTACATTGAGCGGAGATGTACTTGTACATGGAGCGGAGATGTACTTGTACATGGATCGGAGAGGTACTTGTACATGAGAGCGGAGAGGTACTGTCGACACTTGTACATTCAGCGGAGAGGTACTTGTACATTGAGCTTAGAGGTACTGTCGACACTTGTACATTGAGCGGAGAGGTACTTGTACATGGAGCGGAGAGGTACTGTCGACACTTGTACATTGAGCGGAGAGGTACTTGTACATTGAGCGGAGAGGTACTTGTACATGGAGCGCAGAGGTACTTGTACATTGAGCGGAGAGGTACTTGTACATGGAGCGGAGAGGTACTTGTACATGAGAGCGGAGAGGTACTTGTACATGGAGCGGAGAGGTACTTGTACATTGAGCGGAGAGGTACTGTCGACACTTGTACATTCAGCGGAGAGGTACTTGTACATGGAGCGGAGAGGTACTGTCGATACTTGACATTGAGCGGAGAGGTACTTGTACATGGAGCGGAGAGGTATTTGTACATTGAGCGGAGAGGTACTTGTACATTGAGCGGAGAGGTACTGTCGACACTTGTACATTCAGCGGAGAGCTACTTGTACATGGAGCGGAGAGGTATTTGTACATTGAGCGGAGAGGTACTTGTACATGGAGCGGAGAGGTACTTGTACATAGAGCGGAGAGGTACTTATACATGGAGCGGAGAGGTATTTGTACATTGAGCGGAGAGGTACTTGTACATGGAGCGGAGAGGTACTTGTACATGAGAGCGGAGAGGTATTTGTACATGGAGCGGAAAGGTACTGTCGACACTTGTACATTGAGCGGAGAGCTACTTGTACATGGAGCGGAGAGGTACTTGTACATGAGAGCGGAGAGGTACTTGTACATGGAGCGGAGAGGTATTTGTACATGGAGCGGAGAGGTACTGTCGACACTTGACATTGAGCGGAGAGGTACTTGTACATGGAGCGGAGAGGTACTTGTACATGAGAGCGGAGAGGTATTTGTACATGGAGCGGAGAGGTACTGTCGACACTTGACATTGAGCGGAGAGGTACTTGTACATGGAGCGGAGAGGTACTTGTACATGGAGCGGAGAGGTACTTGTACATGGACCGGAGAGGTACTTGTACATGGAGCGGAGAGGTACTGTCGACACTTGTACATTGAGCGGAGAGGTACTTGTACATGGAGCGGAGAGGTACTTGTACATGGAGCGGAGATGTACTTGTACAGGGAGCGGAGAGGTACTTGTACATTGAGCGGAGAGGTACTTGTACATGGAGCGGAGAGGTACTTGTACATGGAGCGGAGAGGTACTTGTACATGGAGCGGAGAGGTACTTGTACATTGAGCGGAGAGGTACTTGTACATGGAGCGGAGAGGTACTTGTACATGGAGCGGAGAGGTACTTGTACATGGAGCGGAGAGGTACTTGTACATTGAGCGGAGAGGTACTTGTACATGGAGCGGAGAGGTACTTGTACATGGAGCGGAGAGGTACTTGTACATGGAGCGGAGAGGTACTTGTACATGGAGCGGAGAGGTACTTGTACATTGAGCGGAGATGTACTTGTACATGGAGCGGAGATGTACTTGTACATGGATCGGAGAGGTACTTGTACATGAGAGCGGAGAGGTACTGTCGACACTTGTACATTGAGCGTAGAGGTACTGTCGACACTTGTACATTGAGCGGAGAGGTACTTGTACATGGAGCGGAGAGGTACTGTCGACACTTGTACATTGAGCGGAGAGGTACTTGTACATTGAGCGGAGAGGTACTTGTACATGGAGCGCAGAGGTACTTGTACATTGAGCGGAGAGGTACTTGTACATGGAGCGGAGAGGTACTTGTACATGAGAGCGGAGAGGTACTTGTACATGGAGCGGAGAGGTACTTGTACATTGAGCGGAGAGGTACTGTCGACACTTGTACATTCAGCGGAGAGGTACTTGTACATGGAGCGGAGAGGTACTGTCGATACTTGACATTGAGCGGAGAGGTACTTGTACATGGAGCGGAGAGGTACTTGTACATGGAGCGGAGAGGTACTTGTACATGGAGCGGAGATGTACTTGTACATTGAGCGGAGAGGTACTTGTACATGGAGCGGAGAGGTACTTGTACATTGAGCGGAGAGGTACTTGTACATGGAGCGGAGAGGTACTTGTTCATGGAGCGGAGAGGTACTTGTACATGGAGCGGAGAGGTACTTGTACATGGAGCGGAGAGGTACTTGTACATTGAGCGGAGATGTACTTGTACATGGAGCGGAGATGTACTTGTACATGGATCGGAGAGGTACTTGTACATGAGAGCGGAGAGGTACTGTCGACACTTGTACATTCAGCGGAGAGGTACTTGTACATTGAGCTTAGAGGTACTGTCGACACTTGTACATTGAGCGGAGAGGTACTTGTACATGGAGCGGAGAGGTACTGTCGACACTTGTACATTGAGCGGAGAGGTACTTGTACATTGAGCGGAGAGGTACTTGTACATGGAGCGCAGAGGTACTTGTACATTGAGCGGAGAGGTACTTGTACATGGAGCGGAGAGGTACTTGTACATGAGAGCGGAGAGGTACTTGTACATGGAGCGGAGAGGTACTTGTACATTGAGCGGAGAGGTACTGTCGACACTTGTACATTCAGCGGAGAGGTACTTGTACATGGAGCGGAGAGGTACTGTCGATACTTGACATTGAGCGGAGAGGTACTTGTACATGGAGCGGAGAGGTATTTGTACATTGAGCGGAGAGGTACTTGTACATTGAGCGGAGAGGTACTGTCGACACTTGTACATTCAGCGGAGAGCTACTTGTACATGGAGCGGAGAGGTATTTGTACATTGAGCGGAGAGGTACTTGTACATGGAGCGGAGAGGTACTTGTACATAGAGCGGAGAGGTACTTATACATGGAGCGGAGAGGTATTTGTACATTGAGCGGAGAGGTACTTGTACATGGAGCGGAGAGGTACTTGTACATGAGAGCGGAGAGGTATTTGTACATGGAGCGGAAAGGTACTGTCGACACTTGTACATTGAGCGGAGAGCTACTTGTACATGGAGCGGAGAGGTACTTGTACATGAGAGCGGAGAGGTACTTGTACATGGAGCGGAGAGGTACTGTCGACACTTGACATTGAGCGGAGAGGTACTTGTACATGGAGCGGAGAGGTACTTGTACATGAGAGCGGAGAGGTATTTGTACATGGAGCGGAGAGGTACTGTCGACACTTGACATTGAGCGGAGAGGTACTTGTACATGGAGCGGAGAGGTACTTGTACATGGAGCGGAGAGGTACTTGTACATGGACCGGAGAGGTACTTGTACATGGAGCGGAGAGGTACTTGTACATGGAGCAGAGATGTACTTGTACATGGAGCGGAGATGTACTTGTACATTGAGCGGAGAGGTACTTGTACATGGAGCGGAGAGGTACTTGTACATGGAGCGGAGATGTACTTGTACATGGAGCGGAGAGGTACTTGTACATGGAGCGGAGATGTACTTGTACATTGAGCGGAGAGGTACTTGTACATGGAGCAGAGATGTACTTGTACATGGAGCGGAGAGGTACTTGTACATGGAGCGGAGAGGTACTTGTACATGGAGCGGAGAGGTACTTGTACATGGAGCGGAGAGGTACTTGTACATTGAGCGGAGATGTACTTGTACATGGAGCGGAGAGGTACTTGTACATTGAGCGGAGAGGTACTTGTACATGGAGCGGAGAGGTACTTGTACATGGAGCGGAGAGGTACTTGTACATGGAGCGGAGAGGTACTTGTACATGGAGCGGAGAGGTACTTGTACATTGAGCGGAGATGTACTTGTACATGGAGCGGAGATGTACTTGTACATGGATCAGAGAGGTACTTGTACATGAGAGCGGAGAGGTACTGTCGACACTTGTACATTGAGCGTAGAGGTACTGTCGACACTTGTACATTGAGCGGAGAGGTACTTGTACATGGAGCGGAGAGGTACTGTCGACACTTGTACATTGAGCGGAGAGGTACTTGTACATTGAGCGGAGAGGTACTTGTACATGGAGCGCAGAGGTACTTGTACATTGAGCGGAGAGGTACTTGTACATGGAGCGGAGAGGTACTTGTACATGAGAGCGGAGAGGTACTTGTACATGGAGCGGAGAGGTACTGTCGACACTTGTACATTCAGCGGAGAGGTACTTGTACATGGAGCGGAGAGGTACTGTCGATACTTGACATTGAGCGGAGAGGTACTTGTACATGGAGCGGAGAGGTATTTGTACATTGAGCGGAGAGGTACTTGTACATTGAGCGGAGAGGTACTGTCGACACTTGTACATTCAGCGGAGAGCTACTTGTACATGGAGCGGAGAGGTATTTGTACATTGAGCGGAGAGGTACTTGTACATGGAGCGGAGAGGTACTTGTACATAGAGCGGAGAGGTACTTATACATGGAGCGGAGAGGTATTTGTACATTGAGCGGAGAGGTACTTGTACATGGAGCGGAGAGGTACTGTCGATACTTGACATTGAGCGGAGAGGTACTTGTACATGGAGCGGAGAGGTATTTGTACATTGAGCGGAGAGGTACTTGTACATTGAGCGGAGAGGTACTGTCGACACTTGTACATTCAGCGGAGAGCTACTTGTACATGGAGCGGAGAGGTATTTGTACATTGAGCGGAGAGGTACTTGTACATGGAGCGGAGAGGTACTTGTACATAGAGCGGAGAGGTACTTATACATGGAGCGGAGAGGTATTTGTACATTGAGCGGAGAGGTACTTGTACATGGAGCGGAGAGGTACTTGTACATGAGAGCGGAGAGGTATTTGTACATGGAGCGGAAAGGTACTGTCGACACTTGTACATTGAGCGGAGAGCTACTTGTACATGGAGCGGAGAGGTACTTGTACATGAGAGCGGAGAGGTACTTGTACATGGAGCGGAGAGGTATTTGTACATGGAGCGGAGAGGTACTGTCGACACTTGACATTGAGCGGAGAGGTACTTGTACATGGAGCGGAGAGGTACTTGTACATGAGAGCGGAGAGGTATTTGTACATGGAGCGGAGAGGTACTGTCGACACTTGACATTGAGCGGAGAGGTACTTGTACATGGAGCGGAGAGGTACTTGTACATGGAGCGGAGAGGTACTTGTACATGGACCGGAGAGGTACTTGTACATGGAGCGGAGAGGTACTTGTACATGGAGCAGAGATGTACTTGTACATGGAGCGGAGATGTACTTGTACATTGAGCGGAGAGGTACTTGTACATGGAGCGGAGAGGTACTTGTACATGGAGCGGAGATGTACTTGTACATGGAGCGGAGAGGTACTTGTACATGGAGCGGAGATGTACTTGTACATTGAGCGGAGAGGTACTTGTACATGGAGCAGAGATGTACTTGTACATGGAGCGGAGAGGTACTTGTACATGGAGCGGAGAGGTACTTGTACATGGAGCGGAGAGGTACTTGTACATGGAGCGGAGAGGTACTTGTACATTGAGCGGAGATGTACTTGTACATGGAGCGGAGAGGTACTTGTACATTGAGCGGAGAGGTACTTGTACATGGAGCGGAGAGGTACTTGTACATGGAGCGGAGAGGTACTTGTACATGGAGCGGAGAGGTACTTGTACATGGAGCGGAGAGGTACTTGTACATTGAGCGGAGATGTACTTGTACATGGAGCGGAGATGTACTTGTACATGGATCAGAGAGGTACTTGTACATGAGAGCGGAGAGGTACTGTCGACACTTGTACATTGAGCGTAGAGGTACTGTCGACACTTGTACATTGAGCGGAGAGGTACTTGTACATGGAGCGGAGAGGTACTGTCGACACTTGTACATTGAGCGGAGAGGTACTTGTACATTGAGCGGAGAGGTACTTGTACATGGAGCGCAGAGGTACTTGTACATTGAGCGGAGAGGTACTTGTACATGGAGCGGAGAGGTACTTGTACATGAGAGCGGAGAGGTACTTGTACATGGAGCGGAGAGGTACTGTCGACACTTGTACATTCAGCGGAGAGGTACTTGTACATGGAGCGGAGAGGTACTGTCGATACTTGACATTGAGCGGAGAGGTACTTGTACATGGAGCGGAGAGGTATTTGTACATTGAGCGGAGAGGTACTTGTACATTGAGCGGAGAGGTACTGTCGACACTTGTACATTCAGCGGAGAGCTACTTGTACATGGAGCGGAGAGGTATTTGTACATTGAGCGGAGAGGTACTTGTACATGGAGCGGAGAGGTACTTGTACATAGAGCGGAGAGGTACTTATACATGGAGCGGAGAGGTATTTGTACATTGAGCGGAGAGGTACTTGTACATGGAGCGGAGAGGTACTTGTACATGAGAGCGGAGAGGTATTTGTACATGGAGCGGAAAGGTACTGTCGACACTTGTACATTGAGCGGAGAGCTACTTGTACATGGAGCGGAGAGGTACTTGTACATGAGAGCGGAGAGGTACTTGTACATGGAGCGGAGAGGTATTTGTACATGGAGCGGAGAGGTACTGTCGACACTTGACATTGAGCGGAGAGGTACTTGTACATGGAGCGGAGAGGTACTTGTACATGAGAGCGGAGAGGTATTTGTACATGGAGCGGAGAGGTACTGTCGACACTTGACATTGGACGGAGAGGTACTTGTACATGGAGCGGAGAGGTACTTGTACATGGAGCGGAGAGGTACTTGTACATGGACCGGAGAGGTACTTGTACATGGAGCGGAGAGGTACTTGTACATGGAGCGGAGATGTACTTGTACATTGAGCGGAGAGGTACTTGTACATGGAGCAGAGATGTACTTGTACATGGAGCGGAGATGTACTTGTACATTGAGCGGAGAGGTACTTGTACATGGAGCGGAGAGGTACTTGTACATGAGAGCGGAGAGGTACTTGTACATGGAGCGGAGAGGTACTTGTACATTGAGCGGAGAGGTACTGTCGACACTTGTACATTCAGCGGAGAGGTACTTGTACATGGAGCGGAGAGGTACTGTCGATACTTGACATTGAGCGGAGAGGTACTTGTACATGGAGCGGAGAGGTATTTGTACATTGAGCGGAGAGGTACTTGTACATTGAGCGGAGAGGTACTGTCGACACTTGTACATTCAGCGGAGAGCTACTTGTACATGGAGCGGAGAGGTATTTGTACATTGAGCGGAGAGGTACTTGTACATGGAGCGGAGAGGTACTTGTACATAGAGCGGAGAGGTACTTATACATGGAGCGGAGAGGTATTTGTACATTGAGCGGAGAGGTACTTGTACATGGAGCGGAGAGGTACTTGTACATGAGAGCGGAGAGGTATTTGTACATGGAGCGGAAAGGTACTGTCGACACTTGTACATTGAGCGGAGAGCTACTTGTACATGGAGCGGAGAGGTACTTGTACATGAGAGCGGAGAGGTACTTGTACATGGAGCGGAGAGGTATTTGTACATGGAGCGGAGAGGTACTGTCGACACTTGACATTGAGCGGAGAGGTACTTGTACATGGAGCGGAGAGGTACTTGTACATGAGAGCGGAGAGGTATTTGTACATGGAGCGGAGAGGTACTGTCGACACTTGACATTGAGCGGAGAGGTACTTGTACATGGAGCGGAGAGGTACTTGTACATGGAGCGGAGAGGTACTTGTACATGGACCGGAGAGGTACTTGTACATGGAGCGGAGAGGTACTGTCGACACTTGTACATTGAGCGGAGAGGTACTTGTACATGGAGCGGAGAGGTACTTGTACATGGAGCGGAGATGTACTTGTACAGGGAGCGGAGAGGTACTTGTACATTGAGCGGAGAGGTACTTGTACATGGAGCGGAGAGGTACTTGTACATGGAGCGGAGAGGTACTTGTACATGGAGCGGAGAGGTACTTGTACATTGAGCGGAGAGGTACTTGTACATGGAGCGGAGAGGTACTTGTACATGGAGCGGAGAGGTACTTGTACATGGAGCGGAGAGGTACTTGTACATTGAGCGGAGAGGTACTTGTACATGGAGCGGAGAGGTACTTGTACATGGAGCGGAGAGGTACTTGTACATGGAGCGGAGAGGTACTTGTACATGGAGCGGAGAGGTACTTGTACATTGAGCGGAGATGTACTTGTACATGGAGCGGAGATGTACTTGTACATGGATCGGAGAGGTACTTGTACATGAGAGCGGAGAGGTACTGTCGACACTTGTACATTGAGCGTAGAGGTACTGTCGACACTTGTACATTGAGCGGAGAGGTACTTGTACATGGAGCGGAGAGGTACTGTCGACACTTGTACATTGAGCGGAGAGGTACTTGTACATTGAGCGGAGAGGTACTTGTACATGGAGCGCAGAGGTACTTGTACATTGAGCGGAGAGGTACTTGTACATGGAGCGGAGAGGTACTTGTACATGAGAGCGGAGAGGTACTTGTACATGGAGCGGAGAGGTACTTGTACATTGAGCGGAGAGGTACTGTCGACACTTGTACATTCAGCGGAGAGGTACTTGTACATGGAGCGGAGAGGTACTGTCGATACTTGACATTGAGCGGAGAGGTACTTGTACATGGAGCGGAGAGGTACTTGTACATGGAGCGGAGAGGTACTTGTACATGGAGCGGAGAGGTACTTGTACATTGAGCGGAGAGGTACTTGTACATGGAGCGGAGAGGTACTTGTACATTGAGCGGAGAGGTACTTGTACATGGAGCGGAGAGGTACTTGTTCATGGAGCGGAGAGGTACTTGTACATGGAGCGGAGAGGTACTTGTACATGGAGCGGAGAGGTACTTGTACATTGAGCGGAGATGTACTTGTACATGGAGCGGAGATGTACTTGTACATGGATCGGAGAGGTACTTGTACATGAGAGCGGAGAGGTACTGTCGACACTTGTACATTCAGCGGAGAGGTACTTGTACATTGAGCTTAGAGGTACTGTCGACACTTGTACATTGAGCGGAGAGGTACTTGTACATGGAGCGGAGAGGTACTGTCGACACTTGTACATTGAGCGGAGAGGTACTTGTACATTGAGCGGAGAGGTACTTGTACATGGAGCGCAGAGGTACTTGTACATTGAGCGGAGAGGTACTTGTACATGGAGCGGAGAGGTACTTGTACATGAGAGCGGAGAGGTACTTGTACATGGAGCGGAGAGGTACTTGTACATTGAGCGGAGAGGTACTGTCGACACTTGTACATTCAGCGGAGAGGTACTTGTACATGGAGCGGAGAGGTACTGTCGATACTTGACATTGAGCGGAGAGGTACTTGTACATGGAGCGGAGAGGTATTTGTACATTGAGCGGAGAGGTACTTGTACATTGAGCGGAGAGGTACTGTCGACACTTGTACATTCAGCGGAGAGCTACTTGTACATGGAGCGGAGAGGTATTTGTACATTGAGCGGAGAGGTACTTGTACATGGAGCGGAGAGGTACTTGTACATAGAGCGGAGAGGTACTTATACATGGAGCGGAGAGGTATTTGTACATTGAGCGGAGAGGTACTTGTACATGGAGCGGAGAGGTACTTGTACATGAGAGCGGAGAGGTATTTGTACATGGAGCGGAAAGGTACTGTCGACACTTGTACATTGAGCGGAGAGCTACTTGTACATGGAGCGGAGAGGTACTTGTACATGAGAGCGGAGAGGTACTTGTACATGGAGCGGAGAGGTATTTGTACATGGAGCGGAGAGGTACTGTCGACACTTGACATTGAGCGGAGAGGTACTTGTACATGGAGCGGAGAGGTACTTGTACATGAGAGCGGAGAGGTATTTGTACATGGAGCGGAGAGGTACTGTCGACACTTGACATTGAGCGGAGAGGTACTTGTACATGGAGCGGAGAGGTACTTGTACATGAGAGCGGAGAGGTACTTGTACATGGAGCGGAGAGGTATTTGTACATGGAGCGGAGAGGTACTGTCGACACTTGACATTGAGCGGAGAGGTACTTGTACATGGAGCGGAGAGGTACTTGTACATGAGAGCGGAGAGGTATTTGTACATGGAGCGGAGAGGTACTGTCGACACTTGACATTGAGCGGAGAGGTACTTGTACATGGAGCGGAGAGGTACTTGTACATGGAGCGGAGAGGTACTTGTACATGGACCGGAGAGGTACTTGTACATGGAGCGGAGAGGTACTGTCGACACTTGTACATTGAGCGGAGAGGTACTTGTACATGGAGCGGAGAGGTACTTGTACATGGAGCGGAGATGTACTTGTACAGGGAGCGGAGAGGTACTTGTACATTGAGCGGAGAGGTACTTGTACATGGAGCGGAGAGGTACTTGTACATGGAGCGGAGAGGTACTTGTACATGGAGCGGAGAGGTACTTGTACATTGAGCGGAGAGGTACTTGTACATGGAGCGGAGAGGTACTTGTACATGGAGCGGAGAGGTACTTGTACATGGAGCGGAGAGGTACTTGTACATTGAGCGGAGAGGTACTTGTACATGGAGCGGAGAGGTACTTGTACATGGAGCGGAGAGGTACTTGTACATGGAGCGGAGAGGTACTTGTACATGGAGCGGAGAGGTACTTGTACATTGAGCGGAGATGTACTTGTACATGGAGCGGAGATGTACTTGTACATGGATCGGAGAGGTACTTGTACATGAGAGCGGAGAGGTACTGTCGACACTTGTACATTGAGCGTAGAGGTACTGTCGACACTTGTACATTGAGCGGAGAGGTACTTGTACATGGAGCGGAGAGGTACTGTCGACACTTGTACATTGAGCGGAGAGGTACTTGTACATTGAGCGGAGAGGTACTTGTACATGGAGCGCAGAGGTACTTGTACATTGAGCGGAGAGGTACTTGTACATGGAGCGGAGAGGTACTTGTACATGAGAGCGGAGAGGTACTTGTACATGGAGCGGAGAGGTACTGTCGACACTTGTACATTCAGCGGAGAGGTACTTGTACATGGAGCGGAGAGGTACTGTCGATACTTGACATTGAGCGGAGAGGTACTTGTACATGGAGCGGAGAGGTATTTGTACATTGAGCGGAGAGGTACTTGTACATTGAGCGGAGAGGTACTGTCGACACTTGTACATTCAGCGGAGAGCTACTTGTACATGGAGCGGAGAGGTATTTGTACATTGAGCGGAGAGGTACTTGTACATGGAGCGGAGAGGTACTTGTACATAGAGCGGAGAGGTACTTATACATGGAGCGGAGAGGTATTTGTACATTGAGCGGAGAGGTACTTGTACATGGAGCGGAGAGGTACTTGTACATGAGAGCGGAGAGGTATTTGTACATGGAGCGGAAAGGTACTGTCGACACTTGTACATTGAGCGGAGAGCTACTTGTACATGGAGCGGAGAGGTACTTGTACATGAGAGCGGAGAGGTACTTGTACATGGAGCGGAGAGGTATTTGTACATGGAGCGGAGAGGTACTGTCGACACTTGACATTGAGCGGAGAGGTACTTGTACATGGAGCGGAGAGGTACTTGTACATGAGAGCGGAGAGGTATTTGTACATGGAGCGGAGAGGTACTGTCGACACTTGACATTGGACGGAGAGGTACTTGTACATGGAGCGGAGAGGTACTTGTACATGGAGCGGAGAGGTACTTGTACATGGACCGGAGAGGTACTTGTACATGGAGCGGAGAGGTACTTGTACATGGAGCGGAGATGTACTTGTACATTGAGCGGAGAGGTACTTGTACATGGAGCAGAGATGTACTTGTACATGGAGCGGAGATGTACTTGTACATTGAGCGGAGAGGTACTTGTACATGGAGCGGAGAGGTACTTGTACATGAGAGCGGAGAGGTACTTGTACATGGAGCGGAGAGGTACTTGTACATTGAGCGGAGAGGTACTGTCGACACTTGTACATTCAGCGGAGAGGTACTTGTACATGGAGCGGAGAGGTACTGTCGATACTTGACATTGAGCGGAGAGGTACTTGTACATGGAGCGGAGAGGTATTTGTACATTGAGCGGAGAGGTACTTGTACATTGAGCGGAGAGGTACTGTCGACACTTGTACATTCAGCGGAGAGCTACTTGTACATGGAGCGGAGAGGTATTTGTACATTGAGCGGAGAGGTACTTGTACATGGAGCGGAGAGGTACTTGTACATAGAGCGGAGAGGTACTTATACATGGAGCGGAGAGGTATTTGTACATTGAGCGGAGAGGTACTTGTACATGGAGCGGAGAGGTACTTGTACATGAGAGCGGAGAGGTATTTGTACATGGAGCGGAAAGGTACTGTCGACACTTGTACATTGAGCGGAGAGCTACTTGTACATGGAGCGGAGAGGTACTTGTACATGAGAGCGGAGAGGTACTTGTACATGGAGCGGAGAGGTATTTGTACATGGAGCGGAGAGGTACTGTCGACACTTGACATTGAGCGGAGAGGTACTTGTACATGGAGCGGAGAGGTACTTGTACATGAGAGCGGAGAGGTATTTGTACATGGAGCGGAGAGGTACTGTCGACACTTGACATTGAGCGGAGAGGTACTTGTACATGGAGCGGAGAGGTACTTGTACATGGAGCGGAGAGGTACTTGTACATGGACCGGAGAGGTACTTGTACATGGAGCGGAGAGGTACTGTCGACACTTGTACATTGAGCGGAGAGGTACTTGTACATGGAGCGGAGAGGTACTTGTACATGGAGCGGAGATGTACTTGTACAGGGAGCGGAGAGGTACTTGTACATTGAGCGGAGAGGTACTTGTACATGGAGCGGAGAGGTACTTGTACATGGAGCGGAGAGGTACTTGTACATGGAGCGGAGAGGTACTTGTACATTGAGCGGAGAGGTACTTGTACATGGAGCGGAGAGGTACTTGTACATGGAGCGGAGAGGTACTTGTACATGGAGCGGAGAGGTACTTGTACATTGAGCGGAGAGGTACTTGTACATGGAGCGGAGAGGTACTTGTACATGGAGCGGAGAGGTACTTGTACATGGAGCGGAGAGGTACTTGTACATGGAGCGGAGAGGTACTTGTACATTGAGCGGAGATGTACTTGTACATGGAGCGGAGATGTACTTGTACATGGATCGGAGAGGTACTTGTACATGAGAGCGGAGAGGTACTGTCGACACTTGTACATTGAGCGTAGAGGTACTGTCGACACTTGTACATTGAGCGGAGAGGTACTTGTACATGGAGCGGAGAGGTACTGTCGACACTTGTACATTGAGCGGAGAGGTACTTGTACATTGAGCGGAGAGGTACTTGTACATGGAGCGCAGAGGTACTTGTACATTGAGCGGAGAGGTACTTGTACATGGAGCGGAGAGGTACTTGTACATGAGAGCGGAGAGGTACTTGTACATGGAGCGGAGAGGTACTTGTACATTGAGCGGAGAGGTACTGTCGACACTTGTACATTCAGCGGAGAGGTACTTGTACATGGAGCGGAGAGGTACTGTCGATACTTGACATTGAGCGGAGAGGTACTTGTACATGGAGCGGAGAGGTACTTGTACATGGAGCGGAGAGGTACTTGTACATGGAGCGGAGAGGTACTTGTACATTGAGCGGAGAGGTACTTGTACATGGAGCGGAGAGGTACTTGTACATTGAGCGGAGAGGTACTTGTACATGGAGCGGAGAGGTACTTGTTCATGGAGCGGAGAGGTACTTGTACATGGAGCGGAGAGGTACTTGTACATGGAGCGGAGAGGTACTTGTACATTGAGCGGAGATGTACTTGTACATGGAGCGGAGATGTACTTGTACATGGATCGGAGAGGTACTTGTACATGAGAGCGGAGAGGTACTGTCGACACTTGTACATTCAGCGGAGAGGTACTTGTACATTGAGCTTAGAGGTACTGTCGACACTTGTACATTGAGCGGAGAGGTACTTGTACATGGAGCGGAGAGGTACTGTCGACACTTGTACATTGAGCGGAGAGGTACTTGTACATTGAGCGGAGAGGTACTTGTACATGGAGCGCAGAGGTACTTGTACATTGAGCGGAGAGGTACTTGTACATGGAGCGGAGAGGTACTTGTACATGAGAGCGGAGAGGTACTTGTACATGGAGCGGAGAGGTACTTGTACATTGAGCGGAGAGGTACTGTCGACACTTGTACATTCAGCGGAGAGGTACTTGTACATGGAGCGGAGAGGTACTGTCGATACTTGACATTGAGCGGAGAGGTACTTGTACATGGAGCGGAGAGGTATTTGTACATTGAGCGGAGAGGTACTTGTACATTGAGCGGAGAGGTACTGTCGACACTTGTACATTCAGCGGAGAGCTACTTGTACATGGAGCGGAGAGGTATTTGTACATTGAGCGGAGAGGTACTTGTACATGGAGCGGAGAGGTACTTGTACATAGAGCGGAGAGGTACTTATACATGGAGCGGAGAGGTATTTGTACATTGAGCGGAGAGGTACTTGTACATGGAGCGGAGAGGTACTTGTACATGAGAGCGGAGAGGTATTTGTACATGGAGCGGAAAGGTACTGTCGACACTTGTACATTGAGCGGAGAGCTACTTGTACATGGAGCGGAGAGGTACTTGTACATGAGAGCGGAGAGGTACTTGTACATGGAGCGGAGAGGTATTTGTACATGGAGCGGAGAGGTACTGTCGACACTTGACATTGAGCGGAGAGGTACTTGTACATGGAGCGGAGAGGTACTTGTACATGAGAGCGGAGAGGTATTTGTACATGGAGCGGAGAGGTACTGTCGACACTTGACATTGAGCGGAGAGGTACTTGTACATGGAGCGGAGAGGTACTTGTACATGAGAGCGGAGAGGTACTTGTACATGGAGCGGAGAGGTATTTGTACATGGAGCGGAGAGGTACTGTCGACACTTGACATTGAGCGGAGAGGTACTTGTACATGGAGCGGAGAGGTACTTGTACATGAGAGCGGAGAGGTATTTGTACATGGAGCGGAGAGGTACTGTCGACACTTGACATTGAGCGGAGAGGTACTTGTACATGGAGCGGAGAGGTACTTGTACATGGAGCGGAGAGGTACTTGTACATGGACCGGAGAGGTACTTGTACATGGAGCGGAGAGGTACTGTCGACACTTGTACATTGAGCGGAGAGGTACTTGTACATGGAGCGGAGAGGTACTTGTACATGGAGCGGAGATGTACTTGTACAGGGAGCGGAGAGGTACTTGTACATTGAGCGGAGAGGTACTTGTACATGGAGCGGAGAGGTACTTGTACATGGAGCGGAGAGGTACTTGTACATGGAGCGGAGAGGTACTTGTACATTGAGCGGAGAGGTACTTGTACATGGAGCGGAGAGGTACTTGTACATGGAGCGGAGAGGTACTTGTACATGGAGCGGAGAGGTACTTGTACATTGAGCGGAGAGGTACTTGTACATGGAGCGGAGAGGTACTTGTACATGGAGCGGAGAGGTACTTGTACATGGAGCGGAGAGGTACTTGTACATGGAGCGGAGAGGTACTTGTACATTGAGCGGAGATGTACTTGTACATGGAGCGGAGATGTACTTGTACATGGATCGGAGAGGTACTTGTACATGAGAGCGGAGAGGTACTGTCGACACTTGTACATTGAGCGTAGAGGTACTGTCGACACTTGTACATTGAGCGGAGAGGTACTTGTACATGGAGCGGAGAGGTACTGTCGACACTTGTACATTGAGCGGAGAGGTACTTGTACATTGAGCGGAGAGGTACTTGTACATGGAGCGCAGAGGTACTTGTACATTGAGCGGAGAGGTACTTGTACATGGAGCGGAGAGGTACTTGTACATGAGAGCGGAGAGGTACTTGTACATGGAGCGGAGAGGTACTTGTACATTGAGCGGAGAGGTACTGTCGACACTTGTACATTCAGCGGAGAGGTACTTGTACATGGAGCGGAGAGGTACTGTCGATACTTGACATTGAGCGGAGAGGTACTTGTACATGGAGCGGAGAGGTACTTGTACATGGAGCGGAGAGGTACTTGTACATGGAGCGGAGAGGTACTTGTACATTGAGCGGAGAGGTACTTGTACATGGAGCGGAGAGGTACTTGTACATTGAGCGGAGAGGTACTTGTACATGGAGCGGAGAGGTACTTGTTCATGGAGCGGAGAGGTACTTGTACATGGAGCGGAGAGGTACTTGTACATGGAGCGGAGAGGTACTTGTACATTGAGCGGAGATGTACTTGTACATGGAGCGGAGATGTACTTGTACATGGATCGGAGAGGTACTTGTACATGAGAGCGGAGAGGTACTGTCGACACTTGTACATTCAGCGGAGAGGTACTTGTACATTGAGCTTAGAGGTACTGTCGACACTTGTACATTGAGCGGAGAGGTACTTGTACATGGAGCGGAGAGGTACTGTCGACACTTGTACATTGAGCGGAGAGGTACTTGTACATTGAGCGGAGAGGTACTTGTACATGGAGCGCAGAGGTACTTGTACATTGAGCGGAGAGGTACTTGTACATGGAGCGGAGAGGTACTTGTACATGAGAGCGGAGAGGTACTTGTACATGGAGCGGAGAGGTACTTGTACATTGAGCGGAGAGGTACTGTCGACACTTGTACATTCAGCGGAGAGGTACTTGTACATGGAGCGGAGAGGTACTGTCGATACTTGACATTGAGCGGAGAGGTACTTGTACATGGAGCGGAGAGGTATTTGTACATTGAGCGGAGAGGTACTTGTACATTGAGCGGAGAGGTACTGTCGACACTTGTACATTCAGCGGAGAGCTACTTGTACATGGAGCGGAGAGGTATTTGTACATTGAGCGGAGAGGTACTTGTACATGGAGCGGAGAGGTACTTGTACATAGAGCGGAGAGGTACTTATACATGGAGCGGAGAGGTATTTGTACATTGAGCGGAGAGGTACTTGTACATGGAGCGGAGAGGTACTTGTACATGAGAGCGGAGAGGTATTTGTACATGGAGCGGAAAGGTACTGTCGACACTTGTACATTGAGCGGAGAGCTACTTGTACATGGAGCGGAGAGGTACTTGTACATGAGAGCGGAGAGGTACTTGTACATGGAGCGGAGAGGTATTTGTACATGGAGCGGAGAGGTACTGTCGACACTTGACATTGAGCGGAGAGGTACTTGTACATGGAGCGGAGAGGTACTTGTACATGAGAGCGGAGAGGTATTTGTACATGGAGCGGAGAGGTACTGTCGACACTTGACATTGAGCGGAGAGGTACTTGTACATGGACCGGAGAGGTACTTGTACATGGAGCGGAGAGGTACTTGTACATGGAGCAGAGATGTACTTGTACATGGAGCGGAGATGTACTTGTACATTGAGCGGAGAGGTACTTGTACATGGAGCGGAGAGGTACTTGTACATGGAGCGGAGATGTACTTGTACATGGAGCGGAGAGGTACTTGTACATGGAGCGGAGATGTACTTGTACATTGAGCGGAGAGGTACTTGTACATGGAGCAGAGATGTACTTGTACATGGAGCGGAGAGGTACTTGTACATGGAGCGGAGAGGTACTTGTACATGGAGCGGAGAGGTACTTGTACATGGAGCGGAGAGGTACTTGTACATTGAGCGGAGATGTACTTGTACATGGAGCGGAGAGGTACTTGTACATTGAGCGGAGAGGTACTTGTACATGGAGCGGAGAGGTACTTGTACATGGAGCGGAGAGGTACTTGTACATGGAGCGGAGAGGTACTTGTACATGGAGCGGAGAGGTACTTGTACATTGAGCGGAGATGTACTTGTACATGGAGCGGAGATGTACTTGTACATGGATCAGAGAGGTACTTGTACATGAGAGCGGAGAGGTACTGTCGACACTTGTACATTGAGCGTAGAGGTACTGTCGACACTTGTACATTGAGCGGAGAGGTACTTGTACATGGAGCGGAGAGGTACTGTCGACACTTGTACATTGAGCGGAGAGGTACTTGTACATTGAGCGGAGAGGTACTTGTACATGGAGCGCAGAGGTACTTGTACATTGAGCGGAGAGGTACTTGTACATGGAGCGGAGAGGTACTTGTACATGAGAGCGGAGAGGTACTTGTACATGGAGCGGAGAGGTACTGTCGACACTTGTACATTCAGCGGAGAGGTACTTGTACATGGAGCGGAGAGGTACTGTCGATACTTGACATTGAGCGGAGAGGTACTTGTACATGGAGCGGAGAGGTATTTGTACATTGAGCGGAGAGGTACTTGTACATTGAGCGGAGAGGTACTGTCGACACTTGTACATTCAGCGGAGAGCTACTTGTACATGGAGCGGAGAGGTATTTGTACATTGAGCGGAGAGGTACTTGTACATGGAGCGGAGAGGTACTTGTACATAGAGCGGAGAGGTACTTATACATGGAGCGGAGAGGTATTTGTACATTGAGCGGAGAGGTACTTGTACATGGAGCGGAGAGGTACTGTCGATACTTGACATTGAGCGGAGAGGTACTTGTACATGGAGCGGAGAGGTATTTGTACATTGAGCGGAGAGGTACTTGTACATTGAGCGGAGAGGTACTGTCGACACTTGTACATTCAGCGGAGAGCTACTTGTACATGGAGCGGAGAGGTATTTGTACATTGAGCGGAGAGGTACTTGTACATGGAGCGGAGAGGTACTTGTACATAGAGCGGAGAGGTACTTATACATGGAGCGGAGAGGTATTTGTACATTGAGCGGAGAGGTACTTGTACATGGAGCGGAGAGGTACTTGTACATGAGAGCGGAGAGGTATTTGTACATGGAGCGGAAAGGTACTGTCGACACTTGTACATTGAGCGGAGAGCTACTTGTACATGGAGCGGAGAGGTACTTGTACATGAGAGCGGAGAGGTACTTGTACATGGAGCGGAGAGGTATTTGTACATGGAGCGGAGAGGTACTGTCGACACTTGACATTGAGCGGAGAGGTACTTGTACATGGAGCGGAGAGGTACTTGTACATGAGAGCGGAGAGGTATTTGTACATGGAGCGGAGAGGTACTGTCGACACTTGACATTGAGCGGAGAGGTACTTGTACATGGAGCGGAGAGGTACTTGTACATGGAGCGGAGAGGTACTTGTACATGGAGCGGAGAGGTACTTGTACATTGAGCGGAGAGGTACTTGTACATGGAGCGGAGAGGTACTTGTACATGGAGCGGAGAGGTACTTGTACATGGAGCGGAGAGGTACTTGTACATGAAGCGGAGAGGTACTTGTACATTGAGCGGAGATGTACTTGTACATGGAGCGGAGATGTACTTGTACATGGATCGGAGAGGTACTTGTACATGAGAGCGGAGAGGTACTGTCGACACTTGTACATTGAGCGTAGAGGTACTGTCGACACTTGTACATTGAGCGGAGAGGTACTTGTACATGGAGCGGAGAGGTACTGTCGACACTTGTACATTGAGCGGAGAGGTACTTGTACATTGAGCGGAGAGGTACTTGTACATGGAGCGCAGAGGTACTTGTACATTGAGCGGAGAGGTACTTGTACATGGAGCGGAGAGGTACTTGTACATGAGAGCGGAGAGGTACTTGTACATGGAGCGGAGAGGTACTTGTACATTGAGCGGAGAGGTACTGTCGACACTTGTACATTCAGCGGAGAGGTACTTGTACATGGAGCGGAGAGGTACTGTCGATACTTGACATTGAGCGGAGAGGTACTTGTACATGGAGCGGAGAGGTACTTGTACATGGAGCGGAGAGGTACTTGTACATGGAGCGGAGAGGTACTTGTACATTGAGCGGAGAGGTACTTGTACATGGAGCGGAGAGGTACTTGTACATTGAGCGGAGAGGTACTTGTACATGGAGCGGAGAGGTACTTGTTCATGGAGCGGAGAGGTACTTGTACATGGAGCGGAGAGGTACTTGTACATGGAGCGGAGAGGTACTTGTACATTGAGCGGAGATGTACTTGTACATGGAGCGGAGATGTACTTGTACATGGATCGGAGAGGTACTTGTACATGAGAGCGGAGAGGTACTGTCGACACTTGTACATTCAGCGGAGAGGTACTTGTACATTGAGCTTAGAGGTACTGTCGACACTTGTACATTGAGCGGAGAGGTACTTGTACATGGAGCGGAGAGGTACTGTCGACACTTGTACATTGAGCGGAGAGGTACTTGTACATTGAGCGGAGAGGTACTTGTACATGGAGCGCAGAGGTACTTGTACATTGAGCGGAGAGGTACTTGTACATGGAGCGGAGAGGTACTTGTACATGAGAGCGGAGAGGTACTTGTACATGGAGCGGAGAGGTACTTGTACATTGAGCGGAGAGGTACTGTCGACACTTGTACATTCAGCGGAGAGGTACTTGTACATGGAGCGGAGAGGTACTGTCGATACTTGACATTGAGCGGAGAGGTACTTGTACATGGAGCGGAGAGGTATTTGTACATTGAGCGGAGAGGTACTTGTACATTGAGCGGAGAGGTACTGTCGACACTTGTACATTCAGCGGAGAGCTACTTGTACATGGAGCGGAGAGGTATTTGTACATTGAGCGGAGAGGTACTTGTACATGGAGCGGAGAGGTACTTGTACATAGAGCGGAGAGGTACTTATACATGGAGCGGAGAGGTATTTGTACATTGAGCGGAGAGGTACTTGTACATGGAGCGGAGAGGTACTTGTACATGAGAGCGGAGAGGTATTTGTACATGGAGCGGAAAGGTACTGTCGACACTTGTACATTGAGCGGAGAGCTACTTGTACATGGAGCGGAGAGGTACTTGTACATGAGAGCGGAGAGGTACTTGTACATGGAGCGGAGAGGTATTTGTACATGGAGCGGAGAGGTACTGTCGACACTTGACATTGAGCGGAGAGGTACTTGTACATGGAGCGGAGAGGTACTTGTACATGAGAGCGGAGAGGTATTTGTACATGGAGCGGAGAGGTACTGTCGACACTTGACATTGAGCGGAGAGGTACTTGTACATGGAGCGGAGAGGTACTTGTACATGGAGCGGAGAGGTACTTGTACATGGACCGGAGAGGTACTTGTACATGGAGCGGAGAGGTACTTGTACATGGAGCAGAGATGTACTTGTACATGGAGCGGAGATGTACTTGTACATTGAGCGGAGAGGTACTTGTACATGGAGCGGAGAGGTACTTGTACATGGAGCGGAGATGTACTTGTACATGGAGCGGAGAGGTACTTGTACATGGAGCGGAGATGTACTTGTACATTGAGCGGAGAGGTACTTGTACATGGAGCAGAGATGTACTTGTACATGGAGCGGAGAGGTACTTGTACATGGAGCGGAGAGGTACTTGTACATGGAGCGGAGAGGTACTTGTACATGGAGCGGAGAGGTACTTGTACATTGAGCGGAGATGTACTTGTACATGGAGCGGAGAGGTACTTGTACATTGAGCGGAGAGGTACTTGTACATGGAGCGGAGAGGTACTTGTACATGGAGCGGAGAGGTACTTGTACATGGAGCGGAGAGGTACTTGTACATGGAGCGGAGAGGTACTTGTACATTGAGCGGAGATGTACTTGTACATGGAGCGGAGATGTACTTGTACATGGATCAGAGAGGTACTTGTACATGAGAGCGGAGAGGTACTGTCGACACTTGTACATTGAGCGTAGAGGTACTGTCGACACTTGTACATTGAGCGGAGAGGTACTTGTACATGGAGCGGAGAGGTACTGTCGACACTTGTACATTGAGCGGAGAGGTACTTGTACATTGAGCGGAGAGGTACTTGTACATGGAGCGCAGAGGTACTTGTACATTGAGCGGAGAGGTACTTGTACATGGAGCGGAGAGGTACTTGTACATGAGAGCGGAGAGGTACTTGTACATGGAGCGGAGAGGTACTGTCGACACTTGTACATTCAGCGGAGAGGTACTTGTACATGGAGCGGAGAGGTACTGTCGATACTTGACATTGAGCGGAGAGGTACTTGTACATGGAGCGGAGAGGTATTTGTACATTGAGCGGAGAGGTACTTGTACATTGAGCGGAGAGGTACTGTCGACACTTGTACATTCAGCGGAGAGCTACTTGTACATGGAGCGGAGAGGTATTTGTACATTGAGCGGAGAGGTACTTGTACATGGAGCGGAGAGGTACTTGTACATAGAGCGGAGAGGTACTTATACATGGAGCGGAGAGGTATTTGTACATTGAGCGGAGAGGTACTTGTACATGGAGCGGAGAGGTACTGTCGATACTTGACATTGAGCGGAGAGGTACTTGTACATGGAGCGGAGAGGTATTTGTACATTGAGCGGAGAGGTACTTGTACATTGAGCGGAGAGGTACTGTCGACACTTGTACATTCAGCGGAGAGCTACTTGTACATGGAGCGGAGAGGTATTTGTACATTGAGCGGAGAGGTACTTGTACATGGAGCGGAGAGGTACTTGTACATAGAGCGGAGAGGTACTTATACATGGAGCGGAGAGGTATTTGTACATTGAGCGGAGAGGTACTTGTACATGGAGCGGAGAGGTACTTGTACATGAGAGCGGAGAGGTATTTGTACATGGAGCGGAAAGGTACTGTCGACACTTGTACATTGAGCGGAGAGCTACTTGTACATGGAGCGGAGAGGTACTTGTACATGAGAGCGGAGAGGTACTTGTACATGGAGCGGAGAGGTATTTGTACATGGAGCGGAGAGGTACTGTCGACACTTGACATTGAGCGGAGAGGTACTTGTACATGGAGCGGAGAGGTACTTGTACATGAGAGCGGAGAGGTATTTGTACATGGAGCGGAGAGGTACTGTCGACACTTGACATTGAGCGGAGAGGTACTTGTACATGGAGCGGAGAGGTACTTGTACATGGAGCGGAGAGGTACTTGTACATGGACCGGAGAGGTACTTGTACATGGAGCGGAGAGGTACTTGTACATGGAGCAGAGATGTACTTGTACATGGAGCGGAGATGTACTTGTACATTGAGCGGAGAGGTACTTGTACATGGAGCGGAGAGGTACTTGTACATGGAGCGGAGATGTACTTGTACATGGAGCGGAGAGGTACTTGTACATGGAGCGGAGATGTACTTGTACATTGAGCGGAGAGGTACTTGTACATGGAGCAGAGATGTACTTGTACATGGAGCGGAGAGGTACTTGTACATGGAGCGGAGAGGTACTTGTACATGGAGCGGAGAGGTACTTGTACATGGAGCGGAGAGGTACTTGTACATTGAGCGGAGATGTACTTGTACATGGAGCGGAGAGGTACTTGTACATTGAGCGGAGAGGTACTTGTACATGGAGCGGAGAGGTACTTGTACATGGAGCGGAGAGGTACTTGTACATGGAGCGGAGAGGTACTTGTACATGGAGCGGAGAGGTACTTGTACATTGAGCGGAGATGTACTTGTACATGGAGCGGAGATGTACTTGTACATGGATCAGAGAGGTACTTGTACATGAGAGCGGAGAGGTACTGTCGACACTTGTACATTGAGCGTAGAGGTACTGTCGACACTTGTACATTGAGCGGAGAGGTACTTGTACATGGAGCGGAGAGGTACTGTCGACACTTGTACATTGAGCGGAGAGGTACTTGTACATTGAGCGGAGAGGTACTTGTACATGGAGCGCAGAGGTACTTGTACATTGAGCGGAGAGGTACTTGTACATGGAGCGGAGAGGTACTTGTACATGAGAGCGGAGAGGTACTTGTACATGGAGCGGAGAGGTACTGTCGACACTTGTACATTCAGCGGAGAGGTACTTGTACATGGAGCGGAGAGGTACTGTCGATACTTGACATTGAGCGGAGAGGTACTTGTACATGGAGCGGAGAGGTATTTGTACATTGAGCGGAGAGGTACTTGTACATTGAGCGGAGAGGTACTGTCGACACTTGTACATTCAGCGGAGAGCTACTTGTACATGGAGCGGAGAGGTATTTGTACATTGAGCGGAGAGGTACTTGTACATGGAGCGGAGAGGTACTTGTACATAGAGCGGAGAGGTACTTATACATGGAGCGGAGAGGTATTTGTACATTGAGCGGAGAGGTACTTGTACATGGAGCGGAGAGGTACTTGTACATGAGAGCGGAGAGGTATTTGTACATGGAGCGGAAAGGTACTGTCGACACTTGTACATTGAGCGGAGAGCTACTTGTACATGGAGCGGAGAGGTACTTGTACATGAGAGCGGAGAGGTACTTGTACATGGAGCGGAGAGGTATTTGTACATGGAGCGGAGAGGTACTGTCGACACTTGACATTGAGCGGAGAGGTACTTGTACATGGAGCGGAGAGGTACTTGTACATGAGAGCGGAGAGGTATTTGTACATGGAGCGGAGAGGTACTGTCGACACTTGACATTGGACGGAGAGGTACTTGTACATGGAGCGGAGAGGTACTTGTACATGGAGCGGAGAGGTACTTGTACATGGACCGGAGAGGTACTTGTACATGGAGCGGAGAGGTACTTGTACATGGAGCGGAGATGTACTTGTACATTGAGCGGAGAGGTACTTGTACATGGAGCAGAGATGTACTTGTACATGGAGCGGAGATGTACTTGTACATTGAGCGGAGAGGTACTTGTACATGGAGCGGAGAGGTACTTGTACATGGAGCGGAGATGTACTTGTACATGGAGCGGAGAGGTACTTGTACATGGAGCGGAGATGTACTTGTACATTGAGCGGAGAGGTACTTGTACATGGAGCAGAGATGTACTTGTACATGGAGCGGAGAGGTACTTGTACATGGAGCGGAGAGGTACTTGTACATGGAGCGGAGAGGTACTTGTACATGGAGCGGAGAGGTACTTGTACATTGAGCGGAGATGTACTTGTACATGGAGCGGAGAGGTACTTGTACATTGAGCGGAGAGGTACTTGTACATGGAGCGGAGAGGTACTTGTACATGGAGCGGAGAGGTACTTGTACATGGAGCGGAGAGGTACTTGTACATGGAGCGGAGAGGTACTTGTACATTGAGCGGAGATGTACTTGTACATGGAGCGGAGATGTACTTGTACATGGATCGGAGAGGTACTTGTACATGAGAGCGGAGAGGTACTGTCGACACTTGTACATTGAGCGTAGAGGTACTGTCGACACTTGTACATTGAGCGGAGAGGTACTTGGACATGGAGCGGAGAGGTACTGTCGACACTTGTACATTGAGCGGAGAGGTACTTGTACATTGAGCGGAGAGGTACTTGTACATGGAGCGCAGAGGTACTTGTACATTGAGCGGAGAGGTACTTGTACATGGAGCGGAGAGGTACTTGTACATGAGAGCGGAGAGGTACTTGTACATGGAGCGGAGAGGTACTGTCGACACTTGTACATTCAGCGGAGAGGTACTTGTACATGGAGCGGAGAGGTACTGTCGATACTTGACATTGAGCGGAGAGGTACTTGTACATGGAGCGGAGAGGTATTTGTACATTGAGCGGAGAGGTACTTGTACATTGAGCGGAGAGGTACTGTCGACACTTGTACATTCAGCGGAGAGCTACTTGTACATGGAGCGGAGAGGTATTTGTACATTGAGCGGAGAGGTACTTGTACATGGAGCGGAGAGGTACTTGTACATAGAGCGGAGAGGTACTTATACATGGAGCGGAGAGGTATTTGTACATTGAGCGGAGAGGTACTTGTACATGGAGCGGAGAGGTACTTGTACATGAGAGCGGAGAGGTATTTGTACATGGAGCGGAAAGGTACTGTCGACACTTGTACATTGAGCGGAGAGCTACTTGTACATGGAGCGGAGAGGTACTTGTACATGAGAGCGGAGAGGTACTTGTACATGGAGCGGAGATGTATTTGTACATCGAGCGGAGAGGTACTGTCGACACTTGACATTGAGCGGAGAGGTACTTGTACATGGAGCGGAGAGGTACTTGTACATGAGAGCGGAGAGGTATTTGTACATGGAGCGGAGAGGTACTGTCGACACTTGACATTGAGCGGAGAGGTACTTGTACATGGAGCGGAGAGGTACTTGTACATGGAGCGGAGAGGTACTTGTACATGGACCGGAGAGGTACTTGTACATGGAGCGGAGAGGTACTTGTACATGGAGCGGAGATGTACTTGTACATTGAGCGGAGAGGTACTTGTACATGGAGCAGAGATGTACTTGTACATGGAGCGGAGATGTACTTGTACATTGAGCGGAGAGGTACTTGTACATGGAGCGGAGAGGTACTTGTACATGGAGCGGAGATGTACTTGTACATGGAGCGGAGATGTACTTGTACATTGAGCGGAGAGGTACTTGTACATGGAGCAGAGATGTACTTGTACATGGAGCGGAGAGGTACTTGTACATGGAGCGGAGAGGTACTTGTACATGGAGCGGAGAGGTACTTGTACATGGAGCGGAGAGGTACTTGTACATTGAGCGGAGAGGTACTTGTACATGGAGCGGAGAGGTACTTGTACATTGAGCGGAGAGGTACTTGTACATGGAGCGGAGAGGTACTTGTACATGGAGCGGAGAGGTACTTGTACATGGAGCGGAGAGGTACTTGTACATGGAGCGGAGAGGTACTTGTACATGGAGCGGAGAGGTACTTGTACATTGAGCGGAGATGTACTTGTACATGGAGCGGAGATGTACTTGTACATGGATCGGAGAGGTACTTGTACATGAGAGCGGAGAGGTACTGTCGACACTTGTACATTGAGCGTAGAGGTACTGTCGACACTTGTACATTGAGCGGAGAGGTACTTGTACATGGAGCGGAGAGGTACTGTCGACACTTGTACATTGAGCGGAGAGGTACTTGTACATTGAGCGGAGAGGTACTTGTACATGGAGCGCAGAGGTACTTGTACATTGAGCGGAGAGGTACTTGTACATGGAGCGGAGAGGTACTTGTACATGAGAGCGGAGAGGTACTTGTACATGGAGCGGAGAGGTACTTGTACATTGAGCGGAGAGGTACTGTCGACACTTGTACATTCAGCGGAGAGGTACTTGTACATGGAGCGGAGAGGTACTGTCGATACTTGACATTGAGCGGAGAGGTACTTGTACATGGAGCGGAGAGGTATTTGTACATTGAGCGGAGAGGTACTTGTACATTGAGCGGAGAGGTACTGTCGACACTTGTACATTCAGCGGAGAGCTACTTGTACATGGAGCGGAGAGGTATTTGTACATTGAGCGGAGAGGTACTTGTACATGGAGCGGAGAGGTACTTGTACATAGAGCGGAGAGGTACTTATACATGGAGCGGAGAGGTATTTGTACATTGAGCGGAGAGGTACTTGTACATGGAGCGGAGAGGTACTTGTACATGAGAGCGGAGAGGTATTTGTACATGGAGCGGAAAGGTACTGTCGACACTTGTACATTGAGCGGAGAGCTACTTGTACATGGAGCGGAGAGGTACTTGTACATGAGAGCGGAGAGGTACTTGTACATGGAGCGGAGAGGTATTTGTACATGGAGCGGAGAGGTACTGTCGACACTTGACATTGAGCGGAGAGGTACTTGTACATGGAGCGGAGAGGTACTTGTACATGAGAGCGGAGAGGTATTTGTACATGGAGCGGAGAGGTACTGTCGACACTTGACATTGAGCGGAGAGGTACTTGTACATGGAGCGGAGAGGTACTTGTACATGGAGCGGAGAGGTACTTGTACATGGACCGGAGAGGTACTTGTACATGGAGCGGAGAGGTACTTGTACATGGAGCAGAGAGGTACTTGTACATTGAGCGGAGAGGTACTGGTACATGGAGCGGAGATGTACTTGTACATTGAGCGGAGAGGTACTTGTACATGGAGCGGAGAGGTACTTGTACATTGAGCGGAGAGGTACTTGTACATTGAGCGGAGACGTACTTGTACATTGAGCGGAGATGTACTTGTACATTGAGCGGAGATGTACTTGTACATTGAGCGGAGAGGTACTGGTACATGGAGCGGAGAGGTATTTGTACATGGAGCGGAGAGGTATTTGTACATGGAGCGGAGAGGTACTTGTACATTGAGCGGAGAGGTACTTGTACATGGAGCGGAGAGGTACTTGTACATGGAGCGGAGAGGTACTTGTACATGTAGCGGAGAGGTGCTTGTACATGGAGCGGAGAGGTACTTGTACATGGAGCGGAGAGGTATTTGTACATGGAGCGGAGAGGTACTTGTACATGGAGCGGAGAGGTACTTGTACATTCAGCGGAGAGGTACTTGTACATTGAGCGGAGAGGTACTTGTAGATGGAGCGGAGAGGTACTGTCGACACTTGTACATTGAGCGGAGAGGTACTTGTACATGGAGCGGAGAGGTACTTGTACATGGAGCGGAGAGGTACTGTCGACACTTGTACATTGAGCGGAGAGGTACTTGTACATGGAGCGGAGAGGTACTTGTACATGGAGCGGAGATGTACTTGTACAGGGAGCGGAGAGGTACTTGTACATTGAGCGGAGAGGTACTTGTACATGGAGCGGAGAGGTACTTGTACATGGAGCGGAGAGGTACTTGTACATGGAGCGGAGAGGTACTTGTACATGGAGCGGAGAGGTACTTGTACATGGAGCGGAGAGGTACTTGTACATGGAGCGGAGAGGTACTTGTACATTGAGCGGAGAGGTACTTGTACATGGAGCGGAGAGGTACTTGTACATGGAGCGGAGAGGTACTTGTACATGGAGCGGAGAGGTACTTGTACATGGAGCGGAGAGGTACTTGTACATTGAGCGGAGATGTACTTGTACATGGAGCGGAGATGTACTTGTACATGGATCGGAGAGGTACTTGTACATGAGAGCGGAGAGGTACTGTCGACACTTGTACATTGAGCGTAGAGGTACTGTCGACACTTGTACATTGAGCGGAGAGGTACTTGTACATGGAGCGGAGAGGTACTGTCGACACTTGACATTGGACGGAGAGGTACTTGTACATGGAGCGGAGAGGTACTTGTACATGGAGCGGAGAGGTACTTGTACATGGACCGGAGAGGTACTTGTACATGGAGCGGAGAGGTACTTGTACATGGAGCGGAGATGTACTTGTACATTGAGCGGAGAGGTACTTGTACATGGAGCAGAGATGTACTTGTACATGGAGCGGAGATGTACTTGTACATTGAGCGGAGAGGTACTTGTACATGGAGCGGAGAGGTACTTGTACATTGAGCGGAGAGGTACTTGTACATGGAGCGGAGAGGTACTTGTACATGGAGCGGAGAGGTACTTGTACATGTAGCGGAGAGGTGCTTGTACATGGAGCGGAGAGGTACTTGTACATGGAGCAGAGCGGTATTTGTACATGGAGCGGAGAGGTACTTGTACATGGAGCGGAGAGGTACTTGTACATTCAGCGGAGAGGTACTTGTACATTGAGCGGAGAGGTACTTGTAGATGGAGCGGAGAGGTACTGTCGACACTTGTACATTGAGCGGAGAGGTACTTGTACATGGAGCGGAGAGGTACTTGTACATGGAGCGGAGAGGTACTGTCGACACTTGTACATTGAGCGGAGAGGTACTTGTACATGGAGCGGAGAGGTACTTGTACATGGAGCGGAGATGTACTTGTACAGGGAGCGGAGAGGTACTTGTACATTGAGCGGAGAGGTACTTGTACATGGAGCGGAGAGGTACTTGTACATGGAGCGGAGAGGTACTTGTACATGGAGCGGAGAGGTACTTGTACATTGAGCGGAGAGGTACTTGTACATGGAGCGGAGAGGTACTTGTACATGGAGCGGAGAGGTACTTGTACATGGAGCGGAGAGGTACTTGTACATTGAGCGGAGAGGTACTTGTACATGGAGCGGAGAGGTACTTGTACATGGAGCGGAGAGGTACTTGTACATGGAGCGGAGAGGTACTTGTACATGGAGCGGAGAGGTACTTGTACATTGAGCGGAGATGTACTTGTACATGGATCGGAGAGGTACTTGTACATGAGAGCGGAGAGGTACTGTCGACACTTGTACATTGAGCGTAGAGGTACTGTCGACACTTGTACATTGAGTGGAGAGGTACTTGTACATGGAGCGGAGAGGTACTGTCGACACTTGTACATTGAGCGGAGAGGTACTTGTACATTGAGCGGAGAGGTACTTGTACATGGAGCGCAGAGGTACTTGTACATTGAGCGGAGAGGTACTAGTACATGGAGCGGAGAGGTACTTGTACATGAGAGCGGAGAGGTACTTGTACATGGAGCGGAGAGGTACTTGTACATTGAGCGGAGAGGTACTGTCGACACTTGTACATTCAGCGGAGAGGTACTTGTACATGGAGCGGAGAGGTACTGTCGATACTTGACATTGAGCGGAGAGGTACTTGTACATGGAGCGGAGAGGTACTTGTACATGGAGCGGAGAGGTACTTGTACATGGAGCGGAGAGGTACTTGTACATTGAGCGGAGAGGTACTTGTACATGGAGCGGAGAGGTACTTGTACATTGAGCGGAGAGGTACTTGTACATGGAGCGGAGAGGTACTTGTACATGGAGCGGAGAGGTACTTGTACATGGAGCGGAGAGGTACTTGTACATGGAGCGGAGAGGTACTTGTACATGGAGCGGAGAGGTACTTGTACATTGAGCGGAGATGTACTTGTACATGGAGCGGAGATGTACTTGTACATGGATCGGAGAGGTACTTGTACATGAGAGCGGAGAGGTACTGTCGACACTTGTACATTCAGCGGAGAGGTACTTGTACATTGAGCGTAGAGGTACTGTCGACACTTGTACATTGAGCGGAGAGGTACTTGTACATGGAGCGGAGAGGTACTGTCGACACTTGTACATTGAGCGGAGAGGTACTTGTACATTGAGCGGAGAGGTACTTGTACATGGAGCGCAGAGGTACTTGTACATTGAGCGGAGAGGTACTTGTACATGGAGCGGAGAGGTACTTGTACATGAGAGCGGAGAGGTACTTGTACATGGAGCGGAGAGGTACTTGTACATTGAGCGGAGAGGTACTGTCGACACTTGTACATTCAGCGGAGAGGTACTTGTACATGGAGCGGAGAGGTACTGTCGATACTTGACATTGAGCGGAGAGGTACTTGTACATGGAGCGGAGAGGTATTTGTACATTGAGCGGAGAGGTACTTGTACATTGAGCGGAGAGGTACTGTCGACACTTGTACATTCAGCGGAGAGCTACTTGTACATGGAGCGGAGAGGTATTTGTACATTGAGCGGAGAGGTACTTGTACATGGAGCGGAGAGGTACTTGTACATAGAGCGGAGAGGTACTTATACATGGAGCGGAGAGGTATTTGTACATTGAGCGGAGAGGTACTTGTACATGGAGCGGAGAGGTACTTGTACATGAGAGCGGAGAGGTATTTGTACATGGAGCGGAAAGGTACTGTCGACACTTGTACATTGAGCGGAGAGCTACTTGTACATGGAGCGGAGAGGTACTTGTACATGAGAGCGGAGAGGTACTTGTACATGGAGCGGAGAGGTATTTGTACATGGAGCGGAGAGGTACTGTCGACACTTGACATTGAGCGGAGAGGTACTTGTACATGGAGCGGAGAGGTACTTGTACATGAGAGCGGAGAGGTATTTGTACATGGAGCGGAGAGGTACTGTCGACACTTGACATTGGACGGAGAGGTACTTGTACATGTAGCGGAGAGGTACTTGTACATGGAGCGGAGAGGTACTTGTACATGGACCGGAGAGGTACTTGTACATGGAGCGGAGAGGTACTTGTACATGGAGCGGAGATGTACTTGTACATTGAGCGGAGAGGTACTTGTACATGGAGCAGAGATGTACTTGTACATGGAGCGGAGATGTACTTGTACATTGAGCGGAGAGGTACTTGTACATGGAGCGGAGAGGTACTTGTACATGGAGCGGAGATGTACTTGTACATGGAGCGGAGAGGTACTTGTACATGGAGCGGAGATGTACTTGTACATTGAGCGGAGAGGTACTTGTACATGGAGCAGAGATGTACTTGTACATGGAGCGGAGAGGTACTTGTACATGGAGCGGAGAGGTACTTGTACATGGAGCGGAGAGGTACTTGTACATGGAGCGGAGAGGTACTTGTACATTGAGCGGAGATGTACTTGTACATGGAGCGGAGAGGTACTTGTACATTGAGCGGAGAGGTACTTGTACATGGAGCGGAGAGGTACTTGTACATGGAGCGGAGAGGTACTTGTACATGGAGCGGAGAGGTACTTGTACATGGAGCGGAGAGGTACTTGTACATTGAGCGGAGATGTACTTGTACATGGAGCGGAGATGTACTTGTACATGGATCGGAGAGGTACTTGTACATGAGAGCGGAGAGGTACTGTCGACACTTGTACATTGAGCGTAGAGGTACTGTCGACACTTGTACATTGAGCGGAGAGGTACTTGTACATGGAGCGGAGAGGTACTGTCGACACTTGTACATTGAGCGGAGAGGTACTTGTACATTGAGCGGAGAGGTACTTGTACATGGAGCGCAGAGGTACTTGTACATTGAGCGGAGAGGTACTTGTACATGGAGCGGAGAGGTACTTGTACATGAGAGCGGAGAGGTACTTGTACATGGAGCGGAGAGGTACTGTCGACACTTGTACATTCAGCGGAGAGGTACTTGTACATGGAGCGGAGAGGTACTGTCGATACTTGACATTGAGCGGAGAGGTACTTGTACATGGAGCGGAGAGGTATTTGTACATTGAGCGGAGAGGTACTTGTACATTGAGCGGAGAGGTACTGTCGACACTTGTACATTCAGCGGAGAGCTACTTGTACATGGAGCGGAGAGGTATTTGTACATTGAGCGGAGAGGTACTTGTACATGGAGCGGAGAGGTACTTGTACATAGAGCGGAGACGTACTTATACATGGAGCGGAGAGGTATTTGTACATTGAGCGGAGAGGTACTTGTACATGGAGCGGAGAGGTACTTGTACATGAGAGCGGAGAGGTATTTGTACATGGAGCGGAAAGGTACTGTCGACACTTGTACATTGAGCGGAGAGCTACTTGTACATGGAGCGGAGAGGTACTTGTACATGAGAGCGGAGAGGTACTTGTACATGGAGCGGAGAGGTATTTGTACATGGAGCGGAGAGGTACTGTCGACACTTGACATTGAGCGGAGAGGTACTTGTACATGGAGCGGAGAGGTACTTGTACATGAGAGCGGAGAGGTATTTGTACATGGAGCGGAGAGGTACTGTCGACACTTGACATTGAGCGGAGAGGTACTTGTACATGGAGCGGAGAGGTACTTGTACATGGAGCGGAGAGGTACTTGTACATGGAGCGGAGAGGTACTTGTACATGGAGCGGAGAGGTACTTGTACATTGAGCGGAGATGTACTTGTACATGGAGCGGAGATGTACTTGTACATGGATCGGAGAGGTACTTGTACATGAGAGCGGAGAGGTACTGTCGACACTTGTACATTGAGCGTAGAGGTACTGTCGACACTTGTACATTGAGCGGAGAGGTACTTGTACATGGAGCGGAGAGGTACTGTCGACACTTGTACATTGAGCGGAGAGGTACTTGTACATTGAGCGGAGAGGTACTTGTACATGGAGCGCAGAGGTACTTGTACATTGAGCGGAGAGGTACTTGTACATGGAGCGGAGAGGTACTTGTACATGAGAGCGGAGAGGTACTTGTACATGGAGCGGAGAGGTACTGTCGACACTTGTACATTCAGCGGAGAGGTACTTGTACATGGAGCGGAGAGGTACTGTCGATACTTGACATTGAGCGGAGAGGTACTTGTACATGGAGCGGAGAGGTATTTGTACATTGAGCGGAGAGGTACTTGTACATTGAGCGGAGAGGTACTGTCGACACTTGTACATTCAGCGGAGAGCTACTTGTACATGGAGCGGAGAGGTATTTGTACATTGAGCGGAGAGGTACTTGTACATGGAGCGGAGAGGTACTTGTACATAGAGCGGAGACGTACTTATACATGGAGCGGAGAGGTATTTGTACATTGAGCGGAGAGGTACTTGTACATGGAGCGGAGAGGTACTTGTACATGAGAGCGGAGAGGTATTTGTACATGGAGCGGAAAGGTACTGTCGACACTTGTACATTGAGCGGAGAGCTACTTGTACATGGAGCGGAGAGGTACTTGTACATGAGAGCGGAGAGGTACTTGTACATGGAGCGGAGAGGTATTTGTACATGGAGCGGAGAGGTACTGTCGACACTTGACATTGAGCGGAGAGGTACTTGTACATGGAGCGGAGAGGTACTTGTACATGAGAGCGGAGAGGTATTTGTACATGGAGCGGAGAGGTACTGTCGACACTTGACATTGAGCGGAGAGGTACTTGTACATGGAGCGGAGAGGTACTTGTACATGGAGCGGAGAGGTACTTGTACATGGACCGGAGAGGTACTTGTACATGGAGCGGAGAGGTACTTGTACATGGAGCGGAGATGTACTTGTACATTGAGCGGAGAGGTACTTGTACATGGAGCAGAGATGTACTTGTACATGGAGCGGAGATGTACTTGTACATTGAGCGGAGAGGTACTTGTACATGGAGCGGAGAGGTACTTGTACATGGAGCGGATATGTACTTGTACATGGAGCGGAGATGTACTTGTACATTGAGCGGAGAGGTACTTGTACATGGAGCAGAGATGTACTTGTACATGGAGCGGAGAGGTACTTGTACATGGAGCGGAGAGGTACTTGTACATGGAGCGGAGAGGTACTTGTACATGGAGCGGAGAGGTACTTGTACATTGAGCGGAGAGGTACTTGTACATGGAGCGGAGAGGTACTTGTACATTGAGCGGAGAGGTACTTGTACATGGAGCGGAGAGGTACTTGTACATGGAGCGGAGAGGTACTTGTACATGGAGCGGAGAGGTACTTGTACATGGAGCGGAGAGGTACTTGTACATGGAGCGGAGAGGTACTTGTACATTGAGCGGAGATGTACTTGTACATGGAGCGGAGATGTACTTGTACATGGATCGGAGAGGTACTTGTACATGAGAGCGGAGAGGTACTGTCGACACTTGTACATTGAGCGTAGAGGTACTGTCGACACTTGTACATTGAGCGGAGAGGTACTTGTACATGGAGCGGAGAGGTACTGTCGACACTTGTACATTGAGCGGAGAGGTACTTGTACATTGAGCGGAGAGGTACTTGTACATGGAGCGCAGAGGTACTTGTACATTGAGCGGAGAGGTACTTGTACATGGAGCGGAGAGGTACTTGTACATGAGAGCGGAGAGGTACTTGTACATGGAGCGGAGAGGTACTTGTACATTGAGCGGAGAGGTACTGTCGACACTTGTACATTCAGCGGAGAGGTACTTGTACATGGAGCGGAGAGGTACTGTCGATACTTGACATTGAGCGGAGATGTACTTGTACATGGAGCGGAGAGGTATTTGTACATTGAGCGGAGAGGTACTTGTACATTGAGCGGAGAGGTACTGTCGACACTTGTACATTCAGCGGAGAGCTACTTGTACATGGAGCGGAGAGGTATTTGTACATTGAGCGGAGAGGTACTTGTACATGGAGCGGAGAGGTACTTGTACATAGAGCGGAGAGGTACTTATACATGGAGCGGAGAGGTATTTGTACATTGAGCGGAGAGGTACTTGTACATGGAGCGGAGAGGTACTTGTACATGAGAGCGGAGAGGTATTTGTACATGGAGCGGAAAGGTACTGTCGACACTTGTACATTGAGCGGAGAGCTACTTGTACATGGAGCGGAGAGGTACTTGTACATGAGAGCGGAGAGGTACTTGTACATGGAGCGGAGAGGTATTTGTACATGGAGCGGAGAGGTACTGTCGACACTTGACATTGAGCGGAGAGGTACTTGTACATGGAGCGGAGAGGTACTTGTACATGAGAGCGGAGAGGTATTTGTACATGGAGCGGAGAGGTACTGTCGACACTTGACATTGAGCGGAGAGGTACTTGTACATGGAGCGGAGAGGTACTTGTACATGGAGCGGAGAGGTACTTGTACATGGACCGGAGAGGTACTTGTACATGGAGCGGAGAGGTACTTGTACATGGAGCGGAGAGGTACTTGTACATTGAGCGGAGAGGTACTGGTACATGGAGCGGAGATGTACTTGTACATTGAGCGGAGAGGTACTTGTACATGGAGCGGAGAGGTACTTGTACATTGAGCGGAGAGGTACTTGTACATTGAGCGGAGACGTACTTGTACATTGAGCGGAGATGTACTTGTACATTGAGCGGAGATGTACTTGTACATTGAGCGGAGAGGTACTGGTACATGGAGCGGAGAGGTACTTGTACATGGAGCGGAGAGGTATTTGTACATGGAGCGGAGAGGTATTTGTACATGGAGCGGAGAGGTACTTGTACATTGAGCGGAGAGGTACTTGTACATGGAGCGGAGAGGTACTTGTACATGGAGCGGAGAGGTACTTGTACATGTAGCGGAGAGGTGCTTGTACATGGAGCGGAGAGGTACTTGTACATGGAGCGGAGAGGTATTTGTACATGGAGCGGAGAGGTACTTGTACATGGAGCGGAGAGGTACTTGTACATTCAGCGGAGAGGTACTTGTACATTGAGCGGAGAGGTACTTGTAGATGGAGCGGAGAGGTACTGTCGACACTTGTACATTGAGCGGAGAGGTACTTGTACATGGAGCGGAGAGGTACTTGTACATGGAGCGGAGAGGTACTGTCGACACTTGTACATTGAGCGGAGAGGTACTTGTACATGGAGCGGAGAGGTACTTGTACATGGAGCGGAGATGTACTTGTACAGGGAGCGGAGAGGTACTTGTACATTGAGCGGAGAGGTACTTGTACATGGAGCGGAGAGGTACTTGTACATGGAGCGGAGAGGTACTTGTACATGGAGCGGAGAGGTACTTGTACATTGAGCGGAGAGGTACTTGTACATGGAGCGGAGAGGTACTTGTACATGGAGCGGAGAGGTACTTGTACATGGAGCGGAGAGGTACTTGTACATTGAGCGGAGAGGTACTTGTACATGGAGCGGAGAGGTACTTGTACATGGAGCGGAGAGGTACTTGTACATGGAGCGGAGAGGTACTTGTACATGGAGCGGAGAGGTACTTGTACATTGAGCGGAGATGTACTTGTACATGGAGCGGAGATGTACTTGTACATGGATCGGAGAGGTACTTGTACATGAGAGCGGAGAGGTACTGTCGACACTCGTACATTGAGCGTAGAGGTACTGTCGACACTTGTACATTGAGCGGAGAGGTACTTGTACATGGAGCGGAGAGGTACTGTCGACACTTGTACATTGAGCGGAGAGGTACTTGTACATTGAGCGGAGAGGTACTTGTACATGGAGCGCAGAGGTACTTGTACATTGAGCGGAGAGGTACTTGTACATGGAGCGGAGAGGTACTTGTACATGAGAGCGGAGAGGTACTTGTACATGGAGCGGAGAGGTACTTGTACATTGAGCGGAGAGGTACTGTCGACACTTGTACATTCAGCGGAGAGGTACTTGTACATGGAGCGGAGAGGTACTGTCGATACTTGACATTGAGCGGAGAGGTACTTGTACATGGAGCGGAGAGGTACTTGTACATGGAGCGGAGAGGTACTTGTACATGGAGCGGAGAGGTACTTGTACATTGAGCGGAGAGGTACTTGTACATGGAGCGGAGAGGTACTTGTACATTGAGCGGAGAGGTACTTGTACATGGAGCGGAGAGGTACTTGTTCATGGAGCGGAGAGGTACTTGTACATGGAGCGGAGAGGTACTTGTACATGGAGCGGAGAGGTACTTGTACATTGAGCGGAGATGTACTTGTACATGGAGCGGAGATGTACTTGTACATGGATCGGAGAGGTACTTGTACATGAGAGCGGAGAGGTACTGTCGACACTTGTACATTCAGCGGAGAGGTACTTGTACATTGAGCGTAGAGGTACTGTCGACACTTGTACATTGAGCGGAGAGGTACTTGTACATGGAGCGGAGAGGTACTGTCGACACTTGTACATTGAGCGGAGAGGTACTTGTACATTGAGCGGAGAGGTACTTGTACATGGAGCGCAGAGGTACTTGTACATTGAGCGGAGAGGTACTTGTACATGGAGCGGAGAGGTACTTGTACATGAGAGCGGAGAGGTACTTGTACATGGAGCGGAGAGGTACTTGTACATTGAGCGGAGAGGTACTGTCGACACTTGTACATTCAGCGGAGAGGTACTTGTACATGGAGCGGAGAGGTACTGTCGATACTTGACATTGAGCGGAGAGGTACTTGTACATGGAGCGGAGAGGTATTTGTACATTGAGCGGAGAGGTACTTGTACATTGAGCGGAGAGGTACTGTCGACACTTGTACATTCAGCGGAGAGCTACTTGTACATGGAGCGGAGAGGTATTTGTACATTGAGCGGAGAGGTACTTGTACATGGAGCGGAGAGGTACTTGTACATAGAGCGGAGAGGTACTTATACATGGAGCGGAGAGGTATTTGTACATTGAGCGGAGAGGTACTTGTACATGGAGCGGAGAGGTACTTGTACATGAGAGCGGAGAGGTATTTGTACATGGAGCGGAAAGGTACTGTCGACACTTGTACATTGAGCGGAGAGCTACTTGTACATGGAGCGGAGAGGTACTTGTACATGAGAGCGGAGAGGTACTTGTACATGGAGCGGAGAGGTATTTGTACATGGAGCGGAGAGGTACTGTCGACACTTGACATTGAGCGGAGAGGTACTTGTACATGGAGCGGAGAGGTACTTGTACATGAGAGCGGAGAGGTATTTGTACATGGAGCGGAGAGGTACTGTCGACACTTGACATTGAGCGGAGAGGTACTTGTACATGGAGCGGAGAGGTACTTGTACATGGAGCGGAGAGGTACTTGTACATGGACCGGAGAGGTACTTGTACATGGAGCGGAGAGGTACTTGTACATGGAGCAGAGATGTACTTGTACATGGAGCGGAGATGTACTTGTACATTGAGCGGAGAGGTACTTGTACATGGAGCGGAGAGGTACTTGTACATGGAGCGGAGATGTACTTGTACATGGAGCAGAGAGGTACTTGTACATGGAGCGGAGATGTACTTGTACATTGAGCGGAGAGGTACTTGTACATGGAGCAGAGATGTACTTGTACATGGAGCGGAGAGGTACTTGTACATGGAGCGGAGAGGTACTTGTACATGGAGCGGAGAGGTACTTGTACATGGAGCGGAGAGGTACTTGTACATTGAGCGGAGATGTACTTGTACATGGAGCGGAGAGGTACTTGTACATTGAGCGGAGAGGTACTTGTACATGGAGCGGAGAGGTACTTGTACATGGAGCGGAGAGGTACTTGTACATGGAGCGGAGAGGTACTTGTACATGGAGCGGAGAGGTACTTGTACATTGAGCGGAGATGTACTTGTACATGGAGCGGAGATGTACTTGTACATGGATCAGAGAGGTACTTGTACATGAGAGCGGAGAGGTACTGTCGACACTTGTACATTGAGCGTAGAGGTACTGTCGACACTTGTACATTGAGCGGAGAGGTACTTGTACATGGAGCGGAGAGGTACTGTCGACACTTGTACATTGAGCGGAGAGGTACTTGTACATTGAGCGGAGAGGTACTTGTACATGGAGCGCAGAGGTACTTGTACATTGAGCGGAGAGGTACTTGTACATGGAGCGGAGAGGTACTTGTACATGAGAGCGGAGAGGTACTTGTACATGGAGCGGAGAGGTACTGTCGACACTTGTACATTCAGCGGAGAGGTACTTGTACATGGAGCGGAGAGGTACTGTCGATACTTGACATTGAGCGGAGAGGTACTTGTACATGGAGCGGAGAGGTATTTGTACATTGAGCGGAGAGGTACTTGTACATTGAGCGGAGAGGTACTGTCGACACTTGTACATTCAGCGGAGAGCTACTTGTACATGGAGCGGAGAGGTATTTGTACATTGAGCGGAGAGGTACTTGTACATGGAGCGGAGAGGTACTTGTACATAGAGCGGAGAGGTACTTATACATGGAGCGGAGAGGTATTTGTACATTGAGCGGAGAGGTACTTGTACATGGAGCGGAGAGGTACTTGTACATGAGAGCGGAGAGGTATTTGTACATGGAGCGGAAAGGTACTGTCGACACTTGTACATTGAGCGGAGAGCTACTTGTACATGGAGCGGAGAGGTACTTGTACATGAGAGCGGAGAGGTACTTGTACATGGAGCGGAGAGGTATTTGTACATGGAGCGGAGAGGTACTGTCGACACTTGACATTGAGCGGAGAGGTACTTGTACATGGAGCGGAGAGGTACTTGTACATGAGAGCGGAGAGGTATTTGTACATGGAGCGGAGAGGTACTGTCGACACTTGACATTGAGCGGAGAGGTACTTGTACATGGAGCGGAGAGGTACTTGTACATGGAGCGGAGAGGTACTTGTACATGGACCGGAGAGGTACTTGTACATGGAGCGGAGAGGTACTTGTACATGGAGCGGAGATGTACTTGTACATTGAGCGGAGAGGTACTTGTACATGGAGCAGAGATGTACTTGTACATGGAGCGGAGATGTACTTGTACATTGAGCGGAGAGGTACTTGTACATGGAGCGGAGAGGTACTTGTACATGGAGCGGAGATGTACTTGTACATGGAGCGGAGAGGTACTTGTACATGGAGCGGAGATGTACTTGTACATTGAGCGGAGAGGTACTTGTACATGGAGCAGAGATGTACTTGTACATGGAGCGGAGAGGTACTTGTACATGGAGCGGAGAGGTACTTGTACATGGAGCGGAGAGGTACTTGTACATGGAGCGGAGAGGTACTTGTACATTGAGCGGAGAGGTACTTGTACATGGAGCGGAGAGGTACTTGTACATTGAGCGGAGAGGTACTTGTACATGGAGCGGAGAGGTACTTGTACATGGAGCGGAGAGGTACTTGTACATGGAGCGGAGAGGTACTTGTACATGGAGCGGAGAGGTACTTGTACATTGAGCGGAGATGTACTTGTACATGGAGCGGAGATGTACTTGTACATGGATCGGAGAGGTACTTGTACATGAGAGCGGAGAGGTACTGTCGACACTTGTACATTGAGCGTAGAGGTACTGTCGACACTTGTACATTGAGCGGAGAGGTACTTGTACATGGAGCGGAGAGGTACTGTCGACACTTGTACATTGAGCGGAGAGGTACTTGTACATTGAGCGGAGAGGTACTTGTACATGGAGCGCAGAGGTACTTGTACATTGAGCGGAGAGGTACTTGTACATGGAGCGGAGAGGTACTTGTACATGAGAGCGGAGAGGTAATTGTACATGGAGCGGAGAGGTACTTGTACATTGAGCGGAGAGGTACTGTCGACACTTGTACATTCAGCGGAGAGGTACTTGTACATGGAGCGGAGAGGTACTGTCGATACTTGACATTGAGCGGAGAGGTACTTGTACATGGAGCGGAGAGGTATTTGTACATTGAGCGGAGAGGTACTTGTACATTGAGCGGAGAGGTACTGTCGACACTTGTACATTCAGCGGAGAGCTACTTGTACATGGAGCGGAGAGGTATTTGTACATTGAGCGGAGAGGTACTTGTACATGGAGCGGAGAGGTACTTGTACATAGAGCGGAGAGGTACTTATACATGGAGCGGAGAGGTATTTGTACATTGAGCGGAGAGGTACTTGTACATGGAGCGGAGAGGTACTTGTACATGAGAGCGGAGAGGTATTTGTACATGGAGCGGAAAGGTACTGTCGACACTTGTACATTGAGCGGAGAGCTACTTGTACATGGAGCGGAGAGGTACTTGTACATGAGAGCGGAGAGGTACTTGTACATGGAGCGGAGAGGTATTTGTACATGGAGCGGAGAGGTACTGTCGACACTTGACATTGAGCGGAGAGGTACTTGTACATGGAGCGGAGAGGTACTTGTACATGAGAGCGGAGAGGTATTTGTACATGGAGCGGAGAGGTACTGTCGACACTTGACATTGAGCGGAGAGGTACTTGTACATGGAGCGGAGAGGTACTTGTACATGGAGCGGAGAGGTACTTGTACATGGACCGGAGAGGTACTTGTACATGGAGCGGAGAGGTACTTGTACATGGAGCGGAGATGTACTTGTACATTGAGCGGAGAGGTACTTGTACATGGAGCAGAGATGTACTTGTACATGGAGCGGAGATGTACTTGTACATTGAGCGGAGAGGTACTTGTACATGGAGCGGAGAGGTACTTGTACATGGAGCGGAGATGTACTTGTACATGGAGCGGAGAGGTACTTGTACATGGAGCGGAGATGTACTTGTACATTGAGCGGAGAGGTACTTGTACATGGAGCAGAGATGTACTTGTACATGGAGCGGAGAGGTACTTGTACATGGAGCGGAGAGGTACTTGTACATGGAGCGGAGAGGTACTTGTACATGGAGCGGAGAGGTACTTGTACATTGAGCGGAGAGGTACTTGTACATGGAGCGGAGAGGTACTTGTACATTGAGCGGAGAGGTACTTGTACATGGAGCGGAGAGGTACTTGTACATGGAGCGGAGAGGTACTTGTACATGGAGCGGAGAGGTACTTGTACATGGAGCGGAGAGGTACTTGTACATTGAGCGGAGATGTACTTGTACATGGAGCGGAGATGTACTTGTACATGGATCGGAGAGGTACTTGTACATGAGAGCGGAGAGGTACTGTCGACACTTGTACATTGAGCGTAGAGGTACTGTCGACACTTGTACATTGAGCGGAGAGGTACTTGTACATGGAGCGGAGAGGTACTGTCGACACTTGTACATTGAGCGGAGAGGTACTTGTACATTGAGCGGAGAGGTACTTGTACATGGAGCGCAGAGGTACTTGTACATTGAGCGGAGAGGTACTTGTACATGGAGCGGAGAGGTACTTGTACATGAGAGCGGAGAGGTACTTGTACATGGAGCGGAGAGGTACTTGTACATTGAGCGGAGAGGTACTGTCGACACTTGTACATTCAGCGGAGAGGTACTTGTACATGGAGCGGAGAGGTACTGTCGATACTTGACATTGAGCGGAGAGGTACTTGTACATGGAGCGGAGAGGTATTTGTACATTGAGCGGAGAGGTACTTGTACATTGAGCGGAGAGGTACTGTCGACACTTGTACATTCAGCGGAGAGCTACTTGTACATGGAGCGGAGAGGTATTTGTACATTGAGCGGAGAGGTACTTGTACATGGAGCGGAGAGGTACTTGTACATAGAGCGGAGAGGTACTTATACATGGAGCGGAGAGGTATTTGTACATTGAGCGGAGAGGTACTTGTACATGGAGCGGAGAGGTACTTGTACATGAGAGCGGAGAGGTATTTGTACATGGAGCGGAAAGGTACTGTCGACACTTGTACATTGAGCGGAGAGCTACTTGTACATGGAGCGGAGAGGTACTTGTACATGAGAGCGGAGAGGTACTTGTACATGGAGCGGAGAGGTATTTGTACATGGAGCGGAGAGGTACTGTCGACACTTGACATTGAGCGGAGAGGTACTTGTACATGGAGCGGAGAGGTACTTGTACATGAGAGCGGAGAGGTATTTGTACATGGAGCGGAGAGGTACTGTCGACACTTGACATTGAGCGGAGAGGTACTTGTACATGGAGCGGAGAGGTACTTGTACATGGAGCGGAGAGGTACTTGTACATGGACCGGAGAGGTACTTGTACATGGAGCGGAGAGGTACTTGTACATGGAGCGGAGATGTACTTGTACATTGAGCGGAGAGGTACTTGTACATGGAGCGGAGATGTACTTGTACATGGAGCGGAGAGGTACTTGTACATTGAGCGGTGAGGTACTTGTACATGGAGCGGAGAGGTACTTGTACATGGAGCGGAGAGGTACTTGTACATTGAGCGGAGATGTACTTGTACATGGAGCGGAGAGGTACTTGTACATTGAGCGGAGAGGTACTTGTACATGGAGCGGAGAGGTACTTGTACATGGAGCGGAGAGGTACTTGTACATGGAGCGGAGAGGTACTTGTACATGGAGCGGAGAGGTACTTGTACATTGAGCGGAGATGTACTTGTACATGGAGCGGAGATGTACTTGTACATGGATCAGAGAGGTACTTGTACATGAGAGCGGAGAGGTACTGTCGACACTTGTACATTGAGCGTAGAGGTACTGTCGACACTTGTACATTGAGCGGAGAGGTACTTGTACATGGAGCGGAGAGGTACTGTCGACACTTGTACATTGAGCGGAGAGGTACTTGTACATTGAGCGGAGAGGTACTTGTACATGGAGCGCAGAGGTACTTGTACATTGAGCGGAGAGGTACTTGTACATGGAGCGGAGAGGTACTTGTACATGAGAGCGGAGAGGTACTTGTACATGGAGCGGAGAGGTACTGTCGACACTTGTACATTCAGCGGAGAGGTACTTGTACATGGAGCGGAGAGGTACTGTCGATACTTGACATTGAGCGGAGAGGTACTTGTACATGGAGCGGAGAGGTATTTGTACATTGAGCGGAGAGGTACTTGTACATTGAGCGGAGAGGTACTGTCGACACTTGTACATTCAGCGGAGAGCTACTTGTACATGGAGCGGAGAGGTATTTGTACATTGAGCGGAGAGGTACTTGTACATGGAGCGGAGAGGTACTTGTACATAGAGCGGAGAGGTACTTATACATGGAGCGGAGAGGTATTTGTACATTGAGCGGAGAGGTACTTGTACATGGAGCGGAGAGGTACTTGTACATGAGAGCGGAGAGGTATTTGTACATGGAGCGGAAAGGTACTGTCGACACTTGTACATTGAGCGGAGAGCTACTTGTACATGGAGCGGAGAGGTACTTGTACATGAGAGCGGAGAGGTACTTGTACATGGAGCGGAGAGGTATTTGTACATGGAGCGGAGAGGTACTGTCGACACTTGACATTGAGCGGAGAGGTACTTGTACATGGAGCGGAGAGGTACTTGTACATGAGAGCGGAGAGGTATTTGTACATGGAGCGGAGAGGTACTGTCGACACTTGACATTGAGCGGAGAGGTACTTGTACATGGAGCGGAGAGGTACTTGTACATGGAGCGGAGAGGTACTTGTACATGGACCGGAGAGGTACTTGTACATGGAGCGGAGAGGTACTTGTACATGGAGCGGAGATGTACTTGTACATTGAGCGGAGAGGTACTTGTACATGGAGCAGAGATGTACTTGTACATGGAGCGGAGATGTACTTGTACATTGAGCGGAGAGGTACTTGTACATGGAGCGGAGAGGTACTTGTACATGGAGCGGAGATGTACTTGTACATGGAGCGGAGAGGTACTTGTACATGGAGCGGAGATGTACTTGTACATTGAGCGGAGAGGTACTTGTACATGGAGCAGAGATGTACTTGTACATGGAGCGGAGAGGTACTTGTACATGGAGCGGAGAGGTACTTGTACATGGAGCGGAGAGGTACTTGTACATGGAGCGGAGAGGTACTTGTACATTGAGCGGAGAGGTACTTGTACATGGAGCGGAGAGGTACTTGTACATTGAGCGGAGAGGTACTTGTACATGGAGCGGAGAGGTACTTGTACATGGAGCGGAGAGGTACTTGTACATGGAGCGGAGAGGTACTTGTACATGGAGCGGAGAGGTACTTGTACATGGAGCGGAGAGGTACTTGTACATTGAGCGGAGATGTACTTGTACATGGAGCGGAGATGTACTTGTACATGGATCGGAGAGGTACTTGTACATGAGAGCGGAGAGGTACTGTCGACACTTGTACATTGAGCGTAGAGGTACTGTCGACACTTGTACATTGAGCGGAGAGGTACTTGTACATGGAGCGGAGAGGTACTGTCGACACTTGTACATTGAGCGGAGAGGTACTTGTACATTGAGCGGAGAGGTACTTGTACATGGACCGCAGAGGTACTTGTACATTGAGCGGAGAGGTACTTGTACATGGAGCGGAGAGGTACTTGTACATGAGAGCGGAGAGGTACTTGTACATGGAGCGGAGAGGTACTTGTACATTGAGCGGAGAGGTACTGTCGACACTTGTACATTCAGCGGAGAGGTACTTGTACATGGAGCGGAGAGGTACTGTCGATACTTGACATTGAGCGGAGAGGTACTTGTACATGGAGCGGAGAGGTATTTGTACATTGAGCGGAGAGGTACTTGTACATTGAGCGGAGAGGTACTGTCGACACTTGTACATTCAGCGGAGAGCTACTTGTACATGGAGCGGAGAGGTATTTGTACATTGAGCGGAGAGGTACTTGTACATGGAGCGGAGAGGTACTTGTACATAGAGCGGAGAGGTACTTATACATGGAGCGGAGAGGTATTTGTACATTGAGCGGAGAGGTACTTGTACATGGAGCGGAGAGGTACTTGTACATGAGAGCGGAGAGGTATTTGTACATGGAGCGGAAAGGTACTGTCGACACTTGTACATTGAGCGGAGAGCTACTTGTACATGGAGCGGAGAGGTACTTGTACATGAGAGCGGAGAGGTACTTGTACATGGAGCGGAGAGGTATTTGTACATGGAGCGGAGAGGTACTGTCGACACTTGACATTGAGCGGAGAGGTACTTGTACATGGAGCGGAGAGGTACTTGTACATGAGAGCGGAGAGGTATTTGTACATGGAGCGGAGAGGTACTGTCGACACTTGACATTGAGCGGAGAGGTACTTGTACATGGAGCGGAGAGGTACTTGTACATGGAGCGGAGAGGTACTTGTACATGGACCGGAGAGGTACTTGTACATGGAGCGGAGAGGTACTTGTACATGGAGCGGAGATGTACTTGTACATTGAGCGGAGAGGTACTTGTACATGGAGCAGAGATGTACTTGTACATGGAGCGGAGATGTACTTGTACATTGAGCGGTGAGGTACTTGTACATGGAGCGGAGAGGTACTTGTACATGGAGCGGAGATGTACTTGTACATGGAGCGGAGAGGTACTTGTACATGGAGCGGAGATGTACTTGTACATTGAGCGGAGAGGTACTTGTACATGGAGCAGAGATGTACTTGTACATGGAGCGGAGAGGTACTTGTACATGGAGCGGAGAGGTACTTGTACATGGAGCGGAGAGGTACTTGTACATGGAGCGGAGAGGTACTTGTACATTGAGCGGAGAGGTACTTGTACATTGAGCGGAGAGGTACTTGTACATGGAGCTAGGGCTGGGTATCGAGTTTCGATACTTACTTGGCACCGAAATGGAAACATCGATACTAAGGGGTATCGAAGCCTCCCTTGTCAATCGATACCAATTTTCGATACCAAAACAAAACAGCGTCATTGAGCCTATAAGCATGCGACATGCTTGCACGCCGCGCTCTAATACGGCTGGTGATTGGCTGTCATGTAGAGGCATGCAGGAAACGTTACGCCCACTTTAGCCGGTGTGTTTGTTGTGACTGTGAGCCAGGCGTGCGGTGCGGATAGTATACAAGAAGTTAGCCACTCAAGCTACTCCTATCCTGGATTACCATATGGCGAAGATGATGAAAAGCAGGAAAAGAAACAGAAACAACACGGACTGGTTTCCACAGACAAGAGAAATAATTGAGAGGTGGGTCAGCTCAGCTTACCGCAAGTTAGCGGTTATCAGATCCCTCAGTCTGACAAATCCATGCATCTGGCTGTGAGTTGTAGCATTAGATCGTTTAATTAATTGCCGCCGTAACGTTATGCGCAAGCGGGCATTGTGTATTTTTAGCAACTCGTTAACAAACGCTGATGTCATGATAGTTTGTTGAATGTAAATGCGATTCATTTATATTGATTGGCTAGTCAGTGAAGTTGAGCTGTCTCGTCAGATTTGACAAGAATGACGTTCTGTTGCAGCAGTGAGCACACTGATCTGCAACGCTAGCGTTAATGTTTAATTAATTAGCGTTATGTGCAAGCGGGCAGTTATCGCCCATGTATTTTTAGCAACTCGTTAACAAACGCTGATGTCATGATAGTTTGTTGAATATAAATGCGATTCACTTTGTGGCATATAAGGCTATATTGATAGGCTAGTCAATGCTCAACTAGTCTTCCATGCATGAAGTGGAGCCATCTCATCAGTTTGTACAAGAATAGAGTTCTGTTGCATCAGTGAGCATTAAACCCTGATTTGCAACTCTCTGTTTTGCACTGAAAACTATTCCACTGATTTATTTGTTTTAGCTACATTTCTTTCCTTTGTAGTACTCCAATATTTTTTGTAGGGACGGCAATACGTTTAGAGAACTTAAAGTTATGTTAAATACAGTAGGTTTTATTTTTTTCTGCTGTAAAACTTAAGATGGGGGGAAACTAAAGATTTGTAAAATAATTTCAATGTGTAATGCAGTTTTATTTTTGTTAAAATGGATTTTTCTAAAAATTGGTATCGAAAAAAGTATCGTTCAGGAACCGGTATCGAAATCCAAGTATCGAAACGGTATCGATATCGAAAAATTTTGAACGATACCCAGCCCTACATGGAGCGCAGATGTACTTGTACATTGAGCGGAGAGGTACTGGTACATGGAGCGGAGATGTACTTGTACATTGAGCGGAGAGGTACTTGTACATTGAGCGGAGAGGTACTTGTACATGGAGCGGAGATGTACTTGTACATTGAGCGGAGAGGTACTGGTACATGGAGCGGAGATGTACTTGTACATTGAGCGGAGAGGTACTTGTACATGGAGTGGAGATGTACTTGTACATTGAGCGGAGAGGTACTGGTACATGGAGCGGAGATGTACTTGTACATTGAGCGGAGAGGTACTTGTACATGGAGCGGAGATGTACTTGTACATTGAGCGGAGAGGTACTGGTACATGGAGCGGAGATGTACTTGTACATTGAGCGGAGAGGTACTTGTACATGGAGTGGAGATGTACTTGTACATGGAGCGGAGATGTACTTGTACATTGAGCGGAGAGGTACTTGTACATGGAGCGGAGATGTACTTGTACATGGAGCGGAGAGGTACTTGTACATGGAGCGGAGAGGTACTTGTACATGGAGCGGAGATGTACTTGTACATGGAGCGGAGATGTACTTGTACATGGAGCGGAGAGGTACTTGTACATGGAGCGGAGAGGTACTTATACATTGAGCGGAGACGTACTTGTACATGGAGCGGAGATGTACTTGTACATTGAGCGGAGAGGTACTTGTACATTGAGCGGAGAGGTACTGGTACATGGAGCGGAGATGTACTTGTACATTGAGCGGAGAGGTACTTGTACATGGAGCGGAGAGGTACTTGTACATTGAGCGGAGACGTACTTGTACATTGAGCGGAGATGTACTTGTACATTGAGCGGAGATGTACTTGTACATTGAGCGGAGAGGTACTGGTACATGGAGCGGAGAGGTACTTGTACATGGAGCGGAGAGGTATTTGTACATGGAGCGGAGAGGTATTTGTACATGGAGCGGAGAGGTACTTGTACATTGAGCGGAGAGGTACTTGTACATGGAGCGGAGAGGTACTTGTACATGGAGCGGAGAGGTACTTGTACATGTAGCGGAGAGGTGCTTGTACATGGAGCGGAGAGGTACTTGTACATGGAGCGGAGAGGTATTTGTACATGGAGCGGAGAGGTACTTGTACATGGAGCGGAGAGGTACTTGTACATTCAGCGGAGAGGTACTTGTACATTGAGCGGAGAGGTACTTGTAGATGGAGCGGAGAGGTACTGTCGACACTTGTACATTGAGCGGAGAGGTACTTGTACATGGAGCGGAGAGGTACTTGTACATGGAGCGGAGAGGTACTGTCGACACTTGTACATTGAGCGGAGAGGTACTTGTACATGGAGCGGAGAGGTACTTGTACATGGAGCGGAGATGTACTTGTACAGGGAGCGGAGAGGTACTTGTACATTGAGCGGAGAGGTACTTGTACATGGAGCGGAGAGGTACTTGTACATGGAGCGGAGAGGTACTTGTACATGGAGCGGAGAGGTACTTGTACATTGAGCGGAGAGGTACTTGTACATGGAGCGGAGAGGTACTTGTACATGGAGCGGAGAGGTACTTGTACATGGAGCGGAGAGGTACTTGTACATTGAGCGGAGAGGTACTTGTACATGGAGCGGAGAGGTACTTGTACATGGAGCGGAGAGGTACTTGTACATGGAGCGGAGAGGTACTTGTACATGGAGCGGAGAGGTACTTGTACATTGAGCGGAGATGTACTTGTACATGGATCGGAGAGGTACTTGTACATGAGAGCGGAGAGGTACTGTCGACACTTGTACATTGAGCGTAGAGGTACTGTCGACACTTGTACATTGAGCGGAGAGGTACTTGTACATGGAGCGGAGAGGTACTGTCGACACTTGTACATTGAGCGGAGAGGTACTTGTACATTGAGCGGAGAGGTACTTGTACATGGAGCGCAGAGGTACTTGTACATTGAGCGGAGAGGTACTTGTACATGGAGCGGAGAGGTACTTGTACATGAGAGCGGAGAGGTACTTGTACATGGAGCGGAGAGGTACTTGTACATTGAGCGGAGAGGTACTGTCGACACTTGTACATTCAGCGGAGAGGTACTTGTACATGGAGCGGAGAGGTACTGTCGATACTTGACATTGAGCGGAGAGGTACTTGTACATGGAGCGGAGAGGTACTTGTACATGGAGCGGAGAGGTACTTGTACATGGAGCGGAGAGGTACTTGTACATTGAGCGGAGAGGTACTTGTACATAGAGCGGAGAGGTACTTGTACATTGAGCGGAGAGGTACTTGTACATGGAGCGGAGAGGTACTTGTACATGGAGTGGAGAGGTACTTGTACATGGAGCGGAGAGGTACTTGTACATGGAGCGGAGAGGTACTTGTACATTGAGCGGAGATGTACTTGTACATGGAGCGGAGATGTACTTGTACATGGATCGGAGAGGTACTTGTACATGAGAGCGGAGAGGTACTGTCGACACTTGTACATTCAGCGGAGAGGTACTTGTACATTGAGCGTAGAGGTACTGTCGACACTTGTACATTGAGCGGAGAGGTACTTGTACATGGAGCGGAGAGGTACTGTCGACACTTGTACATTGAGCGGAGAGGTACTTGTACATTGAGCGGAGAGGTACTTGTACATGGAGCGCAGAGGTACTTGTACATTGAGCGGAGAGGTACTTGTACATGGAGCGGAGAGGTACTTGTACATGAGAGCGGAGAGGTACTTGTACATGGAGCGGAGAGGTACTTGTACATTGAGCGGAGAGGTACTGTCGACACTTGTACATTCAGCGGAGAGGTACTTGTACATGGAGCGGAGAGGTACTGTCGATACTTGACATTGAGCGGAGAGGTACTTGTACATGGAGCGGAGAGGTATTTGTACATTGAGCGGAGAGGTACTTGTACATTGAGCGGAGAGGTACTGTCGACACTTGTACATTCAGCAGAGAGCTACTTGTACATGGAGCGGAGAGGTATTTGTACATTGAGCGGAGAGGTACTTGTACATGGAGCGGAGAGGTACTTGTACATAGAGCGGAGAGGTACTTATACATGGAGCGGAGAGGTATTTGTACATTGAGCGGAGAGGTACTTGTACATGGAGCGGAGAGGTACTTGTACATGAGAGCGGAGAGGTATTTGTACATGGAGCGGAAAGGTACTGTCGACACTTGTACATTGAGCGGAGAGCTACTTGTACATGGAGCGGAGAGGTACTTGTACATGAGAGCGGAGAGGTACTTGTACATGGAGCGGAGAGGTATTTGTACATGGAGCGGAGAGGTACTGTCGACACTTGACATTGAGCGGAGAGGTACTTGTACATGGAGCGGAGAGGTACTTGTACATGAGAGCGGAGAGGTATTTGTACATGGAGCGGAGAGGTACTGTCGACACTTGACATTGAGCGGAGAGGTACTTGTACATGGAGCGGAGAGGTACTTGTACATGGACCGGAGAGGTACTTGTACATGGAGCGGAGAGGTACTTGTACATGGAGCGGAGATGTACTTGTACATTGAGCGGAGAGGTACTTGTACATGGAGCAGAGATGTACTTGTACATGGAGCGGAGATGTACTTGTACATTGAGCGGAGAGGTACTTGTACATGGAGCGGAGAGGTACTTGTACATGGAGCGGAGATGTACTTGTACATGGAGCGGAGAGGTACTTGTACATGGAGCGGAGATGTACTTGTACATTGAGCGGAGAGGTACTTGTACATGGAGCAGAGATGTACTTGTACATGGAGCGGAGAGGTACTTGTACATGGAGCGGAGAGGTACTTGTACATGGAGCGGAGAGGTACTTGTACATGGAGCGGAGAGGTACTTGTACATTGAGCGGAGATGTACTTGTACATGGAGCGGAGAGGTACTTGTACATTGAGCGGAGAGGTACTTGTACATGGAGCGGAGAGGTACTTGTACATGGAGCGGAGAGGTACTTGTACATGGAGCGGAGAGGTACTTGTACATGGAGCGGAGAGGTACTTGTACATTGAGCGGAGATGTACTTGTACATGGAGCGGAGATGTACTTGTACATGGATCGGAGAGGTACTTGTACATGAGAGCGGAGAGGTACTGTCGACACTTGTACATTGAGCGTAGAGGTACTGTCGACACTTGTACATTGAGCGGAGAGGTACTTGTACATGGAGCGGAGAGGTACTGTCGACACTTGTACATTGAGCGGAGAGGTACTTGTACATTGAGCGGAGAGGTACTTGTACATGGAGCGCAGAGGTACTTGTACATTGAGCGGAGAGGTACTTGTACATGGAGCGGAGAGGTACTTGTACATGAGAGCGGAGAGGTACTTGTACATGGAGCGGAGAGGTACTGTCGACACTTGTACATTCAGCGGAGAGGTACTTGTACATGGAGCGGAGAGGTACTGTCGATACTTGACATTGAGCGGAGAGGTACTTGTACATGGAGCGGAGAGGTATTTGTACATTGAGCGGAGAGGTACTTGTACATTGAGCGGAGAGGTACTGTCGACACTTGTACATTCAGCGGAGAGCTACTTGTACATGGAGCGGAGAGGTATTTGTACATTGAGCGGAGAGGTACTTGTACATGGAGCGGAGAGGTACTTGTACATAGAGCGGAGAGGTACTTATACATGGAGCGGAGAGGTATTTGTACATTGAGCGGAGAGGTACTTGTACATGGAGCGGAGAGGTACTTGTACATGAGAGCGGAGAGGTATTTGTACATGGAGCGGAAAGGTACTGTCGACACTTGTACATTGAGCGGAGAGCTACTTGTACATGGAGCGGAGAGGTACTTGTACATGAGAGCGGAGAGGTACTTGTACATGGAGCGGAGAGGTATTTGTACATGGAGCGGAGAGGTACTGTCGACACTTGACATTGAGCGGAGAGGTACTTGTACATGGAGCGGAGAGGTACTTGTACATGAGAGCGGAGAGGTATTTGTACATGGAGCGGAGAGGTACTGTCGACACTTGACATTGAGCGGAGAGGTACTTGTACATGGAGCGGAGAGGTACTTGTACATGGAGCGGAGAGGTACTTGTACATGGACCGGAGAGGTACTTGTACATGGAGCGGACAGGTACTTGTACATGGAGCGGAGATGTACTTGTACATTGAGCGGAGAGGTACTTGTACATGGAGCAGAGATGTACTTGTACATGGAGCGGAGATGTACTTGTACATTGAGCGGAGAGGTACTTGTACATGGAGCGGAGAGGTACTTGTACATGGAGCGGAGATGTACTTGTACATGGAGCGGAGATGTACTTGTACATTGAGCGGAGAGGTACTTGTACATGGAGCAGAGATGTACTTGTACATGGAGCGGAGAGGTACTTGTACATGGAGCGGAGAGGTACTTGTACATGGAGCGGAGAGGTACTTGTACATGGAGCGGAGAGGTACTTGTACATTGAGCGGAGAGGTACTTGTACATGGAGCGGAGAGGTACTTGTACATTGAGCGGAGAGGTACTTGTACATGGAGCGGAGAGGTACTTGTACATGGAGCGGAGAGGTACTTGTACATGGAGCGGAGAGGTACTTGTACATGGAGCGGAGAGGTACTTGTACATGGAGCGGAGAGGTACTTGTACATTGAGCGGAGATGTACTTGTACATGGAGCGGAGATGTACTTGTACATGGATCGGAGAGGTACTTGTACATGAGAGCGGAGAGGTACTGTCGACACTTGTACATTGAGCGTAGAGGTACTGTCGACACTTGTACATTGAGCGGAGAGGTACTTGTACATGGAGCGGAGAGGTACTGTCGACACTTGTACATTGAGCGGAGAGGTACTTGTACATTGAGCGGAGAGGTACTTGTACATGGAGCGCAGAGGTACTTGTACATTGAGCGGAGAGGTACTTGTACATGGAGCGGAGAGGTACTTGTACATGAGAGCGGAGAGGTACTTGTACATGGAGCGGAGAGGTACTTGTACATTGAGCGGAGAGGTACTGTCGACACTTGTACATTCAGCGGAGAGGTACTTGTACATGGAGCGGAGAGGTACTGTCGATACTTGACATTGAGCGGAGAGGTACTTGTACATGGAGCGGAGAGGTATTTGTACATTGAGCGGAGAGGTACTTGTACATTGAGCGGAGAGGTACTGTCGACACTTGTACATTCAGCGGAGAGCTACTTGTACATGGAGCGGAGAGGTATTTGTACATTGAGCGGAGAGGTACTTGTACATGGAGCGGAGAGGTACTTGTACATAGAGCGGAGAGGTACTTATACATGGAGCGGAGAGGTATTTGTACATTGAGCGGAGAGGTACTTGTACATGGAGCGGAGAGGTACTTGTACATGAGAGCGGAGAGGTATTTGTACATGGAGCGGAAAGGTACTGTCGACACTTGTACATTGAGCGGAGAGCTACTTGTACATGGAGCGGAGAGGTACTTGTACATGAGAGCGGAGAGGTACTTGTACATGGAGCGGAGAGGTATTTGTACATGGAGCGGAGAGGTACTGTCGACACTTGACATTGAGCGGAGAGGTACTTGTACATGGAGCGGAGAGGTACTTGTACATGAGAGCGGAGAGGTATTTGTACATGGAGCGGAGAGGTACTGTCGACACTTGACATTGAGCGGAGAGGTACTTGTACATGGAGCGGAGAGGTACTTGTACATGGAGCGGAGAGGTACTTGTACATGGACCGGAGAGGTACTTGTACATGGAGCGGACAGGTACTTGTACATGGAGCGGAGATGTACTTGTACATTGAGCGGAGAGGTACTTGTACATGGAGCAGAGATGTACTTGTACATGGAGCGGAGATGTACTTGTACATTGAGCGGAGAGGTACTTGTACATGGAGCGGAGAGGTACTTGTACATGGAGCGGAGATGTACTTGTACATGGAGCGGAGATGTACTTGTACATTGAGCGGAGAGGTACTTGTACATGGAGCAGAGATGTACTTGTACATGGAGCGGAGAGGTACTTGTACATGGAGCGGAGAGGTACTTGTACATGGAGCGGAGAGGTACTTGTACATGGAGCGGAGAGGTACTTGTACATTGAGCGGAGAGGTACTTGTACATGGAGCGGAGAGGTACTTGTACATTGAGCGGAGAGGTACTTGTACATGGAGCGGAGAGGTACTTGTACATGGAGCGGAGAGGTACTTGTACATGGAGCGGAGAGGTACTTGTACATGGAGCGGAGAGGTACTTGTACATGGAGCGGAGAGGTACTTGTACATTGAGCGGAGATGTACTTGTACATGGAGCGGAGATGTACTTGTACATGGATCGGAGAGGTACTTGTACATGAGAGCGGAGAGGTACTGTCGACACTTGTACATTGAGCGTAGAGGTACTGTCGACACTTGTACATTGAGCGGAGAGGTACTTGTACATGGAGCGGAGAGGTACTGTCGACACTTGTACATTGAGCGGAGAGGTACTTGTACATTGAGCGGAGAGGTACTTGTACATGGAGCGCAGAGGTACTTGTACATTGAGCGGAGAGGTACTTGTACATGGAGCGGAGAGGTACTTGTACATGAGAGCGGAGAGGTACTTGTACATGGAGCGGAGAGGTACTTGTACATTGAGCGGAGAGGTACTGTCGACACTTGTACATTCAGCGGAGAGGTACTTGTACATGGAGCGGAGAGGTACTGTCGATACTTGACATTGAGCGGAGAGGTACTTGTACATGGAGCGGAGAGGTATTTGTACATTGAGCGGAGAGGTACTTGTACATTGAGCGGAGAGGTACTGTCGACACTTGTACATTCAGCGGAGAGCTACTTGTACATGGAGCGGAGAGGTATTTGTACATTGAGCGGAGAGGTACTTGTACATGGAGCGGAGAGGTACTTGTACATAGAGCGGAGAGGTACTTATACATGGAGCGGAGAGGTATTTGTACATTGAGCGGAGAGGTACTTGTACATGGAGCGGAGAGGTACTTGTACATGAGAGCGGAGAGGTATTTGTACATGGAGCGGAAAGGTACTGTCGACACTTGTACATTGAGCGGAGAGCTACTTGTACATGGAGCGGAGAGGTACTTGTACATGAGAGCGGAGAGGTACTTGTACATGGAGCGGAGAGGTATTTGTACATGGAGCGGAGAGGTACTGTCGACACTTGACATTGAGCGGAGAGGTACTTGTACATGGAGCGGAGAGGTACTTGTACATGAGAGCGGAGAGGTATTTGTACATGGAGCGGAGAGGTACTGTCGACACTTGACATTGAGCGGAGAGGTACTTGTACATGGAGCGGAGAGGTACTTGTACATGGAGCGGAGAGGTACTTGTACATGGACCGGAGAGGTACTTGTACATGGAGCGGAGAGGTACTTGTACATGGAGCGGAGAGGTACTTGTACATTGAGCGGAGAGGTACTGGTACATGGAGCGGAGATGTACTTGTACATTGAGCGGAGAGGTACTTGTACATGGAGCGGAGAGGTACTTGTACATTGAGCGGAGAGGTACTTGTACATGGAGCGGAGAGGTACTGTCGACACTTGTACATTGAGCGGAGAGGTACTTGTACATGGAGCGGAGAGGTACTTGTACATGGAGCGGAGATGTACTTGTACAGGGAGCGGAGAGGTACTTGTACATTGAGCGGAGAGGTACTTGTACATGGAGCGGAGAGGTACTTGTACATGGAGCGGAGAGGTACTTGTACATGGAGCGGAGAGGTACTTGTACATTGAGCGGAGAGGTACTTGTACATGGAGCGGAGAGGTACTTGTACATTGAGCGGAGAGGTACTTGTACATGGAGCGGAGAGGTACTTGTACATGGAGCGGAGATGTACTTGTACATGGAGCGGAGAGGTACTTGTACATGGAGCGGAGATGTACTTGTACATGGAGCGGAGAGGTACTTGTACATGGAGCGGAGATGTACTTGTACATTGAGCGGAGAGGTACTTGTACATGGAGCAGAGATGTACTTGTACATGGAGCGGAGAGGTAATTGTACATGGAGCGGAGAGGTACTTGTACATGGAGCGGAGAGGTACTTGTACATGGAGCGGAGAGGTACTTGTACATTGAGCGGAGATGTACTTGTACATGGAGCGGAGATGTACTTGTACATGGATCGGAGAGGTACTTGTACATGAGAGCGGAGAGGTACTGTCGACACTTGTACATTGAGCGTAGAGGTACTGTCGACACTTGTACATTGAGCGGAGAGGTACTTGTACATGGAGCGGATAGGTACTGTCGACACTTGTACATTGAGCGGAGAGGTACTTGTACATTGAGCGGAGAGGTACTTGTACATGGAGCGCAGAGGTACTTGTACATTGAGCGGAGAGGTACTTGTACATGGAGCGGAGAGGTACTTGTACATGAGAGCGGAGAGGTACTTGTACATGGAGCGGAGAGGTACTGTCGACACTTGTACATTCAGCGGAGAGGTACTTGTACATGGAGCGGAGAGGTACTGTCGATACTTGACATTGAGCGGAGAGGTACTTGTACATGGAGCGGAGAGGTATTTGTACATTGAGCGGAGAGGTACTTGTACATTGAGCGGAGAGGTACTGTCGACACTTGTACATTCAGCGGAGAGCTACTTGTACATGGAGCGGAGAGGTATTTGTACATTGAGCGGAGAGGTACTTGTACATGGAGCGGAGAGGTACTTGTACATAGAGCGGAGAGGTACTTATACATGGAGCGGAGAGGTATTTGTACATTGAGCGGAGAGGTACTTGTACATGGAGCGGAGAGGTACTTGTACATGAGAGCGGAGAGGTATTTGTACATGGAGCGGAAAGGTACTGTCGACACTTGTACATTGAGCGGAGAGCTACTTGTACATGGAGCGGAGAGGTACTTGTACATGAGAGCGGAGAGGTACTTGTACATGGAGCGGAGAGGTATTTGTACATGGAGCGGAGAGGTACTGTCGACACTTGACATTGAGCGGAGAGGTACTTGTACATGGAGCGGAGAGGTACTTGTACATGAGAGCGGAGAGGTATTTGTACATGGAGCGGAGAGGTACTGTCGACACTTGACATTGAGCGGAGAGGTACTTGTACATGGAGCGGAGAGGTACTTGTACATGGAGCGGAGAGGTACTTGTACATGGACCGGAGAGGTACTTGTACATGGAGCGGAGAGGTACTTGTACATGGAGCGGAGATGTACTTGTACATTGAGCGGAGAGGTACTTGTACATGGAGCAGAGATGTACTTGTACATGGAGCGGAGATGTACTTGTACATTGAGCGGAGAGGTACTTGTACATGGAGCGGAGAGGTACTTGTACATGGAGCGGAGATGTACTTGTACATGGAGCGGAGATGTACTTGTACATTGAGCGGAGAGGTACTTGTACATGGAGCAGAGATGTACTTGTACATGGAGCGGAGAGGTACTTGTACATGGAGCGGAGAGGTACTTGTACATGGAGCGGAGAGGTACTTGTACATGGAGCGGAGAGGTACTTGTACATTGAGCGGAGAGGTACTTGTACATGGAGCGGAGAGGTACTTGTACATTGAGCGGAGAGGTACTTGTACATGGAGCGGAGAGGTACTTGTACATGGAGCGGAGAGGTACTTGTACATGGAGCGGAGAGGTACTTGTACATGGAGCGGAGAGGTACTTGTACATGGAGCGGAGAGGTACTTGTACATTGAGCGGAGATGTACTTGTACATGGAGCGGAGATGTACTTGTACATGGATCGGAGAGGTACTTGTACATGAGAGCGGAGAGGTACTGTCGACACTTGTACATTGAGCGTAGAGGTACTGTCGACACTTGTACATTGAGCGGAGAGGTACTTGTACATGGAGCGGAGAGGTACTGTCGACACTTGTACATTGAGCGGAGAGGTACTTGTACATTGAGCGGAGAGGTACTTGTACATGGAGCGCAGAGGTACTTGTACATTGAGCGGAGAGGTACTTGTACATGGAGCGGAGAGGTACTTGTACATGAGAGCGGAGAGGTACTTGTACATGGAGCGGAGAGGTACTTGTACATTGAGCGGAGAGGTACTGTCGACACTTGTACATTCAGCGGAGAGGTACTTGTACATGGAGCGGAGAGGTACTGTCGATACTTGACATTGAGCGGAGAGGTACTTGTACATGGAGCGGAGAGGTATTTGTACATTGAGCGGAGAGGTACTTGTACATTGAGCGGAGAGGTACTGTCGACACTTGTACATTCAGCGGAGAGCTACTTGTACATGGAGCGGAGAGGTATTTGTACATTGAGCGGAGAGGTACTTGTACATGGAGCGGAGAGGTACTTGTACATAGAGCGGAGAGGTACTTATACATGGAGCGGAGAGGTATTTGTACATTGAGCGGAGAGGTACTTGTACATGGAGCGGAGAGGTACTTGTACATGAGAGCGGAGAGGTATTTGTACATGGAGCGGAAAGGTACTGTCGACACTTGTACATTGAGCGGAGAGCTACTTGTACATGGAGCGGAGAGGTACTTGTACATGAGAGCGGAGAGGTACTTGTACATGGAGCGGAGAGGTATTTGTACATGGAGCGGAGAGGTACTGTCGACACTTGACATTGAGCGGAGAGGTACTTGTACATGGAGCGGAGAGGTACTTGTACATGAGAGCGGAGAGGTATTTGTACATGGAGCGGAGAGGTACTGTCGACACTTGACATTGAGCGGAGAGGTACTTGTACATGGAGCGGAGAGGTACTTGTACATGGAGCGGAGAGGTACTTGTACATGGACCGGAGAGGTACTTGTACATGGAGCGGAGAGGTACTTGTACATGGAGCGGAGAGGTACTTGTACATTGAGCGGAGAGGTACTGGTACATGGAGCGGAGATGTACTTGTACATTGAGCGGAGAGGTACTTGTACATGGAGCGGAGAGGTACTTGTACATTGAGCGGAGAGGTACTTGTACATTGAGCGGAGACGTACTTGTACATTGAGCGGAGATGTACTTGTACATTGAGCGGAGATGTACTTGTACATTGAGCGGAGAGGTACTGGTACATGGAGCGGAGAGGTACTTGTACATGGAGCGGAGAGGTATTTGTACATGGAGCGGAGAGGTATTTGTACATGGAGCGGAGAGGTACTGTCGACACTTGTACATTGAGCGGAGAGGTACTTGTACATGGAGCGGAGAGGTACTTGTACATGGAGCGGAGAGGTACTGTCGACACTTGTACATTGAGCGGAGAGGTACTTGTACATGGAGCGGAGAGGTACTTGTACATGGAGCGGAGATGTACTTGTACAGGGAGCGGAGAGGTACTTGTACATTGAGCGGAGAGGTACTTGTACATGGAGCGGAGAGGTACTTGTACATGGAGCGGAGAGGTACTTGTACATGGAGCGGAGAGGTACTTGTACATTGAGCGGAGAGGTACTTGTACATGGAGCGGAGAGGTACTTGTACATGGAGCGGAGAGGTACTTGTACATGGAGCGGAGAGGTACTTGTACATTGAGCGGAGAGGTACTTGTACATGGAGCGGAGAGGTACTTGTACATGGAGCGGAGAGGTACTTGTACATGGAGCGGAGAGGTACTTGTACATGGAGCGGAGAGGTACTTGTACATTGAGCGGAGATGTACTTGTACATGGAGCGGAGATGTACTTGTACATGGATCGGAGAGGTACTTGTACATGAGAGCGGAGAGGTACTGTCGACACTTGTACATTGAGCGTAGAGGTACTGTCGACACTTGTACATTGAGCGGAGAGGTACTTGTACATGGAGCGGAGAGGTACTGTCGACACTTGTACATTGAGCGGAGAGGTACTTGTACATTGAGCGGAGAGGTACTTGTACATGGAGCGCAGAGGTACTTGTACATTGAGCGGAGAGGTACTTGTACATGGAGCGGAGAGGTACTTGTACATGAGAGCGGAGAGGTACTTGTACATGGAGCGGAGAGGTACTGTCGACACTTGTACATTCAGCGGAGAGGTACTTGTACATGGAGCGGAGAGGTACTGTCGATACTTGACATTGAGCGGAGAGGTACTTGTACATGGAGCGGAGAGGTATTTGTACATTGAGCGGAGAGGTACTTGTACATTGAGCGGAGAGGTACTGTCGACACTTGTACATTCAGCGGAGAGCTACTTGTACATGGAGCGGAGAGGTATTTGTACATTGAGCGGAGAGGTACTTGTACATGGAGCGGAGAGGTACTTGTACATAGAGCGGAGAGGTACTTATACATGGAGCGGAGAGGTATTTGTACATTGAGCGGAGAGGTACTTGTACATGGAGCGGAGAGGTACTTGTACATGAGAGCGGAGAGGTATTTGTACATGGAGCGGAAAGGTACTGTCGACACTTGTACATTGAGCAGAGAGCTACTTGTACATGGAGCGGAGAGGTACTTGTACATGAGAGCGGAGAGGTACTTGTACATGGAGCGGAGAGGTATTTGTACATGGAGCGGAGAGGTACTGTCGACACTTGACATTGAGCGGAGAGGTACTTGTACATGGAGCGGAGAGGTACTTGTACATGAGAGCGGAGAGGTATTTGTACATGGAGCGGAGAGGTACTGTCGACACTTGACATTGAGCGGAGAGGTACTTGTACATGGAGCGGAGAGGTACTTGTACATGGAGCGGAGAGGTACTTGTACATGGACCGGAGAGGTACTTGTACATGGAGCGGAGAGGTACTTGTACATGGAGCGGAGAGGTACTTGTACATTGAGCGGAGAGGTACTGGTACATGGAGCGGAGATGTACTTGTACATTGAGCGGAGAGGTACTTGTACATGGAGCGGAGAGGTACTTGTACATTGAGCGGAGAGGTACTTGTACATTGAGCGGAGACGTACTTGTACATTGAGCGGAGATGTACTTGTACATTGAGCGGAGATGTACTTGTACATTGAGCGGAGAGGTACTGGTACATGGAGCGGAGAGGTACTTGTACATGGAGCGGAGAGGTATTTGTACATGGAGCGGAGAGGTATTTGTACATGGAGCGGAGAGGTACTGTCGACACTTGTACATTGAGCGGAGAGGTACTTGTACATGGAGCGGAGAGGTACTTGTACATGGAGCGGAGAGGTACTGTCGACACTTGTACATTGAGCGGAGAGGTACTTGTACATGGAGCGGAGAGGTACTTGTACATGGAGCGGAGATGTACTTGTACAGGGAGCGGAGAGGTACTTGTACATTGAGCGGAGAGGTACTTGTACATGGAGCGGAGAGGTACTTGTACATGGAGCGGAGAGGTACTTGTACATGGAGCGGAGAGGTACTTGTACATTGAGCGGAGAGGTACTTGTACATGGAGCGGAGAGGTACTTGTACATGGAGCGGAGAGGTACTTGTACATGGAGCGGAGAGGTACTTGTACATTGAGCGGAGAGGTACTTGTACATGGAGCGGAGAGGTACTTGTACATGGAGCGGAGAGGTACTTGTACATGGAGCGGAGAGGTACTTGTACATGGAGCGGAGAGGTACTTGTACATTGAGCGGAGATGTACTTGTACATGGAGCGGAGATGTACTTGTACATGGATCGGAGAGGTACTTGTACATGAGAGCGGAGAGGTACTGTCGACACTTGTACATTGAGCGTAGAGGTACTGTCGACACTTGTACATTGAGCGGAGAGGTACTTGTACATGGAGCGGAGAGGTACTGTCGACACTTGTACATTGAGCGGAGAGGTACTTGTACATTGAGCGGAGAGGTACTTGTACATGGAGCGCAGAGGTACTTGTACATTGAGCGGAGAGGTACTTGTACATGGAGCGGAGAGGTACTTGTACATGAGAGCGGAGAGGTACTTGTACATGGAGCGGAGAGGTACTGTCGACACTTGTACATTCAGCGGAGAGGTACTTGTACATGGAGCGGAGAGGTACTGTCGATACTTGACATTGAGCGGAGAGGTACTTGTACATGGAGCGGAGAGGTATTTGTACATTGAGCGGAGAGGTACTTGTACATTGAGCGGAGAGGTACTGTCGACACTTGTACATTCAGCGGAGAGCTACTTGTACATGGAGCGGAGAGGTATTTGTACATTGAGCGGAGAGGTACTTGTACATGGAGCGGAGAGGTACTTGTACATAGAGCGGAGAGGTACTTATACATGGAGCGGAGAGGTATTTGTACATTGAGCGGAGAGGTACTTGTACATGGAGCGGAGAGGTACTTGTACATGAGAGCGGAGAGGTATTTGTACATGGAGCGGAAAGGTACTGTCGACACTTGTACATTGAGCGGAGAGCTACTTGTACATGGAGCGGAGAGGTACTTGTACATGAGAGCGGAGAGGTACTTGTACATGGAGCGGAGAGGTATTTGTACATGGAGCGGAGAGGTACTGTCGACACTTGACATTGAGCGGAGAGGTACTTGTACATGGAGCGGAGAGGTACTTGTACATGAGAGCGGAGAGGTATTTGTACATGGAGCGGAGAGGTACTGTCGACACTTGACATTGAGCGGAGAGGTACTTGTACATGGAGCGGAGAGGTACTTGTACATGGAGCGGAGAGGTACTTGTACATGGACCGGAGAGGTACTTGTACATGGAGCGGAGAGGTACTTGTACATGGAGCGGAGATGTACTTGTACATTGAGCGGAGAGGTACTTGTACATGGAGCAGAGATGTACTTGTACATGGAGCGGAGATGTACTTGTACATTGAGCGGAGAGGTACTTGTACATGGAGCGGAGAGGTACTTGTACATGGAGCGAAGATGTACTTGTACATGGAGCGGAGAGGTACTTGTACATGGAGCGGAGATGTACTTGTACATTGAGCGGAGAGGTACTTGTACATGGAGCGGAGATGTACTTGTACATGGAGCGGAGAGGTACTTGTACATGGAGCGGAGAGGTACTTGTACATGGAGCGGAGATGTACTTGTACATGGAGCGGAGATGTACTTGTACATGGAGCGGAGAGGTACTTGTACATGGAGCGGAGAGGTACTTATACATTGAGCGGAGACGTACTTGTACATGGAGCGGAGATGTACTTGTACATTGAGCGGAGAGGTACTTGTACATTGAGCGGAGAGGTACTGGTACATGGAGCGGAGATGTACTTGTACATTGAGCGGAGAGGTACTTGTACATGGAGCGGAGAGGTACTTGTACATTGAGCGGAGACGTACTTGTACATTGAGCGGAGATGTACTTGTACATTGAGCGGAGATGTACTTGTACATTGAGCGGAGAGGTACTGGTACATGGAGCGGAGAGGTACTTGTACATGGAGCGGAGAGGTATTTGTACATGGAGCGGAGAGGTATTTGTACATGGAGCGGAGAGGTACTTGTACATTGAGCGGAGAGGTACTTGTACATGGAGCGGAGAGGTACTTGTACATGGAGCGGAGAGGTACTTGTACATGTAGCGGAGAGGTGCTTGTACATGGAGCGGAGAGGTACTTGTACATGGAGCGGAGAGGTATTTGTACATGGAGCGGAGAGGTACTTGTACATGGAGCGGAGAGGTACTTGTACATTCAGCGGAGAGGTACTTGTACATTGAGCGGAGAGGTACTTGTAGATGGAGCGGAGAGGTACTGTCGACACTTGTACATTGAGCGGAGAGGTACTTGTACATGGAGCGGAGAGGTACTTGTACATGGAGCGGAGAGGTACTGTCGACACTTGTACATTGAGCGGAGAGGTACTTGTACATGGAGCGGAGAGGTACTTGTACATGGAGCGGAGATGTACTTGTACAGGGAGCGGAGAGGTACTTGTACATTGAGCGGAGAGGTACTTGTACATGGAGCGGAGAGGTACTTGTACATGGAGCGGAGAGGTACTTGTACATGGAGCGGAGAGGTACTTGTACATTGAGCGGAGAGGTACTTGTACATGGAGCGGAGAGGTACTTGTACATGGAGCGGAGAGGTACTTGTACATGGAGCGGAGAGGTACTTGTACATTGAGCGGAGAGGTACTTGTACATGGAGCGGAGAGGTACTTGTACATGGAGCGGAGAGGTACTTGTACATGGAGCGGAGAGGTACTTGTACATGGAGCGGAGAGGTACTTGTACATTGAGCGGAGATGTACTTGTACATGGATCGGAGAGGTACTTGTACATGAGAGCGGAGAGGTACTGTCGACACTTGTACATTGAGCGTAGAGGTACTGTCGACACTTGTACATTGAGCGGAGAGGTACTTGTACATGGAGCGGAGAGGTACTGTCGACACTTGTACATTGAGCGGAGAGGTACTTGTACATTGAGCGGAGAGGTACTTGTACATGGAGCGCAGAGGTACTTGTACATTGAGCGGAGAGGTACTTGTACATGGAGCGGAGAGGTACTTGTACATGAGAGCGGAGAGGTACTTGTACATGGAGCGGAGAGGTACTTGTACATTGAGCGGAGAGGTACTGTCGACACTTGTACATTCAGCGGAGAGGTACTTGTACATGGAGCGGAGAGGTACTGTCGATACTTGACATTGAGCGGAGAGGTACTTGTACATGGAGCGGAGAGGTACTTGTACATGGAGCGGAGAGGTACTTGTACATGGAGCGGAGAGGTACTTGTACATTGAGCGGAGAGGTACTTGTACATGGAGCGGAGAGGTACTTGTACATTGAGCGGAGAGGTACTTGTACATGGAGCGGAGAGGTACTTGTACATGGAGTGGAGAGGTACTTGTACATGGAGCGGAGAGGTACTTGTACATGGAGCGGAGAGGTACTTGTACATTGAGCGGAGATGTACTTGTACATGGAGCGGAGATGTACTTGTACATGGATCGGAGAGGTACTTGTACATGAGAGCGGAGATGTACTGTCGACACTTGTACATTCAGCGGAGAGGTACTTGTACATTGAGCGTAGAGGTACTGTCGACACTTGTACATTGAGCGGAGAGGTACTTGTACATGGAGCGGAGAGGTACTGTCGACACTTGTACATTGAGCGGAGAGGTACTTGTACATTGAGCGGAGAGGTACTTGTACATGGAGCGCAGAGGTACTTGTACATTGAGCGGAGAGGTACTTGTACATGGAGCGGAGAGGTACTTGTACATGAGAGCGGAGAGGTACTTGTACATGGAGCGGAGAGGTACTTGTACATTGAGCGGAGAGGTACTGTCGACACTTGTACATTCAGCGGAGAGGTACTTGTACATGGAGCGGAGAGGTACTGTCGATACTTGACATTGAGCGGAGAGGTACTTGTACATGGAGCGGAGAGGTATTTGTACATTGAGCAGAGAGGTACTTGTACATTGAGCGGAGAGGTACTGTCGACACTTGTACATTCAGCGGATAGCTACTTGTACATGGAGCGGAGAGGTATTTGTACATTGAGCGGAGAGGTACTTGTACATGGAGCGGAGAGGTACTTGTACATAGAGCGGAGAGGTACTTATACATGGAGCGGAGAGGTATTTGTACATTGAGCGGAGAGGTACTTGTACATGGAGCGGAGAGGTACTTGTACATGAGAGCGGAGAGGTATTTGTACATGGAGCGGAAAGGTACTGTCGACACTTGTACATTGAGCGGAGAGCTACTTGTACATGGAGCGGAGAGGTACTTGTACATGAGAGCGGAGAGGTACTTGTACATGGAGCGGAGAGGTATTTGTACATGGAGCGGAGAGGTACTGTCGACACTTGACATTGAGCGGAGAGGTACTTGTACATGGAGCGGAGAGGTACTTGTACATGAGAGCGGAGAGGTATTTGTACATGGAGCGGAGAGGTACTGTCGACACTTGACATTGAGCGGAGAGGTACTTGTACATGGAGCGGAGAGGTACTTGTACATGGAGCGGAGAGGTACTTGTACATGGACCGGAGAGGTACTTGTACATGGAGCGGAGAGGTACTTGTACATGGAGCGGAGATGTACTTGTACATTGAGCGGAGAGGTACTTGTACATGGAGCAGAGATGTACTTGTACATGGAGCGGAGATGTACTTGTACATTGAGCGGAGAGGTACTTGTACATGGAGCGGAGAGGTACTTGTACATGGAGCGGAGATGTACTTGTACATGGAGCGGAGAGGTACTTGTACATGGAGCGGAGATGTACTTGTACATGGAGCGGAGAGGTACTTGTACATGGAGCGGAGAGGTACTTGTACATGGAGCGGAGAGGTACTTGTACATGGAGCGGAGAGGTACTTGTACATTGAGCGGAGATGTACTTGTACATGGAGCGGAGAGGTACTTGTACATTGAGCGGAGAGGTACTTGTACATGGAGCGGAGAGGTACTTGTACATGGAGCGGAGAGGTACTTGTACATGGAGCGGAGAGGTACTTGTACATGGAGCGGAGAGGTACTTGTACATTGAGCGGAGATGTACTTGTACATGGAGCGGAGATGTACTTGTACATGGATCGGAGAGGTACTTGTACATGAGAGCGGAGAGGTACTGTCGACACTTGTACATTGAGCGTAGAGGTACTGTCGACACTTGTACATTGAGCGGAGAGGTACTTGTACATGGAGCGGAGAGGTACTGTCGACACTTGTACATTGAGCGGAGAGGTACTTGTACATTGAGCGGAGAGGTACTTGTACATGGAGCGCAGAGGTACTTGTACATTGAGCGGAGAGGTACTTGTACATGGAGCGGAGAGGTACTTGTACATGAGAGCGGAGAGGTACTTGTACATGGAGCGGAGAGGTACTGTCGACACTTGTACATTCAGCGGAGAGGTACTTGTACATGGAGCGGAGAGGTACTGTCGATACTTGACATTGAGCGGAGAGGTACTTGTACATGGAGCGGAGAGGTATTTGTACATTGAGCGGAGAGGTACTTGTACATTGAGCGGAGAGGTACTGTCGACACTTGTACATTCAGCGGAGAGCTACTTGTACATGGAGCGGAGAGGTATTTGTACATTGAGCGGAGAGGTACTTGTACATGGAGCGGAGAGGTACTTGTACATAGAGCGGAGAGGTACTTATACATGGAGCGGAGAGGTATTTGTACATTGAGCGGAGAGGTACTTGTACATGGAGCGGAGAGGTACTTGTACATGAGAGCGGAGAGGTATTTGTACATGGAGCGGAAAGGTACTGTCGACACTTGTACATTGAGCGGAGAGCTACTTGTACATGGAGCGGAGAGGTACTTGTACATGAGAGCGGAGAGGTACTTGTACATGGAGCGGAGAGGTATTTGTACATGGAGCGGAGAGGTACTGTCGACACTTGACATTGAGCGGAGAGGTACTTGTACATGGAGCGGAGAGGTACTTGTACATGAGAGCGGAGAGGTATTTGTACATGGAGCGGAGAGGTACTGTCGACACTTGACATTGAGCGGAGAGGTACTTGTACATGGAGCGGAGAGGTACTTGTACATGGAGCGGAGAGGTACTTGTACATGGACCGGAGAGGTACTTGTACATGGAGCGGAGAGGTACTTGTACATGGAGCGGAGATGTACTTGTACATTGAGCGGAGAGGTACTTGTACATGGAGCAGAGATGTACTTGTACATGGAGCGGAGATGTACTTGTACATTGAGCGGAGAGGTACTTGTACATGGAGCGGAGAGGTACTTGTACATGGAGCGGAGATGTACTTGTACATGGAGCGGAGATGTACTTGTACATTGAGCGGAGAGGTACTTGTACATGGAGCAGAGATGTACTTGTACATGGAGCGGAGAGGTACTTGTACATGGAGCGGAGAGGTATTTGTACATGGAGCGGAGAGGTACTGTCGACACTTGACATTGAGCGGAGAGGTACTTGTACATGGAGCGGAGAGGTACTTGTACATGAGAGCGGAGAGGTATTTGTACATGGAGCGGAGAGGTACTGTCGACACTTGACATTGAGCGGAGAGGTACTTGTACATGGAGCGGAGAGGTACTTGTACATGGAGCGGAGAGGTACTTGTACATGGACCGGAGAGGTACTTGTACATGGAGCGGAGAGGTACTTGTACATGGAGCGGAGATGTACTTGTACATTGAGCGGAGATGTACTTGTACATGGAGCAGAGATGTACTTGTACATGGAGCGGAGATGTACTTGTACATTGAGCGGAGAGGTACTTGTACATGGAGCGGAGAGGTACTTGTACATGGAGCGGAGATGTACTTGTACATGGAGCGGAGAGGTACTTGTACATGGAGCGGAGATGTACTTGTACATTGAGCGGAGAGGTACTTGTACATGGAGCAGAGATGTACTTGTACATGGAGCGGAGAGGTACTTGTACATGGAGCGGAGAGGTACTTGTACATGGAGCGGAGAGGTACTTGTACATGGAGCGGAGAGGTACTTGTACATTGAGCGGAGATGTACTTGTACATGGAGCGGAGAGGTACTTGTACATTGAGCGGAGAGGTACTTGTACATGGAGCGGAGAGGTACTTGTACATGGAGCGGAGAGGTACTTGTACATGGAGCGGAGAGGTACTTGTACATGGAGCGGAGAGGTACTTGTACATTGAGCGGAGATGTACTTGTACATGGAGCGGAGATGTACTTGTACATGGATCGGAGAGGTACTTGTACATGAGAGCGGAGAGGTACTGTCGACACTTGTACATTGAGCGTAGAGGTACTGTCGACACTTGTACATTGAGCGGAGAGGTACTTGTACATGGAGCGGAGAGGTACTGTCGACACTTGTACATTGAGCGGAGAGGTACTTGTACATTGAGCGGAGAGGTACTTGTACATGGAGCGCAGAGGTACTTGTACATTGAGCGGAGAGGTACTTGTACATGGAGCGGAGAGGTACTTGTACATGAGAGCGGAGAGGTACTTGTACATGGAGCGGAGAGGTACTGTCGACACTTGTACATTCAGCGGAGAGGTACTTGTACATGGAGCGGAGAGGTACTGTCGATACTTGACATTGAGCGGAGAGGTACTTGTACATGGAGCGGAGAGGTATTTGTACATTGAGCGGAGAGGTACTTGTACATTGAGCGGAGAGGTACTGTCGACACTTGTACATTCAGCGGAGAGCTACTTGTACATGGAGCAGAGAGGTATTTGTACATTGAGCGGAGAGGTACTTGTACATGGAGCGGAGAGGTACTTGTACATAGAGCGGAGAGGTACTTATACATGGAGCGGAGAGGTATTTGTACATTGAGCGGAGAGGTACTTGTACATGGAGCGGAGAGGTACTTGTACATGAGAGCGGAGAGGTATTTGTACATGGAGCGGAAAGGTACTGTCGACACTTGTACATTGAGCGGAGAGCTACTTGTACATGGAGCGGAGAGGTACTTGTACATGAGAGCGGAGAGGTACTTGTACATGGAGCGGATAGGTATTTGTACATGGAGCGGAGAGGTACTGTCGACACTTGACATTGAGCGGAGAGGTACTTGTACATGGAGCGGAGAGGTACTTGTACATGAGAGCGGAGAGGTATTTGTACATGGAGCGGAGAGGTACTGTCGACACTTGACATTGAGCGGAGAGGTACTTGTACATGGAGCGGAGAGGTACTTGTACATGGAGCGGAGAGGTACTTGTACATGGACCGGAGAGGTACTTGTACATGGAGCGGAGAGGTACTTGTACATGGAGCGGAGATGTACTTGTACATTGAGCGGAGAGGTACTTGTACATGGAGCAGAGATGTACTTGTACATTGAGCGGAGAGGTACTTGTACATGGAGCGGAGAGGTACTTGTACATGGAGCGGAGATGTACTTGTACATGGATCGGAGAGGTACTTGTACATGAGAGCGGAGAGGTACTGTCGACACTTGTACATTGAGCGTAGAGGTACTGTCGACACTTGTACATTGAGCGGAGAGGTACTTGTACATGGAGCGGAGAGGTACTGTCGACACTTGTACATTGAGCGGAGAGGTACTTGTACATTGAGCGGAGAGGTACTTGTACATGGAGCGCAGAGGTACTTGTACATTGAGCGGAGAGGTACTTGTACATGGAGCGGAGAGGTACTTGTACATGAGAGCGGAGAGGTACTTGTACATGGAGCGGAGAGGTACTTGTACATTGAGCGGAGAGGTACTGTCGACACTTGTACATTCAGCGGAGAGGTACTTGTACATGGAGCGGAGAGGTACTGTCGATACTTGACATTGAGCGGAGAGGTACTTGTACATGGAGCGGAGAGGTACTTGTACATGGAGCGGAGAGGTACTTGTACATGGAGCGGAGAGGTACTTGTACATTGAGCGGAGAGGTACTTGTACATGGAGCGGAGAGGTACTTGTACATTGAGCGGAGAGGTACTTGTACATGGAGCGGAGAGGTACTTGTACATGGAGCGGAGAGGTACTTGTACATGGAGCGGAGAGGTACTTGTACATGGAGCGGAGAGGTACTTGTACATTGAGCGGAGATGTACTTGTACATGGAGCGGAGATGTACTTGTACATGGATCGGAGAGGTACTTGTACATGAGAGCGGAGAGGTACTGTCGACACTTGTACATTCAGCGGAGAGGTACTTGTACATTGAGCGTAGAGGTACTGTCGACACTTGTACATTGAGCGGAGAGGTACTTGTACATGGAGCGGAGAGGTACTGTCGACACTTGTACATTGAGCGGAGAGGTACTTGTACATTGAGCGGAGAGGTACTTGTACATGGAGCGCAGAGGTACTTGTACATTGAGCGGAGAGGTACTTGTACATGGAGCGGAGAGGTACTTGTACATGAGAGCGGAGAGGTACTTGTACATGGAGCGGAGAGGTACTTGTACATTGAGCGGAGAGGTACTGTCGACACTTGTACATTCAGCGGAGAGGTACTTGTACATGGAGCGGAGAGGTACTGTCGATACTTGACATTGAGCGGAGAGGTACTTGTACATGGAGCGGAGAGGTATTTGTACATTGAGCGGAGAGGTACTTGTACATTGAGCGGAGAGGTACTGTCGACACTTGTACATTCAGCGGAGAGCTACTTGTACATGGAGCGGAGAGGTATTTGTACATTGAGCGGAGAGGTACTTGTACATGGAGCGGAGAGGTACTTGTACATAGAGCGGAGAGGTACTTATACATGGAGCGGAGAGGTATTTGTACATTGAGCGGAGAGGTACTTGTACATGGAGCGGAGAGGTACTTGTACATGAGAGCGGAGAGGTATTTGTACATGGAGCGGAAAGGTACTGTCGACACTTGTACATTGAGCGGAGAGCTACTTGTACATGGAGCGGAGAGGTACTTGTACATGAGAGCGGAGAGGTACTTGTACATGGAGCGGAGAGGTATTTGTACATGGAGCGGAGAGGTACTGTCGACACTTGACATTGAGCGGAGAGGTACTTGTACATGGAGCGGAGAGGTACTTGTACATGAGAGCGGAGAGGTATTTGTACATGGAGCGGAGAGGTACTGTCGACACTTGACATTGAGCGGAGAGGTACTTGTACATGGAGCGGAGAGGTACTTGTACATGGAGCGGAGAGGTACTTGTACATGGACCGGAGAGGTACTTGTACATGGAGCGGAGAGGTACTTGTACATGGAGCAGAGATGTACTTGTACATGGAGCGGAGATGTACTTGTACATTGAGCGGAGAGGTACTTGTACATGGAGCGGAGAGGTACTTGTACATGGAGCGGAGATGTACTTGTACATGGAGCGGAGAGGTACTTGTACATGGAGCGGAGATGTACTTGTACATTGAGCGGAGAGGTACTTGTACATGGAGCAGAGATGTACTTGTACATGGAGCGGAGAGGTACTTGTACATGGAGCGGAGAGGTACTTGTACATGGAGCGGAGAGGTACTTGTACATGGAGCGGAGAGGTACTTGTACATTGAGCGGAGATGTACTTGTACATGGAGCGGAGAGGTACTTGTACATTGAGCGGAGAGGTACTTGTACATGGAGCGGAGAGGTACTTGTACATGGAGCGGAGAGGTACTTGTACATGGAGCGGAGAGGTACTTGTACATGGAGCAGAGAGGTACTTGTACATTGAGCGGAGATGTACTTGTACATGGAGCGGAGATGTACTTGTACATGGATCAGAGAGGTACTTGTACATGAGAGCGGAGAGGTACTGTCGACACTTGTACATTGAGCGTAGAGGTACTGTCGACACTTGTACATTGAGCGGAGAGGTACTTGTACATGGAGCGGAGAGGTACTGTCGACACTTGTACATTGAGCGGAGAGGTACTTGTACATTGAGCGGAGAGGTACTTGTACATGGAGCGCAGAGGTACTTGTACATTGAGCGGAGAGGTACTTGTACATGGAGCGGAGAGGTACTTGTACATGAGAGCGGAGAGGTACTTGTACATGGAGCGGAGAGGTACTGTCGACACTTGTACATTCAGCGGAGAGGTACTTGTACATGGAGCGGAGAGGTACTGTCGATACTTGACATTGAGCGGAGAGGTACTTGTACATGGAGCGGAGAGGTATTTGTACATTGAGCGGAGAGGTACTTGTACATTGAGCGGAGAGGTACTGTCGACACTTGTACATTCAGCGGAGAGCTACTTGTACATGGAGCGGAGAGGTATTTGTACATTGAGCGGAGAGGTACTTGTACATGGAGCGGAGAGGTACTTGTACATAGAGCGGAGAGGTACTTATACATGGAGCGGAGAGGTATTTGTACATTGAGCGGAGAGGTACTTGTACATGGAGCGGAGAGGTACTTGTACATGAGAGCGGAGAGGTATTTGTACATGGAGCGGAAAGGTACTGTCGACACTTGTACATTGAGCGGAGAGCTACTTGTACATGGAGCGGAGAGGTACTTGTACATGAGAGCGGAGAGGTACTTGTACATGGAGCGGAGAGGTATTTGTACATGGAGCGGAGAGGTACTGTCGACACTTGACATTGAGCGGAGAGGTACTTGTACATGGAGCGGAGAGGTACTTGTACATGAGAGCGGAGAGGTATTTGTACATGGAGCGGAGAGGTACTGTCGACACTTGACATTGAGCGGAGAGGTACTTGTACATGGAGCGGAGAGGTACTTGTACATGGAGCGGAGAGGTACTTGTACATGGACCGGAGAGGTACTTGTACATGGAGCGGAGAGGTACTTGTACATGGAGCGGAGATGTACTTGTACATTGAGCGGAGAGGTACTTGTACATGGAGCAGAGATGTACTTGTACATGGAGCGGAGATGTACTTGTACATTGAGCGGAGAGGTACTTGTACATGGAGCGGAGAGGTACTTGTACATGGAGCGGAGATGTACTTGTACATGGAGCGGAGAGGTACTTGTACATGGAGCGGAGATGTACTTGTACATTGAGCGGAGAGGTACTTGTACATGGAGCAGAGATGTACTTGTACATGGAGCGGAGAGGTACTTGTACATGGAGCGGAGAGGTACTTGTACATGGACCGGAGAGGTACTTGTACATGGAGCGGAGAGGTACTTGTACATGGAGCAGAGATGTACTTGTACATGGAGCGGAGATGTACTTGTACATTGAGCGGAGAGGTACTTGTACATGGAGCGGAGAGGTACTTGTACATGGAGCGGAGATGTACTTGTACATGGAGCGGAGAGGTACTTGTACATGGAGCGGAGATGTACTTGTACATTGAGCGGAGAGGTACTTGTACATGGAGCAGAGATGTACTTGTACATGGAGCGGAGAGGTACTTGTACATGGAGCGGAGAGGTACTTGTACATGGAGCGGAGAGGTACTTGTACATGGAGCGGAGAGGTACTTGTACATTGAGCGGAGATGTACTTGTACATGGAGCGGAGAGGTACTTGTACATTGAGCGGAGAGGTACTTGTACATGGAGCGGAGAGGTACTTGTACATGGAGCGGAGAGGTACTTGTACATGGAGCGGAGAGGTACTTGTACATGGAGCGGAGAGGTACTTGTACATTGAGCGGAGATGTACTTGTACATGGAGCGGAGATGTACTTGTACATGGATCAGAGAGGTACTTGTACATGAGAGCGGAGAGGTACTGTCGACACTTGTACATTGAGCGTAGAGGTACTGTCGACACTTGTACATTGAGCGGAGAGGTACTTGTACATGGAGCGGAGAGGTACTGTCGACACTTGTACATTGAGCGGAGAGGTACTTGTACATTGAGCGGAGAGGTACTTGTACATGGAGCGCAGAGGTACTTGTACATTGAGCGGAGAGGTACTTGTACATGGAGCGGAGAGGTACTTGTACATGAGAGCGGAGAGGTACTTGTACATGGAGCGGAGAGGTACTGTCGACACTTGTACATTCAGCGGAGAGGTACTTGTACATGGAGCGGAGAGGTACTGTCGATACTTGACATTGAGCGGAGAGGTACTTGTACATGGAGCGGAGAGGTATTTGTACATTGAGCGGAGAGGTACTTGTACATTGAGCGGAGAGGTACTGTCGACACTTGTACATTCAGCGGAGAGCTACTTGTACATGGAGCGGAGAGGTATTTGTACATTGAGCGGAGAGGTACTTGTACATGGAGCGGAGAGGTACTTGTACATAGAGCGGAGAGGTACTTATACATGGAGCGGAGAGGTATTTGTACATTGAGCGGAGAGGTACTTGTACATGGAGCGGAGAGGTACTTGTACATGAGAGCGGAGAGGTATTTGTACATGGAGCGGAAAGGTACTGTCGACACTTGTACATTGAGCGGAGAGCTACTTGTACATGGAGCGGAGAGGTACTTGTACATGAGAGCGGAGAGGTACTTGTACATGGAGCGGAGAGGTATTTGTACATGGAGCGGAGAGGTACTGTCGACACTTGACATTGAGCGGAGAGGTACTTGTACATGGAGCGGAGAGGTACTTGTACATGAGAGCGGAGAGGTATTTGTACATGGAGCGGAGAGGTACTGTCGACACTTGACATTGAGCGGAGAGGTACTTGTACATGGAGCGGAGAGGTACTTGTACATGGAGCGGAGAGGTACTTGTACATGGACCGGAGAGGTACTTGTACATGGAGCGGAGAGGTACTTGTACATGGAGCGGAGATGTACTTGTACATTGAGCGGAGAGGTACTTGTACATGGAGCAGAGATGTACTTGTACATGGAGCGGAGATGTACTTGTACATTGAGCGGAGAGGTACTTGTACATGGAGCGGAGAGGTACTTGTACATGGAGCGGAGATGTACTTGTACATGGAGCGGAGAGGTACTTGTACATGGAGCGGAGATGTACTTGTACATTGAGCGGAGAGGTACTTGTACATGGAGCAGAGATGTACTTGTACATGGAGCGGAGAGGTACTTGTACATGGAGCGGAGAGGTACTTGTACATGGAGCGGAGAGGTACTTGTACATGGAGCGGAGAGGTACTTGTACATTGAGCGGAGAGGTACTTGTACATGGAGCGGAGAGGTACTTGTACATTGAGCGGAGAGGTACTTGTACATGGAGCGGAGAGGTACTTGTACATGGAGCGGAGAGGTACTTGTACATGGAGCGGAGAGGTACTTGTACATGGAGCGGAGAGGTACTTGTACATGGAGCGGAGAGGTACTTGTACATTGAGCGGAGATGTACTTGTACATGGAGCGGAGATGTACTTGTACATGGATCGGAGAGGTACTTGTACATGAGAGCGGAGAGGTACTGTCGACACTTGTACATTGAGCGTAGAGGTACTGTCGACACTTGTACATTGAGCGGAGAGGTACTTGTACATGGAGCGGAGAGGTACTGTCGACACTTGTACATTGAGCGGAGAGGTACTTGTACATTGAGCGGAGAGGTACTTGTACATGGAGCGCAGAGGTACTTGTACATTGAGCGGAGAGGTACTTGTACATGGAGCGGAGAGGTACTTGTACATTGAGCGGAGAGGTACTGTCGACACTTGTACATTCAGCGGAGAGGTACTTGTACATGGAGCGGAGAGGTACTGTCGATACTTGACATTGAGCGGAGAGGTACTTGTACATGGAGCGGAGAGGTATTTGTACATTGAGCGGAGAGGTACTTGTACATTGAGCGGAGAGGTACTGTCGACACTTGTACATTCAGCGGAGAGCTACTTGTACATGGAGCGGATAGGTATTTGTACATTGAGCGGAGAGGTACTTGTACATGGAGCGGAGAGGTACTTGTACATAGAGCGGAGAGGTACTTATACATGGAGCGGAGAGGTATTTGTACATTGAGCGGAGAGGTACTTGTACATGGAGCGGAGAGGTACTTGTACATGAGAGCGGAGAGGTATTTGTACATGGAGCGGAAAGGTACTGTCGACACTTGTACATTGAGCGGAGAGCTACTTGTACATGGAGCGGAGAGGTACTTGTACATGAGAGCGGAGAGGTACTTGTACATGGAGCGGAGAGGTATTTGTACATGGAGCGGAGAGGTACTGTCGACACTTGACATTGAGTGGAGAGGTACTTGTACATGGAGCGGAGAGGTACTTGTACATGAGAGCGGAGAGGTATTTGTACATGGAGCGGAGAGGTACTGTCGACACTTGACATTGAGCGGAGAGGTACTTGTACATGGAGCGGAGAGGTACTTGTACATGGAGCGGAGAGGTACTTGTACATGGACCGGAGAGGTACTTGTACATGGAGCGGAGAGGTACTTGTACATGGAGCGGAGATGTACTTGTACATTGAGCGGAGAGGTACTTGTACATGGAGCAGAGATGTACTTGTACATGGAGCGGAGATGTACTTGTACATTGAGCGGTGAGGTACTTGTACATGGAGCGGAGAGGTACTTGTACATGGAGCGGAGATGTACTTGTACATGGAGCGGAGAGGTACTTGTACATGGAGCGGAGATGTACTTGTACATTGAGCGGAGAGGTACTTGTACATGGAGCAGAGATGTACTTGTACATGGAGCGGAGAGGTACTTGTACATGGAGCGGAGAGGTACTTGTACATGGAGCGGAGAGGTACTTGTACATGGAGCGGAGAGGTACTTGTACATTGAGCGGAGAGGTACTTGTACATTGAGCGGAGAGGTACTTGTACATGGAGCTAGGGCTGGGTATCGAGTTTCGATACTTACTTGGCACCGAAATGGAAACATCGATACTAAGGGGTATCGAAGCCTCCCTTGTCAATCGATACCAATTTTCGATACCAAAACAAAACAGCGTCATTGAGCCTATAAGCATGCGACATGCTTGCACGCCGCGCTCTAATACGGCTGGTGATTGGCTGTCATGTAGAGGCATGCAGGAAACGTTACGCCCACTTTAGCCGGTGTGTTTGTTGTGACTGTGAGCCAGGCGTGCGGTGCGGATAGTATACAAGAAGTTAGCCACTCAAGCTACTCCTATCCTGGATTACCATATGGCGAAGATGATGAAAAGCAGGAAAAGAAACAGAAACAACACGGACTGGTTTCCACAGACAAGAGAAATAATTGAGAGGTGGGTCAGCTCAGCTTACCGCAAGTTAGCGGTTATCAGATCCCTCAGTCTGACAAATCCATGCATCTGGCTGTGAGTTGTAGCATTAGATCGTTTAATTAATTGCCGCCGTAACGTTATGCGCAAGCGGGCATTGTGTATTTTTAGCAACTCGTTAACAAACGCTGATGTCATGATAGTTTGTTGAATGTAAATGCGATTCATTTATATTGATTGGCTAGTCAGTGAAGTTGAGCTGTCTCGTCAGATTTGACAAGAATGACGTTCTGTTGCAGCAGTGAGCACACTGATCTGCAACGCTAGCGTTAATGTTTAATTAATTAGCGTTATGTGCAAGCGGGCAGTTATCGCCCATGTATTTTTAGCAACTCGTTAACAAACGCTGATGTCATGATAGTTTGTTGAATATAAATGCGATTCACTTTGTGGCATATAAGGCTATATTGATAGGCTAGTCAATGCTCAACTAGTCTTCCATGCATGAAGTGGAGCCATCTCATCAGTTTGTACAAGAATAGAGTTCTGTTGCATCAGTGAGCATTAAACCCTGATTTGCAACTCTTTGTTTTGCACTGAAAACTATTCCACTGATTTATTTGTTTTAGCTACATTTCTTTCCTTTGTAGTACTCCAATATTTTTTGTAGGGACGGCAATACGTTTAGAGAACTTAAAGTTATGTTAAATACAGTAGGTTTTATTTTTTTCTGCTGTAAAACTTAAGATGGGGGGAAACTAAAGATTTGTAAAATAATTTCAATGTGTAATGCAGTTTTATTTTTGTTAAAATTGATTTTTCTAAAAATTGGTATCGAAAAAAGTATCGTTCAGGAACCGGTATCGAAATCCAAGTATCGAAACGGTATCGATATCGAAAAATTTTGAACGATACCCAGCCCTACATGGAGCGCAGATGTACTTGTACATTGAGCGGAGAGGTACTGGTACATGGAGCGGAGATGTACTTGTACATTGAGCGGAGAGGTACTTGTACATTGAGCGGAGAGGTACTTGTACATGGAGCGGAGATGTACTTGTACATTGAGCGGAGAGGTACTGGTACATGGAGCGGAGATGTACTTGTACATTGAGCGGAGAGGTACTTGTACATGGAGTGGAGATGTACTTGTACATTGAGCGGAGAGGTACTGGTACATGGAGCGGAGATGTACTTGTACATTGAGCGGAGAGGTACTTGTACATGGAGTGGAGATGTACTTGTACATTGAGCGGAGAGGTACTGGTACATGGAGCGGAGATGTACTTGTACATTGAGCGGAGAGGTACTTGTACATGGAGTGGAGATGTACTTGTACATGGAGCGGAGATGTACTTGTACATTGAGCGGAGAGGTACTTGTACATGGAGCGGAGATGTACTTGTACATGGAGCGGAGAGGTACTTGTACATGGAGCGGAGATGTACTTGTACATTGAGCGGAGAGGTACTTGTACATGGAGCGGAGAGGTACTTGTACATGGAGCGGAGATGTACTTGTACATGGAGCGGAGAGGTACTTGTACATGGAGCGGAGATGTACTTGTACATTGAGCGGAGAGGTACTTGTACATGGAGCAGAGATGTACTTGTACATGGAGCGGAGAGGTACTTGTACATGGAGCGGAGAGGTACTTGTACATGGAGCGGAGAGGTACTTGTACATGGAGCGGAGAGGTACTTGTACATTGAGCGGAGAGGTACTTGTACATTGAGCGGAGAGGTACTTGTACATGGAGCTAGGGCTGGGTATCGAGTTTCGATACTTACTTGGCACCGAAATGGAAACATCGATACTAAGGGGTATCGAAGCCTCCCTTGTCAATCGATACCAATTTTCGATACCAAAACAAAACAGCGTCATTGAGCCTATAAGCATGCGACATGCTTGCACGCCGCGCTCTAATACGGCTGGTGATTGGCTGTCATGTAGAGGCATGCAGGAAACGTTACGCCCACTTTAGCCGGTGTGTTTGTTGTGACTGTGAGCCAGGCGTGCGGTGCGGATAGTATACAAGAAGTTAGCCACTCAAGCTACTCCTATCCTGGATTACCATATGGCGAAGATGATGAAAAGCAGGAAAAGAAACAGAAACAACACGGACTGGTTTCCACAGACAAGAGAAATAATTGAGAGGTGGGTCAGCTCAGCTTACCGCAAGTTAGCGGTTATCAGATCCCTCAGTCTGACAAATCCATGCATCTGGCTGTGAGTTGTAGCATTAGATCGTTTAATTAATTGCCGCCGTAACGTTATGCGCAAGCGGGCATTGTGTATTTTTAGCAACTCGTTAACAAACGCTGATGTCATGATAGTTTGTTGAATGTAAATGCGATTCATTTATATTGATTGGCTAGTCAGTGAAGTTGAGCTGTCTCGTCAGATTTGACAAGAATGACGTTCTGTTGCAGCAGTGAGCACACTGATCTGCAACGCTAGCGTTAATGTTTAATTAATTAGCGTTATGTGCAAGCGGGCAGTTATCGCCCATGTATTTTTAGCAACTCGTTAACAAACGCTGATGTCATGATAGTTTGTTGAATATAAATGCGATTCACTTTGTGGCATATAAGGCTATATTGATAGGCTAGTCAATGCTCAACTAGTCTTCCATGCATGAAGTGGAGCCATCTCATCAGTTTGTACAAGAATAGAGTTCTGTTGCATCAGTGAGCATTAAACCCTGATTTGCAACTCTCTGTTTTGCACTGAAAACTATTCCACTGATTTATTTGTTTTAGCTACATTTCTTTCCTTTGTAGTACTCCAATATTTTTTGTAGGGACGGCAATACGTTTAGAGAACTTAAAGTTATGTTAAATACAGTAGGTTTTATTTTTTTCTGCTGTAAAACTTAAGATGGGGGGAAACTAAAGATTTGTAAAATAATTTCAATGTGTAATGCAGTTTTATTTTTGTTAAAATGGATTTTTCTAAAAATTGGTATCGAAAAAAGTATCGTTCAGGAACCGGTATCGAAATCCAAGTATCGAAACGGTATCGATATCGAAAAATTTTGAACGATACCCAGCCCTACATGGAGCGCAGATGTACTTGTACATTGAGCGGAGAGGTACTGGTACATGGAGCGGAGATGTACTTGTACATTGAGCGGAGAGGTACTTGTACATTGAGCGGAGAGGTACTTGTACATGGAGCGGAGATGTACTTGTACATTGAGCGGAGAGGTACTGGTACATGGAGCGGAGATGTACTTGTACATTGAGCGGAGAGGTACTTGTACATGGAGTGGAGATGTACTTGTACATTGAGCGGAGAGGTACTGGTACATGGAGCGGAGATGTACTTGTACATTGAGCGGAGAGGTACTTGTACATGGAGCGGAGATGTACTTGTACATTGAGCGGAGAGGTACTGGTACATGGAGCGGAGATGTACTTGTACATTGAGCGGAGAGGTACTTGTACATGGAGTGGAGATGTACTTGTACATGGAGCGGAGATGTACTTGTACATTGAGCGGAGAGGTACTTGTACATGGAGCGGAGATGTACTTGTACATGGAGCGGAGAGGTACTTGTACATGGAGCGGAGAGGTACTTGTACATGGAGCGGAGATGTACTTGTACATGGAGCGGAGATGTACTTGTACATGGAGCGGAGAGGTACTTGTACATGGAGCGGAGAGGTACTTATACATTGAGCGGAGACGTACTTGTACATGGAGCGGAGATGTACTTGTACATTGAGCGGAGAGGTACTTGTACATTGAGCGGAGAGGTACTGGTACATGGAGCGGAGATGTACTTGTACATTGAGCGGAGAGGTACTTGTACATGGAGCGGAGAGGTACTTGTACATTGAGCGGAGAGGTACTTGTACATTGAGCGGAGACGTACTTGTACATTGAGCGGAGATGTACTTGTACATTGAGCGGAGATGTACTTGTACATTGAGCGGAGAGGTACTGGTACATGGAGCGGAGAGGTACTTGTACATGGAGCGGAGAGGTATTTGTACATGGAGCGGAGAGGTATTTGTACATGGAGCGGAGAGGTACTTGTACATTGAGCGGAGAGGTACTTGTACATGGAGCGGAGAGGTACTTGTACATGGAGCGGAGAGGTACTTGTACATGTAGCGGAGAGGTGCTTGTACATGGAGCGGAGAGGTACTTGTACATGGAGCGGAGAGGTATTTGTACATGGAGCGGAGAGGTACTTGTACATGGAGCGGAGAGGTACTTGTACATTCAGCGGAGAGGTACTTGTACATTGAGCGGAGAGGTACTTGTAGATGGAGCGGAGAGGTACTGTCGACACTTGTACATTGAGCGGAGAGGTACTTGTACATGGAGCGGAGAGGTACTTGTACATGGAGCGGAGAGGTACTGTCGACACTTGTACATTGAGCGGAGAGGTACTTGTACATGGAGCGGAGAGGTACTTGTACATGGAGCGTAGATGTACTTGTACAGGGAGCGGAGAGGTACTTGTACATTGAGCGGAGAGGTACTTGTACATGGAGCGGAGAGGTACTTGTACATGGAGCGGAGAGGTACTTGTACATGGAGCGGAGAGGTACTTGTACATTGAGCGGAGAGGTACTTGTACATGGAGCGGAGAGGTACTTGTACATGGAGCGGAGAGGTACTTGTACATGGAGCGGAGAGGTACTTGTACATTGAGCGGAGAGGTACTTGTACATGGAGCGGAGAGGTACTTGTACATGGAGCGGAGAGGTACTTGTACATGGAGCGGAGAGGTACTTGTACATGGAGCGGAGAGGTACTTGTACATTGAGCGGAGATGTACTTGTACATGGATCGGAGAGGTACTTGTACATGAGAGCGGAGAGGTACTGTCGACACTTGTACATTGAGCGTAGAGGTACTGTCGACACTTGTACATTGAGCGGAGAGGTACTTGTACATGGAGCGGAGAGGTACTGTCGACACTTGTACATTGAGCGGAGAGGTACTTGTACATTGAGCGGAGAGGTACTTGTACATGGAGCGCAGAGGTACTTGTACATTGAGCGGAGAGGTACTTGTACATGGAGCGGAGAGGTACTTGTACATGAGAGCGGAGAGGTACTTGTACATGGAGCGGAGAGGTACTTGTACATTGAGCGGAGAGGTACTGTCGACACTTGTACATTCAGCGGAGAGGTACTTGTACATGGAGCGGAGAGGTACTGTCGATACTTGACATTGAGCGGAGAGGTACTTGTACATGGAGCGGAGAGGTACTTGTACATGGAGCGGAGAGGTACTTGTACATGGAGCGGAGAGGTACTTGTACATTGAGCGGAGAGGTACTTGTACATGGAGCGGAGAGGTACTTGTACATTGAGCGGAGAGGTACTTGTACATGGAGCGGAGAGGTACTTGTACATGGAGCGGAGAGGTACTTGTACATGGAGCGGAGAGGTACTTGTACATGGAGCGGAGAGGTACTTGTACATTGAGCGGAGATGTACTTGTACATGGAGCGGAGATGTACTTGTACATGGATCGGAGAGGTACTTGTACATGAGAGCGGAGAGGTACTGTCGACACTTGTACATTCAGCGGAGAGGTACTTGTACATTGAGCGTAGAGGTACTGTCGACACTTGTACATTGAGCGGAGAGGTACTTGTACATGGAGCGGAGAGGTACTGTCGACACTTGTACATTGAGCGGAGAGGTACTTGTACATTGAGCGGAGAGGTACTTGTACATGGAGCGCAGAGGTACTTGTACATTGAGCGGAGAGGTACTTGTACATGGAGCGGAGAGGTACTTGTACATGAGAGCGGAGAGGTACTTGTACATGGAGCGGAGAGGTACTTGTACATTGAGCGGAGAGGTACTGTCGACACTTGTACATTCAGCGGAGAGGTACTTGTACATGGAGCGGAGAGGTACTGTCGATACTTGACATTGAGCGGAGAGGTACTTGTACATGGAGCGGAGAGGTATTTGTACATTGAGCGGAGAGGTACTTGTACATTGAGCGGAGAGGTACTGTCGACACTTGTACATTCAGCGGAGAGCTACTTGTACATGGAGCGGAGAGGTATTTGTACATTGAGCGGAGAGGTACTTGTACATGGAGCGGAGAGGTACTTGTACATAGAGCGGAGAGGTACTTATACATGGAGCGGAGAGGTATTTGTACATTGAGCGGAGAGGTACTTGTACATGGAGCGGAGAGGTACTTGTACATGAGAGCGGAGAGGTATTTGTACATGGAGCGGAAAGGTACTGTCGACACTTGTACATTGAGCGGAGAGCTACTTGTACATGGAGCGGAGAGGTACTTGTACATGAGAGCGGAGAGGTACTTGTACATGGAGCGGAGAGGTATTTGTACATGGAGCGGAGAGGTACTGTCGACACTTGACATTGAGCGGAGAGGTACTTGTACATGGAGCGGAGAGGTACTTGTACATGAGAGCGGAGAGGTATTTGTACATGGAGCGGAGAGGTACTGTCGACACTTGACATTGAGCGGAGAGGTACTTGTACATGGAGCGGAGAGGTACTTGTACATGGAGCGGAGAGGTACTTGTACATGGACCGGAGAGGTACTTGTACATGGAGCGGAGAGGTACTTGTACATGGAGCGGAGATGTACTTGTACATTGAGCGGAGAGGTACTTGTACATGGAGCGGAGAGGTACTTGTACATGGAGCGGAGATGTACTTGTACATGGAGCGGAGAGGTACTTGTACATGGAGCGGAGATGTACTTGTACATTGAGCGGAGAGGTACTTGTACATGGAGCAGAGATGTACTTGTACATGGAGCGGAGAGGTACTTGTACATGGAGCGGAGAGGTACTTGTACATGGAGCGGAGAGGTACTTGTACATTGAGCGGAGATGTACTTGTACATGGAGCGGAGAGGTACTTGTACATTGAGCGGAGAGGTACTTGTACATGGAGCGGAGAGGTACTTGTACATGGAGCGGAGAGGTACTTGTACATGGAGCGGAGAGGTACTTGTACATGGAGCGGAGAGGTACTTGTACATTGAGCGGAGATGTACTTGTACATGGAGCGGAGATGTACTTGTACATGGATCGGAGAGGTACTTGTACATGAGAGCGGAGAGGTACTGTCGACACTTGTACATTGAGCGTAGAGGTACTGTCGACACTTGTACATTGAGCGGAGAGGTACTTGTACATGGAGCGGAGAGGTACTGTCGACACTTGTACATTGAGCGGAGAGGTACTTGTACATTGAGCGGAGAGGTACTTGTACATGGAGCGCAGAGGTACTTGTACATTGAGCGGAGAGGTACTTGTACATGGAGCGGAGAGGTACTTGTACATGAGAGCGGAGAGGTACTTGTACATGGAGCGGAGAGGTACTGTCGACACTTGTACATTCAGCGGAGAGGTACTTGTACATGGAGCGGAGAGGTACTGTCGATACTTGACATTGAGCGGAGAGGTACTTGTACATGGAGCGGAGAGGTATTTGTACATTGAGCGGAGAGGTACTTGTACATTGAGCGGAGAGGTACTGTCGACACTTGTACATTCAGCGGAGAGCTACTTGTACATGGAGCGGAGAGGTATTTGTACATTGAGCGGAGAGGTACTTGTACATGGAGCGGAGAGGTACTTGTACATAGAGCGGAGAGGTACTTATACATGGAGCGGAGAGGTATTTGTACATTGAGCGGAGAGGTACTTGTACATGGAGCGGAGAGGTACTTGTACATGAGAGCGGAGAGGTATTTGTACATGGAGCGGAAAGGTACTGTCGACACTTGTACATTGAGCGGAGAGCTACTTGTACATGGAGCGGAGAGGTACTTGTACATGAGAGCGGAGAGGTACTTGTACATGGAGCGGAGAGGTATTTGTACATGGAGCGGAGAGGTACTGTCGACACTTGACATTGAGCGGAGAGGTACTTGTACATGGAGCGGAGAGGTACTTGTACATGAGAGCGGAGAGGTATTTGTACATGGAGCGGAGAGGTACTGTCGACACTTGACATTGAGCGGAGAGGTACTTGTACATGGAGCGGAGAGGTACTTGTACATGGAGCGGAGAGGTACTTGTACATGGACCGGAGAGGTACTTGTACATGGAGCGGAGAGGTACTTGTACATGGAGCGGAGATGTACTTGTACATTGAGCGGAGAGGTACTTGTACATGGAGCAGAGATGTACTTGTACATGGAGCGGAGATGTACTTGTACATTGAGCGGAGAGGTACTTGTACATGGAGCGGAGAGGTACTTGTACATGGAGCGGAGATGTACTTGTACATGGAGCGGAGAGGTACTTGTACATGGAGCGGAGATGTACTTGTACATTGAGCGGAGAGGTACTTGTACATGGAGCGGAGATGTACTTGTACATGGAGCGGAGATGTACTTGTACATGGAGCGGAGAGGTACTTGTACATGGAGCGGAGAGGTACTTATACATTGAGCGGAGACGTACTTGTACATGGAGCGGAGATGTACTTGTACATTGAGCGGAGAGGTACTTGTACATTGAGCGGAGAGGTACTGGTACATGGAGCGGAGATGTACTTGTACATTGAGCGGAGAGGTACTTGTACATGGAGCGGAGAGGTACTTGTACATTGAGCGGAGAGGTACTTGTACATTGAGCGGAGACGTACTTGTACATTGAGCGGAGATGTACTTGTACATTGAGCGGAGATGTACTTGTACATTGAGCGGAGAGGTACTGGTACATGGAGCGGAGAGGTACTTGTACATGGAGCGGAGAGGTATTTGTACATGGAGCGGAGAGGTATTTGTACATGGAGCGGAGAGGTACTTGTACATTGAGCGGAGAGGTACTTGTACATGGAGCGGAGAGGTACTTGTACATGGAGCGGAGAGGTACTTGTACATGTAGCGGAGAGGTGCTTGTACATGGAGCGGAGAGGTACTTGTACATGGAGCGGAGAGGTATTTGTACATGGAGCGGAGAGGTACTTGTACATGGAGCGGAGAGGTACTTGTACATTCAGCGGATAGGTACTTGTACATTGAGCGGAGAGGTACTTGTAGATGGAGCGGAGAGGTACTGTCGACACTTGTACATTGAGCGGAGAGGTACTTGTACATGGAGCGGAGAGGTACTTGTACATGGAGCGGAGAGGTACTGTCGACACTTGTACATTGAGCGGAGAGGTACTTGTACATGGAGCGGAGAGGTACTTGTACATGGAGCGGAGATGTACTTGTACAGGGAGCGGAGAGGTACTTGTACATTGAGCGGAGAGGTACTTGTACATGGAGCGGAGAGGTACTTGTACATGGAGCGGAGAGGTACTTGTACATGGAGCGGAGAGGTACTTGTACATTGAGCGGAGAGGTACTTGTACATGGAGCGGAGAGGTACTTGTACATGGAGCGGAGAGGTACTTGTACATGGAGCGGAGAGGTACTTGTACATTGAGCGGAGAGGTACTTGTACATGGAGCGGAGAGGTACTTGTACATGGAGCGGAGAGGTACTTGTACATGGAGCGGAGAGGTACTTGTACATGGAGCGGAGAGGTACTTGTACATTGAGCGGAGATGTACTTGTACATGGATCGGAGAGGTACTTGTACATGAGAGCGGAGAGGTACTGTCGACACTTGTACATTGAGCGTAGAGGTACTGTCGACACTTGTACATTGAGCGGAGAGGTACTTGTACATGGAGCGGAGAGGTACTGTCGACACTTGTACATTGAGCGGAGAGGTACTTGTACATTGAGCGGAGAGGTACTTGTACATGGAGCGCAGAGGTACTTGTACATTGAGCGGAGAGGTACTTGTACATGGAGCGGAGAGGTACTTGTACATGAGAGCGGAGAGGTACTTGTACATGGAGCGGAGAGGTACTTGTACATTGAGCGGAGAGGTACTGTCGACACTTGTACATTCAGCGGAGAGGTACTTGTACATGGAGCGGAGAGGTACTGTCGATACTTGACATTGAGCGGAGAGGTACTTGTACATGGAGCGGAGAGGTACTTGTACATGGAGCGGAGAGGTACTTGTACATGGAGCGGAGAGGTACTTGTACATTGAGCGGAGAGGTACTTGTACATGGAGCGGAGAGGTACTTGTACATTGAGCGGAGAGGTACTTGTACATGGAGCGGAGAGGTACTTGTACATGGAGCGGAGAGGTACTTGTACATGGAGCGGAGAGGTACTTGTACATGGAGCGGAGAGGTACTTGTACATTGAGCGGAGATGTACTTGTACATGGAGCGGAGATGTACTTGTACATGGATCGGAGAGGTACTTGTACATGAGAGCGGAGAGGTACTGTCGACACTTGTACATTCAGCGGAGAGGTACTTGTACATTGAGCGTAGAGGTACTGTCGACACTTGTACATTGAGCGGAGAGGTACTTGTACATGGAGCGGAGAGGTACTGTCGACACTTGTACATTGAGCGGAGAGGTACTTGTACATTGAGCGGAGAGGTACTTGTACATGGAGCGCAGAGGTACTTGTACATTGAGCGGAGAGGTACTTGTACATGGAGCAGAGAGGTACTTGTACATGAGAGCGGAGAGGTACTTGTACATGGAGCGGAGAGGTACTTGTACATTGAGCGGAGAGGTACTGTCGACACTTGTACATTCAGCGGAGAGGTACTTGTACATGGAGCGGAGAGGTACTGTCGATACTTGACATTGAGCGGAGAGGTACTTGTACATGGAGCGGAGAGGTATTTGTACATTGAGCGGAGAGGTACTTGTACATTGAGCGGAGAGGTACTGTCGACACTTGTACATTCAGCGGAGAGCTACTTGTACATGGAGCGGAGAGGTATTTGTACATTGAGCGGAGAGGTACTTGTACATGGAGCGGAGAGGTACTTGTACATAGAGCGGAGAGGTACTTATACATGGAGCGGAGAGGTATTTGTACATTGAGCGGAGAGGTACTTGTACATGGAGCGGAGAGGTACTTGTACATGAGAGCGGAGAGGTATTTGTACATGGAGCGGAAAGGTACTGTCGACACTTGTACATTGAGCGGAGAGCTACTTGTACATGGAGCGGAGAGGTACTTGTACATGAGAGCGGAGAGGTACTTGTACATGGAGCGGAGAGGTATTTGTACATGGAGCGGAGAGGTACTGTCGACACTTGACATTGAGCGGAGAGGTACTTGTACATGGAGCGGAGAGGTACTTGTACATGAGAGCGGAGAGGTATTTGTACATGGAGCGGAGAGGTACTGTCGACACTTGACATTGAGCGGAGAGGTACTTGTACATGGAGCGGAGAGGTACTTGTACATGGAGCGGAGAGGTACTTGTACATGGACCGGAGAGGTACTTGTACATGGAGCGGAGAGGTACTTGTACATGGAGCGGAGATGTACTTGTACATTGAGCGGAGAGGTACTTGTACATGGAGCGGAGAGGTACTTGTACATGGAGCGGAGATGTACTTGTACATGGAGCGGAGAGGTACTTGTACATGGAGCGGAGATGTACTTGTACATTGAGCGGAGAGGTACTTGTACATGGAGCAGAGATGTACTTGTACATGGAGCGGAGAGGTACTTGTACATGGAGCGGAGAGGTACTTGTACATGGAGCGGAGAGGTACTTGTACATTGAGCGGAGATGTACTTGTACATGGAGCGGAGAGGTACTTGTACATTGAGCGGAGAGGTACTTGTACATGGAGCGGAGAGGTACTTGTACATGGAGCGGAGAGGTACTTGTACATGGAGCGGAGAGGTACTTGTACATGGAGCGGAGAGGTACTTGTACATTGAGCGGAGATGTACTTGTACATGGAGCGGAGATGTACTTGTACATGGATCGGAGAGGTACTTGTACATGAGAGCGGAGAGGTACTGTCGACACTTGTACATTGAGCGTAGAGGTACTGTCGACACTTGTACATTGAGCGGAGAGGTACTTGTACATGGAGCGGAGAGGTACTGTCGACACTTGTACATTGAGCGGAGAGGTACTTGTACATTGAGCGGAGAGGTACTTGTACATGGAGCGCAGAGGTACTTGTACATTGAGCGGAGAGGTACTTGTACATGGAGCGGAGAGGTACTTGTACATGAGAGCGGAGAGGTACTTGTACATGGAGCGGAGAGGTACTGTCGACACTTGTACATTCAGCGGAGAGGTACTTGTACATGGAGCGGAGAGGTACTGTCGATACTTGACATTGAGCGGAGAGGTACTTGTACATGGAGCGGAGAGGTATTTGTACATTGAGCGGAGAGGTACTTGTACATTGAGCGGAGAGGTACTGTCGACACTTGTACATTCAGCGGAGAGCTACTTGTACATGGAGCGGAGAGGTATTTGTACATTGAGCGGAGAGGTACTTGTACATGGAGCGGAGAGGTACTTGTACATAGAGCGGAGAGGTACTTATACATGGAGCGGAGAGGTATTTGTACATTGAGCGGAGAGGTACTTGTACATGGAGCGGAGAGGTACTTGTACATGAGAGCGGAGAGGTATTTGTACATGGAGCGGAAAGGTACTGTCGACACTTGTACATTGAGCGGAGAGCTACTTGTACATGGAGCGGAGAGGTACTTGTACATGAGAGCGGAGAGGTACTTGTACATGGAGCGGAGAGGTATTTGTACATGGAGCGGAGAGGTACTGTCGACACTTGACATTGAGCGGAGAGGTACTTGTACATGGAGCGGAGAGGTACTTGTACATGAGAGCGGAGAGGTATTTGTACATGGAGCGGAGAGGTACTGTCGACACTTGACATTGAGCGGAGAGGTACTTGTACATGGAGCGGAGAGGTACTTGTACATGGAGCGGAGAGGTACTTGTACATGGACCGGAGAGGTACTTGTACATGGAGCGGAGAGGTACTTGTACATGGAGCGGAGATGTACTTGTACATTGAGCGGAGAGGTACTTGTACATGGAGCAGAGATGTACTTGTACATGGAGCGGAGATGTACTTGTACATTGAGCGGAGAGGTACTTGTACATGGAGCGGAGAGGTACTTGTACATGGAGCGGAGATGTACTTGTACATGGAGCGGAGAGGTACTTGTACATGGAGCGGAGATGTACTTGTACATTGAGCGGAGAGGTACTTGTACATGGAGCAGAGATGTACTTGTACATGGAGCGGAGAGGTACTTGTACATGGAGCGGAGAGGTACTTGTACATGGAGCGGAGAGGTACTTGTACATGGAGCGGAGAGGTACTTGTACATTGAGCGGAGAGGTACTTGTACATGGAGCGGAGAGGTACTTGTACATTGAGCGGAGAGGTACTTGTACATGGAGCGGAGAGGTACTTGTACATGGAGCGGAGAGGTACTTGTACATGGAGCGGAGAGGTACTTGTACATGGAGCGGAGAGGTACTTGTACATGGAGCGGAGAGGTACTTGTACATTGAGCGGAGATGTACTTGTACATGGAGCGGAGATGTACTTGTACATGGATCGGAGAGGTACTTGTACATGAGAGCGGAGAGGTACTGTCGACACTTGTACATTGAGCGTAGAGGTACTGTCGACACTTGTACATTGAGCGGAGAGGTACTTGTACATGGAGCGGAGAGGTACTGTCGACACTTGTACATTGAGCGGAGAGGTACTTGTACATTGAGCGGAGAGGTACTTGTACATGGAGCGCAGAGGTACTTGTACATTGAGCGGAGAGGTACTTGTACATGGAGCGGAGAGGTACTTGTACATGAGAGCGGAGAGGTACTTGTACATGGAGCGGAGAGGTACTTGTACATTGAGCGGAGAGGTACTGTCGACACTTGTACATTCAGCGGAGAGGTACTTGTACATGGAGCGGAGAGGTACTGTCGATACTTGACATTGAGCGGAGAGGTACTTGTACATGGAGCGGAGAGGTATTTGTACATTGAGCGGAGAGGTACTTGTACATTGAGCGGAGAGGTACTGTCGACACTTGTACATTCAGCGGAGAGCTACTTGTACATGGAGCGGAGAGGTATTTGTACATTGAGCGGAGAGGTACTTGTACATGGAGCGGAGAGGTACTTGTACATAGAGCGGAGAGGTACTTATACATGGAGCGGAGAGGTATTTGTACATTGAGCGGAGAGGTACTTGTACATGGAGCAGAGAGGTACTTGTACATGAGAGCGGAGAGGTACTTGTACATGGAGCGGAGAGGTATTTGTACATGGAGCGGAGAGGTACTGTCGACACTTGACATTGAGCGGAGAGGTACTTGTACATGGAGCGGAGAGGTACTTGTACATGAGAGCGGAGAGGTATTTGTACATGGAGCGGAGAGGTACTGTCGACACTTGACATTGAGCGGAGAGGTACTTGTACATGGAGCGGAGAGGTACTTGTACATGGAGCGGAGAGGTACTTGTACATGGACCGGAGAGGTACTTGTACATGGAGCGGAGAGGTACTTGTACATGGAGCGGAGATGTACTTGTACATTGAGCGGAGAGGTACTTGTACATGGAGCGGAGAGGTACTTGTACATGGAGCGGAGATGTACTTGTACATGGAGCGGAGAGGTACTTGTACATGGAGCGGAGATGTACTTGTACATTGAGCGGAGAGGTACTTGTACATGGAGCAGAGATGTACTTGTACATGGAGCGGAGAGGTACTTGTACATGGAGCGGAGAGGTACTTGTACATGGAGCGGAGAGGTACTTGTACATTGAGCGGAGATGTACTTGTACATGGAGCGGAGAGGTACTTGTACATTGAGCGGAGAGGTACTTGTACATGGAGCGGAGAGGTACTTGTACATGGAGCGGAGAGGTACTTGTACATGGAGCGGAGAGGTACTTGTACATGGAGCGGAGAGGTACTTGTACATTGAGCGGAGATGTACTTGTACATGGAGCGGAGATGTACTTGTACATGGATCGGAGAGGTACTTGTACATGAGAGCGGAGAGGTACTGTCAACACTTGTACATTGAGCGTAGAGGTACTGTCGACACTTGTACATTGAGCGGAGAGGTACTTGTACATGGAGCGGAGAGGTACTGTCGACACTTGTACATTGAGCGGAGAGGTACTTGTACATTGAGCGGAGAGGTACTTGTACATGGAGCGCAGAGGTACTTGTACATTGAGCGGAGAGGTACTTGTACATGGAGCGGAGAGGTACTTGTACATGAGAGCGGAGAGGTACTTGTACATGGAGCGGAGAGGTACTGTCGACACTTGTACATTCAGCGGAGAGGTACTTGTACATGGAGCGGAGAGGTACTGTCGATACTTGACATTGAGCGGAGAGGTACTTGTACATGGAGCGGAGAGGTATTTGTACATTGAGCGGAGAGGTACTTGTACATTGAGCGGAGAGGTACTGTCGACACTTGTACATTCAGCGGAGAGCTACTTGTACATGGAGCGGAGAGGTATTTGTACATTGAGCGGAGAGGTACTTGTACATGGAGCGGAGAGGTACTTGTACATAGAGCGGAGAGGTACTTATACATGGAGCGGAGAGGTATTTGTACATTGAGCGGAGAGGTACTTGTACATGGAGCGGAGAGGTACTTGTACATGAGAGCGGAGAGGTATTTGTACATGGAGCGGAAAGGTACTGTCGACACTTGTACATTGAGCGGAGAGCTACTTGTACATGGAGCGGAGAGGTACTTGTACATGAGAGCGGAGAGGTACTTGTACATGGAGCGGAGAGGTATTTGTACATGGAGCGGAGAGGTACTGTCGACACTTGACATTGAGCGGAGAGGTACTTGTACATGGAGCGGAGAGGTACTTGTACATGAGAGCGGAGAGGTATTTGTACATGGAGCGGAGAGGTACTGTCGACACTTGACATTGAGCGGAGAGGTACTTGTACATGGAGCGGAGAGGTACTTGTACATGGAGCGGAGAGGTACTTGTACATGGACCGGAGAGGTACTTGTACATGGAGCGGAGAGGTACTTGTACATGGAGCGGAGATGTACTTGTACATTGAGCGGAGAGGTACTTGTACATGGAGCAGAGATGTACTTGTACATGGAGCGGAGATGTACTTGTACATTGAGCGGAGAGGTACTTGTACATGGAGCGGAGAGGTACTTGTACATGGAGCGGAGATGTACTTGTACATGGAGCGGAGAGGTACTTGTACATGGAGCGGAGATGTACTTGTACATTGAGCGGAGAGGTACTTGTACATGGAGCAGAGATGTACTTGTACATGGAGCGGAGAGGTACTTGTACATGGAGCGGAGAGGTACTTGTACATGGAGCGGAGAGGTACTTGTACATGGAGCGGAGAGGTACTTGTACATTGAGCGGAGAGGTACTTGTACATGGAGCGGAGAGGTACTTGTACATTGAGCGGAGAGGTACTTGTACATGGAGCGGAGAGGTACTTGTACATGGAGCGGAGAGGTACTTGTACATGGAGCGGAGAGGTACTTGTACATGGAGCGGAGAGGTACTTGTACATGGAGCGGAGAGGTACTTGTACATTGAGCGGAGATGTACTTGTACATGGAGCGGAGATGTACTTGTACATGGATCGGAGAGGTACTTGTACATGAGAGCGGAGAGGTACTGTCGACACTTGTACATTGAGCGTAGAGGTACTGTCGACACTTGTACATTGAGCGGAGAGGTACTTGTACATGGAGCGGAGAGGTACTGTCGACACTTGTACATTGAGCGGAGAGGTACTTGTACATTGAGCGGAGAGGTACTTGTACATGGAGCGCAGAGGTACTTGTACATTGAGCGGAGAGGTACTTGTACATGGAGCGGAGAGGTACTTGTACATGAGAGCGGAGAGGTACTTGTACATGGAGCGGAGAGGTACTTGTACATTGAGCGGAGAGGTACTGTCGACACTTGTACATTCAGCGGAGAGGTACTTGTACATGGAGCGGAGAGGTACTGTCGATACTTGACATTGAGCGGAGAGGTACTTGTACATGGAGCGGAGAGGTATTTGTACATTGAGCGGAGAGGTACTTGTACATTGAGCGGAGAGGTACTGTCGACACTTGTACATTCAGCGGAGAGCTACTTGTACATGGAGCGGAGAGGTATTTGTACATTGAGCGGAGAGGTACTTGTACATGGAGCGGAGAGGTACTTGTACATAGAGCGGAGAGGTACTTATACATGGAGCGGAGAGGTATTTGTACATTGAGCGGAGAGGTACTTGTACATGGAGCGGAGAGGTACTTGTACATGAGAGCGGAGAGGTACTTGTACATGGAGCGGAGAGGTATTTGTACATGGAGCGGAGAGGTACTGTCGACACTTGACATTGAGCGGAGAGGTACTTGTACATGGAGCGGAGAGGTACTTGTACATGAGAGCGGAGAGGTATTTGTACATGGAGCGGAGAGGTACTGTCGACACTTGACATTGAGCGGAGAGGTACTTGTACATGGAGCGGAGAGGTACTTGTACATGGAGCGGAGAGGTACTTGTACATGGACCGGAGAGGTACTTGTACATGGAGCGGAGAGGTACTTGTACATGGAGCGGAGATGTACTTGTACATTGAGCGGAGAGGTACTTGTACATGGAGCGGAGAGGTACTTGTACATGGAGCGGAGATGTACTTGTACATGGAGCGGAGAGGTACTTGTACATGGAGCGGAGATGTACTTGTACATTGAGCGGAGAGGTACTTGTACATGGAGCAGAGATGTACTTGTACATGGAGCGGAGAGGTACTTGTACATGGAGCGGAGAGGTACTTGTACATGGAGCGGAGAGGTACTTGTACATTGAGCGGAGATGTACTTGTACATGGAGCGGAGAGGTACTTGTACATTGAGCGGAGAGGTACTTGTACATGGAGCGGAGAGGTACTTGTACATGGAGCGGAGAGGTACTTGTACATGGAGCGGAGAGGTACTTGTACATGGAGCGGAGAGGTACTTGTACATTGAGCGGAGATGTACTTGTACATGGAGCGGAGATGTACTTGTACATGGATCGGAGAGGTACTTGTACATGAGAGCGGAGAGGTACTGTCGACACTTGTACATTGAGCGTAGAGGTACTGTCGACACTTGTACATTGAGCGGAGAGGTACTTGTACATGGAGCGGAGAGGTACTGTCGACACTTGTACATTGAGCGGAGAGGTACTTGTACATTGAGCGGAGAGGTACTTGTACATGGAGCGCAGAGGTACTTGTACATTGAGCGGAGAGGTACTTGTACATGGAGCGGAGAGGTACTTGTACATGAGAGCGGAGAGGTACTTGTACATGGAGCGGAGAGGTACTGTCGACACTTGTACATTCAGCGGAGAGGTACTTGTACATGGAGCGGAGAGGTACTGTCGATACTTGACATTGAGCGGAGAGGTACTTGTACATGGAGCGGAGAGGTATTTGTACATTGAGCGGAGAGGTACTTGTACATTGAGCGGAGAGGTACTGTCGACACTTGTACATTCAGCGGAGAGCTACTTGTACATGGAGCGGAGAGGTATTTGTACATTGAGCGGAGAGGTACTTGTACATGGAGCGGAGAGGTACTTGTACATAGAGCGGAGAGGTACTTATACATGGAGCGGAGAGGTATTTGTACATTGAGCGGAGAGGTACTTGTACATGGAGCGGAGAGGTACTTGTACATGAGAGCGGAGAGGTATTTGTACATGGAGCGGAAAGGTACTGTCGACACTTGTACATTGAGCGGAGAGCTACTTGTACATGGAGCGGAGAGGTACTTGTACATGAGAGCGGAGAGGTACTTGTACATGGAGCGGAGAGGTATTTGTACATGGAGCGGAGAGGTACTGTCGACACTTGACATTGAGCGGAGAGGTACTTGTACATGGAGCGGAGAGGTACTTGTACATGAGAGCGGAGAGGTATTTGTACATGGAGCGGAGAGGTACTGTCGACACTTGACATTGAGCGGAGAGGTACTTGTACATGGAGCGGAGAGGTACTTGTACATGGAGCGGAGAGGTACTTGTACATGGACCGGAGAGGTACTTGTACATGGAGCGGAGAGGTACTTGTACATGGAGCGGAGATGTACTTGTACATTGAGCGGAGAGGTACTTGTACATGGAGCAGAGATGTACTTGTACATGGAGCGGAGATGTACTTGTACATTGAGCGGAGAGGTACTTGTACATGGAGCGGAGAGGTACTTGTACATGGAGCGGAGATGTACTTGTACATGGAGCGGAGAGGTACTTGTACATGGAGCGGAGATGTACTTGTACATTGAGCGGAGAGGTACTTGTACATGGAGCAGAGATGTACTTGTACATGGAGCGGAGAGGTACTTGTACATGGAGCGGAGAGGTACTTGTACATGGAGCGGAGAGGTACTTGTACATGGAGCGGAGAGGTACTTGTACATTGAGCGGAGAGGTACTTGTACATGGAGCGGAGAGGTACTTGTACATTGAGCGGAGAGGTACTTGTACATTGAGCGGAGAGGTACTTGTACATGGAGCGGAGAGGTACTTGTACATTGAGCGGAGAGGTACTTGTACATGGAGCGGAGAGGTACTTGTACATGGAGCGGAGAGGTACTTGTACATGGAGCGGAGAGGTACTTGTACATGGAGCGGAGAGGTACTTGTACATGGAGCGGAGAGGTACTTGTACATTGAGCGGAGATGTACTTGTACATGGAGCGGAGATGTACTTGTACATGGATCGGAGAGGTACTTGTACATGAGAGCGGAGAGGTACTGTCGACACTTGTACATTGAGCGTAGAGGTACTGTCGACACTTGTACATTGAGCGGAGAGGTACTTGTACATGGAGCGGAGAGGTACTGTCGACACTTGTACATTGAGCGGAGAGGTACTTGTACATTGAGCGGAGAGGTACTTGTACATGGAGCGCAGAGGTACTTGTACATTGAGCGGAGAGGTACTTGTACATGGAGCGGAGAGGTACTTGTACATGAGAGCGGAGAGGTACTTGTACATGGAGCGGAGAGGTACTTGTACATTGAGCGGAGAGGTACTGTCGACACTTGTACATTCAGCGGAGAGGTACTTGTACATGGAGCGGAGAGGTACTGTCGATACTTGACATTGAGCGGAGAGGTACTTGTACATGGAGCGGAGAGGTATTTGTACATTGAGCGGAGAGGTACTTGTACATTGAGCGGAGAGGTACTGTCGACACTTGTACATTCAGCGGAGAGCTACTTGTACATGGAGCGGAGAGGTATTTGTACATTGAGCGGAGAGGTACTTGTACATGGAGCGGAGAGGTACTTGTACATAGAGCGGAGAGGTACTTATACATGGAGCGGAGAGGTATTTGTACATTGAGCGGAGAGGTACTTGTACATGGAGCGGAGAGGTACTTGTACATGAGAGCGGAGAGGTACTTGTACATGGAGCGGAGAGGTATTTGTACATGGAGCGGAGAGGTACTGTCGACACTTGACATTGAGCGGAGAGGTACTTGTACATGGAGCGGAGAGGTACTTGTACATGAGAGCGGAGAGGTATTTGTACATGGAGCGGAGAGGTACTGTCGACACTTGACATTGAGCGGAGAGGTACTTGTACATGGAGCGGAGAGGTACTTGTACATGGAGCGGAGAGGTACTTGTACATGGACCGGAGAGGTACTTGTACATGGAGCGGAGAGGTACTTGTACATGGAGCGGAGATGTACTTGTACATTGAGCGGAGAGGTACTTGTACATGGAGCGGAGAGGTACTTGTACATGGAGCGGAGATGTACTTGTACATGGAGCGGAGAGGTACTTGTACATGGAGCGGAGATGTACTTGTACATTGAGCGGAGAGGTACTTGTACATGGAGCAGAGATGTACTTGTACATGGAGCGGAGAGGTACTTGTACATGGAGCGGAGAGGTACTTGTACATGGAGCGGAGAGGTACTTGTACATTGAGCGGAGATGTACTTGTACATGGAGCGGAGAGGTACTTGTACATTGAGCGGAGAGGTACTTGTACATGGAGCGGAGAGGTACTTGTACATGGAGCGGAGAGGTACTTGTACATGGAGCGGAGAGGTACTTGTACATGGAGCGGAGAGGTACTTGTACATTGAGCGGAGATGTACTTGTACATGGAGCGGAGATGTACTTGTACATGGATCGGAGAGGTACTTGTACATGAGAGCGGAGAGGTACTGTCGACACTTGTACATTGAGCGTAGAGGTACTGTCGACACTTGTACATTGAGCGGAGAGGTACTTGTACATGGAGCGGAGAGGTACTGTCGACACTTGTACATTGAGCGGAGAGGTACTTGTACATTGAGCGGAGAGGTACTTGTACATGGAGCGCAGAGGTACTTGTACATTGAGCGGAGAGGTACTTGTACATGGAGCGGAGAGGTACTTGTACATGAGAGCGGAGAGGTACTTGTACATGGAGCGGAGAGGTACTGTCGACACTTGTACATTCAGCGGAGAGGTACTTGTACATGGAGCGGAGAGGTACTGTCGATACTTGACATTGAGCGGAGAGGTACTTGTACATGGAGCGGAGAGGTATTTGTACATTGAGCGGAGAGGTACTTGTACATTGAGCGGAGAGGTACTGTCGACACTTGTACATTCAGCGGAGAGCTACTTGTACATGGAGCGGAGAGGTATTTGTACATTGAGCGGAGAGGTACTTGTACATGGAGCGGAGAGGTACTTGTACATAGAGCGGAGAGGTACTTATACATGGAGCGGAGAGGTATTTGTACATTGAGCGGAGAGGTACTTGTACATGGAGCGGAGAGGTACTTGTACATGAGAGCGGAGAGGTATTTGTACATGGAGCGGAAAGGTACTGTCGACACTTGTACATTGAGCGGAGAGCTACTTGTACATGGAGCGGAGAGGTACTTGTACATGAGAGCGGAGAGGTACTTGTACATGGAGCGGAGAGGTATTTGTACATGGAGCGGAGAGGTACTGTCGACACTTGACATTGAGCGGAGAGGTACTTGTACATGGAGCGGAGAGGTACTTGTACATGAGAGCGGAGAGGTATTTGTACATGGAGCGGAGAGGTACTGTCGACACTTGACATTGAGCGGAGAGGTACTTGTACATGGAGCGGAGAGGTACTTGTACATGGAGCGGAGAGGTACTTGTACATGGACCGGAGAGGTACTTGTACATGGAGCGGAGAGGTACTTGTACATGGAGCGGAGATGTACTTGTACATTGAGCGGAGAGGTACTTGTACATGGAGCAGAGATGTACTTGTACATGGAGCGGAGATGTACTTGTACATTGAGCGGAGAGGTACTTGTACATGGAGCGGAGAGGTACTTGTACATGGAGCGGAGATGTACTTGTACATGGAGCGGAGAGGTACTTGTACATGGAGCGGAGATGTACTTGTACATTGAGCGGAGAGGTACTTGTACATGGAGCAGAGATGTACTTGTACATGGAGCGGAGAGGTACTTGTACATGGAGCGGAGAGGTACTTGTACATGGAGCGGAGAGGTACTTGTACATGGAGCGGAGAGGTACTTGTACATTGAGCGGAGAGGTACTTGTACATGGAGCGGAGAGGTACTTGTACATTGAGCGGAGAGGTACTTGTACATTGAGCGGAGAGGTACTTGTACATGGAGCGGAGAGGTACTTGTACATTGAGCGGAGAGGTACTTGTACATGGAGCGGAGAGGTACTTGTACATGGAGCGGAGAGGTACTTGTACATGGAGCGGAGAGGTACTTGTACATGGAGCGGAGAGGTACTTGTACATGGAGCGGAGAGGTACTTGTACATTGAGCGGAGATGTACTTGTACATGGAGCGGAGATGTACTTGTACATGGATCGGAGAGGTACTTGTACATGAGAGCGGAGAGGTACTGTCGACACTTGTACATTGAGCGTAGAGGTACTGTCGACACTTGTACATTGAGCGGAGAGGTACTTGTACATGGAGCGGAGAGGTACTGTCGACACTTGTACATTGAGCGGAGAGGTACTTGTACATTGAGCGGAGAGGTACTTGTACATGGAGCGCAGAGGTACTTGTACATTGAGCGGAGAGGTACTTGTACATGGAGCGGAGAGGTACTTGTACATGAGAGCGGAGAGGTACTTGTACATGGAGCGGAGAGGTACTTGTACATTGAGCGGAGAGGTACTGTCGACACTTGTACATTCAGCGGAGAGGTACTTGTACATGGAGCGGAGAGGTACTGTCGATACTTGACATTGAGCGGAGAGGTACTTGTACATGGAGCGGAGAGGTATTTGTACATTGAGCGGAGAGGTACTTGTACATTGAGCGGAGAGGTACTGTCGACACTTGTACATTCAGCGGAGAGCTACTTGTACATGGAGCGGAGAGGTATTTGTACATTGAGCGGAGAGGTACTTGTACATGGAGCGGAGAGGTACTTGTACATAGAGCGGAGAGGTACTTATACATGGAGCGGAGAGGTATTTGTACATTGAGCGGAGAGGTACTTGTACATGGAGCGGAGAGGTACTTGTACATGAGAGCGGAGAGGTACTTGTACATGGAGCGGAGAGGTATTTGTACATGGAGCGGAGAGGTACTGTCGACACTTGACATTGAGCGGAGAGGTACTTGTACATGGAGCGGAGAGGTACTTGTACATGAGAGCGGAGAGGTATTTGTACATGGAGCGGAGAGGTACTGTCGACACTTGACATTGAGCGGAGAGGTACTTGTACATGGAGCGGAGAGGTACTTGTACATGGAGCGGAGAGGTACTTGTACATGGACCGGAGAGGTACTTGTACATGGAGCGGAGAGGTACTTGTACATGGAGCGGAGATGTACTTGTACATTGAGCGGAGAGGTACTTGTACATGGAGCGGAGAGGTACTTGTACATGGAGCGGAGATGTACTTGTACATGGAGCGGAGAGGTACTTGTACATGGAGCGGAGATGTACTTGTACATTGAGCGGAGAGGTACTTGTACATGGAGCAGAGATGTACTTGTACATGGAGCGGAGAGGTACTTGTACATGGAGCGGAGAGGTACTTGTACATGGAGCGGAGAGGTACTTGTACATTGAGCGGAGATGTACTTGTACATGGAGCGGAGAGGTACTTGTACATTGAGCGGAGAGGTACTTGTACATGGAGCGGAGAGGTACTTGTACATGGAGCGGAGAGGTACTTGTACATGGAGCGGAGAGGTACTTGTACATGGAGCGGAGAGGTACTTGTACATTGAGCGGAGATGTACTTGTACATGGAGCGGAGATGTACTTGTACATGGATCGGAGAGGTACTTGTACATGAGAGCGGAGAGGTACTGTCGACACTTGTACATTGAGCGTAGAGGTACTGTCGACACTTGTACATTGAGCGGAGAGGTACTTGTACATGGAGCGGAGAGGTACTGTCGACACTTGTACATTGAGCGGAGAGGTACTTGTACATTGAGCGGAGAGGTACTTGTACATGGAGCGCAGAGGTACTTGTACATTGAGCGGAGAGGTACTTGTACATGGAGCGGAGAGGTACTTGTACATGAGAGCGGAGAGGTACTTGTACATGGAGCGGAGAGGTACTGTCGACACTTGTACATTCAGCGGAGAGGTACTTGTACATGGAGCGGAGAGGTACTGTCGATACTTGACATTGAGCGGAGAGGTACTTGTACATGGAGCGGAGAGGTATTTGTACATTGAGCGGAGAGGTACTTGTACATTGAGCGGAGAGGTACTGTCGACACTTGTACATTCAGCGGAGAGCTACTTGTACATGGAGCGGAGAGGTATTTGTACATTGAGCGGAGAGGTACTTGTACATGGAGCGGAGAGGTACTTGTACATAGAGCGGAGAGGTACTTATACATGGAGCGGAGAGGTATTTGTACATTGAGCGGAGAGGTACTTGTACATGGAGCGGAGAGGTACTTGTACATGAGAGCGGAGAGGTATTTGTACATGGAGCGGAAAGGTACTGTCGACACTTGTACATTGAGCGGAGAGCTACTTGTACATGGAGCGGAGAGGTACTTGTACATGAGAGCGGAGAGGTACTTGTACATGGAGCGGAGAGGTATTTGTACATGGAGCGGAGAGGTACTGTCGACACTTGACATTGAGCGGAGAGGTACTTGTACATGGAGCGGAGAGGTACTTGTACATGAGAGCGGAGAGGTATTTGTACATGGAGCGGAGAGGTACTGTCGACACTTGACATTGAGCGGAGAGGTACTTGTACATGGAGCGGAGAGGTACTTGTACATGGAGCGGAGAGGTACTTGTACATGGACCGGAGAGGTACTTGTACATGGAGCGGAGAGGTACTTGTACATGGAGCGGAGATGTACTTGTACATTGAGCGGAGAGGTACTTGTACATGGAGCAGAGATGTACTTGTACATGGAGCGGAGATGTACTTGTACATTGAGCGGAGAGGTACTTGTACATGGAGCGGAGAGGTACTTGTACATGGAGCGGAGATGTACTTGTACATGGAGCGGAGAGGTACTTGTACATGGAGCGGAGATGTACTTGTACATTGAGCGGAGAGGTACTTGTACATGGAGCAGAGATGTACTTGTACATGGAGCGGAGAGGTACTTGTACATGGAGCGGAGAGGTACTTGTACATGGAGCGGAGAGGTACTTGTACATGGAGCGGAGAGGTACTTGTACATTGAGCGGAGAGGTACTTGTACATGGAGCGGAGAGGTACTTGTACATTGAGCGGAGAGGTACTTGTACATGGAGCGGAGAGGTACTTGTACATGGAGCGGAGAGGTACTTGTACATGGAGCGGAGAGGTACTTGTACATGGAGCGGAGAGGTACTTGTACATGGAGCGGAGAGGTACTTGTACATTGAGCGGAGATGTACTTGTACATGGAGCGGAGATGTACTTGTACATGGATCGGAGAGGTACTTGTACATGAGAGCGGAGAGGTACTGTCGACACTTGTACATTGAGCGTAGAGGTACTGTCGACACTTGTACATTGAGCGGAGAGGTACTTGTACATGGAGCGGAGAGGTACTGTCGACACTTGTACATTGAGCGGAGAGGTACTTGTACATTGAGCGGAGAGGTACTTGTACATGGAGCGCAGAGGTACTTGTACATTGAGCGGAGAGGTACTTGTACATGGAGCGGAGAGGTACTTGTACATGAGAGCGGAGAGGTACTTGTACATGGAGCGGAGAGGTACTTGTACATTGAGCGGAGAGGTACTGTCGACACTTGTACATTCAGCGGAGAGGTACTTGTACATGGAGCGGAGAGGTACTGTCGATACTTGACATTGAGCGGAGAGGTACTTGTACATGGAGCGGAGAGGTATTTGTACATTGAGCGGAGAGGTACTTGTACATTGAGCGGAGAGGTACTGTCGACACTTGTACATTCAGCGGAGAGCTACTTGTACATGGAGCGGAGAGGTATTTGTACATTGAGCGGAGAGGTACTTGTACATGGAGCGGAGAGGTACTTGTACATAGAGCGGAGAGGTACTTATACATGGAGCGGAGAGGTATTTGTACATTGAGCGGAGAGGTACTTGTACATGGAGCGGAGAGGTACTTGTACATGAGAGCGGAGAGGTATTTGTACATGGAGCGGAAAGGTACTGTCGACACTTGTACATTGAGCGGAGAGCTACTTGTACATGGAGCGGAGAGGTACTTGTACATGAGAGCGGAGAGGTACTTGTACATGGAGCGGAGAGGTATTTGTACATGGAGCGGAGAGGTACTGTCGACACTTGACATTGAGCGGAGAGGTACTTGTACATGGAGCGGAGAGGTACTTGTACATGAGAGCGGAGAGGTATTTGTACATGGAGCGGAGAGGTACTGTCGACACTTGACATTGAGCGGAGAGGTACTTGTACATGGAGCGGAGAGGTACTTGTACATGGAGCGGAGAGGTACTTGTACATGGACCGGAGAGGTACTTGTACATGGAGCGGAGAGGTACTTGTACATGGAGCGGAGATGTACTTGTACATTGAGCGGAGAGGTACTGGTACATGGAGCGGAGATGTACTTGTACATTGAGCGGAGAGGTACTTGTACATGGAGTGGAGATGTACTTGTACATTGAGCGGAGAGGTACTGGTACATGGAGCGGAGATGTACTTGTACATTGAGCGGAGAGGTACTTGTACATGGAGCGGAGATGTACTTGTACATTGAGCGGAGAGGTACTGGTACATGGAGCGGAGATGTACTTGTACATTGAGCGGAGAGGTACTTGTACATGGAGTGGAGATGTACTTGTACATGGAGCGGAGATGTACTTGTACATTGAGCGGAGAGGTACTTGTACATGGAGCGGAGATGTACTTGTACATGGAGCGGAGAGGTACTTGTACATGGAGCGGAGAGGTACTTGTACATGGAGCGGAGATGTACTTGTACATGGAGCGGAGATGTACTTGTACATGGAGCGGAGAGGTACTTGTACATGGAGCGGAGAGGTACTTATACATTGAGCGGAGACGTACTTGTACATGGAGCGGAGATGTACTTGTACATTGAGCGGAGAGGTACTTGTACATTGAGCGGAGAGGTACTGGTACATGGAGCGGAGATGTACTTGTACATTGAGCGGAGAGGTACTTGTACATGGAGCGGAGAGGTACTTGTACATTGAGCGGAGAGGTACTTGTACATTGAGCGGAGACGTACTTGTACATTGAGCGGAGATGTACTTGTACATTGAGCGGAGATGTACTTGTACATTGAGCGGAGAGGTACTGGTACATGGAGCGGAGAGGTACTTGTACATGGAGCGGAGAGGTATTTGTACATGGAGCGGAGAGGTATTTGTACATGGAGCGGAGAGGTACTTGTACATTGAGCGGAGAGGTACTTGTACATGGAGCGGAGAGGTACTTGTACATGGAGCGGAGAGGTACTTGTACATGTAGCGGAGAGGTGCTTGTACATGGAGCGGAGAGGTACTTGTACATGGAGCGGAGAGGTATTTGTACATGGAGCGGAGAGGTACTTGTACATGGAGCGGAGAGGTACTTGTACATTCAGCGGAGAGGTACTTGTACATTGAGCGGAGAGGTACTTGTAGATGGAGCGGAGAGGTACTGTCGACACTTGTACATTGAGCGGAGAGGTACTTGTACATGGAGCGGAGAGGTACTTGTACATGGAGCGGAGAGGTACTGTCGACACTTGTACATTGAGCGGAGAGGTACTTGTACATGGAGCGGAGAGGTACTTGTACATGGAGCGGAGATGTACTTGTACAGGGAGCGGAGAGGTACTTGTACATTGAGCGGAGAGGTACTTGTACATGGAGCGGAGAGGTACTTGTACATGGAGCGGAGAGGTACTTGTACATGGAGCGGAGAGGTACTTGTACATTGAGCGGAGAGGTACTTGTACATGGAGCGGAGAGGTACTTGTACATGGAGCGGAGAGGTACTTGTACATGGAGCGGAGAGGTACTTGTACATTGAGCGGAGAGGTACTTGTACATGGAGCGGAGAGGTACTTGTACATGGAGCGGAGAGGTACTTGTACATGGAGCGGAGAGGTACTTGTACATGGAGCGGAGAGGTACTTGTACATTGAGCGGAGATGTACTTGTACATGGATCGGAGAGGTACTTGTACATGAGAGCGGAGAGGTACTGTCGACACTTGTACATTGAGCGTAGAGGTACTGTCGACACTTGTACATTGAGCGGAGAGGTACTTGTACATGGAGCGGAGAGGTACTGTCGACACTTGTACATTGAGCGGAGAGGTACTTGTACATTGAGCGGAGAGGTACTTGTACATGGAGCGCAGAGGTACTTGTACATTGAGCGGAGAGGTACTTGTACATGGAGCGGAGAGGTACTTGTACATGAGAGCGGAGAGGTACTTGTACATGGAGCGGAGAGGTACTTGTACATTGAGCAGAGAGGTACTGTCGACACTTGTACATTCAGCGGAGAGGTACTTGTACATGGAGCGGAGAGGTACTGTCGATACTTGACATTGAGCGGAGAGGTACTTGTACATGGAGCGGAGAGGTACTTGTACATGGAGCGGAGAGGTACTTGTACATGGAGCGGAGAGGTACTTGTACATTGAGCGGAGAGGTACTTGTACATGGAGCGGAGAGGTACTTGTACATTGAGCGGAGAGGTACTTGTACATGGAGCGGAGAGGTACTTGTACATGGAGCGGAGAGGTACTTGTACATGGAGCGGAGAGGTACTTGTACATGGAGCGGAGAGGTACTTGTACATTGAGCGGAGATGTACTTGTACATGGAGCGGAGATGTACTTGTACATGGATCGGAGAGGTACTTGTACATGAGAGCGGAGAGGTACTGTCGACACTTGTACATTCAGCGGAGAGGTACTTGTACATTGAGCGTAGAGGTACTGTCGACACTTGTACATTGAGCGGAGAGGTACTTGTACATGGAGCGGAGAGGTACTGTCGACACTTGTACATTGAGCGGAGAGGTACTTGTACATTGAGCGGAGAGGTACTTGTACATGGAGCGCAGAGGTACTTGTACATTGAGCGGAGAGGTACTTGTACATGGAGCGGAGAGGTACTTGTACATGAGAGCGGAGAGGTACTTGTACATGGAGCGGAGAGGTACTTGTACATTGAGCGGAGAGGTACTGTCGACACTTGTACATTCAGCGGAGAGGTACTTGTACATGGAGCGGAGAGGTACTGTCGATACTTGACATTGAGCGGAGAGGTACTTGTACATGGAGCGGAGAGGTATTTGTACATTGAGCGGAGAGGTACTTGTACATTGAGCGGAGAGGTACTGTCGACACTTGTACATTCAGCGGAGAGCTACTTGTACATGGAGCGGAGAGGTATTTGTACATTGAGCGGAGAGGTACTTGTACATGGAGCGGAGAGGTACTTGTACATAGAGCGGAGAGGTACTTATACATGGAGCGGAGAGGTATTTGTACATTGAGCGGAGAGGTACTTGTACATGGAGCGGAGAGGTACTTGTACATGAGAGCGGAGAGGTATTTGTACATGGAGCGGAAAGGTACTGTCGACACTTGTACATTGAGCGGAGAGCTACTTGTACATGGAGCGGAGAGGTACTTGTACATGAGAGCGGAGAGGTACTTGTACATGGAGCGGAGAGGTATTTGTACATGGAGCGGAGAGGTACTGTCGACACTTGACATTGAGCGGAGAGGTACTTGTACATGGAGCGGAGAGGTACTTGTACATGAGAGCGGAGAGGTATTTGTACATGGAGCGGAGAGGTACTGTCGACACTTGACATTGAGCGGAGAGGTACTTGTACATGGAGCGGAGAGGTACTTGTACATGGAGCGGAGAGGTACTTGTACATGGACCGGAGAGGTACTTGTACATGGAGCGGAGAGGTACTTGTACATGGAGCGGAGATGTACTTGTACATTGAGCGGAGAGGTACTTGTACATGGAGCAGAGATGTACTTGTACATGGAGCGGAGATGTACTTGTACATTGAGCGGAGAGGTACTTGTACATGGAGCGGAGAGGTACTTGTACATGGAGCGGAGATGTACTTGTACATGGAGCGGAGAGGTACTTGTACATGGAGCGGAGATGTACTTGTACATTGAGCGGAGAGGTACTTGTACATGGAGCAGAGATGTACTTGTACATGGAGCGGAGAGGTACTTGTACATGGAGCGGAGAGGTACTTGTACATGGAGCGGAGAGGTACTTGTACATTGAGCGGAGATGTACTTGTACATGGAGCGGAGAGGTACTTGTACATTGAGCGGAGAGGTACTTGTACATGGAGCGGAGAGGTACTTGTACATGGAGCGGAGAGGTACTTGTACATGGAGCGGAGAGGTACTTGTACATGGAGCGGAGAGGTACTTGTACATTGAGCGGAGATGTACTTGTACATGGAGCGGAGATGTACTTGTACATGGATCGGAGAGGTACTTGTACATGAGAGCGGAGAGGTACTGTCGACACTTGTACATTGAGCGTAGAGGTACTGTCGACACTTGTACATTGAGCGGAGAGGTACTTGTACATGGAGCGGAGAGGTACTGTCGACACTTGTACATTGAGCGGAGAGGTACTTGTACATTGAGCGGAGAGGTACTTGTACATGGAGCGCAGAGGTACTTGTACATTGAGCGGAGAGGTACTTGTACATGGAGCGGAGAGGTACTTGTACATGAGAGCGGAGAGGTACTTGTACATGGAGCGGAGAGGTACTGTCGACACTTGTACATTCAGCGGAGAGGTACTTGTACATGGAGCGGAGAGGTACTGTCGATACTTGACATTGAGCGGAGAGGTACTTGTACATGGAGCGGAGAGGTATTTGTACATTGAGCGGAGAGGTACTTGTACATTGAGCGGAGAGGTACTGTCGACACTTGTACATTCAGCGGAGAGCTACTTGTACATGGAGCGGAGAGGTATTTGTACATTGAGCGGAGAGGTACTTGTACATGGAGCGGAGAGGTACTTGTACATAGAGCGGAGAGGTACTTATACATGGAGCGGAGAGGTATTTGTACATTGAGCGGAGAGGTACTTGTACATGGAGCGGAGAGGTACTTGTACATGAGAGCGGAGAGGTATTTGTACATGGAGCGGAAAGGTACTGTCGACACTTGTACATTGAGCGGAGAGCTACTTGTACATGGAGCGGAGAGGTACTTGTACATGAGAGCGGAGAGGTACTTGTACATGGAGCGGAGAGGTATTTGTACATGGAGCGGAGAGGTACTGTCGACACTTGACATTGAGCGGAGAGGTACTTGTACATGGAGCGGAGAGGTACTTGTACATGAGAGCGGAGAGGTATTTGTACATGGAGCGGAGAGGTACTGTCGACACTTGACATTGAGCGGAGAGGTACTTGTACATGGAGCGGAGAGGTACTTGTACATGGAGCGGAGAGGTACTTGTACATGGACCGGAGAGGTACTTGTACATGGAGCGGAGAGGTACTTGTACATGGAGCGGAGATGTACTTGTACATTGAGCGGAGAGGTACTTGTACATGGAGCAGAGATGTACTTGTACATGGAGCGGAGATGTACTTGTACATGGAGCAGAGAGGTACTTGTACATGGAGCGGAGAGGTACTTGTACATGGAGCGGAGAGGTACTTGTACATTGAGCGGAGATGTACTTGTACATGGAGCGGAGAGGTACTTGTACATTGAGCGGAGAGGTACTTGTACATGGAGCGGAGAGGTACTTGTACATGGAGCGGAGAGGTACTTGTACATGGAGCGGAGAGGTACTTGTACATGGAGCGGAGAGGTACTTGTACATTGAGCGGAGATGTACTTGTACATGGAGCGGAGATGTACTTGTACATGGATCGGAGAGGTACTTGTACATGAGAGCGGAGAGGTACTGTCGACACTTGTACATTGAGCGTAGAGGTACTGTCGACACTTGTACATTGAGCGGAGAGGTACTTGTACATGGAGCGGAGAGGTACTGTCGACACTTGTACATTGAGCGGAGAGGTACTTGTACATTGAGCGGAGAGGTACTTGTACATGGAGCGCAGAGGTACTTGTACATTGAGCGGAGAGGTACTTGTACATGGAGCGGAGAGGTACTTGTACATGAGAGCGGAGAGGTACTTGTACATGGAGCGGAGAGGTACTGTCGACACTTGTACATTCAGCGGAGAGGTACTTGTACATGGAGCGGAGAGGTACTGTCGATACTTGACATTGAGCGGAGAGGTACTTGTACATGGAGCGGAGAGGTATTTGTACATTGAGCGGAGAGGTACTTGTACATTGAGCGGAGAGGTACTGTCGACACTTGTACATTCAGCGGAGAGCTACTTGTACATGGAGCGGAGAGGTATTTGTACATTGAGCGGAGAGGTACTTGTACATGGAGCGGAGAGGTACTTGTACATAGAGCGGAGAGGTACTTATACATGGAGCGGAGAGGTATTTGTACATTGAGCGGAGAGGTACTTGTACATGGAGCGGAGAGGTACTTGTACATGAGAGCGGAGAGGTATTTGTACATGGAGCGGAAAGGTACTGTCGACACTTGTACATTGAGCGGAGAGCTACTTGTACATGGAGCGGAGAGGTACTTGTACATGAGAGCGGAGAGGTACTTGTACATGGAGCGGAGAGGTATTTGTACATGGAGCGGAGAGGTACTGTCGACACTTGACATTGAGCGGAGAGGTACTTGTACATGGAGCGGAGAGGTACTTGTACATGAGAGCGGAGAGGTATTTGTACATGGAGCGGAGAGGTACTGTCGACACTTGACATTGAGCGGAGAGGTACTTGTACATGGAGCGGAGAGGTACTTGTACATGGAGCGGAGAGGTACTTGTACATGGACCGGAGAGGTACTTGTACATGGAGCGGAGAGGTACTTGTACATGGAGCGGAGATGTACTTGTACATTGAGCGGAGAGGTACTTGTACATGGAGCAGAGATGTACTTGTACATGGAGCGGAGATGTACTTGTACATTGAGCGGAGAGGTACTTGTACATGGAGCGGAGAGGTACTTGTACATGGAGCGGAGATGTACTTGTACATGGAGCGGAGAGGTACTTGTACATGGAGCGGAGATGTACTTGTACATTGAGCGGAGAGGTACTTGTACATGGAGCAGAGATGTACTTGTACATGGAGCGGAGAGGTACTTGTACATGGAGCGGAGAGGTACTTGTACATGGAGCGGAGAGGTACTTGTACATGGAGCGGAGAGGTACTTGTACATTGAGCGGAGAGGTACTTGTACATGGAGCGGAGAGGTACTTGTACATTGAGCGGAGAGGTACTTGTACATGGAGCGGAGAGGTACTTGTACATGGAGCGGAGAGGTACTTGTACATGGAGCGGAGAGGTACTTGTACATGGAGCGGAGAGATACTTGTACATGGAGCGGAGAGGTACTTGTACATTGAGCGGAGATGTACTTGTACATGGAGCGGAGATGTACTTGTACATGGATCGGAGAGGTACTTGTACATGAGAGCGGAGAGGTACTGTCGACACTTGTACATTGAGCGTAGAGGTACTGTCGACACTTGTACATTGAGCGGAGAGGTACTTGTACATGGAGCGGAGAGGTACTGTCGACACTTGTACATTGAGCGGAGAGGTACTTGTACATTGAGCGGAGAGGTACTTGTACATGGAGCGCAGAGGTACTTGTACATTGAGCGGAGAGGTACTTGTACATGGAGCGGAGAGGTACTTGTACATGAGAGCGGAGAGGTACTTGTACATGGAGCGGAGAGGTACTTGTACATTGAGCGGAGAGGTACTGTCGACACTTGTACATTCAGCGGAGAGGTACTTGTACATGGAGCGGAGAGGTACTGTCGATACTTGACATTGAGCGGAGAGGTACTTGTACATGGAGCGGAGAGGTATTTGTACATTGAGCGGAGAGGTACTTGTACATTGAGCGGAGAGGTACTGTCGACACTTGTACATTCAGCGGAGAGCTACTTGTACATGGAGCGGAGAGGTATTTGTACATTGAGCGGAGAGGTACTTGTACATGGAGCGGAGAGGTACTTGTACATAGAGCGGAGAGGTACTTATACATGGAGCGGAGAGGTATTTGTACATTGAGCGGAGAGGTACTTGTACATGGAGCGGAGAGGTACTTGTACATGAGAGCGGAGAGGTATTTGTACATGGAGCGGAAAGGTACTGTCGACACTTGTACATTGAGCGGAGAGCTACTTGTACATGGAGCGGAGAGGTACTTGTACATGAGAGCGGAGAGGTACTTGTACATGGAGCGGAGAGGTATTTGTACATGGAGCGGAGAGGTACTGTCGACACTTGACATTGAGCGGAGAGGTACTTGTACATGGAGCGGAGAGGTACTTGTACATGAGAGCGGAGAGGTATTTGTACATGGAGCGGAGAGGTACTGTCGACACTTGACATTGAGCGGAGAGGTACTTGTACATGGAGCGGAGAGGTACTTGTACATGGAGCGGAGAGGTACTTGTACATGGACCGGAGAGGTACTTGTACATGGAGCGGAGAGGTACTTGTACATGGAGCGGAGATGTACTTGTACATTGAGCGGAGAGGTACTGGTACATGGAGCGGAGATGTACTTGTACATGGAGCGGAGAGGTACTTGTACATGGAGCGGAGAGGTACTTGTACATGGAGCGGAGAGGTACTTGTACATTGAGCGGAGATGTACTTGTACATGGAGCGGAGATGTACTTGTACATGGATCGGAGAGGTACTTGTACATGAGAGCGGAGAGGTACTGTCGACACTTGTACATTGAGCGTAGAGGTACTGTCGACACTTGTACATTGAGCGGAGAGGTACTTGTACATGGAGCGGAGAGGTACTGTCGACACTTGTACATTGAGCGGAGAGGTACTTGTACATTGAGCGGAGAGGTACTTGTACATGGAGCGCAGAGGTACTTGTACATTGAGCGGAGAGGTACTTGTACATGGAGCGGAGAGGTACTTGTACATGAGAGCGGAGAGGTACTTGTACATGGAGCGGAGAGGTACTGTCGACACTTGTACATTCAGCGGAGAGGTACTTGTACATGGAGCGGAGAGGTACTGTCGATACTTGACATTGAGCGGAGAGGTACTTGTACATGGAGCGGAGAGGTATTTGTACATTGAGCGGAGAGGTACTTGTACATTGAGCGGAGAGGTACTGTCGACACTTGTACATTCAGCGGAGAGCTACTTGTACATGGAGCGGAGAGGTATTTGTACATTGAGCGGAGAGGTACTTGTACATGGAGCGGAGAGGTACTTGTACATAGAGCGGAGAGGTACTTATACATGGAGCGGAGAGGTATTTGTACATTGAGCGGAGAGGTACTTGTACATGGAGCGGAGAGGTACTTGTACATGAGAGCGGAGAGGTATTTGTACATGGAGCGGAAAGGTACTGTCGACACTTGTACATTGAGCGGAGAGCTACTTGTACATGGAGCGGAGAGGTACTTGTACATGAGAGCGGAGAGGTACTTGTACATGGAGCGGAGAGGTATTTGTACATGGAGCGGAGAGGTACTGTCGACACTTGACATTGAGCGGAGAGGTACTTGTACATGGAGCGGAGAGGTACTTGTACATGAGAGCGGAGAGGTATTTGTACATGGAGCGGAGAGGTACTGTCGACACTTGACATTGAGCGGAGAGGTACTTGTACATGGAGCGGAGAGGTACTTGTACATGGAGCGGAGAGGTACTTGTACATGGACCGGAGAGGTACTTGTACATGGAGCGGAGAGGTACTTGTACATGGAGCGGAGATGTACTTGTACATTGAGCGGAGAGGTACTTGTACATGGAGCAGAGATGTACTTGTACATGGAGCGGAGATGTACTTGTACATGGAGCAGAGAGGTACTTGTACATGGAGCGGAGAGGTACTTGTACATGGAGCGGAGAGGTACTTGTACATTGAGCGGAGATGTACTTGTACATGGAGCGGAGAGGTACTTGTACATTGAGCGGAGAGGTACTTGTACATGGAGCGGAGAGGTACTTGTACATGGAGCGGAGAGGTACTTGTACATGGAGCGGAGAGGTACTTGTACATGGAGCGGAGAGGTACTTGTACATTGAGCGGAGATGTACTTGTACATGGAGCGGAGATGTACTTGTACATGGATCGGAGAGGTACTTGTACATGAGAGCGGAGAGGTACTGTCGACACTTGTACATTGAGCGTAGAGGTACTGTCGACACTTGTACATTGAGCGGAGAGGTACTTGTACATGGAGCGGAGAGGTACTGTCGACACTTGTACATTGAGCGGAGAGGTACTTGTACATTGAGCGGAGAGGTACTTGTACATGGAGCGCAGAGGTACTTGTACATTGAGCGGAGAGGTACTTGTACATGGAGCGGAGAGGTACTTGTACATGAGAGCGGAGAGGTACTTGTACATGGAGCGGAGAGGTACTGTCGACACTTGTACATTCAGCGGAGAGGTACTTGTACATGGAGCGGAGAGGTACTGTCGATACTTGACATTGAGCGGAGAGGTACTTGTACATGGAGCGGAGAGGTATTTGTACATTGAGCGGAGAGGTACTTGTACATTGAGCGGAGAGGTACTGTCGACACTTGTACATTCAGCGGAGAGCTACTTGTACATGGAGCGGAGAGGTATTTGTACATTGAGCGGAGAGGTACTTGTACATGGAGCGGAGAGGTACTTGTACATAGAGCGGAGAGGTACTTATACATGGAGCGGAGAGGTATTTGTACATTGAGCGGAGAGGTACTTGTACATGGAGCGGAGAGGTACTTGTACATGAGAGCGGAGAGGTATTTGTACATGGAGCGGAAAGGTACTGTCGACACTTGTACATTGAGCGGAGAGCTACTTGTACATGGAGCGGAGAGGTACTTGTACATGAGAGCGGAGAGGTACTTGTACATGGAGCGGAGAGGTATTTGTACATGGAGCGGAGAGGTACTGTCGACACTTGACATTGAGCGGAGAGGTACTTGTACATGGAGCGGAGAGGTACTTGTACATGAGAGCGGAGAGGTATTTGTACATGGAGCGGAGAGGTACTGTCGACACTTGACATTGAGCGGAGAGGTACTTGTACATGGAGCGGAGAGGTACTTGTACATGGAGCGGAGAGGTACTTGTACATGGACCGGAGAGGTACTTGTACATGGAGCGGAGAGGTACTTGTACATGGAGCGGAGATGTACTTGTACATTGAGCGGAGAGGTACTTGTACATGGAGCAGAGATGTACTTGTACATGGAGCGGAGATGTACTTGTACATTGAGCGGAGAGGTACTTGTACATGGAGCGGAGAGGTACTTGTACATGGAGCGGAGATGTACTTGTACATGGAGCGGAGAGGTACTTGTACATGGAGCGGAGATGTACTTGTACATTGAGCGGAGAGGTACTTGTACATGGAGCAGAGATGTACTTGTACATGGAGCGGAGAGGTACTTGTACATGGAGCGGAGAGGTACTTGTACATGGAGCGGAGAGGTACTTGTACATGGAGCGGAGAGGTACTTGTACATTGAGCGGAGAGGTACTTGTACATGGAGCGGAGAGGTACTTGTACATTGAGCGGAGAGGTACTTGTACATGGAGCGGAGAGGTGCTTGTACATGGAGCGGAGAGGTACTTGTACATGGAGCGGAGAGGTACTTGTACATGGAGCGGAGAGATACTTGTACATGGAGCGGAGAGGTACTTGTACATTGAGCGGAGATGTACTTGTACATGGAGCGGAGATGTACTTGTACATGGATCGGAGAGGTACTTGTACATGAGAGCGGAGAGGTACTGTCGACACTTGTACATTGAGCGTAGAGGTACTGTCGACACTTGTACATTGAGCGGAGAGGTACTTGTACATGGAGCGGAGAGGTACTGTCGACACTTGTACATTGAGCGGAGAGGTACTTGTACATTGAGCGGAGAGGTACTTGTACATGGAGCGCAGAGGTACTTGTACATTGAGCGGAGAGGTACTTGTACATGGAGCGGAGAGGTACTTGTACATGAGAGCGGAGAGGTACTTGTACATGGAGCGGAGAGGTACTTGTACATTGAGCGGAGAGGTACTGTCGACACTTGTACATTCAGCGGAGAGGTACTTGTACATGGAGCGGAGAGGTACTGTCGATACTTGACATTGAGCGGAGAGGTACTTGTACATGGAGCGGAGAGGTATTTGTACATTGAGCGGAGAGGTACTTGTACATTGAGCGGAGAGGTACTGTCGACACTTGTACATTCAGCGGAGAGCTACTTGTACATGGAGCGGAGAGGTATTTGTACATTGAGCGGAGAGGTACTTGTACATGGAGCGGAGAGGTACTTGTACATAGAGCGGAGAGGTACTTATACATGGAGCGGAGAGGTATTTGTACATTGAGCGGAGAGGTACTTGTACATGGAGCGGAGAGGTACTTGTACATGAGAGCGGAGAGGTATTTGTACATGGAGCGGAAAGGTACTGTCGACACTTGTACATTGAGCGGAGAGCTACTTGTACATGGAGCGGAGAGGTACTTGTACATGAGAGCGGAGAGGTACTTGTACATGGAGCGGAGAGGTATTTGTACATGGAGCGGAGAGGTACTGTCGACACTTGACATTGAGCGGAGAGGTACTTGTACATGGAGCGGAGAGGTACTTGTACATGAGAGCGGAGAGGTATTTGTACATGGAGCGGAGAGGTACTGTCGACACTTGACATTGAGCGGAGAGGTACTTGTACATGGAGCGGAGAGGTACTTGTACATGGAGCGGAGAGGTACTTGTACATGGACCGGAGAGGTACTTGTACATGGAGCGGAGAGGTACTTGTACATGGAGCGGAGATGTACTTGTACATTGAGCGGAGAGGTACTGGTACATGGAGCGGAGATGTACTTGTACATTGAGCGGAGAGGTACTTGTACATGGAGTGGAGATGTACTTGTACATTGAGCGGAGAGGTACTGGTACATGGAGCGGAGATGTACTTGTACATTGAGCGGAGAGGTACTTGTACATGGAGCGGAGATGTACTTGTACATTGAGCGGAGAGGTACTGGTACATGGAGCGGAGATGTACTTGTACATTGAGCGGAGAGGTACTTGTACATGGAGTGGAGATGTACTTGTACATGGAGCGGAGATGTACTTGTACATTGAGCGGAGAGGTACTTGTACATGGAGCGGAGATGTACTTGTACATGGAGCGGAGAGGTACTTGTACATGGAGCGGAGAGGTACTTGTACATGGAGCGGAGATGTACTTGTACATGGAGCGGAGATGTACTTGTACATGGAGCGGAGAGGTACTTGTACATGGAGCGGAGAGGTACTTATACATTGAGCGGAGACGTACTTGTACATGGAGCGGAGATGTACTTGTACATTGAGCGGAGAGGTACTTGTACATTGAGCGGAGAGGTACTGGTACATGGAGCGGAGATGTACTTGTACATTGAGCGGAGAGGTACTTGTACATGGAGCGGAGAGGTACTTGTACATTGAGCGGAGAGGTACTTGTACATTGAGCGGAGACGTACTTGTACATTGAGCGGAGATGTACTTGTACATTGAGCGGAGATGTACTTGTACATTGAGCGGAGAGGTACTGGTACATGGAGCGGAGAGGTACTTGTACATGGAGCGGAGAGGTATTTGTACATGGAGCGGAGAGGTATTTGTACATGGAGCGGAGAGGTACTTGTACATTGAGCGGAGAGGTACTTGTACATGGAGCGGAGAGGTACTTGTACATGGAGCGGAGAGGTACTTGTACATGTAGCGGAGAGGTGCTTGTACATGGAGCGGAGAGGTACTTGTACATGGAGCGGAGAGGTATTTGTACATGGAGCGGAGAGGTACTTGTACATGGAGCGGAGATGTACTTGTACATTCAGCGGAGAGGTACTTGTACATTGAGCGGAGAGGTACTTGTAGATGGAGCGGAGAGGTACTGTCGACACTTGTACATTGAGCGGAGAGGTACTTGTACATGGAGCGGAGAGGTACTTGTACATGGAGCGGAGAGGTACTGTCGACACTTGTACATTGAGCGGAGAGGTACTTGTACATGGAGCGGAGAGGTACTTGTACATGGAGCGGAGATGTACTTGTACAGGGAGCGGAGAGGTACTTGTACATTGAGCGGAGAGGTACTTGTACATGGAGCGGAGAGGTACTTGTACATGGAGCGGAGAGGTACTTGTACATGGAGCGGAGAGGTACTTGTACATTGAGCGGAGAGGTACTTGTACATGGAGCGGAGAGGTACTTGTACATGAAGCGGAGAGGTACTTGTACATGGAGCGGAGAGGTACTTGTACATTGAGCGGAGAGGTACTTGTACATGGAGCGGAGAGGTACTTGTACATGGAGCGGAGAGGTACTTGTACATGGAGCGGAGAGGTACTTGTACATGGAGCGGAGAGGTACTTGTACATTGAGCGGAGATGTACTTGTACATGGATCGGAGAGGTACTTGTACATGAGAGCGGAGAGGTACTGTCGACACTTGTACATTGAGCGTAGAGGTACTGTCGACACTTGTACATTGAGCGGAGAGGTACTTGTACATGGAGCGGAGAGGTACTGTCGACACTTGTACATTGAGCGGAGAGGTACTTGTACATTGAGCGGAGAGGTACTTGTACATGGAGCGCAGAGGTACTTGTACATTGAGCGGAGAGGTACTTGTACATGGAGCGGAGAGGTACTTGTACATGAGAGCGGAGAGGTACTTGTACATGGAGCGGAGAGGTACTTGTACATTGAGCGGAGAGGTACTGTCGACACTTGTACATTCAGCGGAGAGGTACTTGTACATGGAGCGGAGAGGTACTGTCGATACTTGACATTGAGCGGAGAGGTACTTGTACATGGAGCGGAGAGGTACTTGTACATGGAGCGGAGAGGTACTTGTACATGGAGCGGAGAGGTACTTGTACATTGAGCGGAGAGGTACTTGTACATGGAGCGGAGAGGTACTTGTACATTGAGCGGAGAGGTACTTGTACATGGAGCGGAGAGGTACTTGTACATGGAGCGGAGAGGTACTTGTACATGGAGCGGAGAGGTACTTGTACATGGAGCGGAGAGGTACTTGTACATTGAGCGGAGATGTACTTGTACATGGAGCGGAGATGTACTTGTACATGGATCGGAGAGGTACTTGTACATGAGAGCGGAGAGGTACTGTCGACACTTGTACATTCAGCGGAGAGGTACTTGTACATTGAGCGTAGAGGTACTGTCGACACTTGTACATTGAGCGGAGAGGTACTTGTACATGGAGCGGAGAGGTACTGTCGACACTTGTACATTGAGCGGAGAGGTACTTGTACATTGAGCGGAGAGGTACTTGTACATGGAGCGCAGAGGTACTTGTACATTGAGCGGAGAGGTACTTGTACATGGAGCGGAGAGGTACTTGTACATGAGAGCGGAGAGGTACTTGTACATGGAGCGGAGAGGTACTTGTACATTGAGCGGAGAGGTACTGTCGACACTTGTACATTCAGCGGAGAGGTACTTGTACATGGAGCGGAGAGGTACTGTCGATACTTGACATTGAGCGGAGAGGTACTTGTACATGGAGCGGAGAGGTATTTGTACATTGAGCGGAGAGGTACTTGTACATTGAGCGGAGAGGTACTGTCGACACTTGTACATTCAGCGGAGAGCTACTTGTACATGGAGCGGAGAGGTATTTGTACATTGAGCGGAGAGGTACTTGTACATGGAGCGGAGAGGTACTTGTACATAGAGCGGAGAGGTACTTATACATGGAGCGGAGAGGTATTTGTACATTGAGCGGAGAGGTACTTGTACATGGAGCGGAGAGGTACTTGTACATGAGAGCGGAGAGGTATTTGTACATGGAGCGGAAAGGTACTGTCGACACTTGTACATTGAGCGGAGAGCTACTTGTACATGGAGCGGAGAGGTACTTGTACATGAGAGCGGAGAGGTACTTGTACATGGAGCGGAGAGGTATTTGTACATGGAGCGGAGAGGTACTGTCGACACTTGACATTGAGCGGAGAGGTACTTGTACATGGAGCGGAGAGGTACTTGTACATGAGAGCGGAGAGGTATTTGTACATGGAGCGGAGAGGTACTGTCGACACTTGACATTGAGCGGAGAGGTACTTGTACATGGAGCGGAGAGGTACTTGTACATGGAGCGGAGAGGTACTTGTACATGGACCGGAGAGGTACTTGTACATGGAGCGGAGAGGTACTTGTACATGGAGCGGAGATGTACTTGTACATTGAGCGGAGAGGTACTTGTACATGGAGCAGAGATGTACTTGTACATGGAGCGGAGATGTACTTGTACATTGAGCGGAGAGGTACTTGTACATGGAGCGGAGAGGTACTTGTACATGGAGCGGAGATGTACTTGTACATGGAGCGGAGAGGTACTTGTACATGGAGCGGAGATGTACTTGTACATTGAGCGGAGATGTACTTGTACATGGAGCAGAGATGTACTTGTACATGGAGCGGAGAGGTACTTGTACATGGAGCGGAGAGGTACTTGTACATGGAGCGGAGAGGTACTTGTACATTGAGCGGAGATGTACTTGTACATGGAGCGGAGAGGTACTTGTACATTGAGCGGAGAGGTACTTGTACATGGAGCGGAGAGGTACTTGTACATGGAGCGGAGAGGTACTTGTACATGGAGCGGAGAGGTACTTGTACATGGAGCGGAGAGGTACTTGTACATTGAGCGGAGATGTACTTGTACATGGAGCGGAGATGTACTTGTACATGGATCGGAGAGGTACTTGTACATGAGAGCGGAGAGGTACTGTCGACACTTGTACATTGAGCGTAGAGGTACTGTCGACACTTGTACATTGAGCGGAGAGGTACTTGTACATGGAGCGGAGAGGTACTGTCGACACTTGTACATTGAGCGGAGAGGTACTTGTACATTGAGCGGAGAGGTACTTGTACATGGAGCGCAGAGGTACTTGTACATTGAGCGGAGAGGTACTTGTACATGGAGCGGAGAGGTACTTGTACATGAGAGCGGAGAGGTACTTGTACATGGAGCGGAGAGGTACTGTCGACACTTGTACATTCAGCGGAGAGGTACTTGTACATGGAGCGGAGAGGTACTGTCGATACTTGACATTGAGCGGAGAGGTACTTGTACATGGAGCGGAGAGGTATTTGTACATTGAGCGGAGAGGTACTTGTACATTGAGCGGAGAGGTACTGTCGACACTTGTACATTCAGCGGAGAGCTACTTGTACATGGAGCGGAGAGGTATTTGTACATTGAGCGGAGAGGTACTTGTACATGGAGCGGAGAGGTACTTGTACATAGAGCGGAGAGGTACTTATACATGGAGCGGAGAGGTATTTGTACATTGAGCGGAGAGGTACTTGTACATGGAGCGGAGAGGTACTTGTACATGAGAGCGGAGAGGTATTTGTACATGGAGCGGAAAGGTACTGTCGACACTTGTACATTGAGCGGAGAGCTACTTGTACATGGAGCGGAGAGGTACTTGTACATGAGAGCGGAGAGGTACTTGTACATGGAGCGGAGAGGTATTTGTACATGGAGCGGAGAGGTACTGTCGACACTTGACATTGAGCGGAGAGGTACTTGTACATGGAGCGGAGAGGTACTTGTACATGAGAGCGGAGAGGTATTTGTACATGGAGCGGAGAGGTACTGTCGACACTTGACATTGAGCGGAGAGGTACTTGTACATGGAGTGGAGATGTACTTGTACATTGAGCGGAGAGGTACTGGTACATGGAGCGGAGATGTACTTGTACATTGAGCGGAGAGGTACTTGTACATGGAGCGGAGATGTACTTGTACATTGAGCGGAGAGGTACTGGTACATGGAGCGGAGATGTACTTGTACATTGAGCGGAGAGGTACTTGTACATGGAGTGGAGATGTACTTGTACATGGAGCGGAGATGTACTTGTACATTGAGCGGAGAGGTACTTGTACATGGAGCGGAGATGTACTTGTACATGGAGCGGAGAGGTACTTGTACATGGAGCGGAGAGGTACTTGTACATGGAGCGGAGATGTACTTGTACATGGAGCGGAGATGTACTTGTACATGGAGCGGAGAGGTACTTGTACATGGAGCGGAGAGGTACTTATACATTGAGCGGAGACGTACTTGTACATGGAGCGGAGATGTACTTGTACATTGAGCGGAGAGGTACTTGTACATTGAGCGGAGAGGTACTGGTACATGGAGCGGAGATGTACTTGTACATTGAGCGGAGAGGTACTTGTACATGGAGCGGAGAGGTACTTGTACATTGAGCGGAGAGGTACTTGTACATTGAGCGGAGACGTACTTGTACATTGAGCGGAGATGTACTTGTACATTGAGCGGAGATGTACTTGTACATTGAGCGGAGAGGTACTGGTACATGGAGCGGAGAGGTACTTGTACATGGAGCGGAGAGGTATTTGTACATGGAGCGGAGAGGTATTTGTACATGGAGCGGAGAGGTACTTGTACATTGAGCGGAGAGGTACTTGTACATGGAGCGGAGAGGTACTTGTACATGGAGCGGAGAGGTACTTGTACATGTAGCGGAGAGGTGCTTGTACATGGAGCGGAGAGGTACTTGTACATGGAGCGGAGAGGTATTTGTACATGGAGCGGAGAGGTACTTGTACATGGAGCGGAGATGTACTTGTACATTCAGCGGAGAGGTACTTGTACATTGAGCGGAGAGGTACTTGTAGATGGAGCGGAGAGGTACTGTCGACACTTGTACATTGAGCGGAGAGGTACTTGTACATGGAGCGGAGAGGTACTTGTACATGGAGCGGAGAGGTACTGTCGACACTTGTACATTGAGCGGAGAGGTACTTGTACATGGAGCGGAGAGGTACTTGTACATGGAGCGGAGATGTACTTGTACAGGGAGCCGAGAGGTACTTGTACATTGAGCGGAGAGGTACTTGTACATGGAGCGGAGAGGTACTTGTACATGGAGCGGAGAGGTACTTGTACATGGAGCGGAGAGGTACTTGTACATTGAGCGGAGAGGTACTTGTACATGGAGCGGAGAGGTACTTGTACATGAAGCGGAGAGGTACTTGTACATGGAGCGGAGAGGTACTTGTACATTGAGCGGAGAGGTACTTGTACATGGAGCGGAGAGGTACTTGTACATGGAGCGGAGAGGTACTTGTACATGGAGCGGAGAGGTACTTGTACATGGAGCGGAGAGGTACTTGTACATTGAGCGGAGATGTACTTGTACATGGATCGGAGAGGTACTTGTACATGAGAGCGGAGAGGTACTGTCGACACTTGTACATTGAGCGTAGAGGTACTGTCGACACTTGTACATTGAGCGGAGAGGTACTTGTACATGGAGCGGAGAGGTACTGTCGACACTTGTACATTGAGCGGAGAGGTACTTGTACATTGAGCGGAGAGGTACTTGTACATGGAGCGCAGAGGTACTTGTACATTGAGCGGAGAGGTACTTGTACATGGAGCGGAGAGGTACTTGTACATGAGAGCGGAGAGGTACTTGTACATGGAGCGGAGAGGTACTTGTACATTGAGCGGAGAGGTACTGTCGACACTTGTACATTCAGCGGAGAGGTACTTGTACATGGAGCGGAGAGGTACTGTCGATACTTGACATTGAGCGGAGAGGTACTTGTACATGGAGCGGAGAGGTACTTGTACATGGAGCGGAGAGGTACTTGTACATGGAGCGGAGAGGTACTTGTACATTGAGCGGAGAGGTACTTGTACATGGAGCGGAGAGGTACTTGTACATTGAGCGGAGAGGTACTTGTACATGGAGCGGAGAGGTACTTGTACATGGAGCGGAGAGGTACTTGTACATGGAGCGGAGAGGTACTTGTACATGGAGCGGAGAGGTACTTGTACATTGAGCGGAGATGTACTTGTACATGGAGCGGAGATGTACTTGTACATGGATCGGAGAGGTACTTGTACATGAGAGCGGAGAGGTACTGTCGACACTTGTACATTCAGCGGAGAGGTACTTGTACATTGAGCGTAGAGGTACTGTCGACACTTGTACATTGAGCGGAGAGGTACTTGTACATGGAGCGGAGAGGTACTGTCGACACTTGTACATTGAGCGGAGAGGTACTTGTACATTGAGCGGAGAGGTACTTGTACATGGAGCGCAGAGGTACTTGTACATTGAGCGGAGAGGTACTTGTACATGGAGCGGAGAGGTACTTGTACATGAGAGCGGAGAGGTACTTGTACATGGAGCGGAGAGGTACTTGTACATTGAGCGGAGAGGTACTGTCGACACTTGTACATTCAGCGGAGAGGTACTTGTACATGGAGCGGAGAGGTACTGTCGATACTTGACATTGAGCGGAGAGGTACTTGTACATGGAGCGGAGAGGTATTTGTACATTGAGCGGAGAGGTACTTGTACATTGAGCGGAGAGGTACTGTCGACACTTGTACATTCAGCGGAGAGCTACTTGTACATGGAGCGGAGAGGTATTTGTACATTGAGCGGAGAGGTACTTGTACATGGAGCGGAGAGGTACTTGTACATAGAGCGGAGAGGTACTTATACATGGAGCGGAGAGGTATTTGTACATTGAGCGGAGAGGTACTTGTACATGGAGCGGAGAGGTACTTGTACATGAGAGCGGAGAGGTATTTGTACATGGAGCGGAAAGGTACTGTCGACACTTGTACATTGAGCGGAGAGCTACTTGTACATGGAGCGGAGAGGTACTTGTACATGAGAGCGGAGAGGTACTTGTACATGGAGCGGAGAGGTATTTGTACATGGAGCGGAGAGGTACTGTCGACACTTGACATTGAGCGGAGAGGTACTTGTACATGGAGCGGAGAGGTACTTGTACATGAGAGCGGAGAGGTATTTGTACATGGAGCGGAGAGGTACTGTCGACACTTGACATTGAGCGGAGAGGTACTTGTACATGGAGCGGAGAGGTACTTGTACATGGAGCGGAGAGGTACTTGTACATGGACCGGAGAGGTACTTGTACATGGAGCGGAGAGGTACTTGTACATGGAGCGGAGATGTACTTGTACATTGAGCGGAGAGGTACTTGTACATGGAGCAGAGATGTACTTGTACATGGAGCGGAGATGTACTTGTACATTGAGCGGAGAGGTACTTGTACATGGAGCGGAGAGGTACTTGTACATGGAGCGGAGATGTACTTGTACATGGAGCGGAGAGGTACTTGTACATGGAGCGGAGATGTACTTGTACATTGAGCGGAGATGTACTTGTACATGGAGCAGAGATGTACTTGTACATGGAGCGGAGAGGTACTTGTACATGGAGCGGAGAGGTACTTGTACATGGAGCGGAGAGGTACTTGTACATTGAGCGGAGATGTACTTGTACATGGAGCGGAGAGGTACTTGTACATTGAGCGGAGAGGTACTTGTACATGGAGCGGAGAGGTACTTGTACATGGAGCGGAGAGGTACTTGTACATGGAGCGGAGAGGTACTTGTACATGGAGCGGAGAGGTACTTGTACATTGAGCGGAGATGTACTTGTACATGGAGCGGAGATGTACTTGTACATGGATCGGAGAGGTACTTGTACATGAGAGCGGAGAGGTACTGTCGACACTTGTACATTGAGCGTAGAGGTACTGTCGACACTTGTACATTGAGCGGAGAGGTACTTGTACATGGAGCGGAGAGGTACTGTCGACACTTGTACATTGAGCGGAGAGGTACTTGTACATTGAGCGGAGAGGTACTTGTACATGGAGCGCAGAGGTACTTGTACATTGAGCGGAGAGGTACTTGTACATGGAGCGGAGAGGTACTTGTACATGAGAGCGGAGAGGTACTTGTACATGGAGCGGAGAGGTACTGTCGACACTTGTACATTCAGCGGAGAGGTACTTGTACATGGAGCGGAGAGGTACTGTCGATACTTGACATTGAGCGGAGAGGTACTTGTACATGGAGCGGAGAGGTATTTGTACATTGAGCGGAGAGGTACTTGTACATTGAGCGGAGAGGTACTGTCGACACTTGTACATTCAGCGGAGAGCTACTTGTACATGGAGCGGAGAGGTATTTGTACATTGAGCGGAGAGGTACTTGTACATGGAGCGGAGAGGTACTTGTACATAGAGCGGAGAGGTACTTATACATGGAGCGGAGAGGTATTTGTACATTGAGCGGAGAGGTACTTGTACATGGAGCGGAGAGGTACTTGTACATGAGAGCGGAGAGGTATTTGTACATGGAGCGGAAAGGTACTGTCGACACTTGTACATTGAGCGGAGAGCTACTTGTACATGGAGCGGAGAGGTACTTGTACATGAGAGCGGAGAGGTACTTGTACATGGAGCGGAGAGGTATTTGTACATGGAGCGGAGAGGTACTGTCGACACTTGACATTGAGCGGAGAGGTACTTGTACATGGAGCGGAGAGGTACTTGTACATGAGAGCGGAGAGGTATTTGTACATGGAGCGGAGAGGTACTGTCGACACTTGACATTGAGCGGAGAGGTACTTGTACATGGAGTGGAGATGTACTTGTACATTGAGCGGAGAGGTACTGGTACATGGAGCGGAGATGTACTTGTACATTGAGCGGAGAGGTACTTGTACATGGAGCGGAGATGTACTTGTACATTGAGCGGAGAGGTACTGGTACATGGAGCGGAGATGTACTTGTACATTGAGCGGAGAGGTACTTGTACATGGAGTGGAGATGTACTTGTACATGGAGCGGAGATGTACTTGTACATTGAGCGGAGAGGTACTTGTACATGGAGCGGAGATGTACTTGTACATGGAGCGGAGAGGTACTTGTACATGGAGCGGAGAGGTACTTGTACATGGAGCGGAGATGTACTTGTACATGGAGCGGAGATGTACTTGTACATGGAGCGGAGAGGTACTTGTACATGGAGCGGAGAGGTACTTATACATTGAGCGGAGACGTACTTGTACATGGAGCGGAGATGTACTTGTACATTGAGCGGAGAGGTACTTGTACATTGAGCGGAGAGGTACTGGTACATGGAGCGGAGATGTACTTGTACATTGAGCGGAGAGGTACTTGTACATGGAGCGGAGAGGTACTTGTACATTGAGCGGAGAGGTACTTGTACATTGAGCGGAGACGTACTTGTACATTGAGCGGAGATGTACTTGTACATTGAGCGGAGATGTACTTGTACATTGAGCGGAGAGGTACTGGTACATGGAGCGGAGAGGTACTTGTACATGGAGCGGAGAGGTATTTGTACATGGAGCGGAGAGGTATTTGTACATGGAGCGGAGAGGTACTTGTACATTGAGCGGAGAGGTACTTGTACATGGAGCGGAGAGGTACTTGTACATGGAGCGGAGAGGTACTTGTACATGTAGCGGAGAGGTGCTTGTACATGGAGCGGAGAGGTACTTGTACATGGAGCGGAGAGGTATTTGTACATGGAGCGGAGAGGTACTTGTACATGGAGCGGAGATGTACTTGTACATTCAGCGGAGAGGTACTTGTACATTGAGCGGAGAGGTACTTGTAGATGGAGCGGAGAGGTACTGTCGACACTTGTACATTGAGCGGAGAGGTACTTGTACATGGAGCGGAGAGGTACTTGTACATGGAGCGGAGAGGTACTGTCGACACTTGTACATTGAGCGGAGAGGTACTTGTACATGGAGCGGAGAGGTACTTGTACATGGAGCGGAGATGTACTTGTACAGGGAGCGGAGAGGTACTTGTACATTGAGCGGAGAGGTACTTGTACATGGAGCGGAGAGGTACTTGTACATGGAGCGGAGAGGTACTTGTACATGGAGCGGAGAGGTACTTGTACATTGAGCGGAGAGGTACTTGTACATGGAGCGGAGAGGTACTTGTACATGAAGCGGAGAGGTACTTGTACATGGAGCGGAGAGGTACTTGTACATTGAGCGGAGAGGTACTTGTACATGGAGCGGAGAGGTACTTGTACATGGAGCGGAGAGGTACTTGTACATGGAGCGGAGAGGTACTTGTACATGGAGCGGAGAGGTACTTGTACATTGAGCGGAGATGTACTTGTACATGGATCGGAGAGGTACTTGTACATGAGAGCGGAGAGGTACTGTCGACACTTGTACATTGAGCGTAGAGGTACTGTCGACACTTGTACATTGAGCGGAGAGGTACTTGTACATGGAGCGGAGAGGTACTGTCGACACTTGTACATTGAGCGGAGAGGTACTTGTACATTGAGCGGAGAGGTACTTGTACATGGAGCGCAGAGGTACTTGTACATTGAGCGGAGAGGTACTTGTACATGGAGCGGAGAGGTACTTGTACATGAGAGCGGAGAGGTACTTGTACATGGAGCGGAGAGGTACTTGTACATTGAGCGGAGAGGTACTGTCGACACTTGTACATTCAGCGGAGAGGTACTTGTACATGGAGCGGAGAGGTACTGTCGATACTTGACATTGAGCGGAGAGGTACTTGTACATGGAGCGGAGAGGTACTTGTACATGGAGCGGAGAGGTACTTGTACATGGAGCGGAGAGGTACTTGTACATTGAGCGGAGAGGTACTTGTACATGGAGCGGAGAGGTACTTGTACATTGAGCGGAGAGGTACTTGTACATGGAGCGGAGAGGTACTTGTACATGGAGCGGAGAGGTACTTGTACATGGAGCGGAGAGGTACTTGTACATGGAGCGGAGAGGTACTTGTACATTGAGCGGAGATGTACTTGTACATGGAGCGGAGATGTACTTGTACATGGATCGGAGAGGTACTTGTACATGAGAGCGGAGAGGTACTGTCGACACTTGTACATTCAGCGGAGAGGTACTTGTACATTGAGCGTAGAGGTACTGTCGACACTTGTACATTGAGCGGAGAGGTACTTGTACATGGAGCGGAGAGGTACTGTCGACACTTGTACATTGAGCGGAGAGGTACTTGTACATTGAGCGGAGAGGTACTTGTACATGGAGCGCAGAGGTACTTGTACATTGAGCGGAGAGGTACTTGTACATGGAGCGGAGAGGTACTTGTACATGAGAGCGGAGAGGTACTTGTACATGGAGCGGAGAGGTACTTGTACATTGAGCGGAGAGGTACTGTCGACACTTGTACATTCAGCGGAGAGGTACTTGTACATGGAGCGGAGAGGTACTGTCGATACTTGACATTGAGCGGAGAGGTACTTGTACATGGAGCGGAGAGGTATTTGTACATTGAGCGGAGAGGTACTTGTACATTGAGCGGAGAGGTACTGTCGACACTTGTACATTCAGCGGAGAGCTACTTGTACATGGAGCGGAGAGGTATTTGTACATTGAGCGGAGAGGTACTTGTACATGGAGCGGAGAGGTACTTGTACATAGAGCGGAGAGGTACTTATACATGGAGCGGAGAGGTATTTGTACATTGAGCGGAGAGGTACTTGTACATGGAGCGGAGAGGTACTTGTACATGAGAGCGGAGAGGTATTTGTACATGGAGCGGAAAGGTACTGTCGACACTTGTACATTGAGCGGAGAGCTACTTGTACATGGAGCGGAGAGGTACTTGTACATGAGAGCGGAGAGGTACTTGTACATGGAGCGGAGAGGTATTTGTACATGGAGCGGAGAGGTACTGTCGACACTTGACATTGAGCGGAGAGGTACTTGTACATGGAGCGGAGAGGTACTTGTACATGAGAGCGGAGAGGTATTTGTACATGGAGCGGAGAGGTACTGTCGACACTTGACATTGAGCGGAGAGGTACTTGTACATGGAGCGGAGAGGTACTTGTACATGGAGCGGAGAGGTACTTGTACATGGACCGGAGAGGTACTTGTACATGGAGCGGAGAGGTACTTGTACATGGAGCGGAGATGTACTTGTACATTGAGCGGAGAGGTACTTGTACATGGAGCAGAGATGTACTTGTACATGGAGCGGAGATGTACTTGTACATTGAGCGGAGAGGTACTTGTACATGGAGCGGAGAGGTACTTGTACATGGAGCGGAGATGTACTTGTACATGGAGCGGAGAGGTACTTGTACATGGAGCGGAGATGTACTTGTACATTGAGCGGAGATGTACTTGTACATGGAGCAGAGATGTACTTGTACATGGAGCGGAGAGGTACTTGTACATGGAGCGGAGAGGTACTTGTACATGGAGCGGAGAGGTACTTGTACATTGAGCGGAGATGTACTTGTACATGGAGCGGAGAGGTACTTGTACATTGAGCGGAGAGGTACTTGTACATGGAGCGGAGAGGTACTTGTACATGGAGCGGAGAGGTACTTGTACATGGAGCGGAGAGGTACTTGTACATGGAGCGGAGAGGTACTTGTACATTGAGCGGAGATGTACTTGTACATGGAGCGGAGATGTACTTGTACATGGATCGGAGAGGTACTTGTACATGAGAGCGGAGAGGTACTGTCGACACTTGTACATTGAGCGTAGAGGTACTGTCGACACTTGTACATTGAGCGGAGAGGTACTTGTACATGGAGCGGAGAGGTACTGTCGACACTTGTACATTGAGCGGAGAGGTACTTGTACATTGAGCGGAGAGGTACTTGTACATGGAGCGCAGAGGTACTTGTACATTGAGCGGAGAGGTACTTGTACATGGAGCGGAGAGGTACTTGTACATGAGAGCGGAGAGGTACTTGTACATGGAGCGGAGAGGTACTGTCGACACTTGTACATTCAGCGGAGAGGTACTTGTACATGGAGCGGAGAGGTACTGTCGATACTTGACATTGAGCGGAGAGGTACTTGTACATGGAGCGGAGAGGTATTTGTACATTGAGCGGAGAGGTACTTGTACATTGAGCGGAGAGGTACTGTCGACACTTGTACATTCAGCGGAGAGCTACTTGTACATGGAGCGGAGAGGTATTTGTACATTGAGCGGAGAGGTACTTGTACATGGAGCGGAGAGGTACTTGTACATAGAGCGGAGAGGTACTTATACATGGAGCGGAGAGGTATTTGTACATTGAGCGGAGAGGTACTTGTACATGGAGCGGAGAGGTACTTGTACATGAGAGCGGAGAGGTATTTGTACATGGAGCGGAAAGGTACTGTCGACACTTGTACATTGAGCGGAGAGCTACTTGTACATGGAGCGGAGAGGTACTTGTACATGAGAGCGGAGAGGTACTTGTACATGGAGCGGAGAGGTATTTGTACATGGAGCGGAGAGGTACTGTCGACACTTGACATTGAGCGGAGAGGTACTTGTACATGGAGCGGAGAGGTACTTGTACATGAGAGCGGAGAGGTATTTGTACATGGAGCGGAGAGGTACTGTCGACACTTGACATTGAGCGGAGAGGTACTTGTACATGGAGCGGAGAGGTACTTGTACATGGAGCGGAGAGGTACTTGTACATGGACCGGAGAGGTACTTGTACATGGAGCGGAGAGGTACTTGTACATGGAGCGGAGATGTACTTGTACATTGAGCGGAGAGGTACTTGTACATGGAGCAGAGATGTACTTGTACATGGAGCGGAGATGTACTTGTACATTGAGCGGAGAGGTACTTGTACATGGAGCGGAGAGGTACTTGTACATGGAGCGGAGATGTACTTGTACATGGAGCGGAGAGGTACTTGTACATGGAGCGGAGATGTACTTGTACATTGAGCGGAGAGGTACTTGTACATGGAGCAGAGATGTACTTGTACATGGAGCGGAGAGGTACTTGTACATGGAGCGGAGAGGTACTTGTACATGGAGCGGAGAGGTACTTGTACATGGAGCGGAGAGGTACTTGTACATTGAGCGGAGAGGTACTTGTACATGGAGCGGAGAGGTACTTGTACATTGAGCGGAGAGGTACTTGTACATGGAGCGGAGAGGTACTTGTACATGGAGCGGAGAGGTACTTGTACATGGAGCGGAGAGGTACTTGTACATGGAGCGGAGAGGTACTTGTACATGGAGCGGAGAGGTACTTGTACATTGAGCGGAGATGTACTTGTACATGGAGCGGAGATGTACTTGTACATGGATCGGAGAGGTACTTGTACATGAGAGCGGAGAGGTACTGTCGACACTTGTACATTGAGCGTAGAGGTACTGTCGACACTTGTACATTGAGCGGAGAGGTACTTGTACATGGAGCGGAGAGGTACTGTCGACACTTGTACATTGAGCGGAGAGGTACTTGTACATTGAGCGGAGAGGTACTTGTACATGGAGCGCAGAGGTACTTGTACATTGAGCGGAGAGGTACTTGTACATGGAGCGGAGAGGTACTTGTACATGAGAGCGGAGAGGTACTTGTACATGGAGCGGAGAGGTACTTGTACATTGAGCGGAGAGGTACTGTCGACACTTGTACATTCAGCGGAGAGGTACTTGTACATGGAGCGGAGAGGTACTGTCGATACTTGACATTGAGCGGAGAGGTACTTGTACATGGAGCGGAGAGGTATTTGTACATTGAGCGGAGAGGTACTTGTACATTGAGCGGAGAGGTACTGTCGACACTTGTACATTCAGCGGAGAGCTACTTGTACATGGAGCGGAGAGGTATTTGTACATTGAGCGGAGAGGTACTTGTACATGGAGCGGAGAGGTACTTGTACATAGAGCGGAGAGGTACTTATACATGGAGCGGAGAGGTATTTGTACATTGAGCGGAGAGGTACTTGTACATGGAGCGGAGAGGTACTTGTACATGAGAGCGGAGAGGTATTTGTACATGGAGCGGAAAGGTACTGTCGACACTTGTACATTGAGCGGAGAGCTACTTGTACATGGAGCGGAGAGGTACTTGTACATGAGAGCGGAGAGGTACTTGTACATGGAGCGGAGAGGTATTTGTACATGGAGCGGAGAGGTACTGTCGACACTTGACATTGAGCGGAGAGGTACTTGTACATGGAGCGGAGAGGTACTTGTACATGAGAGCGGAGAGGTATTTGTACATGGAGCGGAGAGGTACTGTCGACACTTGACATTGAGCGGAGAGGTACTTGTACATGGAGCGGAGAGGTACTTGTACATGGAGCGGAGAGGTACTTGTACATGGACCGGAGAGGTACTTGTACATGGAGCGGAGAGGTACTTGTACATGGACCGGAGAGGTACTTGTACATGGAGCGGAGAGGTACTTGTACATGGAGCGGAGATGTACTTGTACATTGAGCGGAGAGGTACTTGTACATGGAGCAGAGATGTACTTGTACATGGAGCGGAGATGTACTTGTACATTGAGCGGAGAGGTACTTGTACATGGAGCGGAGAGGTACTTGTACATGGAGCGGAGATGTACTTGTACATGGAGCGGAGAGGTACTTGTACATGGAGCGGAGATGTACTTGTACATTGAGCGGAGAGGTACTTGTACATGGAGCAGAGATGTACTTGTACATGGAGCGGAGAGGTACTTGTACATGGAGCGGAGAGGTACTTGTACATGGAGCGGAGAGGTACTTGTACATGGAGCGGAGAGGTACTTGTACATTGAGCGGAGAGGTACTTGTACATGGAGCGGAGAGGTACTTGTACATTGAGCGGAGAGGTACTTGTACATGGAGCGGAGAGGTACTTGTACATGGAGCGGAGATGTACTTGTACATGGAGCGGAGAGGTACTTGTACATGGAGCGGAGAGGTACTTGTACATGGAGCGGAGAGGTACTTGTACATTGAGCGGAGATGTACTTGTACATGGAGCGGAGATGTACTTGTACATGGATCGGAGAGGTACTTGTACATGAGAGCGGAGAGGTACTGTCGACACTTGTACATTGAGCGTAGAGGTACTGTCGACACTTGTACATTGAGCGGAGAGGTACTTGTACATGGAGCGGAGAGGTACTGTCGACACTTGTACATTGAGCGGAGAGGTACTTGTACATTGAGCGGAGAGGTACTTGTACATGGAGCGCAGAGGTACTTGTACATTGAGCGGAGAGGTACTTGTACATGGAGCGGAGAGGTACTTGTACATGAGAGCGGAGAGGTACTTGTACATGGAGCGGAGAGGTACTTGTACATTGAGCGGAGAGGTACTGTCGACACTTGTACATTCAGCGGAGAGGTACTTGTACATGGAGCGGAGAGGTACTGTCGATACTTGACATTGAGCGGAGAGGTACTTGTACATGGAGCGGAGAGGTATTTGTACATTGAGCGGAGAGGTACTTGTACATTGAGCGGAGAGGTACTGTCGACACTTGTACATTCAGCGGAGAGCTACTTGTACATGGAGCGGAGAGGTATTTGTACATTGAGCGGAGAGGTACTTGTACATGGAGCGGAGAGGTACTTGTACATAGAGCGGAGAGGTACTTATACATGGAGCGGAGAGGTATTTGTACATTGAGCGGAGAGGTACTTGTACATGGAGCGGAGAGGTACTTGTACATGAGAGCGGAGAGGTATTTGTACATGGAGCGGAAAGGTACTGTCGACACTTGTACATTGAGCGGAGAGCTACTTGTACATGGAGCGGAGAGGTACTTGTACATGAGAGCGGAGAGGTACTTGTACATGGAGCGGAGAGGTATTTGTACATGGAGCGGAGAGGTACTGTCGACACTTGACATTGAGCGGAGAGGTACTTGTACATGGAGCGGAGAGGTACTTGTACATGAGAGCGGAGAGGTATTTGTACATGGAGCGGAGAGGTACTGTCGACACTTGACATTGAGCGGAGAGGTACTTGTACATGGAGCGGAGAGGTACTTGTACATGGAGCGGAGAGGTACTTGTACATGGACCGGAGAGGTACTTGTACATGGAGCGGAGAGGTACTTGTACATGGAGCGGAGAGGTACTTGTACATTGAGCGGAGAGGTACTGGTACATGGAGCGGAGATGTACTTGTACATTGAGCGGAGAGGTACTTGTACATGGAGCGGAGAGGTACTTGTACATTGAGCGGAGAGGTACTTGTACATTGAGCGGAGACGTACTTGTACATTGAGCGGAGATGTACTTGTACATTGAGCGGAGATGTACTTGTACATTGAGCGGAGAGGTACTGGTACATGGAGCGGAGATGTACTTGTACATGGAGCGGAGAGGTATTTGTACATGGAGCGGAGAGGTATTTGTACATGGAGCGGAGAGGTACTTGTACATTGAGCGGAGAGGTACTTGTACATGGAGCGGAGAGGTACTTGTACATGGAGCGGAGAGGTACTTGTACATGTAGCGGAGAGGTGCTTGTACATGGAGCGGAGAGGTACTTGTACATGGAGCGGAGAGGTATTTGTACATGGAGCGGAGAGGTACTTGTACATGGAGCGGAGAGGTACTTGTACATTCAGCGGAGAGGTACTTGTACATTGAGCGGAGAGGTACTTGTAGATGGAGCGGAGAGGTACTGTCGACACTTGTACATTGAGCGGAGAGGTACTTGTACATGGAGCGGAGAGGTACTTGTACATGGAGCGGAGAGGTACTGTCGACACTTGTACATTGAGCGGAGAGGTACTTGTACATGGAGCGGAGAGGTACTTGTACATGGAGCGGAGATGTACTTGTACAGGGAGCGGAGAGGTACTTGTACATTGAGCGGAGAGGTACTTGTACATGGAGCGGAGAGGTACTTGTACATGGAGCGGAGAGGTACTTGTACATGGAGCGGAGAGGTACTTGTACATTGAGCGGAGAGGTACTTGTACATGGAGCGGAGAGGTACTTGTACATGGAGCGGAGAGGTACTTGTACATGGAGCGGAGAGGTACTTGTACATTGAGCGGAGAGGTACTTGTACATGGAGCGGAGAGGTACTTGTACATGGAGCGGAGAGGTACTTGTACATGGAGCGGAGAGGTACTTGTACATGGAGCGGAGAGGTACTTGTACATTGAGCGGAGATGTACTTGTACATGGAGCGGAGATGTACTTGTACATGGATCGGAGAGGTACTTGTACATGAGAGCGGAGAGGTACTGTCGACACTTGTACATTGAGCGTAGAGGTACTGTCGACACTTGTACATTGAGCGGAGAGGTACTTGTACATGGAGCGGAGAGGTACTGTCGACACTTGTACATTGAGCGGAGAGGTACTTGTACATTGAGCGGAGAGGTACTTGTACATGGAGCGCAGAGGTACTTGTACATTGAGCGGAGAGGTACTTGTACATGGAGCGGAGAGGTACTTGTACATGAGAGCGGAGAGGTACTTGTACATGGAGCGGAGAGGTACTTGTACATTGAGCGGAGAGGTACTGTCGACACTTGTACATTCAGCGGAGAGGTACTTGTACATGGAGCGGAGAGGTACTGTCGATACTTGACATTGAGCGGAGAGGTACTTGTACATGGAGCGGAGAGGTACTTGTACATGGAGCGGAGAGGTACTTGTACATGGAGCGGAGAGGTACTTGTACATTGAGCGGAGAGGTACTTGTACATGGAGCGGAGAGGTACTTGTACATTGAGCGGAGAGGTACTTGTACATGGAGCGGAGAGGTACTTGTACATGGAGCGGAGAGGTACTTGTACATGGAGCGGAGAGGTACTTGTACATGGAGCGGAGAGGTACTTGTACATTGAGCGGAGATGTACTTGTACATGGAGCGGAGATGTACTTGTACATGGATCGGAGAGGTACTTGTACATGAGAGCGGAGAGGTACTGTCGACACTTGTACATTCAGCGGAGAGGTACTTGTACATTGAGCGTAGAGGTACTGTCGACACTTGTACATTGAGCGGAGAGGTACTTGTACATGGAGCGGAGAGGTACTGTCGACACTTGTACATTGAGCGGAGAGGTACTTGTACATTGAGCGGAGAGGTACTTGTACATGGAGCGCAGAGGTACTTGTACATTGAGCGGAGAGGTACTTGTACATGGAGCGGAGAGGTACTTGTACATGAGAGTGGAGAGGTACTTGTACATGGAGCGGAGAGGTACTTGTACATTGAGCGGAGAGGTACTGTCGACACTTGTACATTCAGCGGAGAGGTACTTGTACATGGAGCGGAGGGGTACTGTCGATACTTGACATTGAGCGGAGAGGTACTTGTACATGGAGCGGAGAGGTATTTGTACATTGAGCGGAGAGGTACTTGTACATTGAGCGGAGAGGTACTGTCGACACTTGTACATTCAGCGGAGAGCTACTTGTACATGGAGCGGAGAGGTATTTGTACATTGAGCGGAGAGGTACTTGTACATGGAGCGGAGAGGTACTTGTACATAGAGCGGAGAGGTACTTATACATGGAGCGGAGAGGTATTTGTACATTGAGCGGAGAGGTACTTGTACATGGAGCGGAGAGGTACTTGTACATGAGAGCGGAGAGGTATTTGTACATGGAGCGGAAAGGTACTGTCGACACTTGTACATTGAGCGGAGAGCTACTTGTACATGGAGCGGAGAGGTACTTGTACATGAGAGCGGAGAGGTACTTGTACATGGAGCGGAGAGGTATTTGTACATGGAGCGGAGAGGTACTGTCGACACTTGACATTGAGCGGAGAGGTACTTGTACATGGAGCGGAGAGGTACTTGTACATGAGAGCGGAGAGGTATTTGTACATGGAGCGGAGAGGTACTGTCGACACTTGACATTGAGCGGAGAGGTACTTGTACATGGAGCGGAGAGGTACTTGTACATGGAGCGGAGAGGTACTTGTACATGGACCGGAGAGGTACTTGTACATGGAGCGGAGAGGTACTTGTACATGGAGCGGAGATGTACTTGTACATTGAGCGGAGAGGTACTTGTACATGGAGCAGAGATGTACTTGTACATGGAGCGGAGATGTACTTGTACATTGAGCGGAGAGGTACTTGTACATGGAGCGGAGAGGTACTTGTACATGGAGCGGAGATGTACTTGTACATGGAGCGGAGAGGTACTTGTACATGGAGCGGAGATGTACTTGTACATTGAGCGGAGAGGTACTTGTACATGGAGCAGAGATGTACTTGTACATGGAGCGGAGAGGTACTTGTACATGGAGCGGAGAGGTACTTGTACATGGAGCGGAGAGGTACTTGTACATGGAGCGGAGAGGTACTTGTACATTGAGCGGAGATGTACTTGTACATGGAGCGGAGAGGTACTTGTACATTGAGCGGAGAGGTACTTGTACATGGAGCGGAGAGGTACTTGTACATGGAGCGGAGAGGTACTTGTACATGGAGCGGAGAGGTACTTGTACATGGAGCGGAGAGGTACTTGTACATTGAGCGGAGATGTACTTGTACATGGAGCGGAGATGTACTTGTACATGGATCGGAGAGGTACTTGTACATGAGAGCGGAGAGGTACTGTCGACACTTGTACATTGAGCGTAGAGGTACTGTCGACACTTGTACATTGAGCGGAGAGGTACTTGTACATGGAGCGGAGAGGTACTGTCGACACTTGTACATTGAGCGGAGAGGTACTTGTACATTGAGCGGAGAGGTACTTGTACATGGAGCGCAGAGGTACTTGTACATTGAGCGGAGAGGTACTTGTACATGGAGCGGAGAGGTACTTGTACATGAGAGCGGAGAGGTACTTGTACATGGAGCGGAGAGGTACTGTCGACACTTGTACATTCAGCGGAGAGGTACTTGTACATGGAGCGGAGAGGTACTGTCGATACTTGACATTGAGCGGAGAGGTACTTGTACATGGAGCGGAGAGGTATTTGTACATTGAGCGGAGAGGTACTTGTACATTGAGCGGAGAGGTACTGTCGACACTTGTACATTCAGCGGAGAGCTACTTGTACATGGAGCGGAGAGGTATTTGTACATTGAGCGGAGAGGTACTTGTACATGGAGCGGAGAGGTACTTGTACATAGAGCGGAGAGGTACTTATACATGGAGCGGAGAGGTATTTGTACATTGAGCGGAGAGGTACTTGTACATGGAGCGGAGAGGTACTTGTACATGAGAGCGGAGAGGTATTTGTACATGGAGCGGAAAGGTACTGTCGACACTTGTACATTGAGCGGAGAGCTACTTGTACATGGAGCGGAGAGGTACTTGTACATGAGAGCGGAGAGGTACTTGTACATGGAGCGGAGAGGTATTTGTACATGGAGCGGAGAGGTACTGTCGACACTTGACATTGAGCGGAGAGGTACTTGTACATGGAGCGGAGAGGTACTTGTACATGAGAGCGGAGAGGTATTTGTACATGGAGCGGAGAGGTACTGTCGACACTTGACATTGAGCGGAGAGGTACTTGTACATGGAGCGGAGAGGTACTTGTACATGGAGCGGAGAGGTACTTGTACATGGACCGGAGAGGTACTTGTACATGGAGCGGAGAGGTACTTGTACATGGAGCGGAGAGGTACTTGTACATTGAGCGGAGAGGTACTGGTACATGGAGCGGAGATGTACTTGTACATTGAGCGGAGAGGTACTTGTACATGGAGCGGAGAGGTACTTGTACATTGAGCGGAGAGGTACTTGTACATTGAGCGGAGACGTACTTGTACATTGAGCGGAGATGTACTTGTACATTGAGCGGAGATGTACTTGTACATTGAGCGGAGAGGTACTGGTACATGGAGCGGAGAGGTACTTGTACATGGAGCGGAGAGGTATTTGTACATGGAGCGGAGAGGTATTTGTACATGGAGCGGAGAGGTACTTGTACATTGAGCGGAGAGGTACTTGTACATGGAGCGGAGAGGTACTTGTACATGGAGCGGAGAGGTACTTGTACATGTAGCGGAGAGGTGCTTGTACATGGAGCGGAGAGGTACTTGTACATGGAGCGGAGAGGTATTTGTACATGGAGCGGAGAGGTACTTGTACATGGAGCGGAGAGGTACTTGTACATTCAGCGGAGAGGTACTTGTACATTGAGCGGAGAGGTACTTGTAGATGGAGCGGAGAGGTACTGTCGACACTTGTACATTGAGCGGAGAGGTACTTGTACATGGAGCGGAGAGGTACTTGTACATGGAGCGGAGAGGTACTGTCGACACTTGTACATTGAGCGGAGAGGTACTTGTACATGGAGCGGAGAGGTACTTGTACATGGAGCGGAGATGTACTTGTACAGGGAGCGGAGAGGTACTTGTACATTGAGCGGAGAGGTACTTGTACATGGAGCGGAGAGGTACTTGTACATGGAGCGGAGAGGTACTTGTACATGGAGCGGAGAGGTACTTGTACATTGAGCGGAGAGGTACTTGTACATGGAGCGGAGAGGTACTTGTACATGGAGCGGAGAGGTACTTGTACATGGAGCGGAGAGGTACTTGTACATTGAGCGGAGAGGTACTTGTACATGGAGCGGAGAGGTACTTGTACATGGAGCGGAGAGGTACTTGTACATGGAGCGGAGAGGTACTTGTACATGGAGCGGAGAGGTACTTGTACATTGAGCGGAGATGTACTTGTACATGGAGCGGAGATGTACTTGTACATGGATCGGAGAGGTACTTGTACATGAGAGCGGAGAGGTACTGTCGACACTTGTACATTGAGCGTAGAGGTACTGTCGACACTTGTACATTGAGCGGAGAGGTACTTGTACATGGAGCGGAGAGGTACTGTCGACACTTGTACATTGAGCGGAGAGGTACTTGTACATTGAGCGGAGAGGTACTTGTACATGGAGCGCAGAGGTACTTGTACATTGAGCGGAGAGGTACTTGTACATGGAGCGGAGAGGTACTTGTACATGAGAGCGGAGAGGTACTTGTACATGGAGCGGAGAGGTACTTGTACATTGAGCGGAGAGGTACTGTCGACACTTGTACATTCAGCGGAGAGGTACTTGTACATGGAGCGGAGAGGTACTGTCGATACTTGACATTGAGCGGAGAGGTACTTGTACATGGAGCGGAGAGGTACTTGTACATGGAGCGGAGAGGTACTTGTACATGGAGCGGAGAGGTACTTGTACATTGAGCGGAGAGGTACTTGTACATGGAGCGGAGAGGTACTTGTACATTGAGCGGAGAGGTACTTGTACATGGAGCGGAGAGGTACTTGTACATGGAGCGGAGAGGTACTTGTACATGGAGCGGAGAGGTACTTGTACATGGAGCGGAGAGGTACTTGTACATTGAGCGGAGATGTACTTGTACATGGAGCGGAGATGTACTTGTACATGGATCGGAGAGGTACTTGTACATGAGAGCGGAGAGGTACTGTCGACACTTGTACATTCAGCGGAGAGGTACTTGTACATTGAGCGTAGAGGTACTGTCGACACTTGTACATTGAGCGGAGAGGTACTTGTACATGGAGCGGAGAGGTACTGTCGACACTTGTACATTGAGCGGAGAGGTACTTGTACATTGAGCGGAGAGGTACTTGTACATGGAGCGCAGAGGTACTTGTACATTGAGCGGAGAGGTACTTGTACATGGAGCGGAGAGGTACTTTTACATGAGAGTGGAGAGGTACTTGTACATGGAGCGGAGAGGTACTTGTACATTGAGCGGAGAGGTACTGTCGACACTTGTACATTCAGCGGAGAGGTACTTGTACATGGAGCGGAGAGGTACTGTCGATACTTGACATTGAGCGGAGAGGTACTTGTACATGGAGCGGAGAGGTATTTGTACATTGAGCGGAGAGGTACTTGTACATTGAGCGGAGAGGTACTGTCGACACTTGTACATTCAGCGGAGAGCTACTTGTACATGGAGCGGAGAGGTATTTGTACATTGAGCGGAGAGGTACTTGTACATGGAGCGGAGAGGTACTTGTACATAGAGCGGAGAGGTACTTATACATGGAGCGGAGAGGTATTTGTACATTGAGCGGAGAGGTACTTGTACATGGAGCGGAGAGGTACTTGTACATGAGAGCGGAGAGGTATTTGTACATGGAGCGGAAAGGTACTGTCGACACTTGTACATTGAGCGGAGAGCTACTTGTACATGGAGCGGAGAGGTACTTGTACATGAGAGCGGAGAGGTACTTGTACATGGAGCGGAGAGGTATTTGTACATGGAGCGGAGAGGTACTGTCGACACTTGACATTGAGCGGAGAGGTACTTGTACATGGAGCGGAGAGGTACTTGTACATGAGAGCGGAGAGGTATTTGTACATGGAGCGGAGAGGTACTGTCGACACTTGACATTGAGCGGAGAGGTACTTGTACATGGAGCGGAGAGGTACTTGTACATGGAGCGGAGAGGTACTTGTACATGGACCGGAGAGGTACTTGTACATGGAGCGGAGAGGTACTTGTACATGGAGCGGAGATGTACTTGTACATTGAGCGGAGAGGTACTTGTACATGGAGCAGAGATGTACTTGTACATGGAGCGGAGATGTACTTGTACATTGAGCGGAGAGGTACTTGTACATGGAGCGGAGAGGTACTTGTACATGGAGCGGAGATGTACTTGTACATGGAGCGGAGAGGTACTTGTACATGGAGCGGAGATGTACTTGTACATTGAGCGGAGAGGTACTTGTACATGGAGCAGAGATGTACTTGTACATGGAGCGGAGAGGTACTTGTACATGGAGCGGAGAGGTACTTGTACATGGAGCGGAGAGGTACTTGTACATGGAGCGGAGAGGTACTTGTACATTGAGCGGAGATGTACTTGTACATGGAGCGGAGAGGTACTTGTACATTGAGCGGAGAGGTACTTGTACATGGAGCGGAGAGGTACTTGTACATGGAGCGGAGAGGTACTTGTACATGGAGCGGAGAGGTACTTGTACATGGAGCGGAGAGGTACTTGTACATTGAGCGGAGATGTACTTGTACATGGAGCGGAGATGTACTTGTACATGGATCGGAGAGGTACTTGTACATGAGAGCGGAGAGGTACTGTCGACACTTGTACATTGAGCGTAGAGGTACTGTCGACACTTGTACATTGAGCGGAGAGGTACTTGTACATGGAGCGGAGAGGTACTGTCGACACTTGTACATTGAGCGGAGAGGTACTTGTACATTGAGCGGAGAGGTACTTGTACATGGAGCGCAGAGGTACTTGTACATTGAGCGGAGAGGTACTTGTACATGGAGCGGAGAGGTACTTGTACATGAGAGCGGAGAGGTACTTGTACATGGAGCGGAGAGGTACTGTCGACACTTGTACATTCAGCGGAGAGGTACTTGTACATGGAGCGGAGAGGTACTGTCGATACTTGACATTGAGCGGAGAGGTACTTGTACATGGAGCGGAGAGGTATTTGTACATTGAGCGGAGAGGTACTTGTACATTGAGCGGAGAGGTACTGTCGACACTTGTACATTCAGCGGAGAGCTACTTGTACATGGAGCGGAGAGGTATTTGTACATTGAGCGGAGAGGTACTTGTACATGGAGCGGAGAGGTACTTGTACATAGAGCGGAGAGGTACTTATACATGGAGCGGAGAGGTATTTGTACATTGAGCGGAGAGGTACTTGTACATGGAGCGGAGAGGTACTTGTACATGAGAGCGGAGAGGTATTTGTACATGGAGCGGAAAGGTACTGTCGACACTTGTACATTGAGCGGAGAGCTACTTGTACATGGAGCGGAGAGGTACTTGTACATGAGAGCGGAGAGGTACTTGTACATGGAGCGGAGAGGTATTTGTACATGGAGCGGAGAGGTACTGTCGACACTTGACATTGAGCGGAGAGGTACTTGTACATGGAGCGGAGAGGTACTTGTACATGAGAGCGGAGAGGTATTTGTACATGGAGCGGAGAGGTACTGTCGACACTTGACATTGAGCGGAGAGGTACTTGTACATGGAGCGGAGAGGTACTTGTACATGGAGCGGAGAGGTACTTGTACATGGACCGGAGAGGTACTTGTACATGGAGCGGAGAGGTACTTGTACATGGAGCGGAGATGTACTTGTACATTGAGCGGAGAGGTACTTGTACATGGAGCAGAGATGTACTTGTACATGGAGCGGAGATGTACTTGTACATTGAGCGGAGAGGTACTTGTACATGGAGCGGAGAGGTACTTGTACATGGAGCGGAGATGTACTTGTACATGGAGCGGAGAGGTACTTGTACATGGAGCGGAGATGTACTTGTACATTGAGCGGAGAGGTACTTGTACATGGAGCAGAGATGTACTTGTACATGGAGCGGAGAGGTACTTGTACATGGAGCGGAGAGGTACTTGTACATGGAGCGGAGAGGTACTTGTACATGGAGCGGAGAGGTACTTGTACATTGAGCGGAGAGGTACTTGTACATGGAGCGGAGAGGTACTTGTACATTGAGCGGAGAGGTACTTGTACATGGAGCGGAGAGGTACTTGTACATGGAGCGGAGAGGTACTTGTACATGGAGCGGAGAGGTACTTGTACATGGAGCGGAGAGGTACTTGTACATGGAGCGGAGAGGTACTTGTACATTGAGCGGAGATGTACTTGTACATGGAGCGGAGATGTACTTGTACATGGATCGGAGAGGTACTTGTACATGAGAGCGGAGAGGTACTGTCGACACTTGTACATTGAGCGTAGAGGTACTGTCGACACTTGTACATTGAGCGGAGAGGTACTTGTACATGGAGCGGAGAGGTACTGTCGACACTTGTACATTGAGCGGAGAGGTACTTGTACATTGAGCGGAGAGGTACTTGTACATGGAGCGCAGAGGTACTTGTACATTGAGCGGAGAGGTACTTGTACATGGAGCGGAGAGGTACTTGTACATGAGAGCGGAGAGGTACTTGTACATGGAGCGGAGAGGTACTTGTACATTGAGCGGAGAGGTACTGTCGACACTTGTACATTCAGCGGAGAGGTACTTGTACATGGAGCGGAGAGGTACTGTCGATACTTGACATTGAGCGGAGAGGTACTTGTACATGGAGCGGAGAGGTATTTGTACATTGAGCGGAGAGGTACTTGTACATTGAGCGGAGAGGTACTGTCGACACTTGTACATTCAGCGGAGAGCTACTTGTACATGGAGCGGAGAGGTATTTGTACATTGAGCGGAGAGGTACTTGTACATGGAGCGGAGAGGTACTTGTACATAGAGCGGAGAGGTACTTATACATGGAGCGGAGAGGTATTTGTACATTGAGCGGAGAGGTACTTGTACATGGAGCGGAGAGGTACTTGTACATGAGAGCGGAGAGGTATTTGTACATGGAGCGGAAAGGTACTGTCGACACTTGTACATTGAGCGGAGAGCTACTTGTACATGGAGCGGAGAGGTACTTGTACATGAGAGCGGAGAGGTACTTGTACATGGAGCGGAGAGGTATTTGTACATGGAGCGGAGAGGTACTGTCGACACTTGACATTGAGCGGAGAGGTACTTGTACATGGAGCGGAGAGGTACTTGTACATGAGAGCGGAGAGGTATTTGTACATGGAGCGGAGAGGTACTGTCGACACTTGACATTGAGCGGAGAGGTACTTGTACATGGAGCGGAGAGGTACTTGTACATGAGAGCGGAGAGGTACTTGTACATGGAGCGGAGAGGTACTGTCGACACTTGTACATTCAGCGGAGAGGTACTTGTACATGGAGCGGAGAGGTACTGTCGATACTTGACATTGAGCGGAGAGGTACTTGTACATGGAGCGGAGAGGTATTTGTACATTGAGCGGAGAGGTACTTGTACATTGAGCGGAGAGGTACTGTCGACACTTGTACATTCAGCGGAGAGCTACTTGTACATGGAGCGGAGAGGTATTTGTACATTGAGCGGAGAGGTACTTGTACATGGAGCGGAGAGGTACTTGTACATAGAGCGGAGAGGTACTTATACATGGAGCGGAGAGGTATTTGTACATTGAGCGGAGAGGTACTTGTACATGGAGCGGAGAGGTACTTGTACATGAGAGCGGAGAGGTATTTGTACATGGAGCGGAAAGGTACTGTCGACACTTGTACATTGAGCGGAGAGCTACTTGTACATGGAGCGGAGAGGTACTTGTACATGAGAGCGGAGAGGTACTTGTACATGGAGCGGAGAGGTATTTGTACATGGAGCGGAGAGGTACTGTCGACACTTGACATTGAGCGGAGAGGTACTTGTACATGGAGCGGAGAGGTACTTGTACATGAGAGCGGAGAGGTATTTGTACATGGAGCGGAGAGGTACTGTCGACACTTGACATTGAGCGGAGAGGTACTTGTACATGGAGCGGAGAGGTACTTGTACATGGAGCGGAGAGGTACTTGTACATGGACCGGAGAGGTACTTGTACATGGAGCGGAGAGGTACTTGTACATGGAGCGGAGATGTACTTGTACATTGAGCGGAGAGGTACTTGTACATGGAGCAGAGATGTACTTGTACATGGAGCGGAGATGTACTTGTACATTGAGCGGAGAGGTACTTGTACATGGAGCGGAGAGGTACTTGTACATGGAGCGGAGATGTACTTGTACATGGAGCGGAGAGGTACTTGTACATGGAGCGGAGATGTACTTGTACATTGAGCGGAGAGGTACTTGTACATGGAGCAGAGATGTACTTGTACATGGAGCGGAGAGGTACTTGTACATGGAGCGGAGAGGTACTTGTACATGGAGCGGAGAGGTACTTGTACATGGAGCGGAGAGGTACTTGTACATTGAGCGGAGAGGTACTTGTACATGGAGCGGAGAGGTACTTGTACATTGAGCGGAGAGGTACTTGTACATGGAGCGGAGAGGTACTTGTACATGGAGCGGAGAGGTACTTGTACATGGAGCGGAGAGGTACTTGTACATGGAGCGGAGAGGTACTTGTACATGGAGCGGAGAGGTACTTGTACATTGAGCGGAGATGTACTTGTACATGGAGCGGAGATGTACTTGTACATGGATCGGAGAGGTACTTGTACATGAGAGCGGAGAGGTACTGTCGACACTTGTACATTGAGCGTAGAGGTACTGTCGACACTTGTACATTGAGCGGAGAGGTACTTGTACATGGAGCGGAGAGGTACTGTCGACACTTGTACATTGAGCGGAGAGGTACTTGTACATTGAGCGGAGAGGTACTTGTACATGGAGCGCAGAGGTACTTGTACATTGAGCGGATAGGTACTTGTACATGGAGCGGAGAGGTACTTGTACATGAGAGCGGAGAGGTACTTGTACATGGAGCGGAGAGGTACTTGTACATTGAGCGGAGAGGTACTGTCGACACTTGTACATTCAGCGGAGAGGTACTTGTACATGGAGCGGAGAGGTACTGTCGATACTTGACATTGAGCGGAGAGGTACTTGTACATGGAGCGGAGAGGTATTTGTACATTGAGCGGAGAGGTACTTGTACATTGAGCGGAGAGGTACTGTCGACACTTGTACATTCAGCGGAGAGCTACTTGTGCATGGAGCGGAGAGGTATTTGTACATTGAGCGGAGAGGTACTTGTACATGGAGCGGAGAGGTACTTGTACATAGAGCGGAGAGGTACTTATACATGGAGCAGAGAGGTATTTGTACATTGAGCGGAGAGGTACTTGTACATGGAGCGGAGAGGTACTTGTACATGAGAGCGGAGAGGTATTTGTACATGGAGCGGAAAGGTACTGTCGACACTTGTACATTGAGCGGAGAGCTACTTGTACATGGAGCGGAGAGGTACTTGTACATGAGAGCGGAGAGGTACTTGTACATGGAGCGGAGAGGTATTTGTACATGGAGCGGAGAGGTACTGTCGACACTTGACATTGAGCGGAGAGGTACTTGTACATGGAGCGGAGAGGTACTTGTACATGAGAGCGGAGAGGTATTTGTACATGGAGCGGAGAGGTACTGTCGACACTTGACATTGAGCGGAGAGGTACTTGTACATGGAGCGGAGAGGTACTTGTACATGGAGCGGAGAGGTACTTGTACATGGACCGGAGAGGTACTTGTACATGGAGCGGAGAGGTACTTGTACATGGAGCGGAGATGTACTTGTACATTGAGCGGAGAGGTACTTGTACATGGAGCAGAGATGTACTTGTACATGGAGCGGAGATGTACTTGTACATTGAGCGGAGAGGTACTTGTACATGGAGCGGAGAGGTACTTGTACATGGAGCGGAGATGTACTTGTACATGGAGCGGAGAGGTACTTGTACATGGAGCGGAGATGTACTTGTACATTGAGCGGAGAGGTACTGGTACATGGAGCGGAGATGTACTTGTACATTGAGCGGAGAGGTACTTGTACATGGAGTGGAGATGTACTTGTACATGGAGCGGAGATGTACTTGTACATTGAGCGGAGAGGTACTTGTACATGGAGCGGAGATGTACTTGTACATGGAGCGGAGAGGTACTTGTACATTGAGCGGAGAGGTACTTGTACATGGAGCGGAGAGGTACTTGTACATGGAGCGGAGATGTACTTGTACATGGAGCGGAGAGGTACTTGTACATGGAGCGGAGATGTACTTGTACATTGAGCGGAGAGGTACTTGTACATGGAGCAGAGATGTACTTGTACATGGAGCGGAGAGGTACTTGTACATGGAGCGGAGAGGTACTTGTACATGGAGCGGAGAGGTACTTGTACATGGAGCGGAGAGGTACTTGTACATTGAGCGGAGAGGTACTTGTACATTGAGCGGAGAGGTACTTGTACATGGAGCTAGGGCTGGGTATCGAGTTTCGATACTTACTTGGCACCGAAATGGAAACATCGATACTAAGGGGTATCGAAGCCTCCCTTGTCAATCGATACCAATTTTCGATACCAAAACAAAACAGCGTCATTGAGCCTATAAGCATGCGACATGCTTGCACGCCGCGCTCTAATACGGCTGGTGATTGGCTGTCATGTAGAGGCATGCAGGAAACGTTACGCCCACTTTAGCCGGTGTGTTTGTTGTGACTGTGAGCCAGGCGTGCGGTGCGGATAGTATACAAGAAGTTAGCCACTCAAGCTACTCCTATCCTGGATTACCATATGGCGAAGATGATGAAAAGCAGGAAAAGAAACAGAAACAACACGGACTGGTTTCCACAGACAAGAGAAATAATTGAGAGGTGGGTCAGCTCAGCTTACCGCAAGTTAGCGGTTATCAGATCCCTCAGTCTGACAAATCCATGCATCTGGCTGTGAGTTGTAGCATTAGATCGTTTAATTAATTGCCGCCGTAACGTTATGCGCAAGCGGGCATTGTGTATTTTTAGCAACTCGTTAACAAACGCTGATGTCATGATAGTTTGTTGAATGTAAATGCGATTCATTTATATTGATTGGGTAGTCAGTGAAGTTGAGCTGTCTCGTCAGATTTGACAAGAATGACGTTCTGTTGCAGCAGTGAGCACACTGATCTGCAACGCTAGCGTTAATGTTTAATTAATTAGCGTTATGTGCAAGCGGGCAGTTATCGCCCATGTATTTTTAGCAACTCGTTAACAAACGCTGATGTCATGATAGTTTGTTGAATATAAATGCGATTCACTTTGTGGCATATAAGGCTATATTGATAGGCTAGTCAATGCTCAACTAGTCTTCCATGCATGAAGTGGAGCCATCTCATCAGTTTGTACAAGAATAGAGTTCTGTTGCATCAGTGAGCATTAAACCCTGATTTGCAACTCTCTGTTTTGCACTGAAAACTATTCCACTGATTTATTTGTTTTAGCTACATTTCTTTCCTTTGTAGTACTCCAATATTTTTTGTAGGGACGGCAATACGTTTAGAGAACTTAAAGTTATGTTAAATACAGTAGGTTTTATTTTTTTCTGCTGTAAAACTTAAGATGGGGGGAAACTAAAGATTTGTAAAATAATTTCAATGTGTAATGCAGTTTTATTTTTGTTAAAATGGATTTTTCTAAAAATTGGTATCGAAAAAAGTATCGTTCAGGAACCGGTATCGAAATCCAAGTATCGAAACGGTATCGATATCGAAAAATTTTGAACGATACCCAGCCCTACATGGAGCGCAGATGTACTTGTACATTGAGCGGAGAGGTACTGGTACATGGAGCGGAGATGTACTTGTACATTGAGCGGAGAGGTACTTGTACATTGAGCGGAGAGGTACTTGTACATGGAGCGGAGATGTACTTGTACATTGAGCGGAGAGGTACTGGTACATGGAGCGGAGATGTACTTGTACATTGAGCGGAGAGGTACTTGTACATGGAGTGGAGATGTACTTGTACATTGAGCGGAGAGGTACTGGTACATGGAGCGGAGATGTACTTGTACATTGAGCGGAGAGGTACTTGTACATGGAGTGGAGATGTACTTGTACATTGAGCGGAGAGGTACTGGTACATGGAGCGGAGATGTACTTGTACATTGAGCGGAGAGGTACTTGTACATGGAGTGGAGATGTACTTGTACATGGAGCGGAGATGTACTTGTACATTGAGCGGAGAGGTACTTGTACATGGAGCGGAGATGTACTTGTACATGGAGCGGAGAGGTACTTGTACATGGAGCGGAGAGGTACTTGTACATGGAGCGGAGATGTACTTGTACATGGAGCGGAGATGTACTTGTACATGGAGCGGAGAGGTACTTGTACATGGAGCGGAGAGGTACTTATACATTGAGCGGAGACGTACTTGTACATGGAGCGGAGATGTACTTGTACATTGAGCGGAGAGGTACTTGTACATTGAGCGGAGAGGTACTGGTACATGGAGCGGAGATGTACTTGTACATTGAGCGGAGAGGTACTTGTACATGGAGCGGAGAGGTACTTGTACATTGAGCGGAGAGGTACTTGTACATTGAGCGGAGACGTACTTGTACATTGAGCGGAGATGTACTTGTACATTGAGCGGAGATGTACTTGTACATTGAGCAGAGAGGTACTGGTACATGGAGCGGAGAGGTACTTGTACATGGAGCGGAGAGGTATTTGTACATGGAGCGGAGAGGTATTTGTACATGGAGCGGAGAGGTACTTGTACATTGAGCGGAGAGGTACTTGTACATGGAGCGGAGAGGTACTTGTACATGGAGCGGAGAGGTACTTGTACATGTAGCGGAGAGGTGCTTGTACATGGAGCGGAGAGGTACTTGTACATGGAGCGGAGAGGTATTTGTACATGGAGCGGAGAGGTACTTGTACATGGAGCGGAGAGGTACTTGTACATTCAGCGGAGAGGTACTTGTACATTGAGCGGAGAGGTACTTGTAGATGGAGCGGAGAGGTACTGTCGACACTTGTACATTGAGCGGAGAGGTACTTGTACATGGAGCGGAGAGGTACTTGTACATGGAGCGGAGAGGTACTGTCGACACTTGTACATTGAGCGGAGAGGTACTTGTACATGGAGCGGAGAGGTACTTGTACATGGAGCGGAGATGTACTTGTACAGGGAGCGGAGAGGTACTTGTACATTGAGCGGAGAGGTACTTGTACATGGAGCGGAGAGGTACTTGTACATGGAGCGGAGAGGTACTTGTACATGGAGCGGAGAGGTACTTGTACATTGAGCGGAGAGGTACTTGTACATGGAGCGGAGAGGTACTTGTACATGGAGCGGAGAGGTACTTGTACATGGAGCGGAGAGGTACTTGTACATTGAGCGGAGAGGTACTTGTACATGGAGCGGAGAGGTACTTGTACATGGAGCGGAGAGGTACTTGTACATGGAGCGGAGAGGTACTTGTACATGGAGCGGAGAGGTACTTGTACATTGAGCGGAGATGTACTTGTACATGGAGCGGAGATGTACTTGTACATGGATCGGAGAGGTACTTGTACATGAGAGCGGAGAGGTACTGTCGACACTTGTACATTGAGCGTAGAGGTACTGTCGACACTTGTACATTGAGCGGAGAGGTACTTGTACATGGAGCGGAGAGGTACTGTCGACACTTGTACATTGAGCGGAGAGGTACTTGTACATTGAGCGGAGAGGTACTTGTACATGGAGCGCAGAGGTACTTGTACATTGAGCGGAGAGGTACTTGTACATGGAGCGGAGAGGTACTTGTACATGAGAGCGGAGAGGTACTTGTACATGGAGCGGAGAGGTACTTGTACATTGAGCGGAGAGGTACTGTCGACACTTGTACATTCAGTGGAGAGGTACTAGTACATGGAGCGGAGAGGTACTGTCGATACTTGACATTGAGCGGAGAGGTACTTGTACATGGAGCGGAGAGGTACTTGTACATGGAGCGGAGAGGTACTTGTACATGGAGCGGAGAGGTACTTGTACATTGAGCGGAGAGGTACTTGTACATGGAGCGGAGAGGTACTTGTACATTGAGCGGAGAGGTACTTGTACATGGAGCGGAGAGGTACTTGTACATGGAGCGGAGAGGTACTTGTACATGGAGCGGAGAGGTACTTGTACATGGAGCGGAGAGGTACTTGTACATTGAGCGGAGATGTACTTGTACATGGAGCGGAGATGTACTTGTACATGGATCGGAGAGGTACTTGTACATGAGAGCGGAGAGGTACTGTCGACACTTGTACATTGGGCGTAGAGGTACTGTCGACACTTGTACATTGAGCGGAGAGGTACTTGTACATGGAGCGGAGAGGTACTGTCGACACTTGTACATTGAGCGGAGAGGTACTTGTACATTGAGCGGAGAGGTACTTGTACATGGAGCGCAGAGGTACTTGTACATTGAGCGGAGAGGTACTTGTACATGGAGCGGAGAGGTACTTGTACATGAGAGCGGAGAGGTACTTGTACATGGAGCGGAGAGGTACTTGTACATTGAGCGGAGAGGTACTGTCGACACTTGTACATTCAGTGGAGAGGTACTAGTACATGGAGCGGAGAGGTACTGTCGATACTTGACATTGAGCGGAGAGGTACTTGTACATGGAGCGGAGAGGTACTTGTACATGGAGCGGAGAGGTACTTGTACATGGAGCGGAGATGTACTTGTACATTGAGCGGAGAGGTACTTGTACATGGAGCGGAGAGGTACTTGTACATTGAGCGGAGAGGTACTTGTACATGGAGCGGAGAGGTACTTGTACATGGAGCGGAGAGGTACTTGTACATGGAGCGGAGAGGTACTTGTACATGGAGCGGAGAGGTACTTGTACATTGAGCGGAGATGTACTTGTACATGGAGCGGAGATGTACTTGTACATGGATCGGAGAGGTACTTGTACATGAGAGCGGAGAGGTACTGTCGACACTTGTACATTGAGCGTAGAGGTACTGTCGACACTTGTACATTGAGCGGAGAGGTACTTGTACATGGAGCGGAGAGGTACTGTCGACACTTGTACATTGAGCGGAGAGGTACTTGTACATTGAGCGGAGAGGTACTTGTACATGGAGCGCAGAGGTACTTGTACATTGAGCGGAGAGGTACTTGTACATGGAGCGGAGAGGTACTTGTACATGAGAGCGGAGAGGTACTTGTACATGGAGCGGAGAGGTACTTGTACATTGAGCGGAGAGGTACTGTCGACACTTGTACATTCAGCGGAGAGGTACTTGTACATGGAGCGGAGAGGTACTGTCGATACTTGACATTGAGCGGAGAGGTACTTGTACATGGAGCGGAGAGGTATTTGTACATTGAGCGGAGAGGTACTTGTACATTGAGCGGAGAGGTACTGTCGACACTTGTACATTCAGCGGAGAGCTACTTGTACATGGAGCGGAGAGGTATTTGTACATTGAGCGGAGAGGTACTTGTACATGGAGCGGAGAGGTACTTGTACATAGAGCGGAGAGGTACTTATACATGGAGCGGAGAGGTATTTGTACATTGAGCGGAGAGGTACTTGTACATGGAGCGGAGAGGTACTTGTACATGAGAGCGGAGAGGTATTTGTACATGGAGCGGAAAGGTACTGTCGACACTTGTACATTGAGCGGAGAGCTACTTGTACATGGAGCGGAGAGGTACTTGTACATGAGAGCGGAGAGGTACTTGTACATGGAGCGGAGAGGTATTTGTACATGGAGCGGAGAGGTACTGTCGACACTTGACATTGAGCGGAGAGGTACTTGTACATGGAGCGGAGAGGTACTTGTACATGAGAGCGGAGAGGTATTTGTACATGGAGCGGAGAGGTACTGTCGACACTTGACATTGAGCGGAGAGGTACTTGTACATGGAGCGGAGAGGTACTTGTACATGGAGCGGAGAGGTACTTGTACATGGAGCGGAGAGGTACTTGTACATGGAGCGGAGAGGTACTTGTACATGGAGCGGAGATGTACTTGTACATTGAGCGGAGAGGTACTTGTACATGGAGCAGAGATGTACTTGTACATGGAGCGGAGATGTACTTGTACATTGAGCGGAGAGGTACTTGTACATGGAGCGGAGAGGTACTTGTACATGGAGC